>NC_079319.1:73500716-74125716 GCF_029931775.1 Euleptes europaea | reverse complement strand
GCATGTTAACAGGCTACCCTCATGGTGAGTCACATATGGGGTGGGGCAGGGAGGCACATGGAGCAGTTGGAACTAGGGTTGTGCATATCAATAAACCCAAACTGAAAGTAAACCTGAAATTAGCCGTTTTGGCTTCGTTCAGGTTTACTGGACACCAATAATTACTCGGCTTTTTCACGTTCAGCTATTCAGCTCAGAGGCATGGCTCTGTGCTTTCTCCCATTTTTCTATCTTTTTTTTTTTTTTTTGGACTGGTTTTGTTAGGGTCCCATAGTTGGGGCCCTTTTGAGATGGGGGATTGTGTAATTGGTCTGACCAAACTTTCAGTGGGTTGATAGGGATCAAGCATAAGGTTTTTTTAAAAGATGGGGCTCACCAAGTCCCGTCCAGAGGGATATACCCTCCAACTAAAAAGAGCCAGCTTCAACAGCTGCTGACACCACCAGGCTTCCAAAGGAGATTTCTTCATCCACGTGGATGAGCAGTTTCCTTCAGACAGCCCCCGTGGTCAAGACTTCAGCTGGCTCCAATATCACCCCCCAATGAAAACCTGCTTTCCAAAAGGTCACACCGAGTAGAGGCTTTGTTTCCCCACACCGTGACCATCTCTTGAAATCAGATTTTTGATGACCATAATAAAGGACTGTTCACAGGATGTCATTTGCAACCAAAAGAAATGTTTTCCGTGTCTTATTTTTCTTGCATTTAAGACTTTCCCTCTGTTTGGAAGCTAATTTGCATGGACATCATGGTGTGTGCCCCAGAAATGCAGGCGGCCCCCAGACTTTGAGGCGCCACCAGCCTGCCAGTCGGCTCTTTCCGGCAGTCCTCGGCAATGCTGAACTTCTGAACCTGAAATCCGATGCAGCTCAGCTCACAAATGCCTGGAGGGTGGGGGCGACCCCTTTGCGGGCCCATAAAATCCGACCCCTGTCCCAAAGTTCACCAAACTTTAGTGTCCATCTAGTGAGAGTTCCTTGCAGCCATGCTGCAAATTTGGGGACTCTACCTCCAAAAAGGGGGGAGGGGGACCAGACACCTGCAATAGGCCCCATGAAGAAGAAGAGTTGGTTTTTATATGCCGACTTTCTCTACCACTTAAGGGAGAATCAAACCAGCTTACAATCACCTCCCCTTCCCCTCCTCACAACAGTCAACCTATGAGATAGGTGGGGCTGAAAGAGCTCTAAGATAGCTGTGACTAGCCCAAGGTCACCCAGCTGGCTTCATGTGGAGGAGTGGGGAAACCAACCCGGTTCACTAGATTAGCCTCCGCCATTCATGTGGAGGGATGGGGAATCAAACCCGGTTCTCCAGATCAGAGTCCACCGCTCCAAAGACCAAAGGGGACAAGGGGGGGTCATATCAGGATAGGCTCTCCCAAAAAGTGTGAGGGACCTGGGCCATTTAGGGCTTTATAGGTCAAAACTAACATCAACAGTTATTCACTGGAAGTGATATCAATCCATTTTCTTAACATCATCCCGCCCTCTCCTACTGCTGGCAACCCTATCTGGGCCTCAGTTAGTGTTTTAAAGAATTTACAGGTATGCTGGAGTGATTTGACTTTCTTAATTATCTCTTTCAACTTCCTTCTGAATAGGTTTCTCGTTTTAGCAAAGTTCCTTCTTTTGAAATCAAAAGTTCATTTTTTGAACTTTGGGGGTAACTTCCTGTTGATATGAATGCTGAACTTAATAGTATTGTGGTCACTGTTTCCAGTCGATGCAACAACATTTACATCTTGCACCAGGTCTTGAGCACCACTCAGGACAAATAGTACAAGGAAACCAATAATTCTGTACCGCAATCTTGTTTCAAATTTCTGACTTGTCATTATAACATTTGTGCCATTTTAAGCAGAGTTGCATCTTTCTAAGCCCATTAACTTAGGATAGCACTGGTGTAAAATTGTTATGGATATAGCCACAAATATGTGATCAGTTGCCCTGACCTGGATGGCCCAGGCTAGCCTGATCTCGTCAGATCTCAGAAGCTAAGCAGGGTCAGCCCTGGTTAGTATTTGGATGGGAGACCACCAACCAAGACCAGGGTTGCTGTGCAGAGGAAAAAACTGGCAAACCACCTCTGTTAGTCTCTTGCCTTGAAAACCCAAAAAGGGGTCGCCGTATGTCGGCTGCGACTTGACAGCACTTTACACACATGATCAGTTACAGACTAAAAAAGATAAAGGAGGATGTTTTGCAGACTGGGTTCAGGACTGGTATGGTCTCTCAGCCAAATAGGAAGTTCAGAGACCCAGAGCAGCCTTGGTTTTTATACCCCGCTTTTCTCTACCGAAAGGAGTCTCAAAGCAGCTTACAAATTCCTTCCCTTCGCCACACCTCCAATACAGGCACCTTGTGAGGCTGAGAGAGTACGGAGAGAACTGTGACTAGCCCAAGGTTACCCAGAAGGCTGCATGTGGAGGATAGGGGGATCCAATCTGGTTCTCCAAATTAGAATCTGCTACTCATGTGGAGGAGTGGTGAATCAAACCCAGTTTCCCGATTAGAGTCCACCGCTCCAAACCACTGCTCTTAACCACTACACCACGCTGGCTGGGTAAGGAACAAAGGAATAATATGGATGCTAGGAAATGAGAAATAGTGTAATTAATATTGTTTGGTTTTCAATGATAATCATGTGTATGAGAAACTTGAAATAATTGCTTTTAATATTCTTTGAGACAAAAGGGATCATGAATAAGTTCATTCAGCATTTGTATATTTTAAGAAGCTATTTGAGTATGAATAACTTTGTACAGTGTTTGAAGTTATAAAATAATTAGTTAGCCAAGAATGTGAGTTCTCTCTCAGGTGAGACAGCTAGTTATTGTTGGAAGATTATTTTGAAAACCTATAAAGACGGGGCTCTAAATTGATTTGTGAAACATGGCTACTGTCGGGTAAGATAAAATGCTTGAGACTCATGTAACCACTCTTTTTAAATTATATATGTAAAGTCAATGGTATTATTTTTTTTTCAATTACTTAAAGATGTAAATAGTTATGTTGTAATAAAAATGAAATGTAATAAAAATTTCATGAAATGAAATGAGATTAAATGGAAGCATAGATTCTCTAGTAATATGTTTTTACTTTTGTAATATATCCATAACAAACCAAAAACATTGTTGAGGTATACGTCTTGTCAAAACCTTAATAACCTGATAAAGGACAGCTCACTAGCCACCTAGTACTTCGAGTGAGCACTTATCTTTGAATCAGGCCTGACCAGAGTAATCCAAAGAGGATTCTGAATATACATTGGTCCTGTTTTGAAGGTAGTTTTAAAGTCTGGGTTCTCCCCGCCCCTAGTTTTCTTTTGTATTTTTGTACAAATGTAAAAAAGAAACAAATCAGAGCTGTGTACAAGACTAAAAAACACATAAAGGAAGCAGTTGGCATCTACAAAACATGTTGCCTTATTGTAGGAGCAGTGTCCTTTTAAGATATAGTAGTAATCTTTATCGATAACAAATTATTTTCCCCTTGCAGGAAATATTTTTGAAGCCCCACCTTGCTTAAAGCTTTTATGATCTGTTGCCATTTTATGCAGACTATATTCAAAAACTGCATTTCTTAGTCACGGTTTTGTAACCTCCCAAAGAAGAATGTAAGGAATTTCCGGAGAAGCTGAACCCTCTTTTATACTTTAGGAAATGCCTTTTCATAACATATAGGGATCCCTCATTAACTGCTAAAATGCAGCGCTTGAGACCAGTGCTTGGAATGCAGCATCTTGGTCAAAAAATTGTCAAATCTTGTTATCTCTGGCCTTGGGCAAGTCATTGTCTTCTCAGTTCTGTCAAAAAAGTAATGGCCACCGGTAACCAGAACTAAAGCATCCTGGCTTCACAGGGATGTATTCCTTGAACAGCAGTATCAGGTGACTATCAGAACGTAACAGCGGTTTGTTGGGACATTAAACTAGAGGGGCATAGCAGTGGGCCAGTGATACACTGGGAGTTTTTTAACCCTCTATTTCCAGAACAGCATCTTTTTAAAAAAATTACCTGTTGTAAATCATTTTGCATAATTTGTAACTTGCAGCACAGGGACTGTAGGATCGTTCAGTTTCTTGGGGGGAAAGTAACTATTTATTTAAAATACTTTTATACTTCTTTTCTCCTAACAAGGACTCAAGTGCACCTTACAGAGAGAGAGAAAAACATAGCAATGTGTTTTTTTTCCCAGTGAAAGGGCTCAGTCCAATAGGAATCCTAAGCTCTTAACCAAAGCTGTAAAAGAAAGGTTCACCCCTTCCAAAACAGGCAGCTCTAGTTCCCTCTAGATAGAACATCAGCATCATCTTTGCCTTGTGTATTCAGTTTCAGCTTGTTCTGCCTCAGCCACTTAGCCACAGAATCCAGTAATTAGCCTGGGACAGGTTATTGATCCAGTAACCAGCCTGTCCCAGCATATTGATGACACCCTGTCCCAAACTTTCAGACCATCTCATGCAATTATCTTACATAAAGGGTGAAGCACGGGTCCCTGGGGAGCCCTTTTGAATCCAGCTTGATAAAAAGGACCTAAATCACTTAAACTCTGTTCCCCTAACCTGTTCTCTTCTCCAGGCTCAGTAGCAATTCCATACAATTGGCTGTGTCAATGGCTGCCAACAGATCACAACTAAAAGGGAAGCATTCCCCTTAGCAATCTGTAAATAGAGATCACCCTCCCAGAGCAATCAAGGCTTTCTGTTTCATAGGCAAGCCTGAAACCAGATTGAAAAGATCAAGAGCAGATGAGTCATCCAGAAAACCTGGAGTTGCTCTGTCACTATCTACTCGATCACTTTCTTAAAACAAAAAAACAGAAACGTGGAAACTGGCCAAAAGCCTGTTTTCTAGGAAGGGCTTCTTTAAAAGTGGATGAAGCACTGCCTTTTTCAGGAGTCTTGGGAATCACCTTCAGTCAGGGAAGCACTAATGATCTTTATCAATATATCCATCACCTTATCCCAGCAACCATCTTGTACAGCCCACCCTAAAGATCAAACTCCAAGAACAGCCAACTTAAAGCACATCAAGACCAGGCAAGCGAGAACCCTACTGAAGACTGGCATTCCACACCAGAAGGACACTGTCCTCTGACTCTGCCTTCCTTCGCTGTCTCAGCAACACTGGTTGAATGAGGGTAGGTAGGCCAAGATGTGCAGCTCCTGGATCAGTCTGAAGCCACCAATTAATCCAGTTTCAGGTTGAGCGGGGGAGAGGACTCTCTCAGGTTACCTGGTCCGGCCACCCAAGGTCAATAAAACATGCTGAAAAGAAGCAGAGTTGTTTTCAATAAGAGGAGGGGGAGAACAGATGTCAAAGCCATGAGAATAGGGAAAGTGTTGGCTGCAAGGTGACAGCTATTTACTTTTTTCCTTTGTGAAAATGTGCTTTATGAAGCTGAGAAACCCACGTTCGTATATTTGTTTAGCCTTAAAGCTCAGCAACAGTGCAATCCTAAACATGGTTACACCCTTCTAAGCCAATGGGTTTAGAAGGGTGTACCTCTACTTAGGATTGCCCTGTAAACAACTTTTTAAACTACATGCACAATCTATACATAACTAACATAATCTACCTCACAAGATTGCTGTGAGGATAAATGTGGCAAAATTTGCACAGCATTTTGTACACAGACAGTATTAAGGAAATAGTAATAGAGATGGTTTATTCTTCCTGTGTTTTCTCTGTCTTTTGTTAAACTAATCCATGAAAATAAATTATTACCTTTTGTTGTCACTTATGTAAATATCTGTAACTGTTACCTGGTAACACCTGTCACAACTTGTATCTACAAACATTAATGTGATTTTCAGCCACAGTCAGGATATAATTGTCTGAAATGTTTTGCTCTCCTGAGCAAGCATTCCTTAACCAAGTATAAAAGGAACATTGACTAGAGATGTCACTTCAGAAGAGCTTACAACATAATGGAAAGGTGGAAAATTGTCAAGATTTTGATTCTACTTCTTCTGAAAAGTCTGGGGTATTATATAGTCTTATTTTGTTCTCACAAGACTGCGAAATAGGTTAGGTTGAGAGGAAGTTCCTAGAACAAGGCCATCCAGTGAACTTGAGTGGAAATTTGAATAGAGATGCAAAGGCCTGGGGAAAATTGTGAAAAGGACCCCCCCCCCCCAATTTTTCAGCCAATGTCTTCTTTCCCTGTTCTTCTATTGGAAAATTTGGGGGAACACTGTTTCAATTACAATGGACTTATTTCAGGTCAGGAAGACGATGACGAGGTGGAACGCATGGCCATCATTCGCCAGCAAGACAAATAGCAAACGTCAGAAACAGGAAAAGGTTGCAAATCAGATGCTATGGCAGTGCAAGCGGGAGAAGAATGCATCTCAGCGGCACCAAGAGATGATGGAGGCTGGTCAGTGGCGTTCTGAGAAGGAAGCACATGATTGCAAAGCTTTTCTCGAAGAGGCCAGGCTTGCCCGGTGTGCTTTCCACGATGCCATGGCCACAAACGCCAAGGTGATGCTTGCTGCGGTAGATGCCATAAAGTCAATCAGTGAGGCCTATTTTAGGAGAGATCTGGTTGGGGAGGCAACCTGAAGGGGACAAAACACATTTGTACTTTTTTCAGGCAAAAGTGCTTTGCAAGGGTGCAATTACATATTTCAACACACCATAGTGGGGATGGCTTAATGTAGTGGCAATGATTGACTTGTGACTTCTTACCTGCCCACAGGTTCTCGCGCAAGAGAAGGAAAATGTCCCTGGTCCTGCAAAAAGTGTTCCTGTGTTGGTAAGAAGAGAGCTCAAATGGATCTATACTGCCCTCATAAACTGCCTCACGGGGTTGGTGTCCACAATTAATGTGGGTAATGTGTCAACTTATGATAGCAAAGTAACCCTTAAGTTTGGGTCAGGATTGCTAAACATTTAGTTTTGGTTTCCTGGTGTAGCAAGTGTATGCTGACGAGCCTTCACCATGTAACTGTTTTATTTCCCTTTTCTTCTGCTAGATAGTACAATTGTGCTATCCAGCATGACCATCACCAGGACAGATGCTTATCCCCCGCCCCCTTCAGGGCAACCAAGCTAATTTATGTACCTTTTGCTGTATGGGTAGCGCTGTGTGTTGAAAAAAGGGGTGCCTTCCCTGGGCCTGTGTTATACTTTTCCAGCATCTCACCTTGGCTTGGCTGTAGGGCAATATTTTATAGCCTTCCCACCCTCATGGACGAAAGACTACCCACACGTTCTCATACTCTTTGGACCTGACCTTGGATCCTTTGCAGATTACTGTTTCTCGGACTTAAATATATCCCTTGGAACTCCCGGGCGGGACATTGTGGTTTACTTTAAGGCTTTTGTGCCCAACAGCATTATTGTGTTTTGCAATGTTGGAGGCTTTCTGCCCCGTTGATTGGATGTAGTCCATACCACAGCTTTGCATTTATGAATGTTTAATTGTGTTTTTGTTTCATATTGTTTTGCATTTTCATTAGGATTGTTTGCATGTGTGGCACAAAGTTAAGGCTTTAATAAATCACATGCTCTTATTTGTTTGCCAACTTTGGCTTGTATATCGGTAATTGAGCCCTCGTGCTGCCAATTCCTTCAAATTTCCTTAATTCTGGCACAGGTGTTTTCACTTATTGTACCACCTGGAGGTTGGCAACCCTAGGTGTCTCATGTGGCTGTTTCCATGTGTGTATACTGCTACTACTTGCAGAATTATGTTTTGCACAAAGTGGAAGGCACCCCTTCTTTATTGGGTCCCAGAATTTGAATTAGCTTTAGCCCACAAGTAACTTCGTCATAATCCCTTTGGGTGACGATTTGTTGATTTTTTTGGGCGTTATTGCATTTACTACAAGTTCTTAAAAGCATTAACCTCGAAAACGTTAAAATGATATGTAAATGAAGTGAACAATGCCTTATCCCCCCCCCCCGTTTCCCCCCTTACTGGAGCTGCTGAAGCCAGGTTTGCAATGATCTCTCTGCTGCTCTGCCTAATGAGATGTAAAAAGCAGACAATCAAACATGCCAGATATAGACAACTGGAAAGATAAAATGATGGAGTATGCCATAATGGCTAAAATGACCCATATGATGAACATGACTGACAAAGAAACTCTTGAACAGTTTAACGAAAAATGGAGTTTGTTTTATAGGTACATAGAAACCAGTAGCTGAAACTTTATAAAACGGTATAAATATTGGTGGAGGGCAAAGTGAAGATATTTTCTAGTGAACAAGAATACATGTACAAATATCAACCCTGGAAAAAGCCCAATCTGTATGTGGATGGGAATGTATGTAGTCTATGTTGTGTTATTGTTCAAAACTAATAAAATGTTTTTAAAAAATTTTTTTTTAAGAATAAAGGTACAATTATTGATTATAGCAAAATGAATACTTTCTATCGGAACAAGATACTTTATTTACAGTGCATTCCTAAGGAGAGTTACTCCAGTCTAAGCCCATTCATTTCAATGGGTTTAGACTGGAGTAACTCTCCTTACCCTGACCTGGATGGCCCAGGCTAGCCTGATCTCGTCAGATCTCAGAAGCTAAGCAGGGTCAGCCCTGGTTAGTATTTGGATGGGAGACCACCAAGGAAGACCAGGGTTGCTGTGCAGAGGAAAAAACTGGCAAACCACCTCTGTTAGTCTCTTGCCTTGAAAACCCCCCAAAAGGGGTCGCCATAGGTCGGCTGTGACTTGATGGCACTTTACACACACACACCTCTCCTTAGGAATGCACTGTTAATCAGCTAGAGAAACAGTTGTGGTAATTATGATGCAATTCCTTTTTACGTTGAAACGCTATTACTATTTTCTACTAATGTACTTTATCCGCAGACGGTCCCCTATCCGTTCCCTTTTTTCCTTTTGTGCCCCCCTTTTGAAATAAATAAATATATATATATTTTTAAAAAGCAGACTTTCACTTTTTCTTATTCACAGTGGGTAGCCGTGTCAGTCTGTCTGCAGTAGTAGAAAAGAGCAAGAGTCCAGCAGCACCTTAAAGATGAAAAAAAATATTTTCTGGCAGGGCTGTGGCTCACAAAAGCTCATACCCTGCCAGAAAATATTTTTGTTTTTCTTTAAAGTGCTACTGGACTCTTGCTCTTTTTTACTTTTTCTTGTATTTTTTAATATTATTTTCTTATATTATTTTCTTATAAGAAAATAATATAAGAAAATATAAGAAAATAATATAAGAAAATATAAGAAAATAATATATTTCTTATAAGAAAATATAAGAAAATATATGTTCATATATATGTTCAAATATATGTTCATCGCGACCACCCCGCTGCCTCTGCCACAGACGCAATCTTTCTATTGCTCTCTGTAACCCACACCTGCCAGTCCATCCTCTCCCGGGAGTCAAAACTCCGCCTCTCTCTTAAAAGCCCCCACCCGTCCCAGCAGGTCCCGAAAGAATAGGCGAGGGCGCCAAAGCAGCCGCAGCAACCCTTCCCGAGCTGCCAGCACGCATGCGCCCCACTTCCGCCTCCGCCCCCTCCCTCTCGCTCCGCCCCCTGACGGACCGGCGACGCAAAACCGCCCCGCCTGCCCATTGGCCGGCTTCAGCTTCCGCGAACCAGAGCCGCGCGAGACACGCGGGGGAAACGAGGCCGGCATGTTCTCCCCGCTGAGGTGGCTGCGCGAGCCGCCCCGTCACGTGCTCGCGTGCGAGAGGGGCCACGTGCGGCACGAGCGCTCCCGCCACGCGGCTCGCGTGCGCGACCACGCCTTCAACTGCCGGGTAAGGGCCGCGCGCCCCCCCCCGCCGTCGCCTCCTGGAGGAGCTTCTTCCCTCAGTCGGCGAGAGACTCGCTGAGCCGGTGCTCCGCCTCGCTGTCATGTTGGGGGCACATTTTATTTTATTTTTTTGCTTTTAAAGCACGAATTCTAGAATTGTATAAGCATCAGAGAAGCGGTACCTCAGTGGAACAGGCTTCCTCGGGATGGGGAGGGGTCTGGGGACCAAGTCCTATGAGGAAAGGTTGAAGGAGCTGGGTATGTTTAGCCTGAAGAGGAGAAGACTGAGAGGGGATATGATAGCCATGTTCAAGTATTTGAGGGGCGGCATACAGAGGATGGGGCTGAGTTGTTCTCTGTTGCCCCAGAAGGTTGGACCAGAACCAACGGGTTGAAATTAAATCAAAAGAGTTTCCGTCTAGACATTAGGAATAATTTTCTAACAGCGGTTCCTCAGTGGAACAGGCTTCCTCAGGAGGTGGTAAGCTCTCCTTCCCTGGAGGGTTTTAAGAAGAGGCTAGATGGCCATCTGTCAGCAATGCTGATTCTGTGACCTTGGGCAGATGATGAGAGGAAGGGCATCTTGGCCATCTTCTGGGCACTAGGGGTTTGGTGGGGGGAGGTAGTTGTGAATTTCCTGCATTGTTCAAGGGGGTTGGACTCGATGACCCTGGTGGTCCCTTCCAACTCTATGATTCTATTCTAAGGGTGGACTCTCTGGCATTGTATGCTGCTGAGGTCCCTGAGCTTCCCAGGCTCCATCCAAAAGTCTCCAGGAGTTTCCCAACCTGGATCTGGCAACCCCAAGTCAAGGTCAGCCAGCGTAGCTTCATGGCTGAGAGGGACTTTGCACCTCAGGTTGTAGTTCTGTACTTTAACTACTGTACTGCGCTGGTGTAGTACTATTAGTGATGGACCGTCAGCGACGTTATTCCAAACCCTGGCTTTGAACACTAACAGAAGTCAGCACCAGGCAATCTGTTTCTGGGGTGTGCACATTTTTCGGCTGCTGTTTGTTTTCTTCCAAACTGCCAGGAGGAGCAGTATGTTGAGAGGCAGCCTAAAAAAATTAAGAGAAATATCCTTGGCATAGACCAGTTTGTGTACATTTGCCCAGTAAAAGGAGGGGGGAGAGAAACTGGTTTATAGCAAGAGAGCAAAGGTTGCTCACTGCTTGTGGTCTCTATTTCTTGCCCCCACCCCCAATTTCTGAACTCTTAACACCAGGAAGGAGGAAACCAAAGTTAGTCGGGGATCGCTGGAAGGGCTCCCACTCACATTCTGCTTCTAGCACTATCCTGAGTTAACCAGAATTGAGACAGACCTGTATTTAATTGAACGTACCTGCTGCTGTATCTGACTGGGGCACTACTTTATGAGCCTTGTGCTTACTTAGCATGCCACTGCCAAGCATAATTTTGTTTTATTTGTCTGTTTTTAGCATGTCAGATGTTGCTGCCGCCAGTTTTATAAGAATCAAAACATTCTTTGCCAAAATGACTTAACAATCCAATTGGCACATTACACAAAAAGAATAACGGAACAATAAAGACACATGTATCAACTGTGTGGGCGTACCACACATGCCTTTGTTATGCACACTTTCCTTGTAGAACTATGAACTTGCTATTGCATGCTTTCCCCGTAGAAACAAGTTACAATATTCGGTTTAAATAGCTTACATTTAGTCTGTCCCCCCTCCCGTTTCATAGTTCTTGTCACACTTTTGATTTTTACATCTTGTGATAATCTCTTGTGGCATTATTTTTATAGATACATACATTTTCTCACTCCTTGCATAGCTCTTGGGAGAAAGAGAGGCTTGGTTTAGGTTCACTGTAGTCCTGTATGTGATTAACGTAGTCATGTGGAGGAACCACTGGCTTCTACTGCATGGACAGTATGCAGTTGGAGTGGCCTATCCATTATGATGACGCTGACAGAGTGTGGGACTTGCTTATTGAGAAAGGAAACTGAATGGTGCATGCAAATCACTGTTTCTCAGTGTGGTCTTCCTACCACATAGAGTTGCTGTGAGAATAAAATAGGATACATTCCTGTATGACACATCTGTTCTCAGAAGTTTAGGATACAAGGATGATAAACAAAATGGAAGTAAATCTTGGGCACAAGCTGAAGGTCAGTATTTAGACTGTTCATGTATAGTCTGTCCTTGAGGATATTATTTCATACAAAGCACATTCCTGTGTTCTGTCTGTTATTTTGCAGTCCTGTTATACCATATTATCAGTGAGCAGAATATCTAATTTGTGTCCTAAATGTTCTATATACAGGTGACCTTCTTGATCCCTGATTGTGGAATCATTCCAGAAATATTAAAAAGTGTAGTTACAAGTCTTGGGGAGTACTACTTTGTGAAGAACTTGCCTCTTCATGAGTTAGTTACAGAGGAATTTATTAACACATTTGTGAAGAAAGGTAAGAGAGAACTGAAACTAATAAGCAAGTATGAAAGAAATTCTGCAGGGAAAAATGATTATTACCTTTTTTAAAGGTATTTATGTATTTGAAAGATTCCTGTCCCACCTTTTAATAAACCTCGTTACCTAGCAATGCTGCTAGAGCGAAACAAAAAAATATTAAAACTGTTTTTTGCTAGCAAGGACTTAATACTGTGGTTTTTTATGTGTATTTATTTTGTTTTATTTTAAACATTTTTATGCCACCTTTTCACCCAGTTTAGAAAATACAATCTCTCCATTGAGAAAGGATTAACTCTTTATGCAGAGTTAGGTGTTCCTAAGCTCTTACTGTAGATATGATCGCAAACTTAATGTGATAAATATTTTGTCCCACAATTTCAGACCAAATGATGTACAGAAATTAAGCAACCGTATCCATCTCTGCATACTTGAAGTCTAGTATTTTATGCCATATCAAATTCTTAAGGTTTTAGATAGCATTGATTCATTGTTTTCTTTCATAAAAAGCTTTGGCAGAGTGTCTTTGAAGCTCAGGCTTTCCTGTGGTGGTACAAGATGTAGCATTAAAAGGCTGTTACTTGTATTTGTGTTTTAGGATCATGCTATGCTCTTACATATAATACAAGAATTGATGAAGACAATACTGCTGCTTTGCTACCAACAGGTATGGAATCCTGTTCCAGGAATATATGTCGATCCTTCTAGCATTTTTATAGTTCATTTCAAGCATAACTGAATTCATTGGCTGTGTAAAGATGTGTGTAAAGATAATATTCTCACATGACAAGTGATCATCTTTGCATTGTAGGGAGTAAAGGTGTGAAGGCGGGGTGGGGGGGCGAGGAAGTAAAGCATGGAGGGGATGAAATTCTTTCCTGGCCTTCACATCTAGTAGAGAATTGAGTAAGTGTGAATATAGCCCTCCCCTGTGCTGTTGCTAAATTTGCATATTTGAAATAATGTTAATTGAATTAATAGAACTGAATTCTATGTGTTTAGAACTAAAGGGTGGGTTTCACTCCTGCCTTTGTGCTAGACAGCTGCTAATGAAATGAATGGGATTTTCTCATATATGTTGTCAAGGGGAGGGGCTGTGGCTCAGTGGTAGAGCATCTGCTTGGCATGCAGAAGGTCCCAGGTTCCCTGGCATCTCCAGTTAAAGGGACTAGACAAGTAGGTGATGTGAAAGACCTCTGTGCCTGATACCCTGGAGAGCCACTGCTGCTCTGAGTAGACAATACTGACTTTGATGGACCAAGGGTCTGATTCAGTATAAGGCAGCTTCATGTGTTCATCATGTGTTCAAGACTAACGCTTTATTACATATTTGAATCTATGGGATCCATGGCTTCTTTTGGTAATAATAATTCTTAGCTACCTTGTTGAAAGCCAAATCATTTATTTTGTGGCGATAGTGATGTCAATTTTTATGTGACCTTATGCATTTAGAAGTCTGAAAAGATAATTATTTCAAATAATTTTTGTTCATAGGCAAACTAATTTTATCAGTGGACAAAGACACTTATGAAGAACTTGGTTTGCAAGGCCAACCATCTCGGTATTCTGGTAAAAAACCAATGAGATACAGTAAGTATTCTTCTGAATGGCTTGTGTACTATATGGGATTGCTCAGGAGCTGGAAAATGACACATCACATCTTTTTAGGTGCTTGAATTTTTTGTAAATACTCATTTGAAAATAACTCAGTTGACCGCCTAGTTCAGCTTCCTTTTCTGGGGTTGGAGCTTCTGGGATTTGAAGTTATGAATCACTACATAAATCTATTTGTGGAGGCGAAGATGCTCTCCATGACCCTGCAACAGAGATCTGTGCACAGAAGCCATTCTCTCTCTATGTGTAACCAATATCTTGTGGATGCCCGTGAGCCTCTGAATGTGCATCATAATGCTCGTCTGTTGAACTCTCTAGATGCGCCTTTTGATGCAGGTTAAGATGTCCATCCCAGGTCTCTGGTACACTCACACTGATATTTATCACAGTTTCTATGCTCATAAAGCTTCTTATTTTTTTTTGTTTAATTTTTCTAGCTATTTCTGTAACTAAGATCTATTAATACTATGCTGATTTAAAATTTCCTTTTCCCCATTAATAGTTATTACTGTTGACTTGACTGAACCAACTTTTGGTCCTGATGGTAAGAAGCGTAAGAGAGTGATATGGGCCCTGAAAGAGAAAAAACCTCTGGAGTTTGATTTCCTGCTGGCTTGGCACCACACAGGTAAATAACAGACTGCTTGGGAGAGAAAACTGTGGAATACATTAGATCAGACATTCTTCTGTTCCAAAATCTGCTTATAGAGTTAAATTTTTCACATATGGCTGCACATCTGTGTATTTAAGATGCTTGTAAATTTAATATAGGAAGGGTGATCTGTTATTCAAAATGTGTATGTGCTTCTTTCTACACTTAGTTTTTAAGTGACAGATTGGCATATATGTTGTGGTTAATGTGCTACAATTTTTTTTAAAGAATTAGAACTTTTTTTAAGAACTAGAACTGTTGGAATTGGTGGTATGTATTAGCAGCTGAGACTCTTAATTAGACATGAGGTGATGGAATATGAACAGCATTTATTTTTTAAATTTAAAAATAATAAAAAGGAGGTGGCATGTGTGAATTTTTCAAAATGCATATGAGTTTACTAATTGTCTTATAGCAATCTATCTCGCAAATCATGAATTCCGTGTTGTTATGAACTTTAAAAAGAATGTGGCTAAAGCAAGGAGTGCATTTGAATTCTGAGTTTGTATAGTTGCTAATTGCATTAGGGTTTTTTTTCCAGTAGAACCCTTTAATTTTCCTTTCCAGTGATGAGCACTCAGTAAACACTTCCTTGCCGAAGTTCTCTAACTGTCAAACGTAAATGTATAGTTTCAATTTAAACCTCTAATAATGAAGTTGATTCTATAATAATAAATCTAATAAATCACTCAAATTTTGGCCATGTGGTTCAGTGAGGTCATTCGGTAGTTTAACAAGACCTGAAAAGTGTACTTTGTTTCCTAAAAGCAAGGCTGGGAGGAGGAGGGTGAAAGTCACAGGAATTCGGCATGAAAGAGTGAAACAATTTGCAAGTAGATTTCATTTCAGCACAGTATTTCACCATGTTCATCCTTCTACTTCGCATACAATTATAAAAGAGTTGGAATAGTTTGAAACAGAATTCTCCTTTTGTTAAGGTTTTTTTTTTAAATTCTGGGATGTATTTTCTTTTAAGGATTGGAAGAGTCAACACTGATGTCATACTTTGCCAAAAACCAAATACGGGCCTTGCAGCCAAAAGTAACATTCAGCACATTAAGAAATGTGCAGTGTCCAGTGCTGGAGAATAATAAACTGAAAGGAGAGCCAGAAGCTGCATGCAGCGCACAGGAATTCTTTGAATGGCTAGGTGCCATTCTCAGTTGTGATCGCTTGTAAGTACATCGATTCTGCATTAACACTTAATACCTTTCTCTTAGTTGTTTGTACACTTAGTTGATGGAATTTACGTAATGACTTTCACATCTAAATTGCTTTTAGAAATAAGAACATGGTTCAAAGCATCACTATCAGAGCAATCCTAACAAGGGGGAGGCCAAAGGGGATAGGAGCCAGCGGAACCTCTGTGCCGGCATTAGTGCCACTTGTGCCAGCTAAAATGGCTCAAACGCTGGCACAGGGCCACTTATGTTGGTTTTGGGGAGCCGTGCAGCAGCATGAGCCTTGAGCGCCAGCACAGCCTCGCCAGCAGAGTTTCCCTCGTGCAAGGGCTCATGCCAGCATCAAAGGAGGCTTTCCATCAGCATCCTAAGCCCTTTTGGCCTGGGAATGCCCATTTTTGCAGGTGGGGTTTCCTTCAAAATTGTATTTTTGGCTTGCTGCACCCAGCAGCAAGCCACTCAGGAGGAGGCGGCACAGCTGTGCCACCCCCTGCCGCAGCAGAACTACTCCCCCAGTCAGGATTGGGCTGCCCATTACACAGATCCCACAGGGCAAAATCCACAATTCCCAACTATTGCAATAGTGCTTGCATAGGGGAATTGCCCTGTGGATTGTGCTCTGTGAAAGGGAAAAAAGGCATAGCACTTTACTGATTTAACTGCCTGATGTACAGATTTTAAAGCAGTAGGCCTTATTTAGTACATAGCGTATTAAAATGCTGGAATCCTGCAGATTCTCTAATTTGGTCTATCCTTTGTTTGCAGAGAAAACACAGCCTCTAGTTTCTTATCGACCTGTTCATGCCCTCATCCAAGCACATTTGTTGACCAAGTTTTGTTGTGTACGATAACCGGCTTTATCATTCCAGAGACGATAATGCATTTATTGGAACAAATATGGTAAGCAGTTAATTGTACAAACTGAGCAATGTGTAATGGCATCATGAAGTGTGCATTAGAATTCTCAGGTTCTGATAATAAAGTATGTATACGAAACTATACTTTTGTGTGCTAAAGCTTGTTTCCCCTTTTTTTTCTAACATAATTTTTGAGGGTTTGATATGCTTTTCCACTTTTAACTTTTTGCAGCTAGTAATTTTTGTGGACTGATTTGTAAGTTTGCTGCAAAGTGTAAACTACAAGCCGCTGCTGCCGAAGCCCCAACAGCTGATTTCCCTGTACTGTGCAGGTTTAATGGTTAGACAAACTCAGTAGCTGGACTCACCAAAAATACATATTTTAAGGCATATTTATTTGTAATGGGAATTAAGCATGTGGTTAGTTTACCCACTAGAATCAATTGGATATGGACAAGCTTAACTTTGACACGATTATGCATGAATTATTAATTGATCAGGAGCTGGGCCTTTTATTTTCAGATATCTTGTTCCTTCTTATATGACTTGATTATCTTGGCAATTTTGTGGTTAAGCTGAGCTTCTGCACTGGTAGTTTGATAGTCTACATGAGGGTTTTATGTTGAATTTTCTCACTAAAAGATATTAACATACATAGCAGTTAGAGTGCACAAAGAATTAGTTATGTTTTAGCAAGTAAGGAGGATATGGTAGTTTCCCTTGTGTTTCTTTTAAAATTCAGTTTCGTGGCTCTTAAAAAAGAGAGAGAGGTCATTGTTGCATCTACCACACTAAACTACTATGTAAACTGATCAGAGTAAGGAATAAAGTTCTTGATATTTCTTAGTACATGAGCTTCTTTGACTGTATCTAATTTTTAAAAAGAGAAATTAATGATGGGTACCTTATTTGGATAATTTTCTCTTGTGTATAATATAGAAATCAGATCCCAGGTAAGCGTTCTTCCTTTTCATTTCTGCTATGTGTTTTCATGTGGTGAGATTGACTATCCTTCCCAGTGAAGGTAGCCGCTATGTTGGGTATGCCATGTTTTGGGGCCTTAATTCTTCTCACACACATGAGGCTTATTTCAGAGTAAATATGCATAGGATTTAGGCTGTTGGTTACATAGTAGCAATTTAACTTCTGTGTCTTCATTAAATTAATGGTGGGGCGCTGCTTGGACTCTCTTGACAGCTGCTATTTTGAAGAACCAAAGTTGGCTCAGTGGATATCGCTGGTAGTTCATGGCTTTGCTGACAGCCCTGTTTCATGGAAAGAAAGCGAACATGGTTTCCTGAAAGGAGGAGAGAATTTATATAACTTCGTCATTTTCCGGAGCCTGGACTATTGGCTCCAAATGGCAGTTGGAGCACATGATGACTGTCCTTAAGTAATGCAGACACCGGCGTACAAGGACAATTAATTACTGTTTCTAAAAGGTGGATGACATTATCTACTGAAATTCAAAAGTAACTGAAGGAAAATAATGTGGAGCTTCATGATTTATTATTTTTAAACCACACATTTATTTCAGAATAGTTCTTTTTAAAGCTTCTGGTTTTTTTAATGTTTAAAATTTGAAATATTGTTGAAGGTTTTCACGGTCAGAGTTCATTGGTTCTTGTAGGTTATCCGGGCTGTGTAACCGTGGTCTTGGTATTTTCTTTCCTGACGTTTCGCCAGCAGCTGTGGCAGGCATCTTCACTGGAACACTGGAACACTGAAGGACAGTGTCTTTCAGTGTCAAGTGTGTAGGAAGAGTAATATATAGTCAGAAGGGGGTTGGTTTTGAGCTGAGTCATTGTCCTGCAAAGTATTAAAGGTAATGTGCAAATCATTGTCCTGTAAGAATCAAGAGAATGTGTTAATGAGGGTGTGGTATGTTAATGTGGAACTCAAATTTAAAATTTGAGTTTCCTGTTCCTGCAAAACCTGTAAAAAAGGGAAGTTTCCGCTGCAATCTCAATAGCTATAAGGCAAACCCAAAAAAGCTATTAAAAGAACACATTACAGAAATGTCCACTCCCCCCACCTTTTGCAGTCAACTGGCAATCAGTAGGGGGCAATGAAAGAATTTACAATTGAAAGTAGACTTATCGTATTTCTGGGGTACACATTTGTTCAAATATGCTGTTTCTAATCATTTGTTTTTGTTACCTGCATTATAGATGTGAAAAATTACATATTTTGGGAGTTGTTATTGTGAAAATAATTTGATGTGTAAATAAAAACTTTTAAAATAAACTTTGTATAATATTGACTATCGCACCTCTTTTTGTTAGAAATCTAATGTTTTTATTTGTCTTAAGCATGGGAAAATATTATCTCCCCTCCCCCCCCAAAAAAAAGATACATAGCTTTTGCAATGGGTAAGAAGAAAGTTCAGAAACAAAAGAAAATCTAAACCCTGGAACACCCTTATTTTTGGCAGCTTAGCCATAACTACTAAGTGTGCACAGGTGATAGGTTCTGGTATTGATTGTACAGCTTCTGTAACTGGTACAGGGGACAACTCATGCCTTTCTACTGTCAAAGGGACCCATCTTGAGCTATCTTTGTAGTACAGTAGCACTGTACAAGAAGTAATCTTTTTATTGGGCAGGGGAGAATTCTAAATATGCTAAAAAGTATAGCAAATTGGCAAAGAATTAAAATGACATATTGTGAATGAAGGATATGGGTTCATGATAAACCTACTAGTCAATGAGTTCATAGGAACAAGTATGTAATTCCCAGTAAACCTATTGAAAGGACCACCTCCATAGTAAAATACCCACACTGTTACACTTGTTGGAGTAAGAATTTCATTTTACCAGCAACAGGGGTTGGTCGTTTGCTGGTATTCAAACAGCAGCTCTTACAATAGAAATACCCACTTAGGTGCCGCTCTTTCATGTGCTTCATAATATCTTTAAATACCTTTATAGTAAGCTGTTCTAGTAAGAAAAGACCTGGTGTGTACTTTCTAAGATGGTTTGATTATGACTTGAAGGCAGTACCTAATTGCTAGAATACCTTCAGAGTAGCAAAGATTTGGGTTACTCTGGTCCCAGTGCTGTCACGGTGTAGTCACATGCTATCCATCTTTGCCTTTTGAAACACAGAATTGTAGCCCGGGATGATGTGACAGGTGTGAGAAGAAAACAGTGGGCTTGCTGTCCTTAAGCACTGGCTGTAGATCAGAATCTGGCAACTTTCTTGACATCCCACATATTTAGAATAATGAGTTGATTGGTGGAGAATGTAATGTTGGATATATAAGATGTGATCTCATTTGGCCCTCACAGCTCAAAAATGTCTTCATCTTTGTAGTAAATACACTTACTGAAGTAAAATGAGTTGAGCTTGTTAAGATAGTGGCAGCTGTATTTGTTCTAAGGCCCACTTTCCCCCTAATTGTGATGCTGAAATCTTGGTCCTTACTTACGGTACAAGTTGAAAGCCAGACAGGAAGGAAATGAGCTTAGCTGGGAGACGGGGAGAGGAGATACATTTAATGAACCCTTGCAAGAATGGAAATAAGATCAGGAGGATGACTGTGTATTCAATTTGAGGTATGCATGCAGAAGTTGTTAAAAAAAACCTTTGAATTTAGCAAAATAGAAGCAAACGTTTCTGTACTCAGAAGTTACAGTAGTAGTAGGTATGGCAAAAAAGAAGTAACACTATTAAAACTCCTTCCCCCCCCCCCCAGTGATTTCCCTGTTCTCTAAAAATGCTTGCTGTGGTTTGGAAGGAGGGGGGATGACAGAACATGCTTGCTCTGTCTTTTATTTTTTAAAAGTGTGCTTTGATGTGACCACCATTAAACCCTCTGACTACACAGGGTGAAGAGGGCATATTCTTATAAGGGTCTTCCCTGTTTTTCATGATCAGATAAGCTGTGCTGAACTGCCATGAATTCAAGCTCCAGTTTGGATCCTAGAAGTTCAGAAGTCATGAAATTGCTGCAGAAGAACAAAGGCCTTTACATTGCTCTGCAGCCTTAGCAAACTCTACAGAGGGACTGGTTAAACATTGTGAGAGGAGAGGCGTTTGTCTGAAACCAGTTTGCACGTTGTAGCAGGACTAAAATCCACACAACTGATTTCATTTAAACCATGTCTTTGCACTAAAGTGTGTTGTGTTAGCCACCTACATAGCATAAACCCATGAAAAAGGCCGCTTGGTATTCTAATTCATACATGTGCCTCTGATCTGCCTTTGCTGTGTCATTCCTGCATGTTTATGGGTTTGGGCCAGCATCATACTTACATAAAGCCTTCATCTTATGAGTGCACAAAATTTTGCCTTTTCTAGATGAAGATACAAAGTCAGTCACACTAAAAACATTCAAGCGGGAAGACAGCATGAACAGGTGGAGTTGAGCACAGTTCTGGCAGAGTTCCACAGAAGGCAATGGAGCTGCACAAGATTGGAATTTGCTCCATTTTAATCTTTACAGCTGTTTGCTGTCTCTCTTGCAAGGGGAAAAAACACACATCCATAGAAGAAATATCCCATGGAAGATGCTAGCCTTGTAAATTTTTCTACTTTTCTTAATCTTTATATCAATTTAATTCTAAAATTCCATAGCTTGTTTATTTTAAAAAATACATAATGCAGGAGTCAATACAAAAGCAGTGTGCACATACAATTGGATCATTGTAAACTGGTTGATGCTTTGGTTTCTGATGAAACATCAGTCTCGGTTCACATGAACACAGCAATATTTTTGGGTTGCCAACATTAAATCAAATGGTGGCGCCAGCTGCTTCTCATGTGCATATTTCAACTCAAACTTATGCAGATTCAAGTTACCTCCCATATATTAATACGTAGCGGGCTCAATAACTGGTCTGACCCATTATTTTTACATGGCCAATGACAGACTTTCAGTAGTTGTTTGAACTGTAATCGACCACTGAAATCTTTGCATGAAAAGATATGGAGTGCTTAAACCAAGGAAAGGAGGCAGTTGCTCTAGACAGGTGGAGCTAAAAGCATTTTAAGGGATTTGAATTATGGCTTAGAAATATAGCGTCACACTTTGGAAAGCCTTGTCATGGCCTGATATAATGTGCTGTATTTATAATTATGTCTTCTGAACATAAAGCCAACTGTGCCGTGAATCTGGCACCTGCTGTTGTAATTAGCTGGTCTGGATAGTTTGTAATGCATCCTGACCAAAGGTTTATATCTCTCGCCTCCTCTTTTTCTTTCTCCCTTGACTGCAAAAACCCAAAAGTGTTCTTTTCACAGTTTTCAGTCCATTGGCTCTTTTCTACCAACACTGTAAGACAATCTTTTTTAGATGATGAAACCCAATTGCAAAGAGCCAAGAAGGCTTTTTACAGGCACTAGAGCCAGCATAACTGGAAAAGGGGGGATATTACATTAGACTACAGACAAACCTTCTGAAAGCAAGACAGCAGCACTGTCAATAGACTGGCTCTGATGTAAGCCAGAGCTGGCTGGATCTTCCTCATCTGAAGTTTTGGGGATGAATAATAGTTTCCAGAAATGTATAGCTATATAATGGTGTTTTGAGAGGGGCAAGTTGGCTGCTGTAATTCTCAAAGGCAGTAGAGGCAAACATACACTTGCATTTATTTTATTTTTAACTCTTAGGTCACTGAAAAAGGTCATCCAGATTTCCCAAGAGCAATGTGCTGATGTAAAATGACTGTGGTGGACTGACAATCTTTGCTGGAAGGCAGACACGACCATGAACCCTGAAGATCTATTCTAGATGCATGTTGCATGGGCCAAAGAGACAAGGTAGCAGGATCGGAGGCAACACGCTATTTCCTCAGTGCAGCAAGGGGAAACTATGAGCAGTTGAAGTGGATGATGATTCAGAGGCAGGTGTGCTTTGTGACGTTCATCCAGTCCCCACTGAGCTCGATGGAGGCCCCTGATGTGAATGGCGATGAATGTACAACAGCTGGGTCCAATAGCTTCACAGAACAAAACACAGTCAATTGCTAGCTGGATCAAGCCCAGTGCATGACAAATACATAAGTGATTATGGGTGAAGATTGGCTGGTGGTCTGGATACCTGCAACTGCCTTTCTTACCTTAAGAAGCTTGATACTGGACTACTGCAGGCAAAAGCGGTTCAGGTTACTGGGATGAAAATCCCTACAGCAGCTGTTTAAAAGCCCCCAGTCACTGGGTAGGGAGGGACACAGACAGCCACAGCTGCTGAATATGCAATTCTCCATCCGTTCTCTCCCCACCCCCCCGGGGCCACTTCTCCAGATCTTCGGGCAACTGCATAATGCTGGTAAGGCTCGGTTAAGCAGCTTGATACGCAGCTACGGAAAACTGCTGTCCCACACAGTCCAGGCATTGAATCTTTAATAATCCTTGCATGGCTTTTGCTCATCAGAACCTTCTCTATAATGTGTCTTCATGAACCTGGTCTATTAGACTGTTTGGAGGTTTCCTTTGGTCCAGAATGATTGAAGTCCTCTGAATGGGGTGATTAGATGGTCATACATCAGATCAGCACTGGTTTCTTAGTAATCTGTGCAAAATGTAAGGTGCAAAAGAAACCATTATGGCCAGAGTCCCTTGCGCTCATCATGAACCCATATAATTGGAGAACTCCTTCTTAACAATACCGGTTAAAAGTGATCTGTGTAACTTGCTGGACTTGGCGTTGTTAGCAATAAATCAAGTTATTCTTGTGTGTTACTATGCTTCCTTTCAAACTGGTAAAAATTATCCTGGGCCCTTCAGAAAGAAAAGTACAGTTTCCCCCACTTTATGAGTGTCTTACTCTTTACCTGTACAAAAGTTGCTATCCTAGGCAGTTCTCTTCAGCATCTTGGCAGTGAGATGAGGCACATCATGGTAGTACCGAGGCAATTGCTTCACCTCTTTTTTATGTATAAATTTTATTAAAAATACAAAAGTAATATTACATTCAGCATTGCTGCAAGTATAATGGGCATATATAAATTCAGTTAGGATGAAATTAAACAAAAATCTGGGTAATAGCCAGTCCTAGTATACTGCTAATGCCCCAACAAGTTTCCCAGAGGCAGGATTGGATATATAATTTCTTTGGTGGGAGGTGCCCATTCTCAAAAGTGTTCATGGACTTGGTTACTTTTGTAAAGTTGGAAAAGGGCACATTTGTCTTTAGGTTGTACAACAGATGCTGCTTGTAGCTTCTCTTGGTGGTTCTCTGATGGTAAATGGCAAATTCCAGTCACTGGTCGGTGATGGCCATCCTCCATTCCAACAGCAAGAGTGCCAACGTGGTGTAATGGTTAAGAACAGTGATTTGGAGCGGTGGACTCTGATCTGGAGAACCAGGTTTGATTCCCCACTCCTCCACTTGAGCGGCGAACACTAATCTGGTGAACCGGGTTGGTTTCCCCACTCCTCCACATGAAGCCAGCTGGGTTACCTTGGGCTAGTCACAGTTCTCTTAGCGCTCTCTCAGCCCCACCTACCTCATAGGGTGTCTGTTGTAGGGAGGGGAAGGGAACTTGATTGTAAGCCAGTTTGAGTCTTCCTTAAGTTGTAGAGAAAGTCGGCATATAAAAACCATCTCTTTTTCTTCTTCTCCCAATGGGTGAATTTTTCCAACCCTCCTGTGGGAGCCTCGTTGCCTGTGCCTGGGAGTGTATCGGCGTTAGATTCCACCACAGAAAGATCTGCAGATTTGATTACTACCATGGTGTCCACCAGGCGACTGTATTCTAGAGGGAGCCATTGCTTCACCTCTTGTCATGCCGCAGGCATAACACATGGTGTTTCCAACATGGTGCTACAATGTGCACTGCCTTGTTTTTCTTTTCTTGCTGTGGGGAGCCCCACAAATGGATTCCACAAATCAAACTAGAAGCCAAGTAGTTGTGTGTTACTCTAGTATCCTTGGCTCTGTGTTCGTTCTCACTCACTGCATTCCAGCTCTGCCCTGAACCTCAACGCCATCTCTCACCAGCACTAGCCAAGTCAGTAGGTATAAATACTGGCACTGCTTCCTAGCAAACTACGTGTTTTTTTGAGCCACGATGCCGCAGACAGCTGCTTGTGTCCCACCCACTTAAGCAATCACTGAAAATCCCTGGATCTCTAGTAGCCCACTTTTATACACTCAAAACTGTCCCTCTCACAAAAACCCTGGTTAGCCAGTCTTTAGGCCAATTTTTCAACAATTTTTCATAGCCCATCTCAGTGTCTGATGCCAGTGTTTCAACTCCCCACCCCAATCCTACCATTCTGAATTATTTCAGTTAGCAAATGTAGTAGTGAAGGAAGGGATCTTCAGGGATTGGAACTGTTAGTAGGTCAAAGACGCTGACCATAATTGGGTTTTTTTTGCTCATTTTTAGGGCCCCGACGGAGAAGTAAGCAACAGTGTGTTTGTCACCATTTTGGTACTTTCCCAACCTTGTCTTTTTGCAGTTCTTGAGACCCCAAAACATGGACCACTCAATGCCTGTGTTGTTGTTTTTTTTGTCAATCATGCCAGTGCAATTCCGGCACTATCAAGCACCATTACGCCTACACCTAGCTAGAAATATGTTCTTGGCAGCCTTTCTATAGTTCAAGGACTTTCTTACCTAGAGGGCTTGGTAGACTGTGGGACTGAGCCTCTTTTGAAAGAATGCAAGATTAAAAAAAAAATCTGGGCTAACATTTGACAAATATTATTTTAATTTACAATGGTTTACATTGCATTTTTAACCCACATGTTAACTTTTTTCAAGCCATGTTATTATGCCGCACTTAGGACAGGGTCAGGGATGGATGAAACTGAAATAAATACTTTGTCAATGCTGGGCACAAATCCAAAGAGCAAGTAAAACCAGAAGGATGTTAAAAGGCTGAAACTGAAGACAAGAACTGCCATGGATAATAGCAGGACTCCCACTCGGTGCCAAGGTCATGCCATGTGGGCGAGGCTTCGGCTATACCAAATTAAGCAACGATGTGTCATGACATTAGCACCAGAAGTCACACACACACACACACACACACACACACACACAAGGCCCAGTCAGAGGCCTTCTCCCCCGTCCATCCTGTGGAACAGATGATTGTGCAGACAGCACCAATTAACTGGAAGGAGCAAGAGATGCCTGGACTTGATTTGTTTCCCCAACCAGTAATCAGAACTCATGTTCAGTCCCTTGCCACAAGAGTTCCCATGGAGCAAGTTTGGGGGGTGTTGCATAGATTCAGGAGGGTGATCCATATGTGGAAATCTGTCTGAGCAATTGTAATATTTGTGCTAGAGCTCCTGGTTGTGGCAATCATTCACCAAGGCAGAACATGCGTATAGGATACTGCAATATGCAGAAGTGCTGGTTAGCTAGAACCTTCCAGTGGGGCTGGGTGGCTACTGGTGGGGTTAGCATGGCAGGTGGAAAATGCAAGCACAATTATCTAATAGCTTGAATTAATTTGTGTACATGGATGTAAGAGTCACCTGATTCACTTCAAAGCTGAGGAATGCTCTGCACATAAATATGCTCACTGGATCATCCCTCAAAGTGACATACATTGGCTGAACAATGGGACACCATGACCTGGATGGCCCAGGCTGGCCTGCTCTCAGAAGCTAAGCAGGGTCTGCCCTGGTTAGTACTTGGATGGGAGAGAGACTAGGAAGTCCAGGTTTGCTACACAGAGGCAGGCAATGGCAAAATACCTCTGTTCGTCTCTTGCCTTGAAAACCCTATGAGGTCAACCTTAAGTTGGCTGACTTGACAGGACTTTCCATCACCAAACAAAAGGGTAGTCCATGCAGACAGATCGCTGTCACTTACTCCATAGGTATTGTTGCCTGTTATCTAAACTTGGGGGAAAGCCATTGCATGCCTTGAGAGCAAACTAAATAAGAATTAACGAAATAGTAAAGACTTTTCTGGGGATACACAATATGAGAACTGTTGTCTTCAGGGACTTCTTATAAGCTTCCCAGAAACATCTGCCAGGCCACCATTGTGCTACATTGGGGTTCATCATCCTGCAGGATTCCTCTGTTATTCTTTAGAAGCAATTTAATTTTAGCGCAGAAATTAAAACTTAATTGCCTTGAAGCAAAAACAGAACAGGTGAACTCTTAAAAAAAACAACCTCAAAACTTTCAGGGAAAATATTCTCTTTTCCCCATAGTAACCATCCACTGCTCATTTCTTCAAAAGACCATCTAGCTCCCAAATCTGAAAAAAAAAAAAAAATTGTCAATAGAGTTGACACAGTGGGTTTTGCTATCCTGGGCTTCTAGCCAGACAAGTCTTAAAAACCGGCAATTACTGCTGTCAGGGGATATAGAAACAGTTCTTCACTTTCTGTTCTGTAAAGAAGTCCTATCAAAGACCTAAGGATCCTTCTCCATGATGATGGGGATATTGTGAGAATAAGCTATGTTGCAAATGATCTTTAGTGATGGCATCCTGACCCTAAAGATGGAGTGTAGGAAGTGATAGAGGTCACTGCATCTAAGTAAAAGGAATGTAGCCTAACGAAAGAAATGTACTCAAGTGCCCCTCAGGAATGTATTTTTCTCCTCTCACCAGTGAAGGAGTCAAAGTGCCCTGTTCCTGTTTCTCAGTACCACAGAAACACAAAAATGCTTGAACTCTGGAGGCCATTTCTCTATTGAACAAGTGATCAGAGCCGTCCCTTCTGGCAGTGCTAATCACATGTTCGATGTGAGAGCCTGGTGGGGGATGGAGGGAGCATATAGGGGAGAGAGAGAGAGAGAGAGATTTGCATCTTAGATTGTTTTCTGCCCCTCAGCCCTTTCACTCCACTTTTCAATTTCTCAGCCATGTTCCTGGGCCCAAGGCATGGATCCCGCCCCTTTACCCCTCTGGTCCTGCCTTTGGGTAGGCGGGCCCCCTGGGCCAGTCTCCACCCCGACATCAGACCCAACCCTTGCCAGATCGATGCCTTTCAAGAATTGGCAACCCTACCTACTGCTGTGCACAGCTGCATACTACAATCTTTGCATCTATGTGAAAAATCTCAGTGGAAACATAAACAAAGTAAACTTATTCTAAATTTGAATGAACAACAGCCAAGTAAATCTAAGCTGAGCCTGGGATAGAGAAGAGAGAAAGAGAGACTAATGAGAGGTCTAACAAAACAAAGCTAGAAAGGAAAAAAAGTTGAAACTTTCTGCACAATCCTCCATATGTTCCATGTTTATACTGGCAAATTAATCCTGCTAACACACTCACCTGCTAGAACCATGCAGGGAGTTCTCTACTAATTGCAGCTGCACTAACTGGAACCGGTAGCTTAGCAATGCCAGCAACTGATGGATTGAGTCCACATAAAACAGCAATTAGCATGGTGATCTATTTTCTTAAATCAAGTCTATAAATCTTGAAAATGGATTAGTATTCTACCTACACCACTGTGCAGGCCATTTCACTCAATACGAGGAAGTCCCTCGTGCTATGAGTACTGGAGCATTTTGGAGCATAGTGATTTTATTTAACAAAGGAAGCTGATAAGGGAATGATTCCCATGTGTTCTAAAAGGTAACATAAACCATATGCTTGGTTTAGATCATAAAAAATAAAGTTACAAAACTCAAACTGCTTTTGATTGTGTGCTGAACCACCAAATTGATATGTGAGATACAAATGGCCTTGGATGACTGCCTTATTGGGTTAATAGTGATTGTGAAGAGTGGTGCTTTATTAGCTCACACTGGGCCTTACCCGCACGTATCCATAAGCAGGAGAGCTACAAAGCGTGAAGCATTCTGAGGAATGGTACTGAAAGATTTGTTAAGTCAAAGTGACCTATTACTGTGATTTTGTTTTTGTAAGCATGATCTCAGTGCTATGTCAAGTCACAGCTGACTTATGGCGACCCCATAGGATTTTCAAGTTAAGAGAGGTTTGGAGGTGGTTTGTCATTGCCTGCCTCTGCGTATGCTGAGTGAGTTCTGAGAGAACTGTGAATTGCCCAAGGTTACCCACCAGGCCTTAATGTGGAAGAGTGGGGAATTGAACCCAGTTCTCCAGATTAGAATCTGCCACTCTTAACCACTATGCTGCGCTGGCTCTCCTCAGTGCTAGTAAAGGTAAAAGTAGTCCCCTGTGCAAGTACGTCAGTACTGACCCATGGGGTGACGTCACATCACGACTTTTACTAGGCAGACTTTGTTTGCGGGGTGGTTTTCCACTGCCTTCCCCAGTCACCTGCACTTTACCCCCAGCAAGCTGGGTACTCATTTTACCGACCTCGGAAGGATGGAGGGCTGAGTCAACCTTGAGCCGAAATTCAGCAAAATTAATCTAGTGACGAGCAACTTGTGTACAAGAAACAGGATTCCCTGCAAGGATCTGCCCCCAACCCCACCCTTCATGCACAACTGGCTAATGCTGCCAATGGGGGTGAGAGCGCTCTCCTCTGTCCAATTTCCTTGCTTCCATATGCTGCAGCAGACTAATATGGCTACTCCTCTAGAACAATGTTACCCTGACCTGGATGGCCCAGGCTAGCCTGAGCTTCTCAGATCTCTCGAACTTACGCAGGGTTAGCAATTGGATGGAGACCACCAAGGAATACCAGGGTCGTTATGCAGAGGAAGGCAATGGCAAACCACCTCTGTTAGTCTCTTGCCCTGAAAACCCTACTGGGTTGCCATTAGTCGGCTGCAACTTGACAGCACTTTACACACACATACCCTTGAACAGTGTTAGATTTAAAAAAAAATACATATCTGCTTTACATTGCCGTTTGAAGGTACTTATGTTATTCACGTTGTTTTAGAACACAGCCCCTCCCACCCTTTCTTTTTAAGTAAGAAAAGTGTCATACATTTTTGCAGTTTTTCCTGGCATTCCTTAATGCTTATATGTTGTCCCAATGTTTTTCTTCCTCTGTATTAACTACAGGTTTTGCAAATGCATGCAAGGTAATAACATTTCCCATCTGCGTCCTATCCATGGATATTCCATGTAACAATTTTATCTTCTTAACAGACCGGTAGGACTTTTGCCCGTGGATGCAACTGGCAGTGTCTCAGCTCAGAGCATAATTTCAGCCCAGAGGACTGCAGGGTGATCACTCAGTGATTCATAGCTGGCACACAGGCTTAGTGAGGTAACCCAGAGGCCACAGCTAAAGCGCTCTATGAAACTATTCATACCAAGAAGCCATAAAAGCTACCAATCAAGAGCTTAACAAAGTAGCTCTGAATGCACAAAATGCTGTCATAGGGTGAAGTCACACGTTGCTTGCATTGTTGCTTCCTACAAGAGTGAATGTGCAAAGCTACACCCACAACAAGAAATCCTATTAATTCTACCATGCCTGGGACCTGTTCTCTGGCTAAGGTGTGATGCAGCAGGGTTGGGCAAGCAAATACTTCTTACTTAGCACACAATTTATCAAACAGAAAATACTGTGTATTATATACATACACATGCTTTAATTTTATGTTTAAATATTTGTTCAAAGAAACCCTGAAGAATGTAGCTTGGAATGCTTGCGTATTTGATTTCCCCCCACAATAAAAATGTTTCTTCCTTGCACCCATGAACTAGTTTGTCCTTTTCCCATATACAATATTTATTAAATAGCCATTAATAAGCTCTTATAGCGAAATCCATTTCACAGATGAATTACCTATCATCATTATAGCACACCAGAGAATACATATGGGTGGATTCCATCTTGAAATTTGGAGTTCCAACACATTTAACCCTTTTTGGTGCTCAATGCCCAGAGCAGGCAGGGCCTACTGCCAGAGAAAAGAATGGGCATGGCATATGAAGGGTCAAGAATGAACCGCATTTATGCCAAAATAGTATTTTCTGTCTTTTTGCTCTTTTCTAGGCCCATGTCTATCTCACAGGTTTGATGTGAGTATACAACAGGTGAAGGGAGAACCATACACACTGCCCTTAGCTCATTGGTGGAAGAGTAGGATAAAAATCCCGGGTGAGGATGCAAGTTGAAGCTGAATCCAGACAAAACAGAGGTTACACTAATTGACCAGAAGGGTGTTCTGGGGGTATTACGTTTCCCTCCTTTGTTAGGATATGTCTTTGTTGGGCTGTCAAGAGTTTAGGGTTTCTGTTGGACACCACCCCTTCTGTCAGAGAAACAGGGTGGGGCATAGGCAGAGTGCCTGTTATCCTTTCTGAGGTCTGCCAAACAGGCCCTGATGATCCACACTAGACGAGATGATATGTGCTATGCATGGGGCTGCCCTTGAACAGGATTCAGTAACTTCAAATGGTGCAAAATGCAGGAGTTCGCCATTTAGCTGGAGCAAATCACTAGACACATAATACACCCAGAAGTACAATGGCTGTTTCTTTCTGAGTTCAAAGTACTGGTTCTAAGGTTCTTGTAGGTTATCCGGGCTGTGTAACCGTGGTCTTGGAATTTTCTTTCCTGACGTTTCGCCAGCAACTGTGGCAGGCATCTTCAGAGTAGTAACACTGAAGGACAGTGTCTCTCAGTGTCAGTTGTGTAGGAAGAGTAATATATAGTCAGAAAGGGGTTGGGTTTGAGCTGAGTACTGTCCTGCAAAAGTAATGTGCTAATCATTGTCCTGTAAGTATCAAGATAATGTGCTAATGAGGGTATGGTATGTTAATATGGAACCATTGTATCCTGAAGTGATCTGTTAATGTGTGTAATCCAAAGCTAATCTGCATGGCTATTGTTGAATGTTGTCTTTGTTAGTCTGGAGGTTTTCAGAACAGGAAGCCAAGCCTGAGAGACACTGTCCTTCAGTGTTACTACTCTGAAGATGCCTGCCACAGTTGCTGGCGAAACGTCAGGAAAGAAAATTCCAAGACCACGGTTACACAGCCCGGATAACCTACAAGAACCAATGAACTCTGACCGTGAAAGCCTTCGACAATATACTGGTTCTAAGTTTTGAAGTCCTTTGCAGTGTGGAGCCCACATACTCGCAAGGCTGCCTCTCCCAGTATGTACCTGTGCAGAATCCCTGCTCCCCTAACCAGAATTGGATCACTGTTCCCTCTTGTTGGCATGATAGAACAGCCACTGCCTATTCTTAACCTTCCTCCATGGTGGCCCCCATATTGTGGAATGGAAAATTTTATTCACTTACCCTGACTTTCCTGTTCAAGGGTGCTGCAGTCTAGACTGGTAGTATATAGAAAAGCTATGCAATATAGGATGGGATCATCCCGCTGTAGACTGGCCACTATCTGCTGGAGGATCCATGGAATGCAGTGTCCATGGATGCCATCTTGTTTTATGCTAGTACCGTGTAAAAGTATGGACCAATTTCCAACTGGCCACCTTGTAGACCAGCTCCATTGAAGGGATTGAGCAGTAAACTGCAGAAAAATACATCTCCCTGAGTGAACTGTTAGTCCCCCTGGTGGCTCTCTATCCTGAGCCTTGTAAGACAGAGAGATACAACCTTTAACCCACCAGCCCAAGGTAGACATGGATACTTTTGTTCCCAAGGGGGACTTATGAAAGGAAATAAACATGGCTCGACATCCAGACAATATCACTCTCTCGCCTGTCTGCCTACCTGTTTGCCTACCTGTCTAATTACCTGTGAAACAGAGAGTTTACTTTACAAATGATAGGCTGTTACCACACCAACAACTTACAGCATATTATCATCATGTTCGGTCTGTGAGTTTTGGCTGCATATTCACAATTCCTGTTCGCACTGTGCCTATTTACCAGTGTACTGACAGCTCCCAAGATGTTTTATTTTCAGTTCGCACCTCCCAAGTTAGTGCGAAAAATTTAGGAGAGGAGCACAGGGGAGCGCTGCGTCATGTATACGTTGTGGATGCTCCCCCACCTCTCCCTTCCTTTTTTTATCTTTTTACACATGCACACTAGCATTGGTGCGAAGGAGCAATGTGACTCGCTGAGGAACCAGGAAACCCAGCCAGTTGCTTGTATTCATACGCCATTTTAAGAATAAAATGATTTGCACAGCACACAGAAAGACCCTAACCACAGCGTCCATGCAGGCACATTCCTCCCCGCCCCACAAACAATCACAGAGCCGTTCTAAGCACAGTGCTAATCACAGAGCCGCCGTCCTCTTGGTGGTTAGTCATACACTCCATCGTTTGTTCGCTAGTAAAAATACAATAAATTTTAAAAATAGCAGAAGGAACAAGGGAGATGGGACTCTTGTGTGTGCAACCGTGTGCTGTGGGAGCACAGAACACTGAACTAGTCACCGCCGCAAAGAAGGGTCCTAAAAGGCAAGGAGCTGTAGGTGTTGCCCTGCGAGGTGGCATTGTGCACGGAATCCATGGCAGCCACCAGCTCGCAGAAGGGGATGCAGCGCTCATGCTGCCAATTAAAAGGGTCCTTCGGCCTCCTCCAACTGCTCTCTCTCTCTTGCTGGCCCCCTCTCTCCCTGCCGTTTTCTTTCCAGTTCACACAAGTGGGGTACTCTCTTTCCCCTGCCACCCCCAAGTCCCTTGAACAAGTGGATTGTCGTCTTTGAAATGGGGTAAGGAAACACATCATCATATAAGCATTTGTTGAAAGCATGGACATATAATGCTTTGAAATCATTTCCAAAACCAAAGGGAAGGTTTTTGGTGCAAACACACAAAGATGTTTCATTAATTGTTCAAAATAGTTGGTGTGGAAACGACCATAGACACACAGTACCTAGTTAACCAACAGTGTTCAGCTTGGAGAGTCTCCTTGCTGATGTAATGGCTTACTAGAAACATGGTTGTAAATATTAGTTCTTTGAGAAGGCAGGTGGCCAAAGGTTCAAATGGCTGCTTAGTCTGGGCAGAAAGGAACACATCCAGGTTCCAAGTGGTAAACTTGTGTACAGTGGGGGGACTAATGAGAGATACTCTCCCTTAAAGTTGTATGTGATGTTGTGAAAAGAGATGTCTCTTGTGAATTGCAGCAACTGCTGTCGCAGCCACTTGCTTTTTTAGAGTTATAGCTTGGCCCTTTACTGAAACTGTTCTGAATGAAGTTAACTTGCACATCAAAAGGACTGATGGATTTTCCTATGCATCAGTCCCAGAACACCATCTACGTACAATTACAAGCTGTTAGGTGAATCGTCATAGTCTAGTTTCTGCAATAGCTCTCTCTCAATTTCCATACAGCTAGATTCAGGAATGCCAGGGTGGTGTAGTGGTTAAGAGCAGTGGACTCTAGAGAACCGCATTGCCTTTGAACATTCTCCATCAGAAGTAGTCTTTGAGGAGACCATTGTTTCTCCAAGCAAGGACCTATGTCTCCATACTGAACAGTTGGCGTGTATGGCGAAATCCCTTGAGATAAGAGATGACTTGCACTGCTCCAACATCTACAAATGCTATATATAAGGTTTTCCTCCAGATGAGACGTTTAAGAAATAAAGGATGACCGAGTGTCTTCCAGGTTCACCCGGCATGTTCAACAATCATTTGGCCACCAAATGGGAAGAGATAACCGAAGAGTGGGCATTGTCAATTGTCCATCAAGGTTATCTTAGAATTCCTAGCCAAAATTCTTGTTGTCCCACCCGTCAACCCTTCCCATCCTCTAACTCTACTCGTTCAAGAGGTCAGTTCCTTACTGTTAAAAGGTTAGTAGGATTACATATATGATTCCAAGCCTGGGCAGATTGTGGCTCTTTGCAAGTAGTCAATCCCACCTTTGTTGAGTTAATCTCCATAGTGACTTACGTCCCTCCAACACAAGGCTTTGGTGGTGGTGGTGAAGAAAAGTTGATTTTATATGCTTTCTCTACCACTTAAGGGAGAATCAAACTGGTTTACAATCACCTTCCCTTCTCCTCCCCACAACAGACACCCTGTGAGATAGGTGGGGCTGAGTGTGACTAGCCCAAGGTCACCCAGCTGGCTTCGTGAGTAGGAGTGGGGAAACAAATCCAGTTCACCAGAATAGCCTCCACTGCTCATGTGGAGGAGTGGGGAATCAAACCCAGTTCTCCAGATCAGACTCCACCGCTCCAAACCACTGCTCTTAACCACTACACCACGCTGGCTCTCAGGAGGACAGATGGTTTCAGCCTGCTTCACTCTGCTGCCAATGGCTGCCGCCTCCACCGCTGCTATTGCTGCTGATCAACCCACACCTCTCCCTTCCATTTGGAACAGGGTTTAGGCACAGCTAAAGAAAGAGGGAGGCCTCTGAGCCACCTGAAATATGGGGCTTTCTCCTAGTGTCTTTGATGTCATGGCTTTGCAGATGATCTCAAGGGTCAATTGCAATGGACCCAGGCTGCTGCTTGGGTCTGGGGCCCATTCGAAACCTTTACACCCTCCCAACTAAGATTCAAGAAAGAAGGTGGGGGGTGGGGGAAAGAAAGAGTATAAAGGAAAAAAATTAAGCTCTGAATAGGAAAATAAACTAGAGTGGAAGGGCTCAGTATAACAGACTCACAATGTCCTACTGGGAGGCAGAGAAGAAGCCCCTCCCTACTGGAGTCAGAGAAAAGTCAGGACCCTGCCTGTGTCCAGGAAGCACTTCTCCTAGCAGTCTAGACTGCAGCACCCCAGGACCACCGGAGAATGACCTTCCTCTGTGTGTGTGTGTAGTGCCGTCAAGTCGCTTCCAACTCCTGGCGACCCTATGAATCAATGTCCTCCAAAATGTCCTATCCGTAACAGCCTTGCTCAGATCTTGCAAACTGAGGGCCATGGCTTCCTTTATAGAGACAATCCATCGCTTGTTGGGTCTTCCTCTTTTCCTTCTGCCTTCTTTTCCTAGCACTGTCTTTTCCTCTATACTTCATTAATCTCCTTAAGGTTGTTTAAGACAAGTGTGTCCAGGATAGCTTTCCGTTACCTAAATTTTTGAGAGGGTTTTTGACAGCTGATTTTTTTATTTGATATTTGCCTGTGGTCTTTGATATTACTGTGTTTTTATATGGTTTGCAATGGTATGACTTTTATTATATGAATTTAATTTGCCCCACATCCATTGTTAAAGAAGTGTGAGGACTTAAATAAATATGTATGTATGCTACCAAATATAAGAATCTCTACCAACTTCTCTGTTAAGTTTATGGTTGGAGAATGATCCAAATGATGAGTATAGAAGGCAGCCTGAATTTGAAAAGTTCAAGAAACGTAAATAAAGATTTATATCAGATTTACATGTAGAAAACAGTGGTTTTAACATCGTATATCCACCCCTAACACCAGTTCCTATCATTTGGGCATGGGGGTATCATTCTTTTTATATAAAGAAGAGTCAAGTCTGACAATGATAAAAATATGGAGTTGGATCCAACCAGCTTTTCTGCAGATGAAAAAGGAAGGAAAGGAACTGGATGAGACTAGTGACAAGCTGGCTGGATACAACCAATGGTAGAGCCAGATGACACTCTAATTTCCATCCATTGACTATAAACTCAACAGGAGAACCCAAAACTGGTTCAGACACTGAAATATACAGAAAATGGACTGTAACTATTCTTGTAACTGCATTAGGACATTAGTAACCTGGAAGCAGAATAGCATCATGTGCTGTTTTAGCCTCTGGTCCAACAGACAACACAAGAACCATCGTAGCAAAGGAAAGGGCTAATCCTGTTATACATACACTACAGCATCTAAGCAGTATAACAGATCGAAGTGTTAGCCTGCCATTCTTTAGTTTGCCTTTAATTTGTATCGGAAAAGTGTAGTCTCAGGAAAATTAACAGTAGTTACAAAAAAGATGAAAAAGCATGACTGAAACACTCGAAAAGCCAGAAATCAAAGTGTTTCTTGGGAGTGGGAGGAGGTGGAGGAGAAAGATGACTATAACATTGCAGCACTTTTAAGAGGTGTTAAGAAATATTAGTTTTATTTTAACCAGTTCACAGCTGAATATTTATTCTATAAAAACTTTACAGATTGTACAGTTTATATATAGTTCAAACTACTAGAACAGAAAAGTAGGTCCCACAGATGCAAAAATACTGTACCAATCCAAGGTAAAAGCAGATTTACACACTGTACAACTCTCCACTAGGATGAGGTGCTCAGGCTCCAAGTATAAAGTTCAAAACTGTACAAAAATAAGGTTTGATTTGTTTCATTCTTCATACATTCAGTAAGATTTGCAAGCACAGATACCCAAAGAACTAAGATATCTGCAGACAGGAATCAACACACACTCCTGAAAGGAATGCAAAATAAGTCTATTTACACAGGGCACTCTTGTACACCATATTGTATATCAAGCACCCTGATCTAACCGTGGCGATCTGCGCATGGAGAACAGGCTATCACGGGCCTGTCACCCTTCCGGATGCAGTCCCATATGCATAAAAGGGCACTGTGTGTGTGGGGAGGGAAAACATAAATAAACCTGCATCCAGCACTAGGGTGTGTTCATGTACTCCTGTGTCGTGTATGCATCAAGCAGATGGGGGAGACCACCCCAACAGCCAATCGGTTGGCTTCACTGATTCTCTGTTTGGCGATGGAGGTCTTCATGTGGAATGCCAGCAGTCTGCTGATGCACAGAAAGACCACTTGATCAGGGCTATAGTGTAAAATTTAAAAAGCATTGACACAAAAGACAAACATCTACAGTAATTAAAGGTAGTTGTTTTTTTTTAAAAAGGTTTTGTATTTAATAGAGTGCCAAAAGAAGTATTAACTTATTAAATAAAATATATTCTACGTGAAGCTAAAAAATGAACATAAAATACATTTTTGGTGTAATCATTTAACAAACCAGCACACAGGGGGGGAAAACACCCTTGTATACAGAGTAGTTCTCACCCAGCAACAGAAGCAATTATGTAGTTAAAATAATTCAAGAAAATCCCTATTTTTATAAAACCCACTAAGACTAAACTATAATTTAAGATACCCATCGAATATATGGTATTCAGTGATTCACTAATACTGCAAAAAACGAAGCTTCTTCTTTTTTTTTTGACAAGAGACTGGCTTCTTCATTTCTTGCCTGGGTAAGGAAGAAGACAAGTTCCCCAAAACAAGAAGGGACTGAGTGTTTTTATAGCATAAATCCTGAGCACACTCATATTGGGGTGGGGGGGAAATATACCATTTCATTACAGGGATTTACTTTAAAAAATAATGCATTTTAGAATGTGTCATTACTTGAGGTATTTTTAAACCTTCCTTGGAATTCAAGGCAATTCCTCCTCTTAACCAACTTATTGGGCAGTGAAAGTAAGGGCTGGCCGATACCCGTTTTAGTTCTGTACTCTAGTGAAAAAATATCTCATTGCTTCAGGACTTTCCTGCCACATACAAAATAATGCAACGCCTCATTTTATCTGTCACTTTCTTTCAGATACAGTACTAGCCAATGATAACAAAGTAGAAGACAAAGTTTGGTAGTGCACTCCATTATATTTTTTTAGTTTGTGTATATAAAGAAATATAATATATATTTATATATATTTGTATCTATATAAGGAGAAAGGAAATTTGTTCAATGCTTAACATACAGTACGTCTTGAAAAACCCTCAATAATAAAACCACGTTCTTCCAAGCTTTAGTTCCACGCTTTCTGAGCAATGGGTAAGCTTTATTTTAGATTTTTTAATTCAGTTAGGGCATCCACGAAATCCAGATGTCCAAGTAAATACAATTCCAGTGTCAATGCACATCTCTTCAGAATTCATCAATCTTCCTCTGCAAGTATTTTAACATCGAGTCCATCCCTTGAGCAGATCCCCAAATTTTCTTTAAAACTTCACATTCCTTATCATTTGCTTGTTCTAAATCCCCCTTCATTATATTACGAACTAAACCTTTGGATTCTTCAAGTACCTGCAATAAAAAATCAAAATGAAAACACATACAGTATTTTATAAAGTATGAGAAAAATACAAATTATAGACTAGATTCAGAGAATCCCAAGAGGCATATACTCCAAGAGGAATCTCATATACTGTAACTCAAGTGTCTCCAACCGTGTTCAGTCTCTGGCCACTTTTGAAATTTTGAGAATTGAGAGTGGATGCCACCACAAAATGGTGACCATGGGGAGATGGGACCAATAACAAAATGTTGGGAGGTTCCAAGCAAAGCATCTTCCTACAATGGAGACAGCTCTTTCAGAATGGGTGCACCCTGAAGACACAAAGGCTCTTCTGAAGTACCTCCTGCACTCCAGTGAGGTGGAGAAAAAATAGGATTGACTCCTGGCTGTGAGGAAAAAGATCTGGGGGAAGAGCAAATGGGTGCCAAAAAACACACTAGTGGGCACCACGATACCTTTGGACACCATGCTGAGGATCATTGTTGTAGCCTCTCCCTCCAAGCCATTCCCAAGTATCAGAGAGCCCCTGAGAACAGTTGCAGTGGAAAGGAGAAATTGGTGAAGACTGCATTATTCCCTTGCTCAGTGATGGAAGCACCATTCTATTTGTGACACATAGGTCTGGATCAAACACGCTGATGGGTGAGGTATGTGCAGTGGAAAGAGCTTGCATACTCAGCTTGGTGGTGAGGGGGAGGAGGAACTCTACAGCAATGACTTCAGGGGTGTTCTCTTGTGCAGAGAGACACATTACATCCCTTTGTGGGATCCCTTAAGTGAAGTCAAGCCACCACACAAGAATGTTGTTCTCCCAATGCAAGTCAACTGTACACTCTGGGCACTGAGATGCATCGCATGGCCCTGAAGGCCCCATCAGTGAAAGCAGGCCAGTCAGTATCATAGACAGAGGGCAGGGTTTACTCTCTGTGTAACAGTGTCCATATGCAGCACTTTATTCTACAGGACTGAATGGCAGCAATTAATATATAAGGAGAAAATAAAGGGGCATGCTCGGTGACATCATTGTTAAACCTGTCCGCAGCCCCTGGGAACAACTGCCATTAAAAATCAAGCCTATTCCTATCTACACAGCTGTATCCTGGATTCCATTTCTTGGACATGCTAGGAAGGTGGCAGCATTTGGGAGAAAATGACAGAAACTCTGGAGTCTTGGGGCCAGAGAAATTCCCATAGTGATGAGGGGAGAGGAAGAACTCTACAGCAATGATTTCAGGGGTGTTCTCTTGTGCAGAGAGGCACATTACACCCCGTTGTGAGATCCCTTAAGTGGAATCAAGCCACCACACAAGAATGCTGTCCTCCAATGCAGTCTTTTACTTTCTCTGATATAATGCCTGCCATTCATTGCCATGGTGAAAAAATGGAGGTATGTACGTTGGGGTGGGAACTCAATCTGCCAACTAGTGTGATAAGCAGCTGTGTTTGTTCTCAACAGTGCCCAAGATTGCATTACACTTACTCTGTCCCACAGAACTCAATGGGGCCAAATCAAATCAGCCCTTTTCTGCACAGCCTTTCCCAGGTGTCTGCTTCTTGATCACTGTAGATCAGAATTGGTAAACACTGGCTTGGACAGACAGAAGTTCTCAGAAAGTGTGACTGATAATGCAACTTTCTCAAAGTTTTGACTGCATGAATGTTTGAACTCAAGAGTCTCAATCATTTAAAAATACGACTGTGCGGGTATTATATTCATTTGTTGTACAAGATCTAGATGTCTTCCTCCCCAAATTCTGCTTTTGTTTTGTGGACAAAGCATTCTCCCCCCACTTAAGCCACAATATTTCACAAGGAAAAACATTATTTTCCCCCCAAGTGTTGAAACATCCACTGTACTTGAACATTCCCAGCTGTCGCTAACATTAGTGTACTATTGATGTGTTAACTTGGCTTATGAGAGACAGCGTGGTGTAGTGGTTAAGAGCGGCGGTCTCCAATCTGGAGAACCCGGTTCGATTCCACACTCCCTCCGCATGAAGCCTGCTGGATGACCTTGGGTCAGTCTCAGTTCTCTCAGAACACTCTCAGCCCATGCAGAGGCAGGCAATGGCCAACCACCTCTGAACGTCTCTTGCCTTGAAAACCCTATGGGGTCGCCATAAGTCAACTGTGACTTGATGGCACTTTCCACCACCACATGTATATATACTGTGTGTCATTGGTTTGAGGTCAGTATACCTAGAGTCCTTTTCTAATGATAAAGCAATACACTAAATATAAAGGGAAAATAATTTTAATAGTCCTAGAAGCAGCAATCTTCAACTGAAATGTTCTGTTGCAGTCCCACTGGAGACTTCTCCCAGTTCTATGAAATTGCTCCAAAAGACTACTACAGCCATGAAATGTGATTTGCAGACTTTAGTCCAAAGTACTAAATACTTTTGGTGGATTTTAGACTGCTTATATGTTCCGTTTCGTGACTTATATGTGCTGGAACTCAGGTGAGTTAGCACTTTAAAAATATTATCAGTAATGATTACGTAATGTAGTGAGAAAAGATTTTATAATGTTTAGAGCTCCATGGAAGAGAAGCAGGATATAAAATGTTGACAAAAACAAAATCCTGCATGTTAAACTTCACATACAGATTTTTGACATGATGGCAGAGGGTGTTCCCCCCATCCTTGGTTCTGCCTTGCCAAGCAGAAACTAAATATCCAGCGCCTCAAACATTTTTCAGGTATCAAAGTGATTCTCTCAGACAGACAGACTCACTCCTCTTTCCATAATTTGGAACACAATAATATTTTGGCTAAATATATTTAGCTCCACTTAGCAAACAGTGATCTATGGCACTTACAGAAATTGCAAGCCAAACTCATGCCTGGGCACATATTTCATGTAAACCACATCAGATACCCAAGTTTGTGATGGTTTCCCCTGAACTTTTAAAAACAACAATCCAATGTAGTTGTTGGAAGCCACAATTTGGATCTGAAGATCATTAACCTCTATATTCACAGGACCATTTTTCTTCCAAAAATGTCCTTTCCATATTGTCTCCACCCTTCCCAGAATATACATAGCTGATAAGGGAAAAGGGTATCCTATGAGGAATGACATTAATTCTCTCCTCTGCCCTCCAAACATGAACTTCCAACCCAGACTGCATCTTCCAGCAACTGCTCTGTGTATCTATCCCTCTCCCAAACCTTGGGGAACTTCCACATGGTAGAGCATCATGTGTAGCCAAGACTTTAACAGACGCATGAGCATGGTGGTATTACCACAGCAATTCTTGTGCTCATGCTAAATGGTGTCATTATGGAAATTACTTCTGGCTGAATCGCTGTACAGTGCAGTTTACACTGGCCTCTCCATGTGCCAAGGGATCTTTGCTGCTCATGTGTAGGGAGTACCCTCAGTACAAAGCAGTCACTGTAAGGAGAACTTTCTGTTCAGCCCCATGTGAAACTGAAGTGGAGAAAAGAAACTTACAACTGAATTACAAGTGACAAGTTCCTTAATTCGAACCATGACTTCCTGGGTGAATGTTCCGGGCCAAAAAACTTGAGACACCAGTCCTTTCGCGCAGGCTTCTTGTGCAGTCAGCTTCCTTCCACTGAACAACATTTCATTTGCCTGAGGAATATACAAAGTTATTTCACATGACAAATGTAATGCAATATATAAAAATCTTCAAGTAAATAACACTGCAGTTTCTAAAAATATCTACACCTGTTTCAAGTCTTCATTGCTCATATGTTTTTCCTTCTGTTAGTAAAGCAGATGAGACAAAAATCAAGAACTACCAACTTAGGCATCCGTGTGTTAGGCTGCATACAGAAGTGGCCCATTCTGGAACCTAGAGGGCTTACTGTCCAAGGAAGATGTACAAGACATGGCTGTTAACAGCCATCTAAAATAAACAGATCTTCATGTCCAAGCTCCACCAAATCAAGTGGGCTTTAGCTGACAATATAAGCAAATTTAAGCTTGCTGTTCTAAGCAAAAGGCAAACATGAAGAGAGGAGCTTGAGTCGGGAAGATGTTCAGGGAAAAGCATGATGGGTGAAAGTGATGTAATCATACACTGGTAGTCATCAGTAAGGTGGGGAATCCACATCTTTTATAATTTTAACATATTAATCCAGTGAACAGATTATATACTTTAAAGATTTTTTTAAAAAAATTATGTGAATTTTAGATTATTAAGTATTAGTCAAGAATTTTAACCAGGTATTGTTTTTTTAAACATCGATGTAATCTTTTATCTCATGTATAGATCTTTTATCTCATGTAATCTTTTATCTCATATATAGATGAATCAAATGTTTTACTGGTGTATGCCATACACCAGTCAGGTACTTTAAACATGCTTTAAACATACACCAATCAGGTACTTTAAACATGCTGCAAATGGGATGAGGAGCATTACCATTTATCTTTTTACTGGTGTGGATTTCACCTAAATTAAACATTTTTTGAATCCTGAATGTCCTGTTCTCTGATTTTTCATCTTGGATATTAATGAGACACTTAGATAAAAACAGCTAAAAATATTAGTGCTCCCTGAGACACCTGATCATTTTATCAAATTATCTTTACCTTGAACCTAATTCAAGGCTCACAGCAAAATAGGAAATTAAGGGCTCAGAATGAGAGAAAACATTAACAGGCAGATTTTACACTTGTCAAAAAAAAAATCAGCATCATTTAAGACTGCTTTGTTTTAAGCACTTTTATTTGGTCTGTTTTTATTGGATGTTTTACTGATACTGATTTTATTTATTGCTTTCACTGTGAGCCACCTTGACCAGGTCTGGAGAAGTGGCATACAAATTCTCTAAATAAATATATAAAAAGTACCAATATGATGCACTGCCTTTTAAGTATTCAATTTCTGTTGTCCTGGTTTAACCTGGAAAGCTTCCTAATTTGTCCAAATTCTGAAACTATTTCCACATACATTAATTTCAGTTTAAAAGATTCTAGCCTCAATAAAACAGAGCTGCCAGATTTTCCAGTCACATTCCATAAAACCTATTACTTATTTAGGTTGTAGAGAAGTAGACAGCTGTTTGCATGTGTCCCTAATCTGTGAATCAGATCAAAAGGTTTGGATTGCTGCATACGTAAGCACAAAGTGTGTTTCGGTTTCCCCCAGAAAGGTTCAAAGACAACTTCAGTGGTCTGCACCAGCTAGTTACCATATGAAAGTCCACTGAAATTTCGGACAGGTTGTTCATGGATCTTAGAACTCTGTTATATATGGCCTCAAAGTCCTTATCCTTAAGGACAGGCTAAGGTTTGCTAGCCTCTTTACGTCATCAGAGCAGGTAAACAAATGGCAGCCAGAGGGACTATGACTAATTTGAATGGTTAAGGCCACTGTGACATCAGAGTACATCAACCACCAAGATAGTACTAAGAGGTAGCAAGTATGAGAGGGGACTGTAGCAAGAACATTCATGGACTGTGGTGCTGATGAACCTCTGACTAGTTATTTATATCTGATATAATATATCATTGTTAACATTTTGATTCTAGAAACCAACTTCTGGCAGTGGGGTAAGTTGCTTAAGTTGTTAAAGCAAATCAGCAATCTGAAGAATTTTGATGTATTACAAATCAGAAGCAACCAAGGAAAATGTGTAAAAGAAACTTTGCTGTGAATGGCTCACATAAAAGAATGCAGATTAAAATTACTCTTCCACACATGAAGGAAGACATATATTTTGTGTACAAAGAAGGAACCAGGCTATAGTTAAACACATGGTAAAGAGTGATCTTGAGTACAAGCAGAATGAAACTGACACAATAACAGATATAGATGGAGAAAAAGTAGTGTGTTATACAGAACTAGTCATTATAAAGAGCCACCACAAATCCAAACCATTTTATACCTTAATTTCATACAATCCAATCACACAGAGGAATAGTGTAACCTCACTGTTCTCCCAACAGAGGCAGTTGCCAACATTTTAATCATGAACACATTTACTCTGGAACTGTGTTCTGTGGACTTTAACAAACTGTACTTCCAAGTATTCAAATTTAGTTTCATAATCAAAAAGCCAGTGCATGAACTTTTGCAATAAGGAAACTGCTCTAGATTCCTTTCTATGGCAGCTGTTTTGATTTAGGACTCTATTTGGTTTCAGTAGCTTACCACATGGATCAAAGGTTCCGTTCGAATAACCACAGCAAACCTCTCTCCCCAGCAAAAAAAAAAAAAGTTTGCTACAGCCCAGAGAATATCTGCTGACTAGCATGAGGTAGCACTATACATTAAGGGCTTGCCATATTGATAAGCAGTCACAGGAATTGAGGCAGCTGGCCCTGACCTGGATGGCCCCAGGCTAGCCTGAATTTGACAGATCTCAGAAGCTAAGCAGGGTCAGCCCTGGTTAGCTGGATAGGAGACCACCAAGGAACATTAGGGTTGCTATGCAGAGGAAGACAATGGTAAACCACCTCTGTAAGTCTCTTGTCTTGAAAACCCCGGGAGGGAGGGAGGGAGGGAGAGAGGGAGAGGGAGAGAGGGAGAGAGGGAGAGAGAGAGAGAGAGAGAGAGAGAGAGAGAGAGAGAGAGAGAGAGAGAGAGAGAGAGAGAGAGAGAGAGAGAGAGAGAGAGCAGTTATCTCTCCCTTTAATACTGGGTATATTTGCAATTTTGTTTGCAGAAAACTAAGATATGTATACACTTTAAAATTCCATAAATATGCCAATGAATACAACTCTATATACTAAGTTACGAATGATGCATTTTATGTTATTATAGCAGCAAACACAGGTTTAGATTTGATAGGAAAGTACTGCATATACATTTTAAAGCCATGGGGAACCCTCCCCCTTTGGGAAGGGAATAGAAATCTAGGGGCAAATCCTAAACTATTGCATGTACATTAGGATTTGCCCCTAAATTTCTATTCCTTTGCCCCAAGTGGAAATTTTACATCTCCACTCAGCATGTATCAAGAAAGGGCTTTACTGGTAATCTCAGAATTGTACCATTTAGGGCAATTTTGTGCCATATTTAAGGGCTGCCCTGCTGACCTTAGTGATCTGGGAGACTTTGCCAGGCTATTAGTTTGCATCTGGCTTTTTCACACTCACAGTCTTGGACAAAGATGCCAGGAGGGTCAATTCTGACAGTACTACACTGAGGCAGGTATCCACAAAACTAGGGACAACAAGGAGGGCAGAACACAGTGTGTGCTGCCAGTCCAAAAAATCCTCAGGCGTTCCATATGTACGGAACGCAAACCTTTGTTTCTGTAACACATTCCTCTTATTGATCACATGTCAGGTTACGAAGCAGAAATGGGCTGGTTCCCTAGAACTGGGCAGAACAATAAAGCCTTTGCGCGGGTACAGCATAGCACATCCCTTGTGGCCAACTACCCCCCAGTCTGTTCTGGTTGTTACAGCTATTTGATATCTACATCAAGTGTTTTAAAGTTGGATAACCACACTGCATGAAAAATGCCCCCCCCCCAATTGAACGTATTCAGCATGACTAATGCAAACAGTGACTTTCAGCTATAACACCAAAGGAGTAGAAGCAAACAAATAACTAGTATTCCTATTTTTACAATTGGGAAAAGCTTTTCTCATTGTCATGAAGAGAAATAACGGCAGGGGTTGGAAATAATGTGATGTTCCATCAACATCTACTTCCCTAGCAACATTTGCCAAAATGTCTGCCTTCAAACCCCCAATCTCAATAGAATATATTATTAGATTTTTATAAGGTATGCTACAATGTGCGTTTGAACCTTCTCCCAGAGAAAAAGGAATATTCTACAAAACCCAGGTATGACCAGTGATGATGTACTATGAGCTACTTATACTTTAATGATACTGTTCATACAGCCAATTCGGCTCTGAACAGTGTCACACTAAGAAAAACTATGAGCTATCTAGACAAGAGAAAGCTATGCCAAACACCACATATACTAAACCAGATTTTGATGGAAGATCCTAGCTAGCCTATGCATCCAAAACCTAAGCACCTAATACTGCTGTAACTTCACATGATAACATAAATTACATTATCTCCTAGTCTTACAGGCAGCGTAAACTTACTCAGAAGATGTACTCTTTATTAAGCAGGTAGCCTGAGGGTTTGTAAACAGCTTGAGATGTGGTGTAAGAGGTTATAGCTGGAGGGGTGAATCCAGTGGAGAGTACACACACTATCCTTTCGCAAATGGACATCTGGATCGAACCTAATTATTTTATACATTTTCCCAGTCTACAAATCCTACTGTTCACAAAGCTCCCTTGACCTTTATAGAGGTGATAAATAATGTTCATTTATAAATATATACATAAATAATACATAAAATACTGAAGGCTTGAATTTTTGTTAATCCCACTGGGATGAATCCAGACTAAACTGGCAACTTCCCTAGATTCCCCCTTCCCACTACAGATCCCTGTGATGCCACTCCTCAGGAGGGGCATTTTGTGGAGATCAATAGGCTGTAGTGGGAGGGGGGAGGTAGGAAGTCTGTCATTGGAAAATTTACTCTGGATCTAGCTCACGGCCAACAAATGTGTTAAAGGCAACAATTGGCTCAGTTACGTGGTTTAACTATTCTTGGATAAAAATAAAAGAACATTTGAATGAACAACCACAAATTTTGCTACAAAGGGGACTAAGCTGGTCACTCCAAGGTAAGCAGTACTGGAATTTTTGTACAGAATAAACCTGAGGACCTGATGGTAATCATTAGTTAGAGACCTCTAGACGTTAACATGAACTGCCTAACTGATAAAGATGCCCTGCATTAGCATCCTGGGAGAACAAATAGGGGCTCTTGAACAGATACTTAATTAGATACCAAGTTTTTCACTGAATACTAATAATTTGTCTTCTTCTTACAGAAACATTATAAAGCCAACTAAATTGGAAACGGTGTAAGTTATTATCAAGACAGCAAAGGCTCTCATTTATCTGATGAATGGAGGAAAACTTAGCATATTGGTGTACAGATAATGTCAAGTACAAAGGAGATTTTTTTTTTCAAAGATACATAATACTTAAGGGAACATGTGGCTGAACTAAGTGACTCAAAAGTTTGCAGAATTTTATAAATTCAACACTGAGGCAAAGGCAGAGGACAGAAAGAGAGGCCCCCTCCACTGTTTGGCTGGGACCAACTGCTATTTAGCACCTCTCTTCCCAAAATAATCTCTCGCTTTTCTATTATGCACTGCATCAGATTAAATTATGAGCAAGCAGATACCTTGCATTTATTTTTCTCTTTCCTTGTGGCCTGTTTCCTTTTATATTAGTTTACAATTTAAAATAATGGTTGCCTTGAGTGTCTGGAATGAAGGCAGTATATAAACGCTGTAAAATATTTATTCATTTAGGATATTTCTATGCCGTCTCTTTGGAGTCCTGCTTGAGGCAGTTTACAATTAAAATCACCACGATATAAAAAAACCATTAAAAACGAGTCATTAAAAATGAGTGATTGGACATAAGCAGTATAAACACTATCTGTAAAACAGATGCAGACCACTTAAAAAACTACTAAAATAAAACCCCTCATTAAAAGCCTGGGTAGAAAGATGTGTTTTGCCCTGGTGCCTAAAAGAAAGTAAAGTAGGTACCAGGCAAGCCTCAAGGGGTAGGGGCATTCCAAAAGTGAGGTGCCACCATAGAAAATGCCCTTTCTAGTCTCCAGGCACTTCACCTCTGAAGATATTGGCACAGAGAGCAGGGCTTGAGAGCTGCGCTGGACAGTAAAGCTCCAGAAATGGAAAACAGCAGGAATTATGTCCATCCCAAGCCCTTCACAGCAAAAATACACACACAAGGGGGGCATGCGAAACCTGTGGAGGAATCTCTCCCCACATTGCTAAGCCAGTGTAACCACTCATCTTCGAGCCCCGCAGTGGCTTGAAAGGGGAAGGCCTGCTGAGCAAAACCCAACATGGCTTCTGTAAAGTTAGGTTCTGTCTCACTAACCTATTAGAGCTTTTTGAAAGTGTCAATAAGCATGTGGACAGGAATGAGCCTGTGGACATTGTGTATTTGGATTTCCAAGAGGCTTTTGACAAAGTCCCCCACCAAAGACTGCTAAGCAAACTTCACAGCCATGGGATAAGAGGACAAGTCCTCTTATGGATTGAGGGCTGGCTGAAAAATAGGAAACAGAGAGTAGGAATCAATGGTCAGTTCTCACAATGGAGGGATGTGAGCAGCGGGGTCCCTCAGGGATCTGTGTTGGGACCGGTGCTTTTCAACCTGTTTATCAATGACCTGGATTTGGGGTTGAACAGCAAAGTAGCCAAGTTTGCAGAAGACACCAAATTATTTAGGGTGGTTAAAACAAAATCGGACTGTGAAGAGCTCCAGAAGGATCTCTACAAACTGGAAGAATGGGCATTAAAATGGCAAATGAGATTCAATCTGAGCAAGTGTAAAGTGATGCATATTGGGGCAAAAAATCCCAACTTCACATATACACTGATGGGATCTGTGCTGGCAGCGACAGACCAAGAAAGGGATCTTGGGGTGGTAGTGGATAGCTCGATGAAGATGTCAACTCAGTGTGCGGCTGCTGTAAAAAAAGGCAAATTCCATGCTGGCCATAATTAGACGAGGAATTGAGAATAAAACTGCTGATATCATACTGCCCTTGTACAAATCTATGGTGAGACCACACTTGGAATACTGTGTACAGTTCTGGTCACCACAACTAAAAAGGATATTACAGAGCTTGAGAAGGTGCAGAAAAGAGCAACCAAAATGATGAGGGGACTAGAGCAACTGCCCTATGAGGAGCGGTTAAAACACTGAGGGCTGTTTAGCTTGGAAAGAAGGCGGCTGAGGGGAGACATGATAGGTCTATAAAATTATGCATGGTTTGGAGAGAGTGGACAGGGAGAAGTTTTTCTCCCTCTCCCATAATACTAGAACGCGGGGTCATCTGCTGAAGCTGGAGGGTGAGAGATTCAAAACAGATAAAAGGAAGTATTTTTTCACCCAACGCATAGTTAAATTGTGGAACTCCCTGCCCCAAAATGTGGTGATGGCTGCCAACCTGGAAGGCTTAAAGAAGGGAGTGGACCTGTTCATGGAGAAAAGGGGTATTCATGGCTACTAGTTAAAATGGATACTATTCATTATGCATACCTATTCTCTCCAGGAACAGAGGAGCATGCCTATTATCTTAGGTGCTGTGGAACACAGGCAGGATGGTGCTGCTGCAGTCGTCTTGTTTGGGGGCTTCCTAGAGGCACCTGGTTGGCCACTGTGTGAACAGACTGCTGGACTTGGTCTGATCCAGCAGGGCTTTTCTTATGTTCTTATGGCGGCAGTATCTGGGAGCCACTCAAAGCCCAGAGAGGCTTCTGGTGTTCACTGCGGCGGTGGCCAAGCCCAGAGTGACTCTCGATGTCTGCTATTGTTGGGATAGGAGCAGCTCTTGGCATCCACTGTGGTGGCTGCCAGGCCCAGAGCGGCTCTTGGAGCCCATCACCGCAGGGCCCAGAGTGGCTCTTGGCATCCACTGCCACTGGGTTTGGAGCAGCTCTTGGCGTCTGCTGCCACCGCGGCTGGGCCAGGAGTGGATCCTGTGGCGGTGGCCACCACCAGTTCAAAAGGTAAGAGCATTGTCTGCACATGCACAGACAATACTATTTCTTAAATCGGGGGGAAATTAAACTCTCCAGGTTTTTAAAAAAGATTTCAGACTGGCAAGTACCCCAAATTGTACAAAAATCTGTACAGTGTCAGTGTGGTTCCAATCCACGGATTTAGGTATCTGCAGATGAGGGCTGCACATTGCTATTAGATATATAGGTAGGTCAAATTTATTGTATGAGGCCAAAGTCCATTATGATATAACAAAAAACAACTGCTGAGGCACCAGAAGCCTCTCCCCCTTATAAGACTATTCCTCAGCTGAGTTCTGGACAACAAGCCCTACTGGTAGTACCACCATTCCATAAATGAGAAGAGAACCATCACAGAAAGACTTGGGCCTTTTCTGTGGCAGCCCTTATACTTTGGAAGCCTTCCTGCTCCTCGCTTAATTTTTACAGACATGATCCCTAAACAACCAGTTAATAGTAAACAACAAGTTAACAATACCGATTAAAAATAATGTTTAGGAAATGTAGAATACATGTTGTGACTTTGTGCTCGGTGCATCTTCAACCATATGTGGGAAGACAATGCTAAATCACATTCTCCTTAAGAATCTTGCACTCGGCCAGCCATATTTTTTAACTATATATTCCTTCTGTTCTGGAACCTGTCTACAAAATCTTGTATATTTTCCATCTGTCAAAAAATAATCAATTAATCTTTTTTATTTAAATCCAGAAGAATAAAATCTGTCTGCTGTCTTGCCTAATTTTGTAGGTGATTATTTTTATATCCCAACATTCTGATATCTTGGGGGCTCAGCCACAAACAACGTTTGAAGTTCGTGTCCAATCGACCACATTTCTAGCAACTAAAGGTATTAGTTTATTTTTTTCAGTCTGAGAGATGGGATACCATTGCAAAACCAGTCCTTTAATTGGACTCCTTTCAGATTCTGAAACAATGAGCACTTGTCTACAGCATTAAAAATCAAGTTCTATTCTTCTGTCTCTCTTTTACAATGTCTCTGCAACTGTGCCTTATATTGATCTTGGGTTCCACTAGCTAGTTCTAGTAAGAAATTGCCAAAGGGAGATGTAACCCCTGCATTAATAATAATGATGGACAAATCTGTATTTATTTACTTTGATTAAAGAAGAAGAGTTGGTTTTTATACCCCGATTTTCTCTGCGTTTAAGGAGTCTAAAAGCAGCTTACAATCACCTTCCCTCCCTCCACCCCAACATCAGGCGCCTTGTGAGGTAGGTGGAGCTGAGGGAGTTCTGAGAGAACTGTGACTGGCCCAAGGTCACCCAGCAGGCTTCATGTGTAGGAGTGGGGAATCAAACCCAGTTCTTCAGATTAGAGTCCACCATTCTTAACTACTATACCACGCTGGCTAATATGAAAATAATGAAAAAGTGTGTGGGGGACTCAATAACCCATCCCTATTTATGTAGCAGAATATCATTTGCAATTAAGTCTCTGAACCTATAACATCCAGCTCAGATCTAATAAAAATATATCCATACCATGTTACCAGGATTACATTTTTAATGGTGAACCACTAACTCTGAAGAAAAAAACACTGCAGGCAGAATTTGATATTATTCCATACTTTTAATGACAAGGTTTCATCCTTCACAAATTATTTCCTTTCTCCCCCTTTTAACTATAACATATGGTCTAATGGAACTGGTATTTTACTGTGTTCTGGACAGACCTATTTTCTTTTCTTTTCCCACAACAAACCAACTTTTTAACCATGTTAACAGCATCGCCTCAAAGGTTAAAATTATATTAGTGACTATTATAACTCCTTGATTTTATTTTGGGTATGTTAAGAAAATGTTGTTTATGACTTTCCCATATGAAATTATTAATTACAGCCAAACTAATCTTCTGAAAAATAATAAAAGCCCAGACACTGATGGATTGCCCAATGAGTCCTATACGGTTTGTGTGGATCTGACTCTAGCTTCCTTAAGGACATGCTGAAGAAAAAGAATGCCCAAGCATTCCTATACACATTGGGAAGAGCCACTGGCTACATCTACTACAAAATACCCATTCCAATTAGGAAGAATTCAGGATCGACAAAAAGCTCAATACCGTCACCTGCAAGTTGCTTCAACCCAAAAGAGACAATGCAACCTGAAACAGCACAAATAGAGAAATTTGGGATTACATAAATAAATATTGAATTGCATCCCTTGAAAAAATTCCATTAATGGAAGGAGTAATTTTTTCCACACACACCCCCATCCACTTCCAACCTCCAGCTGTTCCTGGGGAAAGCTGCCCCCCACCCCAAGAAACAGCATCGGGGGGGGGGGATTCAAGCTGCTGTGGGAGAGTGAAGTGATAAAGTCCACGCCACTGACTTCATCCAATTTGTCAGCAAAGTTACCACAGTATCCAAGCCATAATCACAGTCTAAGTTATTTAATATGGGCATTACTCCAGACTGCAACTAAAACTACTCCAGACTAAAAATGCCTGAGGTCCTACCCTTTCTCTTTAGTGAACTATCTGAGAATAGATATCTGTTTGAGTCCCCAAGAAATCTTTCATGGAAATTATATCCCCTTAGTCCAGCTAACCCCTCGAAAACTTGGGAAATCTATACTTTGCTGAACAATAGCTGCTAAAATGGCCATTTTAATCTATACCACCTGCCAAAGTAGAAGAAACAGAGTCCTGGCATCAGTGAACCTACTGTTTTATTATCAGCTTCAACAGCTCTTCATTTTTATTTACATTCCTGAGAGCAAAAAATTTATTAAGCTGGTCCTACAACTGTGTTTGCGGAGGCAGAAATTCCTTAATTTCCCCAACAGCCCCCCCAAGAATGCCCCAAACAACAATACTAGGAGATCAGGGGATCTCATCAATAAAATGCCACGAGGCACAAGGGACTGAACCAAGGAGCAGGAATCAAGTGAAATCAGGGCTGCCAGGATTGACGGGAGACCTTCTACCAGGAGCCTTCTTCCCCAGCTGGCTGCTGGGGGGAGGGGGAGGAAATCACCAGCAATGCAGTTAAACCACAGAGTTTTGGGCAAATGCTAAAGCATCGCCCTATGTGATGACATCACTTCTGGGTTGCATCAGAAGTGACATCACCGTTTTGCCAGCAACGTCACTGGACAGCCCTCCCCCCATGCTGGTAACCATGAAACTATACTCACTTCTGTCCTTTCTACTGCTTGAGGAAGAATAACTAAGCAACCTTTCCACTGAAGCAAAAGAGGAACAGTGACTTTGCCCAATTCTTCCTGCTCACCACAGCCTCTCTTTGTCTTTGGTTTACAAGGCTCCCCTGACCCTAAGCACTGGTTATCTGGAGGCCCAGAGGGCTGTTACAGGAAGGGAAAGGCAGGGAAAGATCCATCACAAATGCCTTCTGCTTGAAGTTCATTGGACCCAACACATTATCATTAGGAGATTTGGCAGGCCATACTGCAAGCTAAAGATGAGTCAAACAAAAAAAAATCTACACTTTAAACCACTTTAAGAACGTGTGATAGCTGAGGGGATTATTGTCTCCAAGTCTCTGCCACTGTTCCTAGTTGCAATCACACTTCTGGCCAGCAGAAAATATGTAAGTAATATTTACCATCGTTAGCATGGTTGTAATGGCAAGACAGCATAGAAATTAAAATAATTAAAATTTGGATAGGAACAAGGGTTCTACAGGTTAGTAGATCTTGGTCCTTTCCCTATACATTGGTGGACCTAGTAAAGGCAGATTCTTTTATACAATATACAGACAGCGTTGAAAGTAGGCAAGAGCCAAAGCAGATGGTTTCATTAATTCAAGTCCTGGACTTTACAAACCTGAGCTTCTATTACAGAATACACTTACACAAGCTTGGACAACACATTAGCTCCTCTACATCATTTGCTGTACTCTACTAAGATTTGGCAGAAGGCCCTGGGAGTAAAGCTGAAGATTCACAGTGCAATCCTATGCAGAGTTACTCCAGTCTAAGCCAACTGAAATGAATGGGCTTAGACTGGGGTAACTCTTAGAATCGCACTGTTAGTCTACAAGCATCTATGGTATGGTGAGCGGTATGTCCATGAATTTCTCCAAATACTAATGTGAGATATTATCTCTCTCCAGGTCGGTTAAAACAACATGGTGAAAAGAGAGGTATGCTATAAGATATGGAGCTCTGAGATACATTATCTTTTTGTGGGAATGGTGATTGTTGTAATGTCTGCACTCTTAGTGATCCTAATACATACTAAAGATCGACTGCTGCTGCTTTTAAGTCTTGTGGATAAAAGGGAGCAGTTATGTTTTACTTAAATCTAACCTTTTAAATTCTCATTAATTTTCCATTAGGTTTTCCAAGATGTTTGCATCCAATTTTTCTCTCTGTACAAGAAGGCTCAGGGCAACTTCATAGGTACCTTAAATGTAATAATGAGCATTATGTAATAATTCAATTTGTGGTAGAATTGCAAGGCAGGGAGCAGGGAAAGTGCATGTGACACCACTGCAGAAGCAGTTGCACTGGCTTCCAGTTTGTTAGATAATTTGCTGTTTTTAATATTCTATTTGGTTGTACAAACTTTGACCTTTATAATCAAAAGAAGGAATGGATTGCTATTTTTAGGCCATCTTCAAGTGTGCTGAGGTGGAAGAACAACAACAGAAAGGTATACTCTGTATACTAAAAAGGAACAGATTATAGACATAGATAAAATAGTTAACAGACTAGTTCTAGATATTTTAGGTATGTATGCAATATTATTTTCACACTTTATTGTACAGTGATACATTCCAAGCGTACGCCAGAATGATTTTTCTGTACATCATGAGAAGAATGTACGCACCGAAGAGCTTAAAGTTTCTTAAAAACAAACACGACTTCACACATCTGAAAATATAAATGCCAGACAAGCAGAAAGTGTTTCACTGGAAGTGCTACCTTGACACCACTAAAGCACATTTTCCCTAAGACTATACACCAGGTAAAACTCAGCATCTTGCAGTTCAGAGTATAGGAACAAGCACTTGTCCCACTAGATTCCATGGTATTTAATTATACTGAACTACATGTTGGAAAGCAGCCATTGTTAGCAAAAGATGAAGAATGATCAGGAGCCAGAATCAGACTTATTAAGAAAGGGCTGCTGGTTATTGCCAAAATAACAGAACAATCTAAAAGAAGCGTACATGTGTTACACTGTAGACAATGGTTTTCCAGGGCTGAGGCAATGGAAATGTTGCACTTTAAGAAGTAGTGATGTACGTTCCAATTCAGACATGTGACTTTAGGAGCATGAGGCCACGAAAGCATAACTATCTGGAAGGAGATAATAAGCTCTCCTTCACATGACTCCTTCCAAAGAGTTACGTTTTCATGAACCAGTAGTCCAAAATTCACAGGTCCGAACTGAAAATATTTGCAGTAAAGTACATTATTCTACATCAGTAAGGACTGTCATTGTTAGTGCCATGCTTACACAAAACATTATGGGGGTGTTACGCTTAGTCCATGTTGGATAACGTAAGATGGAAGAGGGTGCACTGAAGCGAGATTCATTATACTGCATTTATCTTTCTTTTATAGATTACTTACAGATGCCAGGCCCATTATTCTTGGGAATGTGAGGGATGAACATCCATCAGGACTTTGCCCAAACGTCGTATATGGAGTCTGAAACCAAGCCTTCTCATTAGCCCAAACCACATCACATAGAGGTAATATAGATGCTCCAAGTCCAATGGCTGGGCCATTTACTGCTACAATGATGGGCTTCTTAAACTGAATGAAAGTATTTACAAAATTCCTGAAATGAAATAAGTATCCGATGATGCACATTTTAGCAGCAAAATACTTCAGCCATATCCACCTCAAAACTAAAATTGCCTTAACAGCAACTAGCCTTTTTGGAATCCTTAGCAGACACAGCTACAGTTTCTTGTCAAGGGACAGGATCAGGACTGTGAATTTGGACATTCCTGGACCAAAAATAAACCTTAAATTAGCTGTTTTGGGTTGGCCCAGGGCCATCTGAAATTACCCCAAATACTCTCCAAACTCCTCAAATTTCAGAAGGGTTTCAAGGTTTTGGGGAGGCAGAAGAATGGGGAGGGGGAGGAAGCGCCCCTGACCCCCAGTTGTTCTACAGCACACTTTCTCTTTAAAATTTAAAGGGACATTATTTTCAGTGAGAAGACCTGGCAGCCAGAGTTGCACCCCTCCAGCTGTTCAGTGGTGCACCTGCCCTTTGAAGTTTAAAGGGTCATTATTTTCAGTGGGAGTAGAATTGGCCTCCAGAGAGCACTGAGGGGCCAAGGCACACTTCCTCTCTCTCTCCCTACCTATCCTGCTGCCTCGGGGAGGGGGGAGAGGAACCAATAATATGCTTTGATTTTTTTTAAAGGGCATGATTACCAGCTGCCCATATTCCCATACCCCCAAACGGTTCCCAAAACCATTCCCTAAAACTGAATCAACACCCTCCTCTGAAATTTCAGCATAATGAAAATCATGCCACTTAAAAAAAACTGACCTGAAATTAAAATGATTTTTTTTGAAGTGCATAACCCCCTTTGTCAAGATACTGTATGTGATGGGTTAAATGGCAAAGCACTCACAAGGCTCAGAAAGATCACCCAGTTTACTGGGGGAAATTGGTGGGGCATGATCAAGGCATTACAGTTAGCAAAAGAGAATCTAAACAGAAGTTGATCCTTCTGCCCCCCTGGAGACTGATATGCTTTCATAAAATCCACCACTTTCTACAAGACCATTTTATTCCCACTATGAAACCACTAATTTATATCCTACTTTTGGAATAATACACTGTGGATTTTTTTCCCAGAAAGAGGAAGGAGTGCTTCCTTGGTTGCTTTTTGACAGTTCTCTATCTATTCCCACAGTTCTTCCATTCATGGAAATTTCTCACTATCCTTAAGTGGAGAAAATGGACTCTAATATGTTGTACAACTCCTTTGAAAAGATCTATGATTAACAGATTTGATTATTGTTCTGACTTTTTTTTTTTTACAAATGCGTTTATTAGGCAAAATCAATTCATAATATAGAAAGTAAATATACACACAGCTGTATAATTTACTGGAATGATAATGTTTAAGGCCCAGGTTTTCAAACAAGAGATGTTTTCCTTCTCTAATCTTGCCATAACTTGTAAACTTCATTTTGCTAGCAAGATCCAAGATTTTATACCACCCATCAAAGCGAAGAGATCTTGCTTTCCCTCAAAGGTTTGTTGGAGTATGAACAAGTTAATGAACATTTTTAGATCAGAATCGTCAATGGAATATGTAGGTAACCAAACAAAATATAGAGGGTCATAAGGAATACTATGAAAATGAAACTACAGTTTGTCATTTTTTCTACACTGTTCGAGAGTTGATTCCAAAACTGAATAATGTTCATTGCCAGAAAATGTGCATAAAATCAGTATGCTGTTTGTATCTCCCATATCTCCCATTAATCACATTAGAAACAGCTCAAAGTCTACATAAGGTAAGATAACATTGGTACATCTTTGTAACATTTTTGAGGTCACATTATTCTGCTGTTGTATTTTTGACATCCTGCAATCTATTCAGGAAAAAAATCCCATAATTAACTTCAATATCTGAAGTAATAAAATGTTTATAGACAGGTGCTATTTTCATTGATAAAGTGAAAAACCAGTATAATAAGGGTTAATTTATGGCCACTTTGCCTGGCTGGCTTCTGCTATCTAATAGCTAATTTTCTGAATTATTTCATCCACATGGCGGGTGACCAAACAGGGCATGGGAACAAAGGATTTTTCCCCTGTCAAAGGATGACTAATCTCTTAGCAAAAGGAATCACTGGATCCAATCCTATGCTCCTTGCTTATATAACCTTGTCTTAAGTATTTTGTATGATGTAAAAAACTGGAAGCATTTATTTTTAGTAAATGGCTATTGCTATATTTATTAATCACTTTACTTATAAACAACAGGAGGCATGTTTTCCTGTGAGCAACAGTGTGTTGCATGCCTCTTTTGTGTCATAAACAGGGCATCAAGTACAAAACCAAAAAAGACAATTATCATGGGAAAAACAATGACAATTATCACAGAAAAATATAAAGTTTTCATGAAAGGCAGTTTCTCCCTCAAAATAAATTGCTTCCTATGCTGAATTTAAGTTTAGCAATTATTTCGTTCTTAAAAGGTTGACAATCATCAAACACATTTAGTGCTTTTGATAATAAGGTAGGCAGAATACTCAAAACTCAGAACCATAATGGAAATGCATGATATAAACATGGTATTCAGATTGTTTACATGAAAATGGCAGGTGTCAAACCACACTTTAGTGATGTAATACATTCATTTGCATCTAAAAGCCTTTCAAACAGTCATAGGATGGAGGGGAGGGGGAGAACCAACCAATCTGGGCACTTTTTGACTCAACTTCAGCCCACTTCAGCTCAACTTTGTGATCCTTCAGCCCACAATACATTCATATTGGCAATCTTGTTTCTCATAATAACTGGACCAGACTTCTTTTTTTGAAAGGGAAACTGGAAATTTTAGGTTTCTAATTAGTTCCCCCTAATCCAGTGGAGGCCAACAGTGCCATCCTAAAGAGAGGTACACCCTTCTAAGCTCATGTACTTCAATAAACGAATACAGGTATAACTGCTGAGGAAGGCACTTTAAGTGTAGCAAGTACACTGCTCATCCATGTTTAAACATGCTCACACTCCCCCCACCAATTTGACAGCAAACACTATCATCGTGATGTCTTCAGTAAGACACACCTTCTGATTTAGTCGGAATCTAATTGTTGTGCTGGGAAAACCCCCAAGGATACAGGACAGCAGTTCTTACGTCATAGCTAAGTGTATCGACACTAAGAGCACTGCAGCCTTCTGAGCTCCTGATTTTCTAACAACATCAGCACAATGAATAATGAGCAGTTTTACAAACCTAATAGCATCTGCCATCTTAGTGCTTTCCCTTTTTCTATCATCTGTCAAGCGCCGTATAAAATAAATGAAGTCAAGGCCACAGCAAAAGACACTGCCAACTGCACTGAGGAGGACAAGCTTGCTGTCATCAGCTGCTGCTGTGTTCAGTGCACTTTGGACTTCTTTCATTACCTGTAAATAAGATATATTAAGTGCATGAAAACAGGATGCAGAATATTTCATCTGAAGCTTTTGCAAACACACAGCATTTCTTTGGACTGAACAGCAGGTGGCACATGCAACCAGTTCAGCAAAATCCAATTTAGGCCAAAGTTTGTTTCAAAGTTCCCATATTTATATTGGAAAAGAAACGACAAAAATAGAACCCAACACCAATACAAATGAGGAAAAAATTAAAACTGTGAAAATGCTAAAACACCCTAAAGAAAGACAAAAAAACCCTAAGTATTCTGCAAACTGATGGGGGGGAGGTTTCCTAGAAAGCTTTCCGATGTTCTTGGGTGTGGTCTGATTTTGCATGTTTATTCTGATTTATACTTGATTAACATAAAAAAAATTAAGTATCCTGCATTAATTTTATATCTCAATAGCAACAAACACTTGAAATGAACTAAATCAAGTGTGGTTTAAATGTTATATCAGGAGAAAATAAGGCCACACCAGTAGGCAGGGAGGACAAGAAGGACAAGGTGCAAGGCAGATAGTTTATTTATCCCCTTCTAGATGGGATAAATAAACTCTCCACCTTGCCCCTTGTTCTTAAATATTATATATAATCAAAATCAAGACTGTGTGAAAATAGTTTAACTGGAACAATACTTGTAAAAATGCAAAGACAACACAGCATGTAATTCTGTTCCACTGTTTATATTTTAAAAAACCCCAAAGGCACTAAAACATTTTACACTCATTTTTTCACATCCCAAGAACTAGTTTTAATCAGGAGCCCCGTGGCGCAGAGTGGTAAGCTGCAGTACTGCAGTCCAAGCTCTGCTCATGACCTGAGTTCGATCCCAACGGAAGTTGGTTTCAGGTAGCTGGCTCAAGGTTGACTCAGCCTTCCATCCTTCCGAGGTCGGTAAAATGAGGATCCAGCTTGCTGGGGGTAAAGGGAAGATGACTGGGGAAGGCACTGGCAAACCACCCCATAAACAAAGTCTGCCTAGGAAACGTCGGGATGTGACGTCACCCCATGGGTCAGGAATGACCAGGTGCTTGCATGGGGGACCTTTACCTTTTTAAGAACTATTTATGATATGTCCTGGGCCTGGTTTTCTACTCATATATTACAGCAGACTTCAACACTCTTCCACAAAGGCCTCAGGGGGCACCACCAGTCCCACTGCCACTGTGTGGCATCACTTGCAATGCACATAACAGATTGGTAACCATAATATCCCTTCCATTGAGTGAGGGGAGACATTTATGCTGGGCTGGGGCTTTTCTAACGCTGAATTTTAATTAATATATTTAAATGTTTTGTTTTTATTACTTTTATTTTGTAAACCGCCTTGGGCAGGTTCCTGGAGAGCCAGCATACAAATGTTCTAAACAAAATAAGCCAACGAATAAAAATTAAGAATGTTAGCTTTGTTTTTTATTTGACTTGCATAGCCAATCAAGCAAGTTTATAACTTGATTTTTTAAGCATGACCATTATATATATTTGTGGTTTTATTTCCTCTCCTCATTTACTAAGCCACAGAAAATATATGTATTCTTTCTTACACCATTCCTGGGGATAGCCACCAAAAAAACATTAATTGCAACTCTGAAACTTTCATGGTTTCCTAATATTGTACTGGCAATGGCATCTGTTCATTGTTATTAGTTTTGTGAAACAATGAATGTTCAGAAATGGAAAATAAATTCAGCCCCATATCTTTGTCTGCAAACATATCAACACACAAATAAGTAAAACAGAAATGAAGAAATTTAATAAAAATTGCAAGAAATATGGAACTGTTCAAACTACTCAGAAGATTCAAACCTTATTACATATATTCAGAGCCCATTAGCTTCAGTATTTAAATTTTCTCATTTCTGAGAGTGAACCTAATTTTAATAACGAAACATGGGCTCGGTCCACCCCCATCTTCACACTGTTGTTTCCCATTCCACCTCTTGACCTTGTCCTTCAGTCATCCAACTCCACCAACTTCAGCTGCTCTAAAGTCCTCTGCACTTTTAATAAACTCCTTTATTTCTTTCCACCTGTCCCCAAAATCCAGAACTGTCCCCTAAACAAGGTGCCATCTCTCTCTCTCATTCAAACCTTCTTCAAAATCCATCTTCCCCACAACGTTTTTAATCTTCATTTCCAACTGCAACAAAGCTTAACTATGCTTAACTGTATTTGCCCCCAATCAACCCTTGCTACACTGCATCTGTTGCTAAATTTAGACTACAACATCCTTGGCAGCAAGGATATCTTTTTTTACTTGTGAACTTCTGTAAGTCAGCACTGTCATTAGAGGTGCTGTCAGGACAGGACTGCACCCCACCTCCCCACCCCAGCCCCCAAATAACCAAATGGTTCTAACCTCTGGATTTAATGAATTGTTCTCTGATGATTTGGTTGATAATAAAATGTGCGTGAAGCCATCTTGTTTCCTGACAACAATGTCTCTGTACCGGTAAGCACTTTCAGTTTGTCTCACACTGAATCGTAGCCTCTTATCAAAAGGTTGGTCCCTCCTTTCATCAATAAATCTTCGTTTGCTGGCTGTCACTGAAGTCTGTATGTTGGTACCATTGGTTGCTAATGCTTCTATGAAGGTAGATGTACCTGTGAAAGTTTCAACAAAGTATGCTTTGATATTCACTTTACCAGTTCAGCAATTTCAATCCCAATTACCACGAACAACTTTCCAGACCCAAAATGGAATATAGCAACCACAACAAAAGTGCAAGTTTGGATAATCCTGGAGAAATGTGGAAAGTTATGATACCTGAAACAAGGTCTTGTGTGGCACCTTAAAGATTATCTGGAATACATCATTTTAAGAGTATACATAACACCACCACCACAAATACTGAAGCACTGGGGCCAGGGGGAAAATAACTAATCTGTGCCCCCCTATCTGATTATTACCTTTCAATACAGTTTCTTTTATATTTCATGGTAGACTGTTTCTGTACACCTTGTTGGAATTGTTTCGTTCTTAGCAAACTGCTTTCAGCAAGGCCAAAAAGTCTATAATCCAACTGCCATAGCTCCTGTTAAAAACTTACCACACTCCTTTATAGCAAAGAACACTTTATTGTACCAAGTTAATACCAGTTTCAGCATTTAGCATTTTTTTTGGAAGAATATGAATTTTTTTAGTCTGTGGCTAAGAATTCCATCTCACTTGGCTACCCAAATAATGTGAGCGTTACTTTGTGCAAATGTAGTGCCTCGCTTACTCCAAACCACTGCTCTTAACCACTACACCACACTGGCTCCCATTATTTATACATTATTTCTGTTTCCAGTTTCATACTTTAAGCAAGAGGGAACTGAACATAACAGGGTAGGTTTAAGGCTGAGAAGAGCTCCTCAGTACTACACCAAATGGGGAAAAAAAGGCCATAGAATGATATCTAAGCAAAGGAAATCAGTTTCTACAACTGAGAATTCTGGAAGAACGTACAAAATAGCATGTGCTCCACAGAGGCAGAAAGGTAGCTGTTAATAACTCATAGTTATTTTGAGAAATTACTGAAAACTTGCTAACTTCTAACAGAGTCTCTATTAAACTCTATGATAAGCTAGATGAAGTCCAGGCTGGTGAAGCTTCTCAGGGGCAGAGGCTCGGAGTGCATGTAGGAAGAAACTAGCAGCATCTTCTGGGATTCATTCTCCTCACATCACTGTGCAGAGAAGACCAGAAAACTGTCTGAAATGAACTGGGGGAAACTGTTTATAGGTAATTGCAAAAGAGAACAGATGAAGAAAAGCACGCAAAATACTGCCACATCGTCAGAGCCATTATCACACATGAAACTTATTTTCCATTCTCAAGTGTTTTAATTGCAAAAATTAACGACACTAACTTTGTATTTATAGGAGAAGTAAAAAATTCATACCTGTTTATTTCCTATTATAAACCTTTCAGTTTGATAACACTTCTACTGAAAGCATCAATGCTGAATATGTAGGACAAAAATGTTCATATGTGTATTGGCTGAAGTAACGCTACATATAAAAAAAGATCTTGCTAACTCAAGAGGAATAAATCTTAAAATTATCATTTTATTGGCCTAAGTGCTTGCACAGGGAAAACACTGTATTCAGGAAAATTGTATGTAATTTGTCATGACATACAACAGCAAAGATTGTAGTAAAACTCATGTGCAGCCCAATCCTTTGCATGCTTTTTTGGCAAGTTCCACTGAGCTCAATGGAATTTCCTTGCAAATATGCATGAAAAGAGCTGTAATGCAACAGCTTTTATGACAAGAAAAAGCAAAGATACTTGAGAAAAATCTTTATAACAATCCCTAAAAATGAAGTGGTATGGATATGATGCAAAGATACTATGATTCCATATGGCCACAGTGTCATGATAAATACATCAACTTTCAAACATACATGTTTCATAGGGATCTCACTATTGAAAGATGGCAGGTTATTACATGCAGAGGAAAACCTAAAAACCGGAACCTATCCTTGTAAGTGCTGCAGAGCTACTCTCTTTTCTCAGAGGAATGTGTGCATTTTCATCAACAGGAACGGCTTTAATGAAAGATTTTACCTCACCTACTTTGCACTCTTCATTCTCTGGGACCAATAATGCAGCAACAGCCTATACTTACTGGTTACAGCTTTATTACATTTCTGTGAATCTATTTAAATAGGGAACAGGCTGCTGATAAGGTATTACAAACAAAAGACCTCATTGGTAAATGTTAGCTGATTACAGGATCTAAAAGGAGACCCAGTCTATGGTGCTATTTACACAGTCCAAATAATGCACTTTGCAAGTGGATTTTGCCAGTTCACACAGTAAAATCCACCTTCAAAGTGCATTGAAAGTGCATTGAAAGTGAATTGAAAGTGCATTATTTGGGCTGTGTAAATAGCACCTTAGTGTTTGTACTCTGAGCTGCTTGTAACCATGAACAAAAAAATAACACCCTGTATTTTCTTCATCTAGTTAGCAGTTATAGTGGCAGGTCTTGCGTTCATAAAATAGAAAAGCTCCCAGATTTAATCGAATGCCTTTCTTATCCCGACAACTCATTTCATGCAAAGGACCAGTTATGTTTTAGCCAACTGCTTATGAAGAGGATATTTGCCTTGATCTATTCTAATGGCAGGTCATGATTATCTGTCAACAAAGTGTATCTGCTAGGAAGTAAGCCCTACTAAACTCAATAGGGATGGATAATGAACTCTGTGAGGTTAATAGGCAATAGAGTGAGGATGACCAAAAGAAAATACTTCTAAAATGTGTAATTAAATTGTGGAATTCACTTACAAAGGATGAAGTGATGGACACGAGCACAGATGGCTTTAAAATGGAATTAGACAAGAAGGAGTCATGGAGGAGAGGTTCATCAATGACTACTAGCCATGGTGACTAATTGGAACCTCCACATCCAAAGTGAGTAAACCTCTGAATACCAGTGGTAGAAGACAACATCAGAGGCCTCTGCACCCTGCTGGTTGTTGTTGCACTAGGACAACTGTTTGGACACTGTGCAAGACATCAGGATGCTGGACCTGAAAGACTACCGGTCTGATCCAGCAGGGCTCTTTTTCTGTTCTTATAAAGCTTTGTCTACTCCATTCACTCATGCCTATTACTGTCTCCTGAAGTAAAAATGCCACAATTTCATTCATATACTACAAACAAACTGGTTTGTTCATGGCAACAAGATTTTGAAATCTTCAAGATCATGCGCCCCTTCTTCTTCACACATAGGTAGGAAAATGAAGCCTTCCTGGTTCAGGTGTAACTGTAGATTGTAGTAACAGCCAAATCAAGTTAAGCAACCCATGAAATCTTCAAATGCCCAGCTGTATGCAGTGGGAGCGGGAAAGATAATGCAAACCCAAGAAGTTCCAACCTCATGCTCATCACGAACAAACAACAAATTGCTTGGTGTAGCCGGTACTTGGTTGCTGAACAGAACAGTAATTATAATTTCAAAAATTTCACAAAATGTGTATGCATCACAGTAGTAGAATCTGTATATTTTATATTGAATTTGCATTAAATTAAGTTCAGTTTCTGGACTATGATAATCTTATCCTTCCATTCTTTACTACTTCATTACCACTCAATGCACATGCCCATTCAAGTGCAATTTAAATTCACATTTCTTTAAAAGACATTAAAACTTTGTTTTTCTGTTATTCTCTTTTACAAAAAAAGCTATTTTTACGTTATTATGCATTGTAAAACTTTCTCTGTTGGTTTATAAAACTTCTCTGTAAACATTATCATTGTGGAAAGTTTTGTTAACATTTTCTTCATATATAATTCAATTTAAGAAATAAAATAATCTCAATTTATGTATAGTATTTGCCCTCCTTTTTTCTATAAAAGCAGATCATTTGGAGAAAACTTAGTAAGATGAATAGTTGGCAGCAAGGGTAATAAAGAGTAATAACTTGCAATGTATAGCTGGCTTCAGTGCAAACATCTAAAAATACAGTCTGTCTGCAGAATATTTGCCACCTTTTTGTCATTATTATATCCTAGATGAAGTTGATATGAAAGAATTTTCACTTACATTTTACTGTATGAAACAAAGTTTATAATTTTAAAAAATATGTTTTTAAAGCTTAAATTAGATGTTCGATTTTTTTTTATGGTCCAGTGATAGTATATTTCTCTTCCAAACAACCTGGTTTCTACAAAGAAAGATAACTTAATGGAAGCACGACTTCCAAATGCATTTATGACTTTATTATGAAGTTATGAAATACTGCTTATCTTTGTAAAGAACAAACTGTGTAGAAGACATCTTGTCAGTCATCAACTGCACAACTGTCAATGTACTTATATTATGGCTTGTTCCTGGGGAACAGGGACTAGCAAGCCAACATGGGTGTTGTCCACTGACCCATCTGGATGATCTTTTTATGCTTGATGTATCCTCCCTGGCGCCTGGTAAGATTATTTTCTTGTGGAATGGTAATGAGACACAGCAGCTATATGAAAAGGAAGAAGAATAGACAAAAGCTGAGAGGAGCACGGGAAAGAAGCAAGGCAAGCACCTTCTAGTGTTGATTGCAAACAGCACCAGCTGCAGACGGTAAAATGCGTCTTATATAGGATCATAGCCTCATCTAAAAATGAATTATGTACATATACAATCTTCAAAATAGTAAAAATATTAAGTCAAATATTTAAGAAACTTACAGCACAATCCTAAACCTTTCTAAGGCTTCGATGGACTTAGAAGGGCATAACACTTTGTTTAGGATTGCACTATTTGTACTGAGGGTCTATAAAATCAATGGCTTCTATCCAATGAGATATATTAACAGAACAGAACTTTCCTACTTGTTCTTCCTGCTGCAGCCCATCGAGTACACGGAATTTTTCTCCCTAGAAATCAGCAGATCCTCATGAACAGCACAGGGGGGAACATGGGGTTCTGCAGTGGAACGGGGAATCAGTAGAAACAACCACTTCTCACAGGAGGCGGCAGGATATAAGCCAATATCTTTTTATAGTTATAGCAACAAATCAGTATTCATCGATTAGGAAGTGTTTTAGTAATGGAAAATTCAGATTTAATCAACCTTTTTTTCTCGGTGGTTGAAATCTACCCAATTTAAATCAATGCACACTTGCAAATTTTCAAGTTAAGTTGTAATGGTTCAATTTTCAGGTTAGAAACAAACAGATGAGATCCAGCAGGGCACATATACTACAACATTCTTCTCAGGAGTTTCTTCCTCAGAACAGGTTCCTATAGAATTCTGAAATACCCCCTGTGAATCTTACTAGAATGGGGAGTAAAGGAACTGACCTCTAATCCAGCCAGGCTGCCCCACAGGATCCTAAGATTCTACAAATCATTCACAAATGGGGAAGGGAACAGGGAAGAGGGGATGTAATTTGTTTGTAATTTCAGTAAGGAGGCAACTGAGGTTTGGGATTAAAATATGCCAAGAAACAGCCATTATACAAGGTACACACATGAAGTGTTGTTCCTGAGCAATGCAATATAATATAGATAGAAACAAAGGAAGAAACAATTCATACCTTATTCTGTAACAAAGAAATGGTAATGACATGAATTTATGAACATGTTAGCAGGCCCAGCCTGTCTGGACCACACACCAACACAAGACATTTATTCCTCTGGTACAAATGACTCCTAAGTATCAATCCAATATCGTTAAGCTAGCTGGAAAAGGATATCCTATTGCAGGCAAGCTCTGTACGCTTGCACATAGTTTTATTACAACATGGCAGTCTTAACAACAGTCAGTCATGAGTTGCTCAGTCTTTGGTATGCTTGCCTTACTTCCTAGTGCCCTCTCTCACTATTATGAATCTTCCTCTTGTCCCAGCAACCTAAACCTCAAACTGGAAGCCACCACACTGGTGTTCACTTTCTCTTTTTAAAAAAGGTAAAAGGTAGTCCCCTGTGCAAGCACCAGGTCATTACTGGCCCATGGGGTGACGTCACATCCCAACGTTTACTAGGCAGACTATGTTTATGGGGTGGTTTGCCATTGCCTTCCCCAGTCATCTACACTTTCTTTTTACTGTAGCATTAATGTGGCTTTTTTCATGACTCCATGAGAAACAGGAAGGAGGAGCCTGGAGATGATGTCACCATAGTATCATTCCACATAAAGCCAGATCATTGCTATAGCATTCGTTTGCTTCAGGGCAGAGGACAGAAGGCAATGAGTTGTAATCCTAAGAACCACGGGTGGTCATAAAATAATTACGGCTGTACTACAAATATGCAAGTTATTGCCTGGTGCTGTAATATAGCTTTTCTCATGCTTCTGGAAAGCAGAACGTTTTTGGATTTAGTTGTACGTTTCCCATGCTGCACTCTAGCAACAGGTGTAAGACAGCCTTCCTATGTGTGGAAGGGCACTTTTGGATCCAACCCAACGAGCAATAGTACTTATGATAGCTGCCAGTCATGATTGCATGAGACACTTTGGAAATGTTCCAGCAGTGGCATGAGCAGATAAATAGATGGAAAGATATCTGCCATCAAGCTACTTGACCTGTGGAAATGGCTGCAAGTCAAATAGTGCAACTGTTTTCTGATTATTACATGAAGGCAGTTATGACAAGGTTAATTAACTGCCTGATATAGGGCCCATAATATACAATTTTTATTGTGTTTTATTCCATTTGTACCCTGCTCTCTCCCAGCAAAGCTGGGCTCAGGGCAGCTTCCAGCATACTACAGCCCATCAGTCATAATAAAATCAATGATAATAAAATTACTTTTTGTTAAATTCTAGGTTTTTGTTCGTTCTTCCAAAAAAGTATGGGCCCCCCAATGTTGTCTGAATGTGGATTACAGGAGGGACAAAAATGGGAGATCCAAAAATGTATGACCATATTTATTAGTTTGATTTGTGGGTCCAGCAAGGAAAAGAGATAGGGAAGGGAGAAGGGGAAAAGAGGGATGGGAAGGGAGAAAAGTAGAAAGAGAAAGGAGGGAAAGGGAAGAAGGAAAAGGGAAATCCTTGATCCCTCAAAGCATAGGAATTAGTAGCTTCAGATATCTAAAATGGGAAATGTCAATATTTACCATTTATCTGTGTGTGTAAAGTGCCGTCAAGTCACAGCCGACTTATGGCGACCCCTTATGGGGTTTTCATGGCAAGAGACTAACAGAGGTGGTTTGCCAGTGCCTTCCTCTGCATAGCAACCCTGGTATTCCTTGGTGGTCTCCCATCCAAATACTAACCAGGGCTGACCCTGCTTAGCTTTCAAGATCTGACAAGATCGGACTGTACCATGCTGCCTTATAGCTACTTCGAAAGATGCTGCTTGTAAAATGAACAGTTATACTTCAGAAATGAGACATAAAGGAAATATACTCTTGAAAGACTATTTATTTCTTGCAAGTTTAAAGGAACTATCACCATCTGGGCAAGTAAAAATAATCAGCCTATGTTGGGAAAGAAATAAACCTGGTTTGAGGCAGCTGAGGTGTTGGCTCAGTTCACACATAACATGAAACCAAGGTTTGGTTTATTTTAATTATGGTTTGTTTGTGAAACCAAGATTCAGCTTGCAGATGATCATACAATTCTGGTTTGCCTCAAAAACAGGGTGGATAAAAATCAGATTTTAAAAAATAAAACACTTTATTTTTTTTGGGGGGGGAACCTATCTAAAAATAGTTTAAATCGTTTTCTATTTAAAATACATTTTAATTCAAAGGTTATTCATTATGAAATAAGGATTAGTTTTTAATTATGTAGCATGAGATTGTATATTCATGCAATGTTTAATTTTTTTGGTAAATGAATTCCATTAATCCATTCTCTTCTTTCCAGTATCAGAGGAGCATGCCTATTATATTAGGTGCTGTGGAACACAGGCAGGATAATGCTGCTGCAGTTGTCTTGTTTGTGGGCTTCCCAGAGGCACCTGGTTGGCCACTGTGTGAACAGACAGCAGGACTTGATGGGCCTTGGACTGATCCAGCATGGCTTTTCTTATGTTCATTCACAATGTCATTTTCTTTCAGATATTTCTCTAAGATTTTGGGGGGGCAATTTTTCTATCTAGAACATATTATCACAGATGCTTGGTTTTGCAGTTCTCAAAACTGTGAATTTCTGTCTGCAGAGATAACATGCCTCTTCTTCACAGCAAAAATGTTATAAAATAAACATACAGAGTGGAGAAAAAGACCATAATCCCATTGTTCCTTTGCAAAAAAGAGCGAAGTGTGAGGAGGAAGGGGCAAGCAGTAAAAATGAAAGTGAAACCTTTTGAGCAGAATACTCTGCAAGTCTTGGGATCTTTTGTGTATATATCATATTATTATCTCCCTGGAAGGGAAAATCTATAATGGGAGCGTGCTGTACAAGAGACCCAGTTTGGGAATATATTAATGAAGTTTCTCTACCTATGGGTAAGTAGGGTTGCCAGGTCCCTCTTCGCCACTGGCAGGAGGTTTCTGGGGCAGAGCCTGAGGAGGGCGGGTTTGAGGAAGGGAGGGACTTCAATGTCATAGAGTCCAATTACCAAAGCAGCTATTTTCTCCAGGTGAACTGATCTCAGTCAGCTGGAGATCAGTTGTAATAGCAGACCTCCAGCTAGTACCTGGAGGTTGGCAACACTATGGGTAAGATATATGCATGCAAAATGCAAACACTGCAACAAAGATATGCAAGACCGAGTGGCCTGAATGAAACTGGAGATAGTTCACCTCACAATAATTTCATAATTATCCATGTATTTCTAACAGTATAACCAAATCAGTAATTTTATACACCTGTAAAACTAATCCAAAAAGTTATTATTTTAAAAATGAAACCTTCATCTGGCTGTAAATATTAAGAACGAGTCTTTATGTAGGAAACCATTATTTAAATCAATTTAAATCAAATCCATCCTGTTCAAAAATATGCTGATTTTATTCCACTGGCTCTGGATAGGAGCATCTGTAGCTGGGGAGAGTATGAGGGCTGTGTTGGGGAACAAGTCATGATATCTACTTTCATACATCATGTGAAACAACTGTTGACTAACTGGTCACTAAACCAACTTCAGACCATGATTTCAGATCCTGATTTGATGGACCCCAGTTAACTATAGTTAGTGGAGTGGCCCACACGTAAATGATCACACTAGTTATAACTATTATTTTAATAATTTTATTTTTTATAATTGGGGCACAGAAAAAAAAAATGGGGGAAAAGAAGGGGAAATAAAATAACAAATAAAAAACATTGTGTCTGTGTCCAAGTTTCGATAAAATACATGCATTACATTAGTTATAACATGCATTACACTAGTTATAACTAATGACCAGCATCTAACCTAAACTATTAAGTTTATAATGGTCTTGGACATCCAGATTATTGAAATCAGTGTTTTCAGACAGTTTCCCCTGCACTGGTGCAATCTAGGAGATTTCCATTACAATTCCCAATTGAAGGAGTAGAGTCACTGAGGTAGCACAAACACGATGTAGCACTCTTCAATGCAATGCCAAGTTTCAAGCAGCTTGTCACCCATAGCTCATTTTATGCAATATGATTACCACACTAGGCTAGACTCTGTAAAGGAGATACTAACATGACAGGGTATACCACTTCAGTGCCTATAATGTTCTGTGACATTTTGCTTCCAGCAAAAAAAAAAAAAAAAGTTTATGTGCTTTCGCTTTAGGCAGCACTATAAAATTTTTATAAGATGTGATAGTGGGTATATATTTATGTACTCTATCTAGCTTAACCAGTAATACCCTGCTGTTCAAAGAAAAGGTGAGCAATAATCACATCAGCTCTGTGTTGGAACAGAAAATTATTCACAGAACAGCCACAATATTATAAATGACAAGACAGTGAAATAACTGCCTTATGAAACAACAAAGCTACCTGATAATTTTTTTAAAAAAAATCATGGATAAAGTCAAGAAGCCAAGGGAACATAGCTAAAACATAGAACAATACATGTACTAATATTACACGTACTGTTACTGCAAATGCAGGAAAGTGGCATGGTATAGCTTGACTGGGTTATTACTGAAAATGGCAATCCCAGATTGAATTCCTCTGCCTTTCCCCAAGGCAGATGGACATGGAAAGGAGCTATGCAAAGTCATAACATTGCAAAATTCTTGCCCTCTAGCAGTGAACAGTGTGCAACAGCAACACACACACCGTTTCCAAAGTACATGTTACAAAGGAGGGGATGGCTAAGAAAGGATTACTGGGCTGGATCTTTCCAATTTTCACTGCTGCTTTCCCCCAGAACAAGAGATTCTTCCATCACAGAGCTCTGCTTTTTAGTAGAAAAATTCAGTAAGATGCAGCCTGTAACTAGCTCTCTGTTCATTGTTATGTACAGTTATACTCTGAAGCTAAAACGTACCTTGAGCACTTTTACGGTCAGATGAGCAAGGGGGTAGTGGGTACATGAAGGAATAAAACCAGTACTTCAGTAGCATAGATGCAGACTAGCTAAAATTAACTTTGCTTCTGTTTGTCTGTGGAGAATACTGGGAAGGTATTGACCAAAACTATTTTTATGTAATAACATCAGAAAAATATCCTTAAATCAACAGAAGAGGTTTTATGGCAAATATGTAAAACTGTATTAAGTCATTAACACATACAGTATTCAGTAGGTTTTATAGAAACTATATAATTATCAGGGTGAACACTGGTTCACTAAAAGTTATCCTTGTAAAAAAAATGGAACAGAAAAGGGAATTTATATAAAATTCACCTGTAATACAAATCTGTAAAGTTTATTTTTTTAAAAAGGTTTCAGAGATATCAGAGGCTAAAAAGCCTTTGAAAGCCAAGATATGGATACAAACTGTAACAAAATTAGTCTTAATGCATTAGATCCAATAATGGAGAATGGAGCTTGGATCCAACCTAGAAAAGAATCAAAACAAATCTTTAGGTTGGATCCAAGTTCAGTCTGCTAATGATGGAGCAATGTCCAACACAATCTTTGCTTGCTGAACAGCCATTCAATACTAGTGCAGGACTCATAGCAACATCAGAATGATTCTTGTGTTGGATGAAGGCTCCACCATTAACAGAACAGTTGGATCTAATTCACTAAATTCTGAAGTCTAGATGTTAACAAACCATGGGAAATTGGCTGAACCAGCTGAAATAATGTACTTGGAGTTGAAAGAAGACAAGGAGTCCATTACCATAGGTTCTTTAAAAAATGCTGTTTTAATTGATCTGGTTAAGAGATAGCAATACAGGGGACATGATAAAAATAAATGGTTGTTTCCCCCCCACAAAAAAGTCTAAGAATATTTCAGCAAAGTGGGGCATAACAGCAAAGTGGCAACAATTACACTGTTTGTAAAACTGCACTGGTATCAACACCCTATAATAAATTATCTGTCCATGCTTGCTATATTAGTAATGAAACAGAAAGTCAACACTAATTGGAATACTTTCAAGAAGCTGCGAGTCTTCAGATTATTTAGGAGGACTGTAATGAAATATCTACTGACAGAAGATGCTGTGTCTAGCTACCATTCCCAGGCATCTGTACCTTCCTATAGGGCTAGCAGTGGCTTGTAGGGCTAATTTTCTTCAGAAAAATGGTGGTGGCGGGGGGAGTGTTTAACACCTGCTCTCCCCTGCTGACCCAGGCAAATTGACAGCTTCCCTGCCAGTGCATGTCAATTTTTCTTTAAAAAGATGGGAGATCAGTCTTGAATTTCCCACATTCAGCACAGTTTGGCTCTCAAGTATCAGGATTTTTTTAATGCAGAGTTTACACAGGCACAAAATGAATATCCATCTACTAATGTGTTCGGGTTTTTATCACATCTTGGACACAGTGTTATGTATGGGAAAGGCTGGCATCTTTACCAAGGGGATTTCTACATTTTTTTTCATACTGCTGAACGGTCATCTCTGGCTGGTGTCACTGACCAGGGATTATATTTTTCCAAGCTATAAGATATTGTGGCTAGAATCGTCTTCTCTTGAGAGCTGGTGTAGCAGTGGCTAAGAGCCTGACCTACACATTAGGAACCCCTTTATTCAAATCTTGCCTCTGCCATGAACTCACTAGGAGGCCTTAAGGCAAGCTACTCTGAGTCATTTCTCCTCTTCAATATGTAGATAATACTTAGTTACCGCACGTGTGTGTGTGTGTTTTAAGGATGACAATATACTGTATATAAAATTCTTTAAGCACTTGAAAGCACAATACAAATGATGAGTATTATTATGATTTTAAGAAACTGTCTTCCTTGATTTTTCTCCGATTTTCAGATTTCAAAACACCAATTAGTGTTTATTTTGAATCATTTAAATACTAGCACTTTTCTTGGGTTTTCCCCCCATCACGCAACAAACTATAACTCTCCCTCTCCCTCTCATCCCTTAATTTTGATTTTAACATGTAAAGTGTAATCTTCTGGGGATTCTTCCCTGTTTTCTTTCTATTTTTAGACAGTGGTGCGTTTGTGAAAAAAATCCACTTGAGTAAACAATGCATATAAAAGAATGTGTATTGGCAATTTAAAAATTACATACAATTGGGACTTCCTATTTAGTAATCTGCTTCTGCAAACCAAAATATGTTGGGGAGAAATTGTGCAGCAATGCATGAAGGGATACACAGACCTCACATCATTCCATAACAAAATGAATCTGCAATCAGGAGCGCAGCAACAGTAATAATGGAACATCACAAAAACAGGCATGGTCATCTGTACTGCAACACTTTAGCACATATTTAAGAAGCAAACAAACTTAGTAAGCTGGTTGTCTGCATTCATCCACAGCTCTGGATGAATGCCATCATCAGTTCAAACCACAAAGCCTACCAAACATATGTTCACTTATTAATTCAAGAAATTGTCAGATCTACTTTCTCATGCTTTCTAAACTAGGTTGTTAGCACCAACCTAACACTACCTTCAGAGAAGGTAAACATTCTGCATGGCAGTTGTCAGCTGGGCACTGTAACAGGCTTCTAGGACAGAAGAGAAAAAGACTTCCCTGGATTATAGCTGACAATAATGCTGTACTGATTTTACGATCTAACTGCTGCCCACTTAGAGCATGAAGATAAGTAAATCTCCTGGATTAGCAGTCCTGAAAAATATCTAAACCAGTTTTCAGTACCAATCCCCAATGAAGCCGTCTTGCCCTTGGTAGATGGGGACAGTATTAAAACTAATCTGTACAAAGCCAGTTTGTGATCTACAGAAGCGAAGTGCTTGCTTCCAAAGGATCATTATGAATCAAGTTTTGCCATTTAAGTTAAAATGTTAGCAACAGAAACCAAACAAGCAAATTGCCACGGATGAGAAAATACTACCAAACAATTCATATCCATTATGGAAAAGTGTCTCCAGAGAGACAGCACCCCAGGGTCAACTCCCCCCCACCTTTCAATTTCCGTGCTACAGGCAACTAACAAAACTGGACTCCCAGATTGTTTTTGCTAGCTCCTCCTTTTCTCGCAACTCACAGGGCACTCGTGTTAAGGAACTAGCTGTGCTAAGGCATCTCCTAGCAGAAGAGCTATGTGGGTGGAGTTCATTACACAGTCAGCACTGCTAGTTGACTCCCATCTTATTGCAATTGACCTGAGATACGCAAGAGAGAAGAGATTTGTCTCAAAGGGAAAGGAAAAAGCTAACAGCAACAAAGGGATAGAAGAGTAGAGAAATAAAAGAAACTGCTGGAATTCTCTTCAGATCATAGGAAATCTTTTAAGTGGAAGGTGGGCCCCTACTGCCTGCCAATTTGCCATTTAAAAAAATTATCACCCACCCAGCTTGCTCTGAAATACCTACAAATACTTTTAATCTAATTTTCAATTGGAAATCGTATGGAGCCAGCTCAAGGATCAGAAGCTTCTCAGAACAATCTCTTTAAATTAGGCTCAACGCTCACATGAACTAGTAAATTAATTTGTTTTAGTGACTTGTTTTGTAAAGGAAGAGAAAACAGATTACATTTAATGTATGTGTTCAGCATAAATTCTGAAGAAAGCATGACATACAGGCTGCATAAAGCTCCCTAACTTGCTTTTGTGCAGCCTTGGATGTCTCTCCTAAACAATTTCCAGCGTTTCAATCCCTCATGGAAGTAGTGCAAAATATTAGTGATGGCTGCATATCTGGAAGGTTTAGAAGCTTAAGCTGAAAAACGCTTCCAAGCTGTATTATTTAGAAGCCATGCAACCTGAAAACCTAATACATTTTAGAGTACTTAACTACAGGATTGCTCACTCAAAATATGGAATCTAGACAGCTCTTGACAGCTGGGAAAAGGGAGGAAGCAATTTCAAGGGACACTGGAGTCTAATATTTAAAATTGATAAACTAGCAATGCAGGTAAATTATGTAATGTTTATGTCTCCCCCCTCCCCCGTGTGTGGATCTTTCATTTGAGCAATACTATGGTTTCTTGGGAGAATGGCGTGATGGAGAACAAATGGACATATAGAGGCAACTGAGTTCAGGACTCTCTTATCATTGAATTCAATAGCCTATTTATGGCTGACTTTGATCATTGACACCATTGTTCTTTTCTCTTCCATTATAGAAGTATAAGATCTCCTAGCTTACAGATGGCCATAGCTAGATGAACCCAAAAGGGAGACTACAAGTTCCATCCATCTGACCACCGTGTTGACTGTAGCATAGTGTTTTTAAAAGCTATGCTGTGGCAATGGAAGTGGAATCAGCAAAGATATATTTCTAGGTGGCTGCCTTTTCCCCTAGCAATTGTCATCCAGCAGAGCTGTGGATGTTGAATGGCCTGGGGAGTATAAACTGCCTCTACCCGGAAATAAAAACTTTAATGCTAGCTGGTTTGCCAGAAACATATTACACTAATATGCCATCATCAGAGGGGGCTTCCTAAATATATTAAACTTAGTTTTGTGATCACATTTAGAGGTAAACTAACAGAATCTTCTTGACTGTGCTATACAATATAGTGTGATCAAAAGGTACATCAAGAAGTTCTCAATAGTCGCCCACAGGACTGTGGAACTCTTTCCTAGAGGTCAAAGTTTGAACCTTGACACTCTTTGAGGCTTTGCTGTTTGTGTTGTATTTTAAAAAGGGACTAAGCAGGCTTGGAATAATTTTGATTTCTATAGTAGTGAGCCACCCCTCTTGGATGCACACCTTAATGTGGCGAGACGGGTTATGTGTCAGCGATGCTGAGAGCAATACCGTAAGGAGTTGAAACTGTCAAGAGGCTAAACTCCTAGTAGAACCATTCAAGGAGGAATGGTTGCAGATGAGACACCAGACTGAGATGCACCCACCTACCTCAGGAATCAACGGCCACATCAGCAGAAGATAATGGACAGTTCTGATGGTGATGGCATGGAGGACTCCTTGAGGGCAGCTACCAGGAAGCAGCAGTAGTGGAATGTGTCACTGGCAGAGGATCTATCATAGTCAACGGTAGTGACACATCAGCTAACCCTGGTTAGTACTGCACAGAAGAAGGTAATGGTAAACCATTTCTGACCAACTCTTACTTCGAAAACCCTATGATGATACTATTCAAACGAAAGGAGATATAGTGATTGAAGATGGATCTCCAGGTCAGATGGCACTCAATCAGCTGCTAGGGAAGATCTGAGGACAAGTATGAGTAGAACTATTCTTAATGATGCAACTGGACTAAAGTCAAAAGGACATTCAGTTGTTGATGGAATGGACGCAAAAGGAAGGTCCAAAGCTGTTTGGCACATATAATAGGAGCTCGGAACATGAGAAGTATGTATCAAGGTAAACTCAAAATTATAAAACAAGAAATGGAATGTTTAAACATTGCAATTCTGGGAGTGAGTGAACTGGATTGTGACATTTTTAGTCAGTAAATTACAAAGCATTCTACTCTGGAAATGACAAACAAAGAAGAAATGGAGTTGCTCTAATAGTGAGGTGACATGTAGCACAAGCAATCAGGGGCTATAATGCAAAGGCTGACCGAATAATATCAGTTGACTTCAGGGAAAGCTTTTCAACATTCAAGCTTATGCCCCAACTACAAATACTGAAGAGGAATAAACTGAAAATTTTTGTGCAAATGTCCAGGAAGAATCTGATAACACACCTAAACAAGATGTGCTGATAATCACAGGTAACTGGAACACAAAAGTAGAGAACATCATAGAATCAAATATTGTCTGAAAATTTGGGCTAGGAGCATGAAATAAAGCAGGAGAGCGACTCATGGAATTCTGTTAGGACAAGTTTTTCATTCAGAACTTATTTCAGGCACCCGAACCGATGATTGTTCAAGTGAACATCACCAAATGGCCAATATAGAAATTAAATAGATTACATAATTGGGAGCAGAAGATGGAGAAGCTCTATTCTCTGCTAAAACAAGACCAGGAGCTGATTGTGGCACATACCATGAATTGGTAATATAAAAAATTAGAATAAAACTGAAGAAAAACACCAAAACATTCATAGTGCCAAAATACAATCTAAGCAACATTCCTGTAAATAATAGATTTGCATTACTAAGTTCAACTGAACATGAATAAAAATAACTATGAATTGAAACCAGAGATATTATCAAGGAAGAATGTGCAAAGACTATTCCTGTAGCCAAAAGAAATGAAAAGCCTTGATGGATGACTGAGGAAACTCTTAATGAAAAGCAAAAGTAAAAAGTGACAGAAATAGAATCAGAAGTCTAAATGCAGTTTTCCAGCAACTTGCATGTAGAGACAAAGAGAAATATTATAATAACCAGCATAAATAAATAGAAAAGAACACAAAAAGAATAGACGTGTTTTACAAGATCCAAGAAATCAAAGGGAAATTTAAAGCATGGTTAGACATGCTGAAAGATCAACATGGAAATATATTTACTGAGCAGGACAAAATAAAGAAAAGATCGGAACAATACACTGAAGAAATATACAAAAGAAATAAAAAGATTACAGATTCCTTTAATGAAGAATGTTTTGAAGAACCTGAAGTTTTAGAAAGTGAAATGAAAGCTGCACTCAAAACAGTTTGGAGAAACAAATCAACAGGAGCTTATGGGATAGCAATACAGCTACCCCAAGCCACAGTCCATCAAATCTTAACAAGAATCTGCCAAGAGATGGAAAACAAAACAATGGCCCACAGACTGGAAACAACCAATCCATATTCCAATTCCAAAAAAAAGTAGGCGTCAAAGACTATAGCAACTATCAGACCACCACATTAATATCTCACACAAGTAAAGTGATGCTCAAAGTCTTACAATGAAGACGGTTACCATAAATGGAATGAGAAATGTCAGTTGTTCATGCTGGATTCAGAAAAGGAAGAGGCACTAGAGATCATATTGCAAATTTACCTTGGTTACTGGAGCATATGAGAGAGTTTCAGAAGAAAATCAGATTAAAGAAAAGCTTGACTGTGTGGATCATGAGAAACTATGGTTGGTTTTAAAAGAAATGGGTATGCCACAACATCTGATGATCAGGGAGGCAGGACTAATTTTGCCACTTCCAGTCTCCCAAGAGGGAGCCTCTTGAGCTCAGTTTGAGTACTTCCCAAGCTAAACCAAGGACAGGAAGGAGAATAAGACAAAGATCATTAACAAGAACAGGTGTAAAAAACACTGTTGTAATGAAGAAAAATGTGAAACCACAGGGAGGAAAAGGAGTTGGTTTTGGGGAAGGTTAAGAGTATCAACTGTTTTCCTTGATTGTGTGAGACATTCATGGTTCTGTGTGGGTTCCTTGACATCTTCCCTGTCTTTGCAGTCCATTGATGTTATAACAGTACTTTGGGGTGTGTGTGTAAAATGCCCTCCTCATCTCAGAGCAAAAGGAACCTGCACGGTTCAATAGCAGTGTCCCTCAATCTGGGTGGGAACTAGGTATTGTCCACCACACGCTGCATGTGGTCGCCTTACAGATGTTCTCTACTGAGGTCTGGTGGTTGAAGGCTGTGTTGTTAGCCACACTTCGTCCCATGAGCGCTGAGATGCTTGGAGGTATAGGAATGTTGCTGGCCTTGTAGGCCTGGCAGATACATTGCCGATGTGGACATCTTCCTTCCCTTATTTGGGGCCATCAAGGAAATGAAAAGAAAGTCCATTTTTCCTGATAGGCTCTGTACGTTGGATATATATCCTGAGGCCCTTTCGCATATCTAATGCGTGCCCAGCTTTTTCTTTGGCATGGTTGGGCCATGGACAGAAAGATGGTAAGTGGATCTCTTGTCTTCTATGGAAGAGGGTGTGAACCTGGAAATAAAGGTGGGGTCCAGTCGGATCACCACCATGTCCTTATGGAAGATGCATATCCTGGCTGATAAGGATCCTAGTTCTGATACCCTTCTAGCTGAAGTCACAGCTATCAGAGACAAGGTCTTCACATGTAACCTCTTAAGAGGAACTTCCCATAAATGTTCGAAGGGTGCTGTGTGGAGAGCTGATAGCACTACGTGTAATTGCCACAATGGATTTCTGTGAACAACAGGGGTGGGAGTGGTCTGTGCCACCCCTTTGAGGAACAGGGCCATGTGAGGATGCCTGGTCAAAGGAACCCCCGTATCCGAGGTATGATGGTTGCTATGGCTGCTACCTGGCGACGCAGGGTAGATGCCTTTAGTCATTGCTGAACTATGTCCTGTAGGAAGGCCAGTAGTTGGCCCAGGCCCGGATTCAATGGGTTAACGTGCTTACGTTATCACCATCAAGAGAAGGCTTTTCATGTGGAATTGTATATGTACCTGGTGGATACTGTCCTGGAAGCCATGATGGTTTCTGCTGCTTCCAGAGAATAACTGAGTTCTAGGAGCCCTTGCCTTTCAGGCGCCATGCATTCAGATGAAGCCAGTCTGGATCCAGATGCCACACTGATCCCTGTTGAAGCATGCCTTGACTCCCTGGAATGGAACTTGTATGGATAATTCCACTAGAGTTCGGAACCACAGTCTGCAAGGCAACTCTGGAGCCACGAAGATCGCTTCTGCCCACTCCTGATATATCTTCTGGAAAGCTTTCGGTATCACTGGTAACAGCAGGAAGTTGTACAGTAGTCTTTTGGGCAAGATGTTAGAGCACCTGTTTGCTCTGACCGAGGATGGTGGTAACTGGAGAAGAATCATGATACCTGATGACTGGATGCCGAGGCGAAGAGGTCCACCTGCGGGGATCCGAACCTGCCTATGATTAATTGGAAGGTCGCCTGCTTGAGAGACCATTCGTTCTTGTCAATCGTCTGTCTGCTCAGCCAGTTCGCTTGAGTGCTGAGGAAGCCCTGAATGTGCTCTGCCACTATTGATTGCAGAAGTATTTCTGCCCATGCAAGGATGCTTTTCGCTTCTTGAAGCGGGACAGAGGATCTGCACCCCCCCTTGCTTGTTGATATGGGTGTCCTCCTCTGAAAGAAAGCAAAAGAAAGCAGTCTCATCTGGGCTCCTCCCAAGCCTTGAACTCCGCAATAAGGAGGGGGAAGGAGGGAAGCAGAAGAGAAATGAGCAAGAGAGGGCACAAAAGTGAACAAAAATAGGCTGGAGCTGAAGAATGGCTGGGAGAGTGAAAAACTAGAGTTGTAGAAGGTAAGAAAAAACAAAAGAAAAGAAGAGTCAAAAGGAACGCATGGGGTAAAAAAGGTGGGTAGCTGCTGTGGAGAGCTATTTCCCAGCTGCTCTCCCTACTCGAGGCAGGAAACAAACTGAGCTCAAGAGGCTCCCGTGGGGGAGACAGGAAGCAACAAAATTAGTCCTGCCTGCCTGAGCAACTGGTGGGAATCACCCAAGATCAAGATACCCTCCTCCTCAGAGTGAGAACAAGCCTGAACCCACCCTAGAAATTAAAATAACTAAACTGAGGATATTGTACTTTGGTCACATTTGGTCACTGGAAAAGACAATAATGCTAGGAAAAGTTGAAAGCAACAGGAAAAGAGGAAGGCCCAACAATGGTTTGACTCAGTTTGCAAAACCTGAGCAGAACTGTTAACATTTTGGAGGTCTTTAATTCATAGGTCGCCATAATTCAGAATCGAATTGATGGCACTTAATACACACATGGTAATGAGTAGTCGTTCCCCCTCCAACCTCCTGCATTAAGTCCTTCAAAAGGAAAAGACTCAAATTTAAACAAAGATATCTCTATGAATTAAATTTCCATGGCCCTCCAGCTAATATTTCCAGCAGCTTCCTCAGGCTAGACCAGCTGCTGACCCTTAATGTTAAGATAATTATTTTTCTTTTCTTTGCTCTTAAGGAATGGACAAAATTTGCAGGCTACATGAAAGGAAGGCAACGAGTTGTTATGACTGCTTTGTAACAACACATTTTTTGACCTTCCCTCTTATTGTTTGTTTTCAGAATTAATTTTGCTTTGCTTAAAGATCACAAGGCGCTACGTTCCAAGAGCGCAAAACATGCATTTTAGAGAGTTTAAGAGAGAGCTTAAGAGAACATTAGTTTAAATGTGCCATCATGTTTATATACTTTCCTTTTCCAATTCAGACATTTAATACAGAGTCACAAGGTGCCAACTGGCACACTTCCTTCTTCCCTCTGCCTCTTGCCATGTGACCTCCTTATCTTGCCTGTAGCTTACCCTCTTCGTCAACTTCACATGCTCATTACTCTATGTACAGTTTTCTAGATACATAACATGGCTGTTGCAAGAACTCAGAACAGAGAAGTGCTATTACTGACAAGAACAAGGCATAGATTGCCATTCTAGTTCCCAGCTCTATGTGATGGAGTCTCAGAGAATTTGCAGCAGAAAGCAACATTTCCCAGGTGCTCTTTTAATGCATCTCCAATTATTGCATCTCCAATAATCACATTTAGTGTTGTGACTGATACTGGGTGACCAACTGCATTACAGAGATAACTTTTTAAAGTGCCCTTTACTTTATGGACTGCCAGCCAGCATGGTGTAGTGGTTAAGAGTGGCAGACTCTAATCTGGAGAACCGGGTTCAGTTCCCCACTCCTCCACATGAAGCCTGCTGGGTGACCTTGGGCCAGTCACAGTTCTCTCAGAACTCCCTCAGCCCACACAGAGGCAGGCAATGGCAAACCACCTCTGAATGTCTCTTGCCTTGAAAACCCTATGGGGTCGCCATAAGTCTGCTGTGACATGACAGCACGCACGCACGCACACACACACACACACACACTTACTTTATGGACAGCCCAAATTCTCATTCCCTCTTATCTACAACACAGACTTGGAAATTCATGGTGAGGAGAAGAAGCAGAGATTGCAGTTTTGAACAAATTAAATGGGTAGGACTCCAAGTATATATGACTAGGAGTATTAACAGATGGCCCTGACCTGGATGGCCCAGGCTAGCCTGATCTCGTCAGATCTCAGAAGCTAAGCAGGGTTAGCCCTGGTTAGTATTTGGATGGGAGACCGCCAAGGAATACCAGAGTTGCTGTGCAGAGGAAGGCACTGGCAAACCACCTCTGTTAGTCTCTTGCCATGAAAACCCCATAAGGGGTCGCCATAAGTCGGCTGCTACTTGAAGGCACTTTACACACTCACACATTAACAGATGTACCAAAATCTGCATTATATTCTTAAAACTCCCATCTGAAGGAAACAATTCAAAATACCAAATCAAAACTCCCACATCAGGTGGCAGGCATGTTAGAATAAAGGTACAGGACTGGGGGTTGAAACAGTCGCCACAGACAGAAAGGGACAGAGTAGCTCTCACACTTCCTTTCTTTAACTCCAAAGACCAACAAGGAATAGTCAATACATCTCGACCTAGAAAGTTAAGATCCAAGCACTGTCTATGACAAATGGGCATGAGAACTATGTTACAGTTCTGCTTCATAAGAAATAGTGGCTCCAACCACACATCCACAATTTTGGTATAATTGCTTAATGGCCAACCATTTGTTGTCAGTGACCTCCTCCAATCCTTTGTACACACAATGTTTGAGGAAGGAGCAGATATTGATGTTTCACTTTGTGCTGGGCTTTTGAGCAGGCAGAAGTAGCTTAATGTGGATCTTAAAAGAGCAATATAATATTTTAAATCTTGGTCAAGGGTATAAAGTTTCTAAAAGTTGCCACTGGCACCTGGGTGGCTGAAGAAGGCAGAAAGCAGATTTTCCTTCCATGTTTGCTGCTGGCTCTTTCTTAATTTCTAGTATCAATCAGTGGTCACTCACTAGAAGGGCTTCCAAGTCAGAGGCTAATTTTCAGGAAGTCTTCATTCATAGCACCGCTCAACTGTGGGAAGATGGGGACAGAAGACCATAACGTATCTACAAGAGCTTGATCATTCCTCTCACTCAAAATACAGGTGTCTTTCAAAACTGGCTCTTACAAAATCTGTATGGTCCAAAGTGGATCAGCAATTTGCACCTCTTGCCTGTGTATGATCTGCCTGGGAACCACTAAGTAAAGAGAAACATTTTCCAGTGAAAATAGTATCCACGGAAATCATATGAATCAAATAAAGTGTTCTAAGGAAATGCAAGGCTTGTCCCCCAAACTGAATACTATTCATTGTCATCAAATTACATCAGCTGTTTCTGTGACTCACTCAGGACTGTCATCACGTTAGTCTGTGCAGCTATTTTTCTTATGTTTCTTTCCCACTGTCGAGAACCATTTTGCCATATGGGCTTTTACGCAGAAACTGGCAAACGTTCACTTTCAATTTTAATTTGTGTATCCTATAATTCATACACAAAACTCCTGTCTCATTCTCAATCTGCAAATACTTTAACAACCATGTTTGCCCATTAGAAAAAAAATCCAAACAGTAGCAGCACACCCATCTCTATTAGAAGCAATGTAATGCCAAAAAGAAGAGAGCCAGGTTTCCAGTTTCATGGCATTCCTTTTACAGGCTGGACGTTCAATAAAAAGGACGTCCAGGAGAGAATAGGAAGAAACAAGTCAGGAGGTAAGAAAACAGATGCTCCTGGTAAGGCTATGGTGGAAGCTTGTCTGCAGAGGAAAAGCTTTAAGACGACAATGCAGCCCTGACTTAAGCTAAAATATCAGTTACTGAAACAGAACCTCATTTGACCCAATGGTCTTGAATTAAAATATCATTGCATTTACTGATTTCAAGTTGTGTGCGTTACTTTAATACAGTGTTGTTATGGTGTCCTATTTGCAAGCCACTGCATGAACTTTCTGTTGAGGGGAAGGGCAAACGTTTTTTTAAAATAAATAAATATGTAAGTTGTTTAAAAAGATTAAACTGATGCATTCATTGTAAACACATGCAGATGCAGACTTATGTATTTTCTTTACCGTCCATATTTCTTTATTTGCTAAATTAGAACTATATGCCACTGGTAAGTTTCTAAAAATGGATGCTTGTTCAAGATTGGTTGTAGTTATCCAGCGATGAGTTAAATGCAGTCTATACAAAAGATCCCCGAGTGGCCTGGCATTATGAACAAATTTAAGAGCTCCCTTTCAAACTCGCTTCCAGCACAAGACACCCTCTATACTGTATGTATCCCATATAAAAATTTAAGATGTCAGAGAAAATGTGCCTACCAGTTGCTAAGCCAAACCAGTGTAGGGAGCTGCAGAATAAGGACCAACGTATTTCCAAATGTCTGCACCTACAATCTGATCTAATTGCACCCCCAGCCATGCATACGAGTATAGTACAAACAAGAGCAGCTAGCAACACAGAAGCTCCTATTCCAAAAAGGCGGTGTAATTGGACACTAAACCAGAGAACAGAAGTCACCAAAATTCATAGCCAATCTTTACAATGGCCCTAACAAAATTAGTTTTAGCACCACACATGTTGGACTCACTTGTAAGAGTTGCTCAAAAAACGCTATACTTGTAAAACTGAATTTTCACACAATTTCCACAATTAATGGTTAGAGAGCTTTACAATAAGAACAAAGTTTAACATTGTGCAATTATAAATTAATAATGAACATTTAAGTACATTTTTATCCCAACGTTCATCCAAGGAGTTCAGGGAAGTGTACATAATTCATCCTCCTCATCTTCACAACAACTCTGTGAAGTACATTAGGAAGAGAGGGGGCGACTGGCCCAGGGTCACCCAGCAAGATTCATGGCAAGTTGGGGATTTGACCTTGAGTTTTGAGTAAATGGAAACAATCCATTTACATTCCAATTCCCAAGAAAGGAGACATCAAAGATTGCAGCAACTATCGGACCATTGCATTAATTTCGCACGCAAGTAAAGTGATGCTCAAAATTTTACAGCAAAGGCTGTCACCATATATGGAACGAGAAATGCCTGATGCCCAAGCTGGTCTCAGAAAAGGAAGAGGCACTAGAGATCATATTGCAAATATACGCTGGTTACTGGAGCATTCTTTTTCAGAAGAAAATCAGCTTGTGTTTCATAGATTACAGCAAAGCTTTTGACTGTGTGGATCACGAAAAGCTATGGCTGGTTTTAAAGGAAATGGGTGTGCCTCTATATCTGATCGTTTTGATGCGCAACCTGTACTCTGGACAAGAGGCCACAGTTAGAACAGAATATGGAGAAACTGAATGGTTTCCAATTGGCAATGGTGTCAGAAGGATGTATTTTATCTCTCTATCTCTTCAATCTATATGCAGAACATATAATTAGGAAAGATGGATTAGATTTAGATGAAGGTGGAGTGAAAATTGGAGGGAGGAACATTAATAATTTGAGATATGCCGATGACACTACATTACTGGCAGAAAATAGTGAAGATTTGAAACGACTACTGCTGAAAGTTAAAAGAGAAAGTGCCAAAGCAGGACTACAGCTGAACATCAAGAAAACAAAAGTAATGATTGCAGGAGAATTACACAACTTTAAGGTTGACAATGAGGAAATCAACCAAAAGGGAAACTGCAGCCAAGAAATCAGAAGGAGATTGAGACTAGGAAGGGCAGACTGAAGTGTAAGGATGTGTCACTGGCCACCAAGACTAGATTAATTCATGCCACTGTATTTCCTATTACTATGTATGGGTGTGAAAAGCTGGACAGTGAAGAAAGCTGATAGGAAGAAAATAGATTCCTTTGAAATGTGGTGTTGGAGGAGAGTGTTACGGATACTGTGGACTGCCAAAAAAACAAATCAGTGGGTTATAGATCAAATCAAGCCTGAACTGACCCTAGAAGCTAAAATGACTAAACTGAGGCTATCGTATTTTGGTCACATCTTGAGACGACAAGAGTCACTGGAAAAGACAGTCATGCTAGGAAAGGTTGAGGGCAGCAGGAAAAGAGGAAGACCCAGCAAGAAATGGACTGACTCAATAAAGGAAGCCACAGCCTTCAATTTGCAAGATCTGAGCAAGGCTGTCAAAGATAGGACATTTTGGAGGACTTTCATTCATAGAGTCGCCATGAGTTGGAAGTGACTTGACTTAACACACAACAAACTCCCAGGTCCTAGTCTGACATTCTAGCCACACTACACCATGCAATTATATAACAATTACAGTGTTTCTGGAGAAAACCAAGACGGGAAATGGCTACTACCAAGAAGCTTATAAGAAAAATATAACCAGAAAAGCTCTATTACTCTTTATCATAATAGTTCTTGTGTGTGTCACTATAGCTTAGAATGTCAACTTTAAGACCAAGGGGCTGTATATATATTCAAACACTTTTGTTTAGAAATTAGTTGAAGGTTGAGATATTTTGTTTGAACATAAAAAAGATCCAACCATATCCACAAAGAAATGTTTGAAACTCTACACCCAGATTCCTGAGATCAGTCTCCATGTTACTAGCAGTACTGATCTTCTACCTCCCTCTGTGCTTTCCTGTCCCTTTTGCTACTTCATGTCCTTAACAAAACTGATTTTTGAGAACTCTGACAAAATTGTGTTTTCAGAATAATCTGAGTCTACTTTGTGTGCAATTCAGATATTATTTTTGTTTTGCTTCAGAATACGTCCAGTTGGATCTGTAGAAGTACATTAAAATGAATTCTCACCAGCAAGTTAGAATAAAAAGCTTCAGCACTTGTGTATGCCTTATTGAGTAAGTAGCTGTAGTTCAAGCCTTCTGTTATATGAAATACCTGTATGCATCAAAAGGTGTAAGAATTACACCTTTTCCTCTCCCCCCCCCCTCAGATATAGTTGAAGTCTGGGTTAGATCACTGGGTTTGAGACTGATTTAAGGAATAATCTGCTTTCCACCTATTACACAGGAAGACAACACGTTAAATAGTGATAAATATCTATTATCTAGAGCTGTTCCTCTTTCCTGCAGGAATCTAACCAGACAATTGTCTAACAGGATACTCTTGTTTACAGAGAAGAAAGGTTTTTGGGTGTAAGAACAGAAACAGTTATATCATTTGGAAAGGGTATATGAATATAAGAAATAAAGTAATTTTTCAGTATATAAACTGGGATTATACCCTGGGTATTCTAGGTGTGAAAGCTAAATATTTCAAAATCCTGAGCTGCAAGAGGTTTTAGATTTTTATCCCCATATCTGTAGGACTATATATAGGAATCAATTATAGACCATACTATTACTCTAGAGGTTTATGCCTATTAAATTCATCTCTTCCACTTCATAAGTATACAAAATGACCCCAGGCAATTAATATAGAGAGCTACAAATGTAGGCAATTGTATTTTATTGATATCATAAATGTAAAATATTTTATTTTACAGAACTAATGATTACAGTTACATTGAACATGCAAAAGTACACCATAAAGACATGTCAATATGCAAATAAAGATCACCCAAACTGAAGTTTAAACACAATTAAATCTAAACAAAATTACATCTGATCAAGTTTAAGATCTTGGGTTGTCCTGTCCTTTTACCACAGGCATAATGGTGTGTTATTTACCAGGTGATGTTATTTACCTCCATGCCATGAAAAGCTCCAGCTACTTATTTCCACACATTAAACCTCTATTAAAGGGACAGGGCATTTTTCTCCATGCCTGTTGGTAACCAAACTGTTTAAGGACTATTCATCATTGCAATACAATCAAGAACGGGCATGCATAAGACAGCTGCCATGATGTCATGAAATGTCACATATAGCCATTTTAATTATTTTAAGGAAATGTGCCTACACTGGAATATTGATGAACAGTACAGTTTCTGTGAGAGCCGTTGTCCACAGCAGTAATTATGCTTTGAGTGAGTCACTCTACTTCCAATGCAGTTCCTTCTAGGGATCTACAGTAAAACAGCTTTTAAGGTTACTTCTGAAGAGAAGGTGAAAATGATACAAGGTTGTAGTGTTTGCTAAACTGGAATTTGTGTTTCTCAACTAGAAGGTAATCATATGGGTAACCAGTAAGTTCAATGAGTTATTATAATTGTGTGACAGTGATAGAAAGTGATGTAGGACAATGGTACAAATCTTTTGCAATATGAGTTTTCTATTCACTATTATGCAGCAGTTTCCACGTTTGTTTAAATAGGGATTATGTAGATAAATGTACTTGGCATCATCAAGCCCAATAAGAGTCCCCAACAGTTCTGTTGCTGGGGAAGTTGTGCAGATTGTTTGGAGAGGTTACAAAATGGTGGAGCTGTAATTTTCATTGGCTAAGTAGATGTTAAAATCTGATAGAGCCTCCCATGCATCAAGCCAGGGTGGTCACATTGCCAGACTCGAGAGGCATTTCTGCACTGCCTCTGGAACTATGAACAGGGATGACCAGGTTAAAATTTCTGCTCTGTTGTTGAATCATAGTGGCCTTGGACACGTCACTAATACTCAGAATATTCTCCATCTATTTTGAAATACATGGAACTGAGAATATTGGTTGGATTCCATCATTTCATCAGGACTTGTACATTCCTCTTACACAATTACATGTAAGTGGATAAGTTTGGAGTCAGCAGAATGAACAAGCAATGACAGAATGCAAGTAGAGGATTATAACCTGTCATCACCTGTTACACTTAGCAGGGAAGATTTTAATCATTAAAACGTCCAGAAACAGTTTACTAGGTAAAAGCAATGTCTATAAAACAAAAAGTGAAATTCTGTAACCAGATGTAATTATATAATTGGATCTGCTCTCACCCTTGCACCATTCTGTTATTTGGTCTTATCTAGGGAGAAGTTAAAACACCAATCACTTCCTAGCAGCATCATAAAATCCACAAGATGCTTGCTATTGTAGTCAATTATGCTGGTTTGGGGGGGGGGACAGAGGGTAGCATGGTATAGCCTGATCTTGTCAGATCTTGGAAGCTAAGCAGGGTTGGTATTTGCAAGGGGGACCACCAAGGAGGACTCTGCAGAGGAAGGCTATGGCAAACCACCTCTGCTTCTCACTTGCCTTGAAAACCCCTTGCTGGGATCACCATAAGTCAATTTTCTGGAAGACCCCAACACAGCATCCTAAAAACAAGTTCAGGTATTTGTTGCTGAGCTATTACTCACATGGTAGAATCTATTGCTTTCAGCCAGAGAGCTTCGTCCCTGAAAATTGTGGTCATCAGTTTAACATCTTCAAGGAGACAATCCAAAGCTGAAGAAACCTCTTCCAATAGAACATGTTGCTATCTAGCCATGTAAGCCAGGTATGTGGCATTGAATGTCATGGTGTCTGTTGGGTAAATCATCAAGTTTCCTTCCCTCTTTGTCTCCCTTTTCCCGAGATGCCTCCACCACAATGGATCTGCATTCTGTAAAGATTCTGCAGATGCTAGTTTGGTCCAGGACACCTTCCCCTAGGTGAAGAAGATCTGGGAGGATGGAAAGTGCGACCGACGCACAGGATTCTGATTTGAACAGCTCCCAAACAGCATATGTTTGCTGTGGAGGCTCCCATGTAACTTGGATACCGAACACTGTTGCTATGAGAACCACCAGTTCTGAAAACATCTGAATGTTTTCATTCAAAGAAAGATGCTGTTGCTCTGAAACCAGTTCAATTTGAGAAGAATCAGGTGCCTTTCTGGATTCAGTACCAGACACTGTATCCCATGGAAGAAGATCTTGAAAAAGCGGAAGGGATGCTGTTGAAGACACCACTAGCTGTGGTGCGAAAACTGGAAGAAAGAGAACCATTGGAGTCAAAGGTGGGGGACATCTGTTCCTCAGAGGTGTGCTGACCCCATGGCATGGAAGGAATAGTACCTGAAGACAAGCTGTTGAAGAAGAAATGGCAGTCAAACATATCAGTACTAAAGAAGGAGGTGGATGAGCTGACAAGAGGAGATAGATTCACAAAACAGTCAAGAGTCAGAACAATCATGGTCTCAGCACTCTCTTCAAGAGAGAGCATGAGAGAGTGGATAGTTCTGCTTTTCCAGTAAAAACCATGGATCTGAGGAGAGGATCCTGCCAATTCTTCTCATACCTAGATTCAGGGATAAGGATGTTCTTGATGCTTGTAGAGTTGTGGAGAGCATCTGTCCATCTTATGTTAAGAGTGTTCCTCCTCCCAGTATTAAGCAAACCACCAAGGTGAAAATACTACAAAAGGAATGCCAGCCTCCTCCATACATTCATTAAAAGGAACCCCTTTGGGCAGATCTGTCCCAAGACACAAGTAGCAAGCCCATGGAGGAGTGCCAGTACAGGGACCAAGCTGAAGAGTGGTGTCTTAAAGATGGAGGTACCTGGCTCGACAGATGGGAGGACAGCAGAGATGTTTTAGGAGAATTTTCCAACTGTCCCTCAGACAAAAATACTAGGAGGAGAGGGATCCAAGTGTAAAGCAGTAATAAAGGCAGTACCTCCCAGATGGGCTCAGATTCCATGACGTGTTCAGGGAGAATCCAAATCCACATTAATCAAGGCTAGTTTTTGAAGAATCAGAACAGAAATGCAATAAGAAATAGTGTATTTCTGACATTTTTCTTTCTTGTTGAGTTTGGTGGGGTCTGGAGACTTAATCATTTTTTTCTTTTTTCTTTCTGCATAGGGCCCTCAGCTCCAGACTGAGATAGCACCAGTGTTAGAGCAAAAGCTAGGGAAGCAGAGACAGTCTTTCTCTGACGAATGCATATTGAGGTAGAAGCCTCAGCTGTGACCTTGAAAGCCAATAAAGCCTTCTCCCAAAGAAAAGCTTCTGTTTTAAGAAATTGTTTGTTGAGGCTTGTCTGTTAAATTTTTGACAGGGAATACAAGCTTCTCACTTATGCAACTTTTGCCCCACAAGATCTGCACTTTTTAATCATAGTCTACCGCACCTTAGGCACCAAGTGCCTGGAAATCAACAGAGGGGAAAAACGTATCCAAGTGTCAAAATTATATACAGTGAGACTATAGAACAGTGAAGAATGGAAAGGCGCACTCGTCTACTCGTCTACTTTCGGCATGCACAGTTCCTCACACCTAATAGCTGGCTCAAGCTATTCTGAACAATAGCTCTGTGCACAAAGGCCAGTGTGATTCATAGAGACCACAAAGAGACAAGATGGTGTTACATTACCCTCTTAGCATTTTCAGAAGCATTTGAACTTGGGCATTGTCAAACACAGGAAAATGGGTGAGAACAACCATTGACCTGGCCACAAAGAGGAATGCCGTGATATCTTCTATAAGGCTCAAGAAGATGTCATCTCAGTTCAGATGTTACAAACTTGAACATGTTTATGACAGGCATAATTTGGTTAATTGCCAGGTTTGCAAACCACCCCCTATATACCACATTAACTCAAAATTGTTCTTGATGTCTCCATGAAGACAGCTTAAATTGACATTTCTTTCCTAGTAACCATGATTCTTAAGCAAGAGTAAACCATAGTTAATAATCCCAAAATCCTCAATTTGTTATAGAAGTAATGACAAAATGTAGTTGAAGACTTCCATCTTCAATCTTTGCTTACTCCATGAGGAGAAGATGGTGAATAATTATGAAAACCAGCAATTAGTCTGGATCGTGGATCTCTCACTCATACATGGGCAAGAGGTATTGCATACTCAGTGTATTTATGCAGATAAAAACCAACCAGAAACCTGGCATATTAAAAAACTAACACAATTAAAACCAAGTCAGTAAAAACCTCAACTAGGCAATGCAGCTTTAATATGGGAAAATTTTCCTGGACAGATTTAGATGATGGAAGGGCACTCCTGGCCACACCATCAAGCTGCTTCTCCACAGATAGAGTTGGGTCTTACAGGGTCCCCAAGCTCTTTACTGAACAGCTTTAGTGGCACCCGACCTAACAACTGCAGCCCAATCCTGAAGGGGGGGGACAGTTCCGCAGCTCCCGGGCTGCTGCAGAGGGAAAAAGAGACCTCAACAAAAAAAGAAAAGGGGGGGAATCCCCATTGCTGACAACGAGGCCATGCCACTGAAAAGGTGGCACACTCTGCCGCCAGTCAAGGGGGTGTTCCCGAGGAAATAAGGCTGTGGAAGCTGCCTAAAGGCAGCTCCACCCTTGGGATCTCTCCCCATGCTGGAGTGGGCTTTCCCTTCTGGGAAAGCCCTGCTGGTGTGGATGCGCTTTTGGAGGGGGGCTGGTGGCGTGTCTGCCCCCATGCCAGCGTAGGTGCAACCTTATTCCATGATAAGGTGGCACCTATGCTGGCACAGGGTCACCCAGGCTCCCAAAGAGTCCCCCCTTTAGGAATGGGATCTCTGTGAACCAAACAGAAAAATCAAGATTTCAGTTCTCTTCAATCCAACAGAGGAAATCTAGTGGTTGTTTTTTTTTAAAACAAGGAAAAACTTGAGAGAGGCCTTTTCTGCATTAATGGTTTATGACGTTTCATGTTGTCAAAAGCTCCATTTCATTTTTTTCATTTCCACACGTTTTCCTCTGTTTGGTTCTCGAATCATTTCTCATCCCCCCCCCCCGTTTTCTTGAGCACTTTTACTGCAATGTTTTTTTATCCATTTCTGAGACTGCTTTCCTTGAGTGTGCAAACTTCTTCAAATGGCCTTTATTTCTCCGCCCCACCAAACACCCTTCCCTTGTTCATACCCATTGTTTTACTTGTCTCCTCTCCTTCCTCTCCCTCCATTCATTCCCTCCTATACATTGTTAAAAAGTTTTGATGCCAAGGCGTAGTGTCTCACAAACACCTCCTTGTTCGCCCAAGTCGCAGCCTTGCAGATGTCGGCCAGAGGGACCTTCCTGTAAAAAGCTGCTGACGATCCCTGGGCCCTGGTAGAGTGGGCCCTAACGTCTAAAGGACATGGAGTATCTGCTGATTTGTAAGCAGACCTGATAGCAGAGGACACCCATCTTGCAATGGACTGGGCCTAAGCTCCTTTCCCCTTTCTTGGAGCCTTGGTGACAAATAAACATGCTCTTGGATTTTCTAAAGTACTTTGTCCTGTCTATATAGTATAAGATAGCCCTTCTCACATCTAAGGTGTGTAGTGCTTTCTCTGCTTCTGAAGACGGGTTTGGGAAGAAGACAGGTAACACAATCTCTTGAGTTAGGTGAAAACTCGAAATCACCTTGGGTTTGAATAGTGGGCTGGGATGTAAGACCACCCGTTCGTTAAAGATCTTTAAGAAAGGCTTATCAATCCTGAGGGCAGCTAGTTCTCCCACTCTCCTAGTGGATGTCACTGCTATCAAGAAGGCTACCTTAGATGATAGCAGATTGACTGGAGAGGTAGCAAAGGGTTCAAAGGGCGAGAGCATAAGTCTTGCTAGCACCAATGATAGGGACCACTGGGGAGTAATTTTCGGTACAGGAGGAAAAGTGTTGATGAAACGCTTAGCTAATGGGTGTGTGAAGATTGTGTATCCCTCGGTTCTATGAAAAAAACCCACATGAAAATTGCCTACAGAAAAAACCCCACGGTCATAAATGCACACAAGAAAAAAGCCCACACGGAAAAAAGCCCACACAGAAGAAAGCCCGCACAGAAAAAAGCCCGCACGGAAGAAAGCCCGCACGGAAAAAAACCAACACGGAAGAAAGCCCACACGGAAAAATACTCGAAGTAGAAAAATTTCCGTATTCGCAATATGTTTGGACCTTTTCAGACCCTGTGGTTTTTTTTGAGAATTGCTGAAGTGTGTGTAGTTTCCTGTTCTTGTGTTCTGAGACAACAAGGAGGCTCTCAATTGTGAGGAGGGCCGGATACAACATACCGTAAATGTCTCTTGATTGGGCTGACTCCCCTGCCCGCGGAGGCCAGGTCTATTGATTGGCTTCTATGGGCCTCTGGAGACCAGGTCTACCCTGTGGTTGCAATAGTCTATCCAGTCCTGGATCAGACTGGAGGAAGGCTAGGTTGGTGAGCTGGATCCATGGCTCTCGGATCCATGAAGCTCTTTGGATCCATGAAGCTCTCTGGATCCGTGGTGATCGGATCCCTGGCTCTTTGGATCTGTGGTGATCGGATCCCTGGCTCTTTGGATCCATGGTGATCGGATCCGAGACATTGCACGTGTCTCTTGGATGAATGTCTTGGTTCTGAAGCAGGTTGCGATGGAGCCGGTGGGCTGGGATCCGAGGTGGATCCATGAGTCGGAGCCGCTGGAACTGATTGGAGCGAGGGGGGCCGCTGGGGCGTCTCGGATCCGGCGGGCAAAGTAGGAGCCAGTAGAGCTCTTCTCCACAATTCGGCCTTCAGGCGCGTACTGCGGGCATTGCGAACTCCGACCGTGAATTTTTGGCATATTTTACAAGCAGCCACGTTGTGGGCTTTTGCCCAGACGCATTAAGCAAAGGTCGTGCTTATCAGAGTGAGGGATCTTCATGGCACATTTGGTGTAATTTATAAAGAGTAACTTCGAAGACATAGCGGTACTCAGCGCTGAGCCGAGGGGACCGGTTATACAGACTTTTCTCAGACCGCAAAAGCGGGAGTATAAGGAGTCTGTGGGCTGGCCGGGCAGCCCCGGGCAGCAACCAGATAAAGAACAATCAAACTCACGGAAGAAGAAGCTGAGAAAAAACGCTGATCGGCTCTGAGGGTTAGAAAGCTCCACTCTCGGCGGTGGCAAGAAAGGAACTGAGGAGGGAGGGGATGCCCCGCCCAGGAAGCACTTTGGAGACCGGCAGGAAGCTGGCCCTGCCGGCTACAAGGGGAGGGTCATCCCCAGTCTAGGCCTGAGGCTATAAAAAGTTTCCAGTGGCAGGCCTGCACACAGGCACAGTCCCAAATGTGGGGCTGCACCGAAGACTGAAAATGAACAATAGTGCTTGAGTGCAAAGAAAAGTGGATGAACGCACGCACTGGGTCTCTTGTTTTTTTTGGGGGGGGGCATGCATATGTGCCTAATGGTGGATTATGCTTCGGTTTGGGGCATCCATTTTGAGTACAAACTTCCAAATGAGAAATGGAATATGAGACAAGTCTGCAAGAGAAGCGACCTTTCTAGAATGTTCCCGGAATCGCCTCTTGAGCTCCCTAGGGCCAATCGCAGTGGGTTAGAATGGTCTCAATCAATGGGAATGTGTTTCTGTAAGCAGCAACTTCAAACTGAGGGGTTTGCCACTCCTCAAATCTTAAGCCCAATGCATTATCACTAATGCACAGGCTCAATAGGGTCTTTCTTATTTAATGGTTGTGTGCATCAGTGCTAGAGCACATGTGTGAAAACGAAACCATGGATACTCACAGTGATGGTTCCTTCTTCTCTGAGGTACAGAGAGCATCTTCTAGCTTGGGTGTTTTCCGCTCACTGCTCGGGGAGGCAGGCTCAACTTTTCACTTCCTGTCTCCTGGGCAGAACACCTCCTTTCTTCAGTTTAGTGTCTACCCGAGCTATATATTAGGAAGTATAACTAACAAACATAACATGTCGTATATAAAGCAATAACTTAGAATCAAGTGCTGACATAAACAATAAATAGTTAAATAGATTACAAACATTCTAAAACAGTTAGAAAAAGAAGTAACTATATAGAAACCTTTAAAAAAAACAGCCCAGCCCTTTTCCTGGATGATTACTCTTCTCAGATGGGCAAGATGCTCTCTGTACCTCAGAGAAGAAGGAACCATCACAGTGAGTATCCATGGTTCTGTTCTCTCTCTGAGGCAAAAAGCATTCTTCTAGCTTGGGACTTCCAAAAGCTGAGATCTTGTGGGTGGGTCAGACTCGCAGTCCAGTATATGTTGCAATACTCTTCTTCCGAAGGCTGCATCTGCTGAAGATTGTACATTTAATTTATAGTGTCTTACAAATGTCGAAGTTGTAGACCATGTGGCGGCTTTACAGATCTCTTCAACCTATGCTTGCTTCCCAAATGTGGCATGGAAAACAGGGTTGATTTTCCACGTACCATGGGAAACGGGGTTGATTTACATAGTCACCAGCAACGGACTGTGCTGGAGATTGATCTTGTAACAGTTGCAAACTGTCACGGATTGCGTTATTGAAAAGCATAGAGAGTTCCGACCTAAAGGCTGGCAGCGATAGCACAGTCTGAGTAAGGATTAGTTAAATTACCCCTCACAAAGGTTTCTTGTTGCGCTGTTGTTGTATTTATCTCTTGGGGGGTTGAAAATTACCGTCGTAACCGCTTGGAGTCGATCCGGTATTTGCGGCTGCCATTTCCCTTCCTGGTGCCGCTTTCGCATCTTTTTTAATGGCCGCTTTTTGCCTCTTTCTTTTCTGAGGTAAACATCCCCCCTTTCTTTCCCTCATTTTCTCCGCTGTGGCTAGAGGAGGCAATCTGGTCTTTGGCATTTTGATCTGTTACTGCCTTGGATATTAAAAGACCAGTGGGCTGATTGTCCTCAGACATAAAGCCATCGTCGTTTTTATCTTTATTAGAGGCCATTTCACACACCCTCACATAAAGAAATTAAACAAAGTAAAAATACACAAATAACAAAGAAAGGTAAAAGGTAGAGAGAATAGTGTTAGATTTAGATAGAAATGAGACAGAAAATAGATAGGTATTAGATGTAATGTGAAAGAATATTTTTCCCTAATCTATAGTTAGGCTGCAGAGCCAACGGTCTCTGATACTCTCCCCAGTGAGGCAGGATTCTAAACTGAAGAAAGGAGCGGGTGTTCTGCCCGGGAGACAGGAAGTAAAAAATTGAGCCTGCCTCCCTGAGCAGTGAGAGGAAAACACCCAAGCTAGAAGATGCTCTCCTGCCTCAGAGAGAGAACACAAAAAAATTAGGGGGAAGTGGGAGAAGCGTCCAGCAAGATCATCCACAACATCATGAATGATGTGATACCCCCGCCCCCGGAAAACAACACTTTTTTGAAAAACAGTGCAGACAGGATAAAACTGATTTAGAAGTGAACAGGAAAACAGAAAACAATGTTGCAAAAGGAAGCATGCAGAGCTACTTCATGGAATGTGATTCCAAGCCTTGCAGATCGACAACGTGGAAAATCTGTGGTAAAATGTATATGTAGAAAAGGCCAGAGTCTGAAGAAATGAAATTCTTAGTTCAAAGAAAAGCCACAAGTAAAGGGAATGTGATGTTGCATCTTTTGTGAAGAGTGACCTACATGTCTGACATACTTTGCACAAAAGACACTAGTCTGGCATTGTAACTTAGCCTGAGGAAATTAACCTCATGCTGACAGTTTGGGTTCTTTCTACATAGAGTCATTGCCATAGAATTGCTACCATGGTCTCCTCAAAGCTTGTAGTACAATCAAACCTGTTTTTACAAATGGCAGAAGAGTTGTGTGTATGTATGTTACAACTTTATAGGAAGCATTTAAGTGAATGAAGTGGATAGTTTTTATTTTTATTACAGAGACAGGAAACCCTTCCAACAGCATTCCTCAGCCAATCAGACCAAGAAAAAAAAATCCTTCCCTTTGTTCATCAGGGTTTATTGTTATTTGTTTTTAAAAAAATAAAAATAAAGAGCTTTTCTGTCCTACACAATACTCAAGGCAATTAAACTAAAATCAATCAGTTATATTTAAAATTTCTAAACCATATACTCCAATAAGCACTAGTGAAAACATAATTTTTAAAAAGCAGCAGTGTCATTTGGGGTGAAAATCAGAAGACTAGTGTCTCCTAAACTGGGTAAAATGGTTGGCTGCTTAGTACATTTGTACCCCACATTTGTCCCATCATAGAATTTCAGGAGGCACACATAAAGTTCCCAAGAGATCTCCCATCCAGGCACTGACTAGACCCTGACGTGATTAGTTTCAGCAAGGCAAGCTGTCTGAAATGGTTTCCAATCACATTCTGGGACTCTTAGGATAAAGACACAGACCACTGATGCAAGAGAAGTGGTCTATGGTTTGGCATGTAAAAGGAATATATTCTCTTGTTTGTACTATTGCAGGATATATACTTGGGGCTGTACTCTATTAGACAGAAGCCAGCTCTATGGACTTCCCTAAGCAATTGGTCTCAATCCACCCAGATTCATATGGAGAAAATTACTGAACCATCAATTATTTAAACCTCTTCACAAAAAAAGAAAATTGTGTGCCCACCAACACAAATACCCACCCTCAAGCTGTCAATACTGCTCACTGGTACAAGGAGGGGGTCACCTGCCCCTTCTCCTATACCTTTATACTGGGGTTTTCTGTCGGCCCTCTGGTCTGCTGACCCTACTGAGCCTCTAGTCCAGGCTGCAACTCCCATCCATTATAGAAGCAGCAGCTACTGGGAGAGCTGGGCTTGTCTGCTCTCTTTCTTCCCAGCCAATCAAATGAAGGAGAGGGCCTTCTTATATAGTGAATTATCCCAACTCTTGTCGTCATGAGACGACAAGAGTCACTGGAAAAGACAGTCATGCTAGGAAAAGTTGAAGGCAGCAGGAAAAGAGGAAGACCCAACAAGAGATGGATTGACTCAATAAAGGAAGCCACAGCTTCAATTTGCAAGATCTGAGCAAGGCTGTCAAAGATAGGACATTTTGGAGGACTTTCATTCATAGGGTCGCCATGAGTCGGAAGCGACTTGACGGCACTTAACACACACACACACACCCAACCCCAGCTCAGGTTGTCTCCTTCTCCAGGTTTTCATAGTCAGGCTTGCTACTTCTGACTGGGTGTGCCTGTGGCTGTCTGCTGAGGCTTCCACTTTTACCCTGGTGGTGGCCTGGTCCCTCTGAAGCTCATCACTGGGGCCTCTGATGGATGTGGTTTCTTAGTGGTTCAGCCACATACCCATCATGGAGCCACACACACATCATTAAAATGCATATAGAGAGCCAACATGGTGTAGACTCTAATCTGGAGAACCAGGTTTGATTTTCCACTCTTACACATGAAGCCTACTGGGTGACCTTGGGCTAGTCTCAGATCTCTCCGAACTCTCTCGGCCCCACCTACCTCACAAGGTGTCTGTTGTGGGAGGGGGGAGGTGATTTTAAGATGCTTTGAAACTCCTTAAAGGTAGAGGAAAGCAGGGCATAAAAACCAACTCTTCTTCTAAAATCATCAATACATATTTGGAATGAGGCGAAATTAAGTGAAAACTCTCACTGTTGAGGAGTACCATGAGTTGGTATTACTGGAGATTACAGCAAACAGTAAAGCCAGCCTTGCTGGAGAATGGAAAATCTTATTCACTTTTCACTAATGCATTTGTGAAAAAGACTCAACAGAAGACATTTTTTTCACTATGTTTTTCACTGCCCCATTTTTGAAGACATCAGGCAAAAGTTTCTCTCTGTGTTGCTGATGGGTTAAAACAACTGCTCTAATTTTAAATAAAAATACTGTTTACTTATTAAAACTAATAAGTGAATAAAAGAATATAGCTAGTTTTGGTGTGACAGCAGCAAACTGTCACAAGTGTTATGATATTCCAGATCTCTAATATTAACATTGTAATTGCGTGATTTCTGTTTTATTGCTTGCCCTCCGTATTAATCGACAACTTACGTGATCTAACATTTTGGAGTGATCGATAGCTATCAAAAATACAAGTTGAAAGAACAATTTAGACAGCAAAACCAGTCAACACCAATGTCAACAATAATGTCACAAGCAGCAAAATGTACAAGACTTCAAACACCTAGAGTTAACAAGTGGACCCTACAGAGCCCCCCTAAAGCTCAAAGTAACAAGCTCATCCGAAAAGTCTCAGGCTACAGTAGAAGGGAGGTACTATAGTTTCCCTCTGCCAGCTTCAGCTTGCACACTGATAGGTTGAGCAGGTGATTAGTGAGAGTGGGGAGGTTTCCCACGAGGGGACTAACACTCACCAAATCAAAGGGTGCATATGACCATTTACAATAGTAGTTCAGAAAACACCACAAACTAAAGAGTTATGTTTAATCTCAAAGCAATGTTTTAATGCTTTTAGCCCTTCAGCAGTATGGAATAATTAATTGGTCATTAAAAATAAGTCAAGAACCCAAGACATATCACAGCATCCAAGCAGCTGTTATAATAAACCATGCTCCACAGTATGAAAGTATGAATGGGAGATCCACTAACCAAATGAGCCTTAATCCAGAAAGCAGCAGCATATGAAATCTATAATTCTTTCTAAAAGGAACACATATTTCAATGCAGCAGAAGCACATAAATCCCATACAAATGGAGTTGCCAAAGTATATTGGTGATTTTTTGTGCTGTACCTGTGAAATTAAATACATCTTGCATGGGCTAAAGATTTCAGTAGTCTGTGTCATTATCTCTAAGTAATATTTTAACTCAACACTAATTGAGCTGAGATAGCATTGCTTTCTTTGGCTGGGAATCATGCCTATAGATCTGTGGTGGTCTTACTGATTCTGGGGCCCTACAGAAAAGTTCAGGATGAGGCCCCAGAAGCACCCCCTGGCCCATCAGGATCATGCAAAGGCTTGCCCCATGACAGGTGGGTAGGTGCCATCACTGCTGCCAGAAACCAGCTGCCTGAGCCTCAGACATGGTGGTTACAAACAGTTGCCACTACAAACTTGCTGCCAGAGCCCCAGATGGGCAGGCTTAAGTGGTAAAGGCTTGCTATTTTATTTCTTTGCCCCCTCCTTTAGGTTGGGGGAGGTATGGGTGATTGGGGCCCTGCCCACCCCTGCTAAACACAGCATTCCTGAACTGGTTATGGTAATGCTAATGCATCATTCAGAAGAGTTTGAACAGCAACACAGAATCCAGCAGTCTCCATTTCCTCCTTTACACATGCAGTGATTCTAGCTGCTACTGCCTCATGAACAATACACCGTGCCTGGGTAGACTGACTTGACACCCCATTTTATCATCACACTGGAAGCCTACTGTGGGCAGATTCAGTTATGTGCTCCATCAGGTCATGCAATTTTTTGCCTGATCAGAGTTAGGTAACACACATCACACAGGCCCAATGGAATTTTTGACTTTTTAAAAAACAATCTGGGGCTGGCCAATTTTTTTTTAACAGAAACAATGCTTTTGAGAGTCCTCTCAGTATCAAAAGCGTTTGCTATGCAGCATGGGGAGCTGCTACTGGGAAACAAGTCCAAAATTTCTTGGACACACAACTAGCTGCATATTTCCTCGGGCCTAGGCCATTCTATTACTTTCTATCCCTCTCCAGGTTGTTGTTTTTTAATCTAACATCCCACACTGGTATTTCAAGAGACTATCTACACAATTCAAAGTCTTTAGCCAACATGAAACCCAACATAAGAATAAGTTCGAATTCTCTCAACTGTTCCACTGCCCACTTTCTTGTTGCTAAGGTATCCCCTGGGGCTCCCCCTCACATTCTACTAAAGATTTAACAATTAAAAATAAAGTTTAATGTGCTAATTCTGCCAGTTCTCTGTACACTCCCTTTTTTAGGTCATTAATGCATACTTTAGATGATTCTGCTACCTACTTCTCTGAGAAACATCCAGTGTATTCAGTGTGACACAGAACCTCTCATGTTTTATTGAGAAACTCAACAAGGTAAGAGCTCCCTAGAGCTCTGATTTTGCACACGCAAAACCAGTAGCAATTAATTTTAAAAGTGTCTAGGTCACATGGAAGAGGATGAGGATGAAAGATTAATGATGTATTTGCAAGGATCATTATGTTCTTAAGACAGAAGTAATTTTAAAATGTATTTTAAAAATAAAATTAGCTGATTTTTGAACATCTGGAACTGGGAACTGTTGTGTGGGCATTCATAATTATGAACAAAATTAAAGTACAGTTGAAGACAGAAAACTGTGCAGAGCAGACAACTGGAATACAGATGGCCAGTTATTACAAGCAGTAACTTCAAGCCTATCCTCTTAGGGTCAATTCACACATTACTGCACCCCTACAAGGAGACCAGCAACACTATTTCCAGGTGATGGTGGTAGATTGCCACAAGATCAGGTAACACACAGTAGCCGGTATGGTGTGTTGGTTAGAGTGTCGAACTAGGATCTAGGAGACCCAGTTTCAAACCCCCACTCTGCTATGAAAGCTTACTGGGTGATCTTGGACCCACCACTCCATCTCAGCCTAACCTACTTCATAGGGTGGTTGCTGTGAAGATAAAATGGATGAGGGAAGAATGATGTTGTAAGCTGCTATGGGTTGCCACTGGGCAGAAAAACAGTACATAAATAAAAATGTACAAATATAAACAGCAGTTCAGCATTGGCCCAAGAGGTATGGTACAAGGGATTGTCACCTCACACAAGGTACAATTTTGCATCCCCGATCAATCCTAAACAGCACGAAATGGGCTCATGGAAACAGCCTTCAGTTTCCTGGGATAAACTTATTTTTAATTTATTCAACATTAAACATATAGTGCTTTTTAATTTTTGGCAAAGGATCATTACTCCATTACAGAATGCACTTTTAAGGGTAGCTAAAATTGCTCTCAGGCCCTGACCTGGATGGCCCAACTATCCTGATCTCATCAGATCTCAGAAGCTAAGCAGGAAGAACCCTGATCAGTATTTGTGTGGGAGTTGCTACGCAGAGGCAGGCAATGGCAAACCATCTCTGAATTTCTCTTGACTTGAAACCCCTACAGGGTCCCCATTAATTGGTTGCGACTTGATGGCACTTTCCACCAATGTTGCTCTCCTTCCTTATAAATGAAAAGAGCCTTGATTACTTACCGTGAAGGCTCCTTCTGCTCTGAGGTACGGAGGGCGTCTTCAGCTCGGGTTATTTACCTTTAGTTGCTAGGGAAGGCAGGAATCAAAATTAAACTAAGACTTCCTGTCTGCCAGGGGAAGTAGCCACCCCCCTTCCTGGCAGCTCCAGTTGTTATAGAGCTATAATAGAGATAGACAGGAAAAAACTTCTGGAAAAAACAGTAACAACTGTAGAAACGACTAAACTTTCCGTATAACACATAACAAAAAGGGATAGAGACAGGCTCCCTGACTCCTCTATTTCAGCAAGACTGAAAATTTTGGTATGAGATCTAACAATCAATACCCTGATAAGGTTTCCACTTTTGTTGTTGTTGTTGCTGCTGCTGCAGGTACCATCGGGAGGGGAAGACGCCCTCCATACCTCAGAGCAGAAGGAGCCTTCACGGTAAGTAATCAAGGCTCTTTCTCACTCTGAAGGAGGAGGGTGTCTTCAGCTCGGGACGTACCAGAGCTACCTTAGAATAGGTGGGAGCGATTAGGTATCCTGCACCACCTGTAGCACACTTCTTCCGAAGTTGGTGGCTCCCTCGGTCATTAGGTCGACCTTATAATGCCCGGTGAACATGGAGACTGATGACCAGGCAGCTGCATTGCAAATCTGCTCCACTGATGCTCTGTGGTTCAAGGCTGTAGAGGTAGCCGCACTTCTGACTGAGTGGGCCGTAATGCCCAATGGGGTCTGTAGACCTGTTGCTTTGTACGCATGCATAATGCATCGTTTTATGGTGGCGCTGATGGCAGCTCTGGACATCGGCTTCCCCTTGTTGGGGGCTGTCAAGGTGATGAATAAGGAATCAGACATGCGAAGATGTTGTGTACGTCTGATGTATATCCTTAACGTCCTCTTGACGTCCAGGGAGTGCCACTCCCATTCCCTCTGAGTACATGGATTAGGTATGAAGGTGGGTAAGACCAACTCCTGTTCACGATGAAAACGAGAATTAACCTTCAGGATGAAGGTGGGATCTGTTTGCAGTACAACTCTGTCCTTATGAAAGATGCATAGATCAGGTCTGACCGATAGGGCCCCTAGCTCTGAGACCCTTCTAGCTGATGTCACTGCCGTTAAAAACAACGTTTTCATTCAAAGCCACTTTAGGTCGACTGTCCGGAGTGGTTCGAAAGGTGGCCTTCAGGACCATACGAAGGTTCCAGGTGGGAAAGTGATGGATAACTGGAGGAGAGGTGGACTTAACTCCCTGTAAAAAGGCCCTGATATGTGGGTGTTTGCTGAGGGCGAACCCAGAGACCTGGGGAACCAGGGTCGCAATGGCAGCTAGCTGACGTCTCATGGTAGAGGTTGTAAGTCCTAGTTGTCTTCCATCCTGCAAGAAGGAGGGGATATGGACTGGCCTGGGTTCGAGAGGGTTTACCAGATTGTGACTGCACCAGGTAGCAAAAACTTTCCAGGTGGCCCCGTAGATACGATGAGTAGCGGGTGTCTGCGACTTCCAAGGTATAACCAAGATCTAGAAGCCGTCGCTTCTCAACTTCCATATGGTCAGCTGATACCACCCTGGGTCTGGGTGGCAGATGGGAACCTGGAGGAGGAGATCGTGTCTGTGTGGGAGCAGCCATTGGGGGCTGATGGACATCTCCTTGAGGGACGGATACCACAGGGGCCTTGGCCAGTCTGGGGCCAGGAGGAGGACCGTGGCCTTGAGGGCGCGAATACGCCTGAGGACCCGTGGGATTAGTGGCAGGGGGGAAACGCGTAGAGGAGGCCCAGGGGCCACGGTGACAGGAGAGTATCGGTTTCCTCTGCTGTCGACTGCCGGTACCTCGAGAACCTCGGGAGCTGGACATTGGAATAGGTCGCAAACAGGTCCACCAGTGGGGTGCCAAACCTGAGGCATATCTGGCTGAAGACCTCTGGATTCAGTGACCACTCGGCCTCGTCGAGATGTTGGCGACTCAGCCAGTCGGCCTGGACATTTAGGATGCCTTGGATATGTTCGGCTGTCAACGAAGCTAGGTGCCTCTCTGTCCAGTCGAGGATCAGAGAAACCTGTTTGTGGAGGCTCGAGGACTGGGATCCGCCCTGTTTGTTGACATGGGCTTTGGCTGCCACATTGTCTGTCCAGACGAGCAGGTGCCTCCCTATCAGCTGGGGGCCGAAGTGAAGCAGGGCCTTTAGGACAGCTGTGATCTCTAGAAGTTGATGCTTTTTCTTCATTCCTGCAGGTCCCAAGTCCCCTGAGCCGGTTGATTGAGAAGGGTCGCTCCCCATCTCGACAGGCTGGCGTCTGTGTACAGCTGGATTGGAGGTTCGTGCCAAAATGCCAGGCCCTTTGAAAGGTTGTGTGGATTGGTCCACCATTTTAATGCTAGGCAGGTCAGAGCAGACAGGGTCAGCAGTCTGTTTTTTTTTCTTGGCTATGTCTTGGTGGTAGGGTCGAAGAAACCACTGAAGTGGCCTGGCATGAAAACGAGCCCAGGGGACTGCCAGGATGCAGGCAATCATGTGGCCCTGCAGCTTTGCCAATGTCATGAGGCGGGATGTTGTGGACGCCAGGGTTCGCCTGGTCAGGTCCATGATGGCTGAAACCTTTTCCTGTGGGAGGATGAGGGAGGTAGTTGGAGTATCAATAATCACTCCCAGATGGACTAGTCTCTGGGATGGGACCAAGTGGCTCTTGTCCCAGTTGACCAGGAAGCCGTGTGAGCTGAGGAGATGGATGACCAAGTTGGTGTGCGCCAGGCTGAGTTCGCGCGATGGGGTGCAAATTAGGATGTCGTCTAGGTACGGGTGTACCTGGACCCCCTGCTTCCTGGCGGCGGCCATTAGGGTCACTAAGACCTTTGTGAAGACCCTTAGGGCTGAGGTGAGGCTGAAGGGAAGTGCCCTGAATTGATAATGTTTGCTTTGGAATTGGAACCTCAGGCATCTCCTGTGGTTTGGGTGAATGGGGAGATGGAGGTAAGCCTTGGTGAGGTCCACCGAAGTCAGGAAGGCTTTTGACCTGAGAGTGTCGGAGATCGATTTCAAGGTCTCCATCCTGAACCATTTGTAAATGACAAAATTTGTTTACGAACGTCAGGTCCAAGATGGCCCTCCAGTCCCCATTTTTCTTGGGTACCGTGAAGAACATGGAGTATACCCCTGAGAATTGCTCTGCGGACTCGACCGGTTCGACTGCTCTTATGTCCAGTAGGTGTTGTATGGCTTTTTACATACGGAGGGTTTTCTCCTTGTTCAGGATGCGTGGTCGGGAGATGATCTTGTCTTGGGCGGGGGGAGCGGCAGAATTCTATGAGGTAGCTGTTGTTGATCACCTGAGCCACCCAGTTGTCTGCGTGAGAGGCCTCCCACTGTGCCGCAAAGTGGCTCAGGCGGCCCCCCCACTGGGAAGGCCCCAGCGTCACTGTTTTGACTGTCGGGCCCCGTTGTTTGATCTGTCGGTATTAGACTGTGAAAAGCGTGGAGGTCTTGAGGAGCGGCCTCCCCGGCGAAAGGACCCTCTAGATGAGCTCCAGTGACCTCTCCTCTGGTCTCCCCTGAACCTCTGAAAGGAATGAGAGGAACAAAAGGAGTGGGAAGAGGAACCCTTCTGGTCCCTGCGAAAACTCTTGGGGAGAGCTTTCTTCTTGTCGCGAGTCTTGATCAGGATAGTGTCAAGCTGATCTCCGAAAAGTTTGGTACCCTGGTAAGGGAACCCCATGAGTTCTGTCTTTGAGTGGGGATCGGCCTGCCATGGCCGCAGCCATAGTGCTCTTCTGGCTGCCGTCTGGGTGGCTATAGCTCTAGCTGAGAAGGAAAGATTGTCTAGGGTGGAGTCAGCTAGAAAAGTAACGGCCTTGAGGACCCTCGAGACGCCCTCTAAGGCTTTTTTGTTCTCATCGGGAATGAGCTGGTGGAGCTTGCGTGTCCACAGAATTGCTGCTCTGGACATGAGAGCCGAAGTTATTGAGTTGCTAATGGATAGAGCGGAGGCCTCATGCGCTCTCTTAAGTGCCAGCTCAGCCTTTCTGTCCAGAGGATCCCTTATGGAACCCATGCCAACTCTTGCCACTAGGTTGAAAGAGTGTAATGCGGTGACTGGTGCCTCTACTACTGGAACTTGAAGCAGTTGTGTAGTGGCACTGGCCAGAGTGTAAAACTTTTTGGTCACCGCTGGCATTTGTCTGACCGCAAGGGGTTTTTCCCATTCTGACATGATCAAAGATGTAGAATATTCAGGGACTGGGATGGCCCTTGAGGGGACATGGTGCCTATGAAAAAACTCCTTAGATCCCCTTACATTGTCAGGGGCCTGCGTGTCCTGAGTGTCGTGGAGGTCCAGGGCTGCTAGGGCCTTGGAGAGGAGAGGGGCAAAATCCTCCTGGGAGAATAATCTTAGTTGCTTCTCCTCTGCAGGAGGGAGGTCCTCCTCAGAGGAAAATTCGCCCTCCTCCCTTGCCTCGTCATCAGTGGAATCTGGGGATGAATCAGGCTGTGAAAGTCTGTGGGAAGCACCCCTGTTGGGGGGGGAATTTCCCTCCCCCGAATGAGACCCCCGATGGTGGTGGCTGGAGCCCTCAAGGGGATCCTGGGTATTGGCCATACTATGCACCGATGGTGTAGGAAACGTGTGTGCCGCTTGCAAACCTTCTATGAACATGCTCCTAATGAGCTCCGTGAGTTCCAGTCTTAAGGCGGCCAGCTCCCCCTCGGCAGTAACCAACGCGCGCATCTGTACATTACTGACCGGGTGAGTCAGCTGTAGGTCGGGAGACGGCGAAGCGATCTGTTGCTGAGGCGGCAATTGGGCGGCTTGTCCTCCCGTGTATGAGGGGAGGTCCACAGGCGCTGAGGTGGGGTGGCTAGGAGCAGCGCCGCTTTGCCCTGGCGTCCGGCTAGAAGCCGCACCGCTTTGCTCCTTCGCGGCTGTCGAAGGGGGGCCGCTTGGGGGAGCTGTGGTTTGTCCACTCCCGGCCGAGCCGCTTGAGGGAGCGGCGGCTTCGCCTCCTGGTGACCGGCTAGCAGCCGCGCCGAGCTTGACCCTCTCGGCTACAGAGGTAGCAACGATGGTCTTGGGTGTATGGCTAGGAGCCGCACCGGTCTTCGCGGTTCTCCGCGCTCTGGAAGAGGAGCTCTTCCTAGTCTTCTTCACCCCCTTGTCTTCGTCTGTGTGCGCTTTTTTGTGCTTTAAATCCCTCACAGGAGAAGGACTGTCTGGCAAAATGCTAGTAGATGAGTCTTGTAGACTCTGATCCGGGGCCGTGAGGAGCCCGGGATCCAAATCTACTGCCGAGAGATACTCGTCAGCAGCAGAGGTCACCATCTTTTTTAGGCGGGAAATATTACTTGCCTTGCCTGGCGATAGCCTGAGGCGACAGGAGCCGACAAACAGGACGAACAAGGGGAACGAAGGAAGACGACTACACTAATACTAAACTACACTAATTACAATTAAATCTAATAAGCTAAGTTTCCTTTAGCTGAATTAGAAAACAAAACTGCAGTTATCTGTAACTGTTGTTCATTGAGTGTCTTCTGTGCAGGCATCCGTGGGGACTGCACAAGTGTAGGGCAGCCACGGAGACGTGATTTAATTATATTAACCAGGTCTCAAAAGTAGCAGGTAAGCATCACAACCATTCACAACTGTGTCAGTGTGAGTTTTGCATCGAAACCTCACAGAAAGTGTACCCCTTGCATTTCATGTCCTTTTAACGTCACTGTCACAGTTTTCCCCACTATATCCACATACATGCTGGCTGAGAATTCATTTCAAGCATCTAATAAAAAAGGCTCTAACCATGAAGTTTACGCTATACCAACTTGGAAAGTTCTGTAAAGCTCTTGGCTTCGGCTTTAGTCATAACAGATGCCTTATAGAATACAAAAATGGGGGGGGGGGGAGAGACTGCAGGATGCTTAGAGGGTCACTTTCCCAGGGAACCTGGAGGGTAAGCATTGAGGAAACCACCAGAGCAGGCCAGAAAGATAGTTCCCAAAAGGAGGAGGGAGGAGGCAGAAGCAACGATAGAAAGGACAGCTTTGATCAGGATATGCTCTTCATACTATGCTGCCTCAAGCCACCACCTGCACAGCTTCTGCAGAGAGCCATCTCCAAGTACAGCTGTGGTTCACCTCTGACCAATCCCCCCCCTTTCCTGGGACTTGTGCTCCCCCCCCAGCTCTCTAGGGCTGCCTATGGAGTAGCATCACACTACCATATTCAGCCATGGAACAACTAGAAGTGCAAAGACTAATAAAAACATTCTGAAGTGGAGACATTCTATTAAATAGGGCAAAAGGATGATAGAAAAATTGCCTAACTAGTGATAATGTACTCAGGCATTGTCCTCATCTGATTCCTGCAACTTCTAACAGCACAGCTGTATTGCAAAGTTTTGAACCACTTTAACTCTCCTGGCTTTCTTCAAGGATCACAAGCAACTGTAGTTCTGTGTTGTGCTGATATGATTGATATCCCTGATGTTTCATGATCTCTTAATAGAGCAACTATCCCCAGTTATGACAATTAAACTGGAAGAACTGGATTAGATCCACATTACTGATGTCCTGAATGGAAGTGGGCTGGAGCCAGATGGCGGTATGCAAAACAGCTGGTTCTGCTTGCAGTGAGTGAGTCAGATGACCCATTCCTCACAGGGAGTGACCAGTCATCATGAGCAGGAAAGTAGCATGCATCAGCACACATGTGTTTCTGGGCATTACTAACACTTTCTATTGTTGCACCTGTACAAGTTTTAAGTACTTTTATAAGCCTTCATTATACAGAGAAAAGACCTTTTCTACATAAATCTAACGGCACTAAAAGGGAGAGAAATACATACACAATTGTCTCCAATATCCCATATGCAAAGAAATACAAGAGCATTTCAAGTTTTCACACATGCATTTTTTCAAATCAAACAGAATCAGCGATGAAGGAGATATCCAACTGAAAGGTTAAGTACACAAACATGCGAGAGCATAGGCACCTGCCTGTTTTTCTGTAGCTTGTACAAAGCTTCTAAGTTACTACTATTTGCAAAGCTAGCAAGTCCTTTTGGACAAAACAGAGACAATTTTCTCATGACAGATAAAGAAGCAGGAAATCACAGTAACTTGTCAGCAACATAAGCTCCCTGTTGGTTCTCCAATCATCTACTAATGAGCAGAATTTTCTACATGAATTGTATTGAATACACTATAAAGAACACTCAAGATATTGTATTAAGACGCATGTGACACATAGAAATGTACAAGAAGCCAGGCAGAGACATATCCCAACCTTCTGGTTTTGTACCAACTACTTAAATAATTCTATGTAGCACAAGTTACAATTCTCCTGTTGCAAAAATTATGAAACACCCATTAAGGACGCTAATTTATTCACCTGAGGCACCACACGAGGCAACACACACAGCCGCATTGCCAGCACTGCTCCCTCCCATGCTAAGCACAAGGTTATACCCCAGTTGCCTCTCCTGGTACTAAAAGGCTAGCAGACAGAAACCTATGCCGGTGTCATGAACAAACCTCATTTCATTCATATCAGGCACAAAGCCAGCTAATAATCACACTCACAGGCTCTCTCTCTCCCACCTTCTTCTCATCAAAGATTGGAAACAGACTTTTTGGTTGAATCCTAATTAAGAATCCCAGCTACTGAGAAGGAAACTAACCCCCAATTAGTCAAGATGCCTGAATTCAATTGTCACAACTGACTGGATTTAGCTGAAGGTTTCCGATTTCATACTCTGCAAGAGGGAGAGTGAGCACACAGTAAGCTATTACCCAGCTTACTGTCCCATCAGCCAAGATAATCTCACTATGCTCTTTCTATCCAGGGAAAGAGGGATGCTTTACTAGAGACAGAATTGGGCAGTACAAGGAGTTGCAGGCACTTCATCTGCTTGCCAAAGGCGACTGCCACTACACACAGACAGAGCAGGCAATTGAAACATCGTAACTTTGATTTAAATATTTTAACATAACCACATCAATATAAGACAAGTCTATTAAATATTAATAAAATCTTTTATTTGGTATTTATGAATACCAACAAAGATGATCCAATTAATATTGCAAGTGAGTTACTTGCAGTAGATAAGTTATTTCCAGCAATTGGGCATGGTTTCAACCACAGTTTAGTGTTAAGTATCCAAAACATATCCTATATTAAACATTGTATAGAAAGAACTCAAATAGGTTTCCATTATCAGCCAGGTCCAGATTCTGGTTTGCATTTCTGTAAAGAAACCTTTTCTGAATTTATGTAGTGCTTAAAAAAAAAGGAAAAAAAGATTAAACTGGCAATAATGTTTTAGATTAGAACTTTCCAAGGTCCTGTTGGGTGTGTATGTAAAAACTGTGCTACTTTAAAACTGCAGTTACATATCTTTTTTTAACATCTGGGCTCTCTCAGTAACATAAACAGGGAAATGCCTAAAATGTGTGCTAACATTTTAATGACATCAAACACAACTTTGGGTGAAACACAGTTCTCTGATGTGCAAAGGACAGACTGGCAGACAGACAGCGCGGTGTAGTGGTTAAAGTGTCAGACTAGGTTCTGGATGAACCCAGGCTTGAATCCCCACGCTGCCATGGAAGCTTGCTGGATGACTTTGGGCCAGCCCCTCTCAGCCTATCCTACCTCACAGGGTTGTTGTGAGAATAAAATGGAGGAGAGAACGATGTAAGCCATTTTGGGTCCCCACTGGGGAGAAAGGTGGGATATAAATAAAGTAAAAACAAATATTCTAAAATGAAATATGTAAAGGCACCTTTGAGGGATGGATCCAGCAGAAAGTCACTAGAAGGAACAGACAAAATCATTCCGAACTTCCAGCAGCCTGCCAGGCACCCCAAAAGAGCCAGCATGGTGTAGTGGCTAAGAGCGGTGGTTTGGAGCAGTGGACTCTGATCTGGAGAACCAGGTTTGATTCCCCACTCCTCCACATGAAGCCAGCTGGGTGACCTTGGGCCAGTCACAGTTTTCTTAGAGCTCTCTCAGCCCCACCTACCTCACAGGATGTCTGTTGTGGGGAGGGGAAGGGAAAGTGATTGTAAGCCAGGTTGATTCTTCCTTAAGTGGCAGAGAAAGTCGGCATATAAAAACCAACTCTTCTTCTTTTTCTCTGAGGGTTTGAAGACCACTGTGAACAAAATGCACCATAACACGGGACTGCAGTGAAACGGAAACAAGTGAAATTGATCTTCCCCTCCACAACCTGCTAGCAAAAGAGGGGGGGCAGAATTTTTACTAATTCCCTCACTTCACTGCAACCCCATGTGGTATGTATGGTTCATGTTGCTGGCAAACTGTAAAACAGCATCAATTAAATGGTAGTAATAAATATCTTCACACAGACTACATATATTCTTTTCAAACACCCCCTTCCAGTAATGCCTCATCCTAACAGCAATGTTATCCCTTATATTACTTACAGAGATTCAACATAAATGCCAAAGAAAAGAGAAAACTTCCCAAGTTCCTTGGGAAAACAAAAAAGCTACCTGGCTACAATGGACTCAAATTAATCCACTAGTTAGAAACTATTCCTGACATTAAAACTCTATTTACTTACTTCATTTATATCCCGCCTTTCTCCCCAATGGGAACCAAAGCAGTTTACATTGTTCTCCCCTCTCCAATTTTGTCTGTACAACAACCTTGTGAGATAAGTTAGGCTACAAGTATATGACTGGCCCAAGATCACCCAGCAAGCTTCTATGACAGAGTGGGGATTTGAAATAGGGTCTCCCAGATGCTAGTCCAATACTCTAGCCACTAAAATTAATCCACTGGTTAATAACTATTCCCCTATTACCTATTAAAACTGTAAAATGATTATAAAATCCCCATCTCCACCTAAAACTCACAACAAAAAACGGAAGCTGTCATGGGTTACCTCCTATCTTTTGGTAGTACAATTCTGCTTTAATCTTGCTGCCATCAGAACACAATTATATTTTTTTCAGTTCCCTAACAGAAGTACAAACAGAAAAGAGCAAGAGTCCAGTAGTACCTTAAAGACTACAAAAAATTCTGGCAGGTTATGAGGTTTTGTGAGTCAAAGTTCACTTCTTCATATATACCTAGCTGTATCTGAAGAAGTGAGCTGTGGCTCTCAAAAGCTCATACCCTGTCAGAAATTTTGTTAGTCTTTAAGGTGCTACTGGACTCCTACTCTTTTCCACTGCTAGTGACAGACTAACATGGCTACCCATCGTGAGCTAGAATGTAAGTACATCTATCCTTAAGTAGAGAAGAGTGAATTCAGACACCCAATGGCAATAGCATGTAAATGCTAATAGCAGATAAATGACAATAGCAGGTGCAGTTGGATTAGGTGTGATATGCAGAGAGGTAGTAGGCGTGGAGAAATCAGCATTGGTAATAAAGCAGGAATTCTAGGCCTTTGTTCAATCTAGGAGAATGCGTAGTCTTGAGTTTCATTATTACAGGGGTGGGGAACGTCAGGCGGGGGGGGGGCATTTAAGGCCCGCAAAATCATTTGGTCTGGCCCTTCGTGGGTCCTGGCAGATCTCTAGCTCAGAAGGATCTAAGACTGGCAATCTGCCCTCTCCCGTGGACAGGAATAGCCTCTATTCAAGGCGGATGTGAGTTTGTTTTGCTTAGAAAAGGAACCTTCCCCCCCCCTTGCAGAAGAGTTGTTAGCTATGGAGCTGCTAAGACCACCCCAGAAACTGTGTTAACCCTTTCCCACCCGGGCCATGGAGAAACGTATTCCCTCCATACTACAAGAGGGCTGGGGATGGAAGTGGCGACAATAGAGGGGTTAAAGGGGGGAGGGCTAGAATGCGCACGGGGGGGGGGGGGCGTGAGTTCTTAGACAGTGTGTCCTCATTTCACTCCTGCAGGTGGAGGTAGCAAGAGCCGGCTGTAGAATCTGGCCCCGACCATGCAGAGCAGGAGCAACTTCAGCGTGCGGCTGGATGGCTATGCCCAGCTGGTGCAACAGACCATCCTGTGCCACCAGGTGGGCGAGTGCGCCACTGGTTGGATGCCTGCCTGCTTGCCCATGCCGGGGGGGGGGTCATCTGGGGCTACTGCCTGCTTGGTGCTTGGTCGGCTAATTTTTAAGCTGATAATTTTGAATGACCCGTGAATGATGTTATAAATATCCAAATAGCCCTTGGCAGAAAAAAGGTTCCCCACCCCTGCATTATTAGTTGTAATTCAGCAGTCTCTCTTTCTAATCTCCCTTTGAAATCCCTTTGTAAGAGAACTGCTACTCTTAAGTCAGCAACTGAATGTCCTGGAAGGTTAAATTGTTTCCCCCACTGGTTTTTGAATGTTGTGGTTTCTGATTTCAGACTTATGTCCATTTAATATTTGTCACAAGGACTGGCCTGTTTGTCCAATGTAGACGGTGGAAGCGCTTTGCTGGCATGTGATGGCACATTAGAAGATGAGCAGGAGTATGAACCTAAGATAGTATGGCTGACATTGCTGGGTCCAGTGATGGTGTTGCTAGGATCTATATGAGAGCAAAGTTGGCACCTTGGTTTGTTGCAGGCCTTGGAACCAGAGTCCATGATACTGTTAAGCAGTGTATCATTGTGGGTGAGTAGTTATTTTAGCTTAGCAGACTGTAAATAAAATTTTTTATTTGCGGCTAGTATGCCAGATAAAACTGTTAAAACAGAAACTGACCATACAGAGTAGATGTTTACAGCCAAGGCCAACAAAATTAGGAATCACCCAATTTTACATTTCCACAGATTAAGGATGTACATTAAGGAGATGTAGCTTCATTGCTACTGCACAATATTTTGCCACCTGGGTGGTGATTGGGGAGCTGTCTCCCAGCAGAAACCTTTTGGTCCATTCACCCTCATCACCAGAGCCCATTTCCCTAATCAAAGGGTCAATAATATTGAAGCGGGCTGACTTGTAGAGGAGACATCTAAAAAATACATGCTCAATTGTTTCCAGCTCCCCTGTCTTACATGGGCAAAGTCTCTCCACCCTGGGTATCTTCTTAAATCTCCCTTCTAATATGGAAGATGGCAAGGCTGCACATCTGGCCAGTGTATAGGCCCTCCTATGTGTGTTCCTTTCCACGGAGTATAAATACACAGCTGGTGCTAGAATATACCTGGAATGTTGAGGTGCTATAAATGCAGGGGATCTCAAGAGATCTGTTTGATGCTCAGTATCTTTGACTCTTTCATTTATAGTTAGTCTAGCTTGGTCCATATCCATTTGCAAAAGTGCTGATGGAGCAAGTGCCTTATGTAAGCAAGGCTGTACGTAAGCAAGTGTCAGATAGGCTCTCCACCGGCCCCGGATAGAAACAAGATGGTTTCCCCCACGGACAAAATGGAGTCCTTTTGCACTCCGTCCCTCCCCCGTTTGCACCTGGTCTCCTGCCCAAGATCTGCAGCTCAATGGAGACCCGCCCCGGTAATGGCTGATCTGATACCGGGTCCCGCAAAACAATACTGGGAGCCCGGGAAGATCAGCCACTTAACGCACGCATTTTACTCTGAATACTTTTGCTCAAGTCTTTACCAGTAGTTTGCGTTCACTCCCAGTAGTTTTTCTTGAGGTAAAAAGACAGGAAACAGGAGAGAGGTTAATTGCTTTCAAGCATCTTCCTTCTCAGTGATGGCTCTTACAAGCAACCAGTACTTAAGTTTTAGTTATGCAAATACTTCTAGCCAGCAGAGAACAATCAAAAGGCCATCTCACACCCTGACAGGAATGTGACACCTATGAGGGAAACCGTGACACAAGGTTGTCAAATGCTAGGTTGCATCTCTTCCTGGGAACAACAGTAAGAGAAGGACTGACCCAAGGGAGGTGAGAAAAAGGATAAATTCCCTTGAAACAAGGGGAATGAGGTCCATTTGGGCTGATTCTATCTGGGGATAACTTGGAAGGAGGAGCTCTCACACCTGGGCTTCATGTTGATGGCTGTCATTACCATTAGGAACCAACAAAGGTCAGGCAGGCTGGACAAAGACTCAAGGTAATGGATGACTGATAGAATGCTGTAACTTTCACAGTCAATAGCCTACCCTAGAATAACAACAGGCAGGGTATGTTTATAGGAGGGACATTTACTTTGTATATTTGCTCGATCTGTTGCTGAACAGATGTGGACATTATCTTTTAAATAAAGTTTTTATTACTTTCAATGTTGGAAGTTTTTCTCCATAACCACATTAAGCTCCACTCAAACATGTTACTTAAAAAATACCAGGGGAAGCAAGGTGGCTGATTAAAAGATCGCTAAATCCCTGGAGTACACAAGTGGAGTAGTAAGTTGTCCCTGTGGTAGCTAATCAGAGCAAATGGGAGAGACATGGGCGCTAGGTCTGAAAATGGTGATGCAGATGGAGTGCTAGGATTGCTGGCCCTCTTAAAGGAGATACTCTAAATGACCAGCTGCCAGTAGCATAGATACTCAGACTCCAAGACTCTGGGAGTCAGGTGGGCCCGGGAAAGCAGTGAACTGCACAGTGGAAATCTGGGATGACCACTGAGTATCTGATTCCCTTGGAGGACCCAAAGTGGAATGGTGCTCACAGGTCAGCAACAGTTTGCTTATTTAACAGTAAAACTAAGGAGAACTAAATACAACTTCAAGTTTGAAACTAGTTATAAGAATGTGAGCAGAGAGCCAGAGTCTTCTAGTTGAGGTCTTGCTCCAGACACAAAATCATCAAGTAGTCTCAGACAAGCAACTATGAGATGCCATGCCAAACCAAGGGTAAAAAAGACTTAAACATAGTATGATGTGATGTATGAATTGACAAACCACAGTTAAGGCCACTGATCTACTTTGGATGCTACTGTACCTAGAAACTAGAATGCTGAGCAGGTGGAAGATGGAAGCAGTCAAGAAGCTCTCAATCACTGTTTGCTGTTTGTATTTTGAAAGCTCAAGCTATGGCTATAAGCTATGAACAGCACAAACCATGGTTTGGAAGTAAATACACACACATATATACACAGAGAGAGTATTGAACAATGCAAAAAGTGCTAAGTTTGTTATAGTGCATATCTTTATATCTAATTCTGAACATGGCTCTTGAGTGCAAATCAAAAAATTACAATGTGGGGCCAAGTGCAGATAGGAAGGACTTTTCTATAAACCCAGAGGAACTCACTTCAAAGAACAAATCCAAAGAGTTTTTTAAAGTTTAACAAAACCAGAGAAATTATCTCTACTCGAACAAAAAAAAATGCTGACTGAGACTTCACTATCAGAAACTTTTACAACAGAGGAGGAGAACATGTTGAACTAAAGTATCAACATATAAGAAATCATACAGGCAATTCATAATCTGAAATTAGAGAAGACACCTGGTCCAGATGGCTTAACAGCTAGGTACTATAAATGTTTTGAAGAGCAACTAGCACTGCATCTACAAAAAGTAATGAATGATATAACCAAAGAAGGAAGTACTCCTACATCATAGCAAGAAGCTTATATCTCATTGATACATAAAGATTATAACCCCTTATTACCACAATCCTATATGCCTATTTCACTTTTGAGCACTGATTATAAACTCTTCTGCAGCCATAAGAAGAATTAAGAAGAATTGCAGACTTAAGAAGAATATAAACAAAGTAATACACCCAGATCAAACAGGATTTATACCAAAAAGGCAAGTGAGAGATAATGTTTGCTTTGTATTAAATGCACCAGTCTTTGTAAAAAATTCAGGGAAGAATGCTGCATTTATATTTCTGGATGCTGAGAAAGCATTTGATGTTTCCTGGATGTTTTTAATAAAAACTCTGAAATCCCTGAACTGTGGTGAGAGATTCCTAAAATGGATAGAGTATTTACACAAAACAAAAAGCAAGGATCTTGATTAATGGAAAGTTGACTGAAGGGTTACAGATTGATAAAGACACAAGACAAGGATACCCACTGTCACCATTATTGTTTAATATAGTATGGAAGTGCTAGCAAACAGAATAAGGAAGGATCCCAGAATTAAAGCCCTGGACAATGAAGGAGAATTTAAAATGAAATGTTATGCCGATGATGTGGTCTTGACCATTCTTAACCCTTTAGAAACTATTGGGCATTTAATGGGAAAATTGAAAAATTCGGACTGACAGAAAGTATGATTATGAATCACAAAGGTAATCTCCTAGGCAGAATCTACAAATTATTACTTAAATATGACACTGAGTCTGAGCAAGTTAAACCTTGTATGGTGAAATGGATGCAGAACTTTGGATAGGAGATCTTGATGCAATAGTGGGAGCTGTTATGGACAAAAGTGATTAAATTTACAGCAAGCCAAGCCCTTAGAGAAAACTGGTACAAAATGTTCTTTCATTGGTATATAACACCAAAGGAGATCCAGAAAATAAATAAGGACATAACTGGACATTGCTGGAAGTGCAAAGAGATAGAAGGGACATTTTTCATACTTGGTGATCATGTAAGAAGGTTAAAAAATTCTAGAGTGAAGTACATACAGAAATTCAAAAAAACTTAAAGACAATTTTACAATAGATCTCAAGAATATGTTGTTAGGAATAGTACCAACCGCTGTCGTGAAATCATCAGAATAGTTGTACAGATATATGACCACGGCAGCAAGAGTGATGCTGGCTACAAAGTGGAAGACAGAAGACTGTCCAGATGTAAAAGAATAAAGGATAAATTAGCAGTCTATGCAGTGATGGCAAGGCTGACAAATCAAGTGAATAAAAGACCCAGTGAAGAGTTTCAAAATAATTGGAAGTTTATTATTCATATGTCTCATAAAATGCTGTATAACTGAGTATGGTTGGATACAATTTTATTTTAGAGAAGTAAACATTAGATATTAATTTTAAAATAAGTTATGCGTTGTTTTCTATTTTTCTGTATTTTTCTATTTTCTATTTCTGTTTCTATTTTTATTGAAATGAAATAAAAATCTTAAAAAAATAAGATCACAGTCAGTGTTAAAACCAGGAATTAAAAAAATTAAGGATATCATGACATTTGGTTTGAATTTGGGATTTATTTGGATATTAATATGTGTGTATTAGGTTTATTTATTTATTTATTTGTACCCCACTTTTCTCCCCAATGGGGCCCAAGGTGGCTTACATCATTCACCTCCCCTTCATTCTATCCTCACAATAACCCTTTGAGGTAGGTTAGGCGGAGACAGTGTGACTATCCCAAGATCACCCAGCGTGCTTCCATGGCATGAGTGGGGATTCGAATCCAGGTCTCCCAGACAATAGTCAAACACTCTTAACCACTACACCACACTGATCATAAGAAAGGCCATACTGGATGAGATCAAGGACCATCAAGTCCAGCAGTCTCCTCCATGAACATGTCAACTCCCCTCTTAAAGCCTTCCAAGGTGGCAGCCATCACCACTTCCTGGGGCAGGGAGTTCCACAATTTAACTATGCAGTGTGTGAAGAAATACTTCCTTTTTATATTTTTATTATTTTTCAATAATAGCTTACATATCATTTGACCATACATCCTCTGTATCAATAAAAAATAGTAAAAAAAATTAAAAAATTATTAGGTGTCCTGGTTAGTATTTTGGATGGGAGACCACCAAGGAATGCCAGAGGAAGGCACTGGCAAACCACCTCTGTTAGTCTCTTGCCTTGAAACCCCCCAAAAAGGGGTCGCCATAAGTCGGCTGCGACTTGACGGCACTTTACACACACAGAGAGGAGATCACAGCTTCTATCCTCGAGGCGTTCGCGGCAGTGGACGTCCTCCTCAGCCGGCGGGACTTCGACCAACCCTCCTCCTCAGCGAGAGCTCTCACGGGAGGGAGTTGGGAGTCAAACCGCTTTCTACGGCAGCAGGGGGTTGCCTGCATTCCGATCCCGTTTAGGATCGGAGACGGGGCTTTTTGATGGAGCCCCGATTCAAAACGCCTCTTGGTTCCTCCGAGCGAACTCGGGGGACATGGCGCTGGGTCAGCGTCTCTACCGGAAGTCCTCCTTCCTTTTTATCTTTTTTGAAACTGTCACCCTCCAGTTTCAGCAGATGTCCCCACGTTCTAGTATTATGAGGGAGAAAAGCTTCTCCCTGTCCACTCTCTCCATACCATGCATAATTTTATAGATCTCTATCATGTCTCCCCTTAACCGCCTTCTTTCCAAGCTAAACAGCCTTAAGCGTTTTAACCGCTCCTCATAGAGCAGTTCAAGTCCCCTGATCATTTTGGTTGCTCTTTTCTGCACCTTCTCAAGCTCTGTAATATCCTTTTTTAAGTGTGGTGTACACAGTATTCCAAGTGTGGTCTCACCATAGATTTGTACAAGGGCAGTATTATATCAGCAGTTTTATTCTCAATTCCTCGTCTAATTATGGCCAGCATGGAATTTGCCTTTTTTTACAGCAGCCGCACACTGAGTTGACATCTTCATCGAGCTGTCCACTACCACCCCAAGATCTCTTTCTTGGTCTGTCGCTGCCAGCACAGATCCCATCAGTGTATATGTGAACTTGAGATTTTTTGCCTCAACATGCATCACTTTATACTTGCTCACATTGAGTCTCATTTGCCATTTTAATGCTCATTCCTCCAGTTTGAAGAGATCCCTTTGGAGCTCTTCACAGTCCGGTTTTGTTTTAACCACCTAAATAATTTGGTGTAATCTGCAAACTTGGCCACTTTGCTCTTCACCCCCAACTCCAGGTCACTGATGAACAGGTTGAAAAGCACCGGTCCCAACACAGATCCCTGACAGACCCCACTGCTCACATCCCTCCATTGTGAGAACAGACCATTGATTCCTACTCTGTGCTTCCTATTTTTCAGCCAGCTCTCAATCCATAGGAGGTCTTGTCCTCTAATCCCATGACTATGAAGTCTGCTTAGCAGTTTTTGGTGGGAGACTTTGTCAAAAGCCTTTTGGAAATCCAAATACACAATGTCCACAGGCTCATTCCTGTCCACGTGCTTACTGACACTTTAAAAAAAACCTAAAGGGTTGGTGAGAGAGGACCTACCTTTGTAAAAGCCATGTTGGGTTTTGCTCAGCAGGGCTTGCTCTTCTATATGCTTGACAATTATAACTTTAATAATGCTTTCCATTAATTTACTTGGAACAGACGTTAAACAACTGGCCTGTAATTTCCTGGGCCCCCCTGGAACCTTTTTTTAATAAATGGGTGTTACATTGGCCATTCTCCAGTCCCTCTGGTACAGAGGCTGATCTAAGGGACATGTTACATATCATTGTTAGAAGTAAGGCGGATGGTGGTGTGAGAGAAGAGAAAGTCATGATGGAGGCAGTTTGGGGAAGAAAGGTGGTGGTGGGAGAAATGAAGGAGGAAATAGCAAAAGCAGCAGGGGGGAGGAGGTATGGATCAGGTGGGAAGGGATTTCCTCATTGGGTTTCCCAATGTGAATTACTAAACCACAAAGTGAAAAGAACAATACATTATTTTGCACAAAGAGAAGGTAAATGATATCTTTACAAAAGCGACTGCATGTGTAGCATGGATTTTCAAGATTCTCAAAAGTCAATTTGAACATGTGTATATGGCTCCTCTGGCTTTCACAGACAGCCCAGCAATACTCCTTATAACACCCAGAGCACTTCTACTGGAATTCTGGGTTAGACCAATGATTAACAGTACCTAAACCATGGGAAGTATTTGGGATTTTAAGCAGCCACTTCTGCCCACTTGTAATGGTTTCTGACAGCCCAAGGAGAGGGTGTTTTACACTGCTCACCCCATCACCCTAAACCCAGATTCCACCCCCCATCCCTGGAAACAGGAATCAAATCTAACATTAAGGAGTTGGCTGGATGGCCATCAGACATAAAGGGCCATTGACTGTCTGATTGAGATCTCTGTACTGTATACAGATACCAAATATACCTAGAAACATAAAGTTTCCTTGTCTTAAATCTTACACATGTGGTTTGGGGAGGTATTTAATAACAATGAGCAGTTGCCGATGAAAGGTTAAGAAGCACTGGTTTATGTTAATCTTTTCAGAGGGAATAGAAGACATAACATCTGACTGCTGTTTCTAGTTGTAACTAAGCAGTACCGCTGTCCAAAAACTACAAGCTTCCGTGCAGCAGGGAGGAGAGACCACAGCATGAGATAACCTGCTTTACTGGCCAGCATGACTCAGTCATGAGGCAAACGACTTAGCTGCCTATCATCTGTTAGAATATTTTTTGTAAAAATAGAGGTGGGATCCTCAGCAATCAACTTGAAGGCTGTAATTTAATTATATCTCCAAAAAATGTTAATGAATCTGAGATTCTGACCTTTTAAAGATGCATCCCTTTTAAAATGAGTTCAATGGGTAAACACTCTAGTTCTGCATAGGTTAATACAGATACCAGTTCTTCCGACAACAGATCTTAGACCAATTCTTTGATCTTTCCTAGATTAAGTTGTACTCTTATCAGCTGCATCTAGCATCTATAAAAATGTATTTTGTCTGCACAATCTACACGAAATTCCAACAAGATGTCTTCATCTAGCCTAACTTTTCCACATACTAAAAACTCTGTTTTAAATCTGACCACAGATCCAATATGCCCCTTAAAAACAAAAGATTTCCTATTACTACAGTGTAAGAATTTGTTAAGAACATAAGAAAGGCCATGCTGGATCAGACCAAGGTCCATCAAGTCCAGCAGTCTGTTGAAGACAGTTTTGTTGGGGAGGGCCATGGCTCAGTGGTAGAGGGTCTGCTTGGCATGCAGAAGGTCCTACGCTCAATCTGTGGCATCTCCCGTTTAAAGGATGAGGTAGCAGCTATTGTGAAAGTCCTCTACCAGAGACCACGGAGAGCCGCTGCCAGTCTGAATAGAGAATACTTACTTTGGTGGACTGATGGTCTGATTCAGTATAAAGCACCTTCATGTGCCCACATGTAATGACAGTAAGTCAGTGATGAAATCTGAAACATAACCCTACACATGTTTCTTTTGAAGATGTACTGATTTTAAATCAGGCTTATCAAAAGGTAAATGTTCACAGGGTTGTAATCATATTAAAAAGAGGAAGCTGCTCAGTTCAGTGAAAGATATAGGCCAGATGTCACTCCACTCAGCAAAGTAAGGTGTCTTCCTCCATCCTAAGAAGCCTTCCTTCAATTTAAGAGGCTCTGCTATCAGCAGAAGAGCAACAAATTGGAGGAAGGCTCTTTACTTTGCTGAGTGGAGTGGCACAATACAGGCTATAATCTAAACAGCCATGTATGAATAATGTAATAGTGATATTTAAATAATGATCACATAAGCTAACATGTCACAAAACTGCAAGCTATTTCCCCCGTAGAATTTCTCTAATTAGAAAACAGCCTTAGTTCATACCTTCAACTGGAGGCCGCTGATGAAAAAGCAAGGTGGAACTATGAGAGCCTCTCCCAGCCACCACAGAGAATATAACCATGTTTACTCACCCAGAGGGTTCATTCTACTCTGAGGTAGGGCATCTTGCAGCATTGGGTTATTTCCATCCATTGTTAGGGGAGGCCGGATCTAATCTTTCACTTCCTGTCTCCTGGGTGGAAATGACCTCAGCTTCCAGTTTTCTAACCGAGCTAAGTACATAGACAGGAATGATATAAAGAACTAACGGATAAGAACAGTGACAGTAACATGCTGTAAGAAGCAGGAACAGTGATAGAAACATAAGCGAGGTATAAACCTTGCTCATAATGTGCACAGTAACTTAGTAAGTTAATGGAAAAACAGTTTACTTAGAGAAGAAACAGGCCTAATTTGTCCTGGAGTAAACATTCTTAAGTTGAGATGATTGTGGCGGCTCTGGTGCCTTTGAGGACTTGGGAAGAGCACAGCCACCCTCTTCCGGGTGGGCAAGATGCCCTACCTCAGAGCAGAATGAACCCTCTCGGTGAGTAAGCATGGTTACATTCTCACTCTGAGGGTCAGGCATCTTGCAGCGTTGGGATGTCCAAGAGCTAACTAATGTGGGTGGGAGCTATCATCTCCTTCGATGAGGACGTGCTGCAGTACTCTGCATCCAAAGGCCGCTTCAGCTGAGGTGAAGGTATTAATTCTGTAATGTTTGACAAACGTGGAGATATTGGTCCACGCTGCTGCTCTGCAGATTTCTTTGATTGAGGCTTGTCTGTCGAATGCTGCCATAGTTGCAGCGCTTCTGACCGAATGAGCAATGATTCCCTTCAGTATAGGGAGCTTACTGATCCTGTAAGCCTTGATGATACATTGTCTGATGGTTGCGCTGATGGCTGGCCTCGTCATCTTTTTATCTCTATTGGGAGGAGATAAATTGATGAATAAGGACTCGGAAGATCTAAATGTGGCCGTCTGTTAATGAAGATCTTGAGAGCTCTCCTCACGTTGAGCGTGTGCCATTTTTTTTATTTAGTACTCTTGGGATGAGGACAAAAGGATGGTAACTGCAGCTCCTGATGAAGGTGAAAATAGGAACTGACCTTAGGTTGGAAGGTCAGATCAGGGGGCAACACCACCTTGTCCTTATGAAAAACACATAAGCCTGCTCGGATTGAGAGGGCTCCTAACTCGGAAATCCTCCGAGCTGAAGTAACAGCTACTAAGAAAAGAGATTTCATCCTTAGGAAATGTAGAGGCACCTCTTGGGGTGGTTCAAACGGTGCCCTGGTAAGGGCAGACAAGACCAAAAAGGCGCCAGGCGAGAAATTTATGTACAGTAGGAGAGTTGGCTTGCAGGACTCCTTTTAGGAACACCTTGACTTGAGGATGTTTAGCCAAAGGATACCCTTCTATAGAGGGAATTATGGATGAGATGGCAGAAACCTGCTTTCGTAGAGTGTTCACCTTGAGTGTTTGTCGAACTCCATCCTGCAAAAAGGCCAACAACCTGGGTAATCCTGGTGACAGTGGATTGGTGCTCTTTCTCCTGCACCAACGCACAAATGCCTTCCAAGTATAGTTATAGATCCCCTGGGTCAAAGGTCACCTAGCCTCTAGGATCGCCTTGATGACCTCTGTGCAAAGTCCCATGACTAAAAGTTGTTGCCTTTCAATATTCAGGCGGTCAGCCTGAACCAACCTGGATCCAGGTGTAGGATGGGACCCTAGTGAATCAGGTCCAGAATTGCTGGTAATGTCCAAGGCTTCTGAATAGATAGTTCCATCACGGTGGGGAACCATGGGCGGCGTGGCCAATCTGGGGCTATTAGAATTACCTCTGCTTTTCCCCGGCGTATTTTTCTCAGCACTCTGGGTAGGATGGGGAGGGGAGGAAAGGCTTAAAGGAGTTCCGGAGGCCATGGAAACAACAGGGCATCCACCTTCTCCACCTGTGGGTGAGTATCTGGTGAAGAATTGAGGGAGGAGATGGTTCATGTTCAATGGGAATAAATCCACCTGTGGTATCCCAAACCTGTTGATCACAGGTAGAAACTGCTGCAGATGCCCCCCCCAACGAAGGAGGGGTGGAGTCATTGTTTCCCAGGCTTGGAGAACTTGTCGTTCTTGTCACCTCGGAACTGCTGGTGTTGCTGTGGGGCTCTGTTGAAACGTCCCTGACAGTAAAAGGAATCTCTTGTGTTGTTCCAGGAGGTACGGCTCTGGTCGGAGCAAAAGCATGGCAGGGTATGAAAGGAGCAAAAAGGTTGAGAACCGGAGAAACCTTTGTTGTCCTTCTTCTTGTGCTTTGGCATAGAACGTTTGGTATCCTTAGATTCTGCTAACATCTTATCCACACGTTCCCCAAAAAGCTTGCCACCTAGATAGGGGTATGACATCAACAGCAATTTAGATTTGAACTCGGTCTGCCAAGCTCTTAGCCAAAGCGCCCGCCTAATGGCTGTGTTGGCTTCCATGGATCTGGCTGAGAAACTAAGTGCATCTAATGAGGCGTCTGCTAGGAAGGCTGAGGCCTTTAGAACTCTGTCTACATCCACCACTTTTCTGTCTTCTACCGTCAAAATTTGAATCAACTTTTTGGTCCAGGCCAAGGAGGCTCTGGCAATAATGGCAGCAGTAGTTGTGGCCTGAATGGCCAGAGCAGAGGACTCGTGAGCCTTTCTGGAAAGAAACTGTGCTTTTCTCGGCTCAGAGGGACAAAGGGCATCTTCAAGATGGGTGTTTCCTTTTCCTCTTAGCTCGAGAGGCAGGAATTAATATTTAAATTTTTCCTGGCTTCTGAGGGAAAACGCCTCCTATAGCCAGTTCTATTTCCTGCCTTGATCGGGAGAGCAGCCTTTCGCAGCTCTCAGCTACTAGGAATAGAAAATCTCAAGCCTTACTTCTAATCTTATCTACCTATACCTAATTACTATTCTTATCTGCTACTATTTTTCTCCTATTCTATCCGTTTGGGGACAAGGGAGATAATTTAATTAAAAAAGGGATCCCTTCCCACCAAAACAAAATGGCGGATCGGCAAGACGACAATTACATTGCCTCAGCCGATTTGGATCCTAGCCTACTAACGGCTATGCCTCATCCATCCGAGGCCATCCAACCCTCCACAAGTCAGCAAATTGACTTGAGGGTTAAAACTAAAAGGAAAAACGGTGCAGGCGGCGGCGGAAAGCACAAAAGGGCCGTCTCGGCCGGCAACAAGCGCGCAAAACGCCTCATCGAAGCAGCCCGCTCTGTAGCTGCGCCGCAACGAAGCGGAGGAAAGTCCGCGGCGGTGGGCAGCGCGAAGAGTTCAGCGGCGTCTGCCGCTACTTCTTCAAAGTTCCTGTGGGTGCAAAGCCCGGAGTACGGCGACTCGCCTTTGTCTAGGGGCACTCCGGCATCAGGCGCGGAGCTCGCGCCGGCACCAGACGCCCACTCCCTGCAGCTATTCAGGGAACAGGCCCAGGAGGCTGGCAGCTCGCCTTTGCCTTGTGCCGTTTCGTCCCAAGGCGGCTCGCCTCTGACTCAAGGACGACAAGCAGCAGCGGAGACTCCATCTACGGGTAGGATCTCCTTTCCCCCACTGCAGGACGGAGGTCTAGCCTTCCTAAAAGCAGAGCTTTCTTCCCTTATTAGGGACGCCTTCACTGAAGGTTTGAGAGCAGCTCAGCCCACTCCTGTAACGAATTATCCAGTCCAGGGAGTACAAAACCAAGTCCATTCCAGCTTGGGACCCCATCCAAACCAACCTGTTACAGGCACTGTTATTGGGACCTCATATGGGGAGAGCAAATGGCCCTCTAAAGCGGCCCTTAAAGACAGCTCTGTGCAGCAAACCATGAAGGGAAGAAGGGGATGATTCTGTGTACTCTGGAGACGATAACAACGAAAGGGAAGAAGGAGAATTCAGTTCCGATGGGGAAGATATTATTGAACAGCCTAAACAATCCAGAGTGTTTAGTACAGAGGAATTTCCTCTATTATCAAAAACACTGGCTGCCCTTGACCTTTCAGATGACTCTGAATCTCTAAACCCTCAGAGTAAAAAGGGAACAAAAGAGTTTTTTTCACATGCATGACACCCCAGACAGAGTGGTGCCAGTACCGGACTACTTTTTGTCCCTCATGAAGTCAGAGTGGGAAAAACACATGGCTTCAAAACAGTGGCCTATAACGTCAAAAAAGTTCTACAACTTATACCAAAACACCTCAGACATACTCAAGGTTCCCCCGGTGGAAACACCAGTCACTGCACTCCACACATCAGAGCTAGTTATCGAGGAAGATCAGACCTTGATCAGGGATCCTGCTGACAGAAAGGCAGAGCTAGCTTGCAAAAAATCCCATGAAGCTTCAGCACTTGCAATTAAAGCATCAGTGACATCAGAGCTGGTGTCTAGAGCAGAAATAATTTGGGCCAGAAAATTAACACAGCTCATTCCACAAGAGGAAAAGCAGGCCTGCGAAGGTGTGTCTAGACTCTTAAGAGCAGTATCCTTCCTGGCTGATTCAACATTAGACACAATGACATACGCAGCCAGGGCCATGGCAACCACAGCAGCAGCAAGGAGAGCCCTTTGGCTCCGCCCATGGCAAGTGACCCACCGATCAAAATCGGTTCTAATGGGTTTTCTCTATTAAGGGAAAAGACTATTTGGGGATAAATTAGACCCCATTTTAGTGGAAACTAAAGACAAGAAGAAAGCATTCCTTCTTCAGAAGGAATACAAAAGTCAGAACTTTACTCCATTTTGACCATACCATACATTACAAAAGTTTAGACCAGACCAACGTAGAAGCCAATGGAACCAGAACCTTAACTTTTTTTGGAGAGGAGGAAGGTTCAATAGAGGTTCAAAGTTTACCACATTTCAGGGCGACAAAGGGAATAAACCTGGTCGCCAACCAAAACAGTGACGCCACAATACAGCCTGTGGGAGGAAGGCTCAATCTTTTTCAACCACAATGGTCAACCTCCCAACCGGACCAGTGGGTACTGAACATAATAACACAGGGTTACCAAATAGAATTTGCCCACATTCCACCAGACAGACTGGTGACATCACCAACATCCAAAAACAAGGACAAACTTCAGAGAACCTCAGAGGCCATACAACATCTGATGGACATCAAAGCTATAGAAACAGTGCCTCTATCGGAGCGCTCATTGGGAATTTATTCAGTATTCCTCACAGTTCCCAAGAAAGACGGCGGATGGAGAGCCATCCTAGATTTGAAGTTTCTGAACAGATTTATCCCACTGGGATGTTTCCGAATGGATACACAGTAACAGAGGCATTACGACCGATGGACTTCCTAGAGTCCATAGACCTCACAGAGGCATACCGACATATACTCATCTACCCTCAACATCGTCGCTTCCTGAGGTTCCTATATCAGGGAATACACTACCAGTTCAGGGCCCTCCCCTTCGGGTTAACATCAGCCCCAAGGGTATTCACCAAAGTGCTAGTTACTCTGGTGGCGGACCTACGCAAAGAGGGAATAAGAATACATCCTTACCTCGAAGACATACTGATATGCGCAGACTCAAGACAACAAAGAGTACAACTCACAAAACTAGTAATAGAAAAATTGTCATCACACGGATTTCTAATCAATTACAAAAAGAGCAAACTGAGTCCATCTCAATGACTGACACATCTAGGGGTAGATATAGACACACAACAAAACACACTATTTCTCACAAGAGAAAAAATCAATCTCATATCATCTCTAGCAAAAAAGACTTACATTGCCCGGTCATCCAAACTCATGTCCCTTGCCAAACTACAGGGCCACATGGTAGTTTGCATACCCACTATTCAATGGACTCGACTCCATGCCAGACCCCTGCAATGGCTTCTCAGACCTTACCAAAGGGACATACAAAAGAAAAGAGACTTCAACATTCTCCTTTCCAAGGAAGCCAAGAACAGCTTGCAATGGTGGTCAGACCGAAACAACCTATCAAAGGGTCTTCGGTTCATTTACCCTGTTCCAGAACAAATACACGCAGACGCTTGCACGACAGGGTGGGGGGCAACATTCCATGAACACATAGCCCAGGGCACCTGGACTTCCCAGGAACAAAAACTCCACATAAACGCTCTAGAGATCAGGGCGATTTACAGGGCCTTGCAGAGCTTCAGGCAACAAGTCCAAGGGAAAGACATACTGATCAGGACAGACAATGTGGCCGCAAAGGCACATTTAAACAAGCAGGGGGGATCCAGATCATCAACACTTCACAAGGAAGCACTACCGATACTGCAGTGGGCAGAGTCCAATCTAACATCACTCTCTGCGGAACACATACAGGGAGTCACCAATGTACAGGCAGATTGGCTCAGCAGGGAGACGATCAGCGAAGCGGAATGGTCTCTCCAACCAGACATTTTCCATTGCATCACACAGAAATTCGGAACGCCAATAGTAGACCTATTTGCAACCAATGCGAACCACCAACTACCACGCTACTATTCCAGATACACACAAGTGGGGGTGGAACAGACGGATGCACTGACGGCACCCTGGCCCAAGGGGATGTTATACGCCTTCCCACCCCTCCCACTCATTCCAAGAGTGCTAAGGAGGATACGAACGTTGAAGGCATACGTCTTGTTCATAGCCCCGTATTGGCCCAGGCGCCCATGGTTTCCCACCTTAATACAGATGTCCAACAACAACCTCTGGAGACTCCCAGAAAGATCGGATCTTCTGGTACAGGGCCCAGTTTGCCATCCAGACCCAGGATGGTACAAAAGACAGTATGGGTATTGAAAGGGGGAGATTGTACAGATTAGGATACACTGAGGACATAGTCAACACTATTCAGGCCGCACGCAGACCGTCAACACAGAGAATTTATAACTCAACATGGAAGGCATTCACCAGATGGTGCAGGCGCAAAAACATCAATCCACTCAAACCACGAACGATAGGCATTCTGTCCTTCTTGCAAGAGGGTCACAAAATCGGATTAGCCACCTCCACACTGAGAAGGCAGCTAGCATCAATAGCCACGATCGTTCCACGAGTGGCAGGTTATAGAGTAACCAAACATCCTCACATAAAAGCATACCTTAGAGGTATAACTCTCATCACTCCCCCGGTAAGACACAGGTTCCCCACCTGGAGCCTACATACAGTGCTAACGGCACTTACAAAACCTCCACTTGAGCCACTTACACAGGTCGGATTAAAAAGGTTAAGGATGAAAGTCCTCTTTCTCACTGCGGTAACATCAGCACGCAGAGTGTCTGAGATAGGAGCTCTATCTGTTCGCCCAGGACTCATCATGTTTCACAAGGACAAGGTGGTACTTAGACATGACCACTCATTCATCCCAAAGTGCAACACAAAATTTCATAGAGAACAGGATATAATCCTACCATCATTTTGTCCTAATCCAAAGACACCTTTGGAAAAGACTTGGCACCTTCTAGATGTCCATAGAGCACTTCATGTGTACATGACTAAAACAGAGAGTATCAGAACGTCTGAGTCACTATTTGTCAATATTTCCCAACCAAAAAAGGGTAAGCCCATGTCAAGGGCATCAATTAGTCGCACCATTTCCTTATGTATAAAGACGGCTTATAAGGAAAGTAAACTACCCATACCCGGAGGCATAACTGCCCATTCGGTTCGAAGTGCGGCCACATCTACAGCCTTCAATAGACAGGCTCCCATAGAGGAAATCTGCAAGGCGGCTACTTGGTCGTCTGTGTCTACCTTTGTTAGGCACTACAAATTGAACCTTTACTCGTCATCTGATGCCGCTTTTGGCGGACGAGTATTGCAGAGCATATTACAGGACGTCTAACTCTCCCAGGGCGGGGACTGCTCTTTATGTCCCATCTTGAAGATGCCCTTTGTCCCTCTGAGCCGAGAAAGAGCCTTGGCTACTTACCGTGAAGGCTTCTTCTGCTCAGAGGGACGAAGGGCATCTTGCCCTCCCAGACGTCCATCAATAGTTGCGTTCTAATTTATAGTTTTTTAAAGTCCAAGGTTGTCTATTTGAAATTCAGTTCATGAAAATACTGTTTACAGTATAATAACGAATAACATGTTTCTTAGCTTTTTTTCTACTAATCTTCTAAGGCTTGGAAAGTTTTATAACTGGCTATAGGGGGTGTTTACCCTCAGAAGCCAGGAAAAATTTAAATATTAATTCCTGCCTCCCGAGCTAAGAGGACAAGGAAACACCCATCTTAAGGATGCCCGTCCCTCTGAGCAGAAGAAGCCTTCACGGTAAGTAGCCAAGGCTCTTTCTGTCCCACTGATCACGAATGGACCCCACCCTATCCTCTGAGACTAGTTCAGGGGCTTGCAGGGAAGCGACGGGTGCATCTACAACAGGAACCTTTAGAAAGTCCATAGCATAAGCAGGCATGTCGTATAACCTTTTAACGTTGGTAGGAAAGGAGCGATTGTTCATTGGTTTATCCCATTCATCCTTAATGACCTTTTCAAAATATTCGGGTAAATGTACCTTTTTTGAGACTGTCCCACAACTAGGAAAGTACTCCTTGCCCCCCCCTCCCCCGTTCTGACTTGGGCTTGGGCTCCTTTGGGGGTTCAGGCTCATCAGATAGATCTACAGCGATCAGAGCTTTTGAGAGGAGAGCCTGGTAGTCCTCTGCAGAGAAAAGCCTACGCTGCTGCCCAGCTGCCTCTATAGACACCTCCTCCACAGAGTTGCAATCCCCTTCATCCCTCTGGTCTGTCTCAGAATCAGAGTTATGTTGAGTCTGAGATTGTGCAAAATTAGCTTTCATGGCTGCTTTGGTGAGCCATGGTTGAGTGGTGGATTGAGGAGGAAGATTCTGACTGCAGCAGGGTTCCTCTGAAAGGGGTGACTGGGAGGGAGCTGGGAATCCCCCATAAAAAGCCATAGGTTTGCATGGGAAAGGGAATGGAAATGGAGGCTGCCAGGATTGTAGGGCAGAACTGATCATTTGGGAGACCTCCTCGTGAGTAGGGGCCCTTACACTGCCGCCTTCAGATGAAGGGGGGTACATTACCCTCCAAAGACTTATCTGGAGGAATGGTCATTGCAGCAGGCACCGCTGAGTCAGGACACTTGGAGATGGTTCTGGGGGCTTTAAAGGACTTCTTGTTCATCTTAAGCTTTTTCACACCTTTTTTAAAGCGCAGCTGCAGCCTGTGTTTCTTTGCCATCCTTGCCTGCTCTTGATCTGCCGGTTCCTTCCACTCCAAACGAACGCAAAAGCGGCTATCAGAGGGATCTGAGCAGCCTGCTGTGTTCGGGGATGCAAGGACGAGTTGTGGTCCCCCTCCCACATGAAATCCTCTCCTTCTGATTTCCCGTTGTTGGCGGTGGCCATTTTAGGCAGCCAGGACTTCTCCGCGTTTATCGGAGAACCCAGAAAAAGAGCGGGAAAATTTAAAAGGCAGGTAAAGGGAGGATCGATTTAGGAAAAAATTGATTGTTAAGTATAGTTTAGTCTTAGAGTAAGAATAGCAAAAGAAAATTAGAAAAATAGCAGGAAATTTAGAGAAAAACCCGATTCTAATCGTAGCAGCTCTGCTGCAAGACTGCTCTCCCTGACAAAGGCAGGAGGAAAAGTGTAAGCCAAGGTCATTTCCACCCAGGAGACAGGAAGTGAGATTAGCTCCTGCCTCCCCTAACAATGGATGGAAATAACCCAACCCTGCAAGATGCTCGACCCTCAGAGCGAGAATCTCCTGGTGTGATATAGTGGTTAAGAGCAGCAGACTCTAATCTGGAGACCTTGGTTTGCTTTCCCACTCCTCAACATGCTGCCTGCTGAGTGACCTTGGGCTAGTCACAGTTCTCTCAGAACTCTCTCAGCCCACCTACCTCACAAGTTGCCTGTTGTGGGGGGGAAGGCAATTGTAAGGTGCTTTGAGACTCCTTTAGGTAGAGAAAAGCGGGGTATAAAAACTAACTCTTCTTCTAAATTATCTGTAGGAGTGTGCAAAACGAGTTCGCAACAAACTAGAGTTAGGTTCTTTAAATACCTGAATTAAAACTCGTACTAGGAAATCAATATGTTTTTTATGTTGATTTCAGTGGGAAATGTTTCCAAGACACTTGAAGTCAAGTGTAACTTCCCACCCTCAACTGAGATATTCTCAGGTAAAGCACCCCTCCCCCAAGGGACTCTCCTTCCTAAATTTCAGAGAGTGATAAGAACATTCCCAAAGTGCACAGAAAAGGATAACTTGGTACGTGGTGGGGGTTTAATGTTTAAAACACACATAGAAATGGAGTGTGTGGTCCAGGGCAAATAAACCCCACTCCCTCTTTTACCGTATTTCCTTATCTTCTGTTGGTTTCAACATTTTTCTTTTATTTGTCTTGACTTCCAGTAACATCTAACCAGGAGAAACTGTGCCTCAAAAAGAAGAGCGCAGCATGGTAAGCTGATGGAAGCAGGATTAGCTCCCCTTGTCCATTCACTCTGCTTTTGTTTAAACACAAACACAGACAACCATCCCTATCTCTTTTACACATTCATGGCAGGACTCATACAGATAGGGAGACTTCCCTCCCCAAGGCTTCTTCTAAATACAATAATGCTGGGGTGATCACATCCAGCAGAATCTGGTCCTTTTTACCATTATTATGAAATTAACAGCAGTGATGCAATAGATCTCTTTCTGCACGAAAGTGTGTGTGTGTGTGTATGCTGCCACAGTCTGCAGGTCAATGGACTACCTATCACTGGAGGGGGCACAACCCCCCATTTCTGCAGCCTGCCTCCATGTACAAGCAAAGCCTCTACCTTTGTCTCCTGCAGGGCCAATAGAATGGCCGCCAACTACACACTGGGAGAAGAGGAACTGTTCCCTCTCCTTTCTATCTGCTTTGCTTGCCAGCGTAGTCCCAAACAATGAAACAACTTATGAAAACATAGAATCCATACCATATACAGAACCATGGAGTGAGACGATGCAGCAGAAAATGCAAACACTGTGCACAAAAGCCACACATACAACACTATTTATGTCTCTGTCAAGCACATTGCTACTGAACTATTCTATAAAAGGTTTCCAAATACCTAAATAAATGATGGAAATAATTTTGTTCAGGTTTTGAGCATTTGTGAATGGAAATGGAATGGGCTGGATCTTAATTAAATTTTGACTGAACACGCCTAGTTACCTGTAGTTGAGCACCACCACCTAGAGAAAACAACTCTGTCCTTGGTATTTAAACTCAGCTGAAATTGAAACATCTCTTGAATGATATCAACTTTTTCATATTTTGCTTCTTTACAGAGAAAGTGCTGAGACAGCAGAAGACCAAGGAAACTTCAGTTTGCAAAGAGTAAACACAATTTTCTGGTAGCCAAGGTTATTCCAGTCAAGTTCAGTGGACAATTAGGTCTTTGTCAAAGCAACACTTTCCCCTTTCAGAAAAATAAGGTGACATGTTTGTCATTTTCAAGCATGCTCAAATAGCCAAGATGGGACAACATAACCAACATGCTATGCTATTCAGATAAGTAAACTTCATGGTGGATTTGAATATTATTCATGTTCTACACAAAAATGCCTTTAAAATGTATTATTGTGCAGGCATAAACATGTTTGAAGAAGCTCTTTACCATGCTACTGACAATCTACATGGGTGGTTTTGGATGGTGTGTATCAGCATATTTACTGTGGGAAATAAACCCTTGAAACATAAACATAAATTGTACAGACCACCACGCAGAGTGGTGCCACTGGGACCAGATTTTAGGGCAAAAGTCAAAGCCTCGGTTCATGGACTGAGCAGAAGGCCCCCATAAGCAACCTGCTGCATTTGAATTACTATCTAAAGAGGTAGGGGGAGGATGAGACCATTAGGTCCAGGAATCATGTCCAAAAGATACACAAATCAGTTCACAATTACCACTGTAACGCCCTGACTTAATACCCACTAGGAAACTGTTGTACCCCTCCCACTTGGTCTTTACTCTCTAGCGTATTTTTCATGAGCACTACAGATATACATTGTAGAAGATTCTACCACCACTCCAGACACACACACTGTCTTTGCCCATGAAGTGGTAGGGAATCTGCATGTGTGAGAGAAGATTTGGCTTCCTCCTTCTCTTGTTTCTTCTGTCCGGCCACAACTCAAGATATGCCCTACCATACTCTATCCACAGCTTGGGGCGCAGACAGGGACATTATTTTGTGTGTGTATGTGTGTGTGCGAACTGCTTCACACATCTCCTCCTCTGGCCAGCTAATTGTATATAACCCAGCCAGTAGTTTCTGGTCTATGGGTGAGATTTTTGACCACAGTCTGAGATCTTTAAAAGGAAACTAGAGCCCTGGAAAACTGTATCAAAACACTACAGGGTGTTACAGAATTAAAAATAAATAAAAACAGTAGACTAAGTTGTACTGTCACTGGTGTTTCTTCGGTATTCCCTTCACGGAATGGACATAAGCCCACTGAAACCATGAAAAGTAGAGGCTCATCAAGACAGCCTCAAGTTATGACAGACTCCGCTTCATTTCCCCCCCCTCGTCCTAGGCTTGCACATCTTTCTACACGTGGCCAGGCATTTTAACCCTTCCAGCCCTAGCTGGAAGGGTTTCACTTTATTATCATGAAGTCAGGTTTGAATCTCCATTATTGTTTTGCGCCTGTTCTCTAATCAAATCAAGGCACAGCCCCAAAACCTTTATGGCCCAACTCAGGATATCCAAACGGCCATCTATTCCTTGAGGGCAGATTGACAAATGGTCGGCTCCATCCTGCCTATTTGTCTCCATAAAAGAAAACCAACTCCTCTGAGCTTTAAATCTGAGTTCATTGCTTCACTCCCAGGAAAGAATGTTTTCTCTGAAATCAGGGCCTCCCTAGGTGTTAATCAATGTATCCTGCATTCCTCTATCTTAACAAACATTTCTGCTCAACCACTGCTCAGAAACAGGAAATTCATGGTGATGGAAGAAGAAATGCTGCCACAGCTCAAAGAATTAGTTCTGTAACAAATTTCAAGTACTCTTTCATATGACAGAAGTGCTTTTTCTTGGGTGGGAACAGGAGCATAGTAGGCAACAAATGGAGCCCACACTCTAGCATGTCTTCTTGTGTTCCTGTTGGCTTCTCTTTAACATCGCCGCAGTTTAAAGAAGTTAATAGTTTTATCCCACCACTTCCTAAACAATCCCTCCCCACCCCAAATCTCCTCAAATGCATCTGGGTGCAATTAAGGGATCTAGGTAACCTGACTTGATGTTTATAAGGGCCTGAAAGTAGTACAAGGAAGTTCTGTGCTTCTAAGGGGCACAAGCAAGGAAGGTTAAAAATCACGCTGAAGTTATTTATCCGACAGCTCTTACCGTATATACTCGCGTATAAGCCGAGTTTTTCAGGCCCAAGAAAGGGCTGAAAAAGCCGAACTCGGCTTATATGCGGGTCAATACGGTAGGGTAGGGGAGGGGGGAGGAGGGAGAAGGGAACTTACTGCCGCTGCCGGGCCCACGCCGCTTCCTTTTGCCAAGAGCGGCCTGGGGCGGCCTCCTGCAGCTGCAGGGAGGCTGCCCCGGCCCTCGCCCGGCCAGGCCGCCGCACCTCGCGGCCGAGAGCGGCCTGGGGCGGCTGCCTCGGCCCTCGCCCGGCCGTGCCGCCGCTCCTCGCAGCCGAGAGCGGCCTGGGGCAGCCTGGGGCGGCGGCCTCGGCCCTCACCCGGCCGCCCCGGCCCTCGCCCGGCCTCGCCGCCGCTTCTCGTGGCCGAGGGCGGCCTGGGCCGGCGGCCCCGGCCCTCGCCCGGCCGCCGCACCTCGCGGCCGAGAGCGGCCTGGGGCGGCCTGGGGCGGCTGCCTCGGCCCTCGCCCGGCCGCCCCGGCCCTCGCCCGGCCGCGCCGCCGTTCCTCGCAGCTGAGAGCGGCCTGGGGCAGCCTGGGGCGGCGGCCTCGGCCCTCACCCGGCCGCCCCAGCCCTCGCCCGGCCTCGCTGCCGCTTCTCGTGGCCGAGGGCGGCCTGGGCCGGCGGCCTCGGCCCTCGCCCGGCCGCCCCGGCCCTCGCCCGGCCTTGCCGCCGCGTCTCGTGGCCGAGGGCGGCCTGGGGCGGCGGCTTCGGCCCTCGCCCGGCCGGGCCGCCGCACCTCGCAGCTGAGAGCGGCCTGGGGCGGCCTTCTGCAGCTGCAGGGAGGCTGCCCCGGCCCTCACCTGGTTGTGACGCCGACGCCGCCAGGCCCGCGCCGCTTGCTGCCGGGAGCCCAGGTAAGCCTGTGGGGGGGAGGGGTTATAAGCCGACCCTCGGCTTATACGCGGGTGCCTAATTTTTCCCCATTTTTGGGGAGAAATTAGGCACCTCGGCTTATACACGGGTCGGCTTATACACGGGTATATACGGTATTTGTTGTTGGGCATTATCTACAGCTGCATTTATGGCAAAAACATGTCACCATTTTGGCTTTCTAGCTCACCCAGCTGCAGAGTTTGGCTTCAGCTTAGCTCTCTGGCAGGTATAATTTTGTATTCTCTCTTTTTAAAATGGTCTTAGCCAAGCACATGTTTTCTGATATCTACTATGAGTGTCCTGGGGAACAGATTAAACTGTTGTCTTTAAAAGCACATTAATTTTGCTTTTTTGGGGAAAAGTGAATGGAGGGGATTAAGAATCCTTTCAGCAAGGAGAGAGGAAGGGATAACACACTAGCAGACTGCAACAGAAGAATTCATGCCATAACAAAAAGTAGTTTCCATGATAAATGTCACACCAGTTCCTAATATCCATATATTAGGCCTAGCCTCAAGACATGTAAGCAATACCACTTTGAGTCCCAGGAGAAAAGACAGGATAAAATGCTTTAAGATATAATTAAATAAACACAAAGTAACCATGCAACAATAGTGAATGCTTAACTTTACACGTCAAGCCATAGATATAACTCTCATTCATTTGAGAAGAGTTAATTCCAATAGATTTCAAGGAAGGGGCCAGGGGAGCTATAGCTGCTTTTGTAGACATCTCAAACAAACAATCAGAAATTGTGTACAGGATAACAGTTACTCCAAAAACAAGAACATACTCTTGCAAGAGATCAGCTGAACAACTTATTGCTGACGTTTTTCCAAGCTCACCAAGTGATTTTTTTGGCAAGTTTGAAGTTGGAAATACACACTTACCTTTTCCATTTATTGTTAAAGCAGATGCAATGGTAGTGGTTACTGGCACAGGTAACTGTGGCACTAACGGATGTATTCTTGGCCTACTCCCCATTCTGGCACGCTCTTCTCCAGGCCCTAATAAAGCTCCAACTGGTTTTTCTGCTGCCACTTCTGGTGCCACAGAATCTTCTTGATCCTGTTCTATCCGGTCCAGCTTACCAGGGCTTTCATTTTGAAATCCATCCACCGCTGTCCGACTTTTAATAGGACTTTTGGGAACAAGGATTTTGATGCCTGATTTTGAAAGATCCATGTTTTTTCTACCAGAGAGAGGACTGGCATTTTTCCGAAACTTCTGGGCAGAAGCAAACAATTGGTTATTTTTTGATTCATGGTCTTTCCCAATAACTAAAGACTTGGGAGATGTCTTTGAAAACGAACTATTTGTAGATCTAGAAATTTGTTTTCTTGCATTATTTGGAGATGTCCTGTTTGTCCTTGTTATTGTGATTTCTTTTTGCTTTTCATTGTGATGTCTATTGAATTCATGTATATATTCCTCACAATTCACAAGGTGCTGTTCAGGCTCCCACGTGTCATCTTCGCTCTCATAGCCTTTCCATCGCACTAAATATTCTGTTTTTCCTTTCTTGTTTTTCCTCTTATCAACAATTCTCTCTACCTGTTGAAAAAAAAGTTAGAGGATGATGAAGATGCAAATATGAAAGCTATAAAGTGACAAATCAGATGTGCAATGAAACACTTGTCAAGAAAATCTTTCTGTAACAAACTATTTGTCAACTCAGCGGTAGTAGTAGTACTGCTCTTTAAGTCATGCAAGATGCTTTACATTTGCTGAGGCAGCTCTTTTTGATAAAACACAACTCATGAACAGTCAAGTCTTTTACCTTTGGCTGTACCACATTTTTGGAACATTCTAGAACTAGTCACACTTCCATTACCTAATCTGTAAGATGGAAAGAGTGTGTCTCCATTGGGAAGTTCAAAGTTGGATAAGGCTCTCCACATATTCATTCCTTTCCTACTCCTATAGCTAGAAAGTGTGTTTCCTGAAATTACAACATTCAACCATTCATACTCTTTAACAATCACCATAATACAGGATTTTATCCCAATTTGAAGTGTAAAAATCTACATATAAATCATCAAGATATATATAAAGTAGGCCATTTGTATGGAACTTCCCAGAAGTAACTTCTGATGCTGGATCCAAATTTCTCATTTAAATTTCTAGAATGTTATGTCCTTCTCAATGAAAGCTTGGCATGACTACAAAGTCTGAGCATTTCTGGTGGTGGTGGTAGACAGTGCTGTCAAGTCACAGCTGATTTATGCCAGCCCATAGGGTTTTCAAAGCAACAGACATTCAGAGGTGGTTGGACATTGCCTGCCTCCGTGTGGGCTGAGAGAGTTCTGAGAGAACTGTGACTGGCCCAAGGTCACCCAGCAGGCTTCAAGTGGAGAGGTGGGGAATAGAACCCAGTTCTCCAGATTAGAGTCTACCGCTCTTAACCACTAAGCCACGCTGGATCAGTCTGAGCATCTCTAGATCTGTATTAACGCTCACTTCCCAGGAGCTCTATGAAATTTAGGTAATATCTGTCCATCAGGCAGAAAGGCAATATAAAACTGTTAGCAGAACCTGAGGTAACTGGAAGGTAACAGAGTTTGACATCCAACTTCAAAGGCAAGTCAAATGTATCCATTCATTCTGAACAACTACATCAAAAGTAATGATTACGTATCTTGAATGTATATGTTTAAAATGTTAGTTTATGGAATGAGACCAGATAGATATTCTGACATTAGCGGTGTTTCTACGCTCTATTCTTCCTAGTCATTACTCAGGAATACCCCCCGAACACTGAAATGGAGCCTGTGGCAGAAGTTCACATTAGATTGTGCCTAATTCTGTGGTGAGTCACCAGTACATTTAAGCATGATGAGAGGACAAGCAGAATGGAGAGGCAAGGTCACTCAACAGGGGAAAGAATTCATTTTTAGCACAGGCAGGACCAGAGACCCTGGCACCTCCTCTGCCATTGACCTGACTTTGATGTCATGTGTCTTCCTGTCATAACCTCATTGGGCCGCATGCTGCCACTTGACAGTTACAGTTGGGTCCCAATTGATCATCGTCTCTTGGTAAAAGATCAATTTCCCACAGGAAGTCAGAATACACAGTCAGGGAGAATATAAGAAAAGGTCCAAGAGTCAAGGAGATGCCACCTGGAATCTCACTGTCTACAATTCAATGGACATAAACTCTGGATAATTCTGGTTAGATTGCAATCTCTGGACTATCTTTAGTGAGGCAGCGATATCTTCAACAGCCTTCCAAATGAAAATGGAGTCATACTTTCTCAAACCTTATCAAAAGTAGAAAAGACTAGAAAAAATCAAGGCAGTGGAGCACAGTCTCTTCATGTTGAACTTTTAGATTCTGGTAGCAATGAATCCTCAGTTTGGGACAGTCTGGCAACCCCAGTCAAATATTTGCAATTAGAAATAATCCAGTGTCCAATCTCCCCACCTAACCAGAACACTCAAAGGTATGTTAGTCTAAAGCAGCGTTTCTCAACCAAGGTTCCCCAGAACCCTAAGGTTCCACGAGAAATCGCTAGGGGTTCCACGAGAAATAGTGATGAATAGGCTAATCGTATGTAAATCACATGTAATCATATGTAGGGGTTCCCTGAGACATGAATATTATTTCAAGGGTTCCGCAAGGGTACAAAGGTTGAGAAACACTGGTCTCAGGTCTAGGCTACCAGAACATTACAGTTGTTCAAGGTGATCCCGGCAGACTATTGTTTGATAAACTATGTTCAGCCACTTGAGCTTGGATGGTCCATCTCCTCTACATGAATAACAAAGGTGTGTGTTGCAACAGACAGGATCTTAATTTTATGGATCTCTACATGTTAGTGGCTATTCAGCACTCAGCAAGGCCAATGAAGCAGAATCCATGCCACAAGCGGGAATCCATGTCAAGGGGGACTGCTTTTGTTTACAAAACGCTTAAGCAGATGGACCTTTGGGATAATCCTAAACAGACGTTCTTATCTGAAGAAATAAGGGATAGCTGGAAGCTGGTTTACGACTCTACAAACAAGGTGGCTTGACTTCCATATTCAAATGAAATATCTTAGAAAAAGCTTAGAAATGTGCTACTCAGACTTCAAGACTTTTCCCCCCTCTCAGAGTACTATTTTGACAATTGCTGCTATTGGGTATCCTCAATAAAGTTACTAAAAATGGATATGCATGCCTCACACACTAATACAACATACCCAACTATATACACCTTTTTGATATTCCTGAGCCCAGTAGTTCTACGGGTTCCCAGCACTCAGTAGATACAGAATGCTATGTTTTTTCTAATGAAGATTTATTAGTTCTGTCACTGAGTGCCTCTGGGCCTTGAAAGGACAATCTTTGTCCATTCTTTATTAATCCATTGCCTCACCTATGCTGAAACTCAAACTTTGAACTTTTTTAGGCATGAAAAGCTGCCTCCTTGCTATGTACTATGGCAAGCGATTGGTGAATACTGTTTGGAAGAAGCATATGCACAACAGTACTCTTTCAAACCCAAACATTTAAATAAATGGGCTTTCTGGTCCACAGCCACAGTCTAAAACTGAGGAATATATTATTGTTTATTTTTAAAATGGTACTTAAGAGATTTCATTGAAGAGCTTCAGATTAAGCTTGAAGGTAAACAAGATTTCCCCTGATTTCTCCTAACCCATGAAGTTAAAATTTGATGAAAGATGTTTTAATACGACAATTATGGATTTTGATAAGTGTTGATATTTCCACTTGGATTTCTTACAAATTGCATTGTTTGGTATACTACACAATTCTCTTCAAATACTATTTACTGGCAAGTACAATTATACTTTGGCAACCAATAGATATTAGAGATGCCAATGTTCTATAAGTACCACCGTAACATTTAATTGCTGTGTGTGGCTCTTCAGCAACTCAAAAACCACAAAATGGAGCCACACAGCCCTAGAATTCAGGTTTTAATAAATCCAACAGAGCACCCACCCATGAGTGTGTGTTAAGTGCAGTCAAGTCGCTTCCGACTCATGGCAACCCTATGAATGGAAGTCCTCCAAAATGTCCTATCTTTGACAGCCTTGCTCAGATCTTGCAAATTGAAGGCCGTGGCTTCCTTTATTGAGTCAATCCATCTCGTTGGGTCTTCCTCTTTTCCTGCTGCCCTCAACTTTTCCTAGCATGACTGTCTTTTCCAGTGACTCTTGTCGTCTCATGACGTGACCAAAATATGATAGCCTCAGTTTAGTCATTTTAGCTTCTAGGGTCAGTTCAGGCTTGATTTGATCTATAACCCACTGATTTGTTTTTTGGGCAGTCCACGGTATCCGTAACACTCTCCTCCAACACCACATTTCAAAGGAATCTATTTTCTTCCTATCAGCTCTCTTCACTGTCCAGCTTTCACACCCATACATAGTAATAGGGAATACGATGGCATGAATTAATCTAGTCTTGGTGGCCAGTGACACATCCTTACACTTCAAAATATTTTCTAGCTCCTTTTCTAGCACCCACCCATACCCAACGTTAATAGCAATGTCTGCACATGCACAGACATCACACACACAAAAACCATCCAGAGTTCAGGTGGCGTATCCTGTGTGAAAACATGGTGCCAATGGCCACCTGAAGCAGGCAAGAAGGGCAAGCAGGAGACAGTTTGCCTTCCCTGCAAGCCTGCTTCCCCCTTGCAGGATTAGAAAGGCAGTTGGGCTGGCAGATGGGAAAAGCAAACCAGCAAGGGGGAGATAAGGAAAGAAAGGGGGGCAGCAGAAGGGAAGCAAAAATCAAACTAGAGCAAGAGGGAAGCCAAGGGATCAGCCAGAGGGATGGCATTTCCTCTCCCTCAAAGACATCCCCCCCCCCAATGTATACAGACTGCCAGGATGCACTCAAAGCTAGAATGCTAAGAACTGTAAGAAGCCCACATCCTTCCTTTTTTATTTTTGGCTTGGGATTCTCTGGGAATTGGTAGCCATCTGGTATCAAGATCCCCATTCAAAATGTTGCACACAATGTGTACACCTATTTAAAACAAACAACACTCTAATGTGACTAATACTCTCATGATGTTGCCAGATCTTTCCTTGGTTGGGCAAAATTAGAATTGTGTAAAGACGTTCAGTTAAAGTCTTTGGAGATCTATGCACAAGCAGAAGACTGTCTCCGTGCACAAAAGGGGCTTGGATCCAGCCAAACACCATCAGAAAGGTCAGGCATTATGGATATCACATAATAATCTTAATTTATTTCAGAATAATTATGTGAATCAATGGCAACAGATAGTAAAAGATTTAAAAAGTTGGGGGAAAATACCATTATCATTGTGGGGACGAATTTCAGTAATTAAAATGATGCTATTACCTAAGATGCTTTTCTTGTTTCAAAATTTACCAATACTGAAAGGCGCACAGATATTTAAAAATTGGAAGAAAGATATTTTAAATTTTCTCTGGGGCAAAGAAAGACATAGGATAGCATACAATAATTTAGTGGAATTGAAAGAAACAGGAGGGTTGGGATTACCAGATTTGAGAATGTATTACCAGGCAGCTTGTTTCACCTGGATAAAAAACTCGATTCTATTAGAGAATCAGAAATTATTGGAATTATAGGGATTTAATTTACGATTTGGGTGGCATGCATATTTATGGTACGAAAAGGAGAAAGTAAATAAAGATTTCAATTCCCATATTATTAGGAGTAGTTTATTACAAATATGGAAGAAATATAAAGGTTTCTTGGAAAATAAAACTCCCGGTTGGATTAATCCTACAGAAGCTTTTGTGAAAAGGGGTGTGCATTTAAATCTGGTTACTAATATATATAGAGAAATGATAGAATGTAAGGATGGGATTTGGATGTTAAAAACTAGAGAAGAGCTTCAAATTAAATATTGGTTTATGTATTATAAAGTAAGAGATATATTTAATAAAGATAACAGAACGGGGTTTAATCATACCAAATCTAAATTTGAAATTATATTAACTAAGGGGAATAAAGGACTGATAGGAAGGATGTATAAATTATTGATAGAAATGAATTTGGAACAGGAAAGGATTAAACCAGTGATGGTGAAATGGATGAAAGAATTAGGTTATAATATAGATCTGGAAGTATGGGAAAATTTGTGGAAGAATCAATTTAAATTTACCAATTCCAATGAAATAAGAGAAAATTTATATAAAATGTTTTATAGATGGTATATAACTCCTGTATTATTAAGCAAAATGAAAAAAAGAGGATGAGGGTCTTTGCTGGAAGTGCGGAACGAATATAGGTACATTTATGCATGTTTGGTGGAGTTGTAAAAAAATTAAGAGATTTTGGAGATTAGTTTTAAAGGAAACTAATAATTTGATTAACTCAAAAATAAAAAAAGATCCTGCCTTTTGTCTATTGGGTATTCCTAAAAAGAATTTAGATAAAGGTGATAGAGTCATATGCCAATATAGTTTTGCTGCAGCTAGAATTACAATTGCTAAGAACTGGAAGCAAATAAATAAACCTTCAATTAAAGATTGGAGAGAAAAGCTATGGATGTATATGCGGATGGCCAAACTTACAGATTCTTTACATGGTAAAGATATGGATGAATTAAAAAAATATGGTTAAAGGCCGCTGCATATTGGGATAAATTGGCAAAAATGGATTTTACAGCTATAGTTAATGAATTATTGATTAATGTGTTTTTAATAAATGAATATTATAATAGATTTTTAAATACTGTCATAACACCACTCCGGGAGTCCAAGGGTGGAGGGAACAAAGGTGGGTGGTGGCGATTTGGGCACTATATATTTTGTGAAGGATAACATACATTGTATTTGTACTGGATGTAATAGTGCTCTCTGTGTGATTTTGTATTTTTTTTTGTATTGTATTATGATTTTATTTTTATTTTTTGTTTAATTATAAAAAAGCAATAAAAATTATTAAAAAAAAGGAAGGAAGGAAGGAAGGAAGGAAGGAAGGAAGGAAGGACAGGCAGATATGGATTTTTCCCACATTCTCCTTCTTCCAGCAGCCCCTTTTGGCTCCTGGAAAGATTGGAGTTACTGACCTATATTGTCAGACAGACATGTGGCTAAGGGGGCTGCATTGAAGAGGCAGAAGGGGGCAAAACTGCCCCTTCTGTAAATGCAAAAGTGGGAGGGAGAAAGATAATGTTGCACCTTCCCCCCCCCCCATCCCAACTACAGCCATGACCTGGACCTTTTATGCAGAGTTTTTTCCGTTGGATATGCTGCTTTCTCAATGCACAGTATTTGCAGTTGGATTCTCAAATCCCTCTGCACAGTGGCTACCCCCCCCCTCAAAATAAATTCCCAGAGTAAATTTCTGCATGTGGCCAGTGAAAGCGCGGAGCTTCTGAACCAATGGGAACAGTCGCCGATGCTGTTGTTACACAGTACTTTTTTAAAAAACAAAACCCATGCATGTGCTCTAACAATATATTTATTTATTTATAGCCACCCTCATTCCCAGTCAAAATTGGGCTCAGGGCTGGTTACAACCTTTAAAACCAACTGAACCATAAAACATTAAAATATTAATATTAAAACACAACAAGCATGGCAATTTAACACAAGATGGCATTGAAACAATAGTAATTAAGACAGTAATAATTGCTGTGGACAGCTAGTGGGAAAAGGCACTTATGTCAACATACATGTGAGTCCCTCCCCCCTGCGAATACTTTTAAATTGGCCATAGTGATTTTTTTTAAAACATGTCACCAGTCCTGTGGTGGGGTTCTCTCATTTTCACTTAACCAAGTAGCCATTTTAGTAGCTATGCTTTACCGTGACTCCACTCAAAATGACCAAAAGGAGAAATGTATACCAATGCACCATTCGATTAAAAAATTCTCATCAGGCGATCACAATGCACACTTGGAATGTGATGATTAAGCGGAACTTGGACAAAACACCCCCCAAAACATTTGTTTCTTGGTATCTCAATGCAGGGAACTTAAGAACACTCGCATGGTCATTTGTTCTATTTCAGCATTCTATTGCTAGTCTTGTACTTGCAAACAAAATTTTTTAATAAGGCCTTCAATGGATGTTTGTATATGTGAATCCTGTGATTCCAGCAATAATCTGTCTAAGGAATAAGAGCGACTGTTGAGGAGAGTAAAATGCAGGGAAACTCCATATGCCTTCTAATTTCAGCTGGCTGTAACCAAGTTGTTTTGATGCTTATGGCTGTCACCTTTCACATGATATTGAGGAAGGACGGCGGAGAGAAGGTGGAGGGGGTGAGATTCCCGGAGGTGCCGGCGTCATCGTGGGAATTCCCTCCTCACCTCGGCGCTGGGCATGGGTGGATGCGGTCATCAAGAAGCTATACAACCCACCTTTTACTGCTTCTTGCCCAAGAAAACAACAACGTTCCTGGAGAAGACCCCTGGTCTCATGAGCGGACCAACGGATCTTGGGAACGGCAGCATTCTGGAGCCCGTCCTGCAGCTCAGGAAAGAATATGTGCCCAACATTGCTGGGCCAAAATGCGATATTGAGGAAGACCCAGAAAACCCGTTGGGCAAGGGACCCCCATCACAATCCTGTGGATCAGAGCTGTATTTCAATACCTACTTTTAATTCCACTAATATTTTTCAACTGGAGCTGCATGTTGTGCCATACTTTGAACTTGCAATGAATTTTTTTCAGATGTTTCATAAAACTGGAGTGAGCTAAGCTTCACAGACTGCTACAGTAACGGAGGTAATAAAAAAAATCTTGGTTGTCTCTTAACAGCAACACGGCTGGGTTTGGAGGATGCAGTGATATGCAGATGAACTGGTAGAAAGAGCATCTTTTAAAAGGTATAAAAGGCTGGCCATATTCTACAGCAGAGGTCACCAGCAGGTAGCTCATGAACTACTGGCAGCTTGCCAGCTGTCACAAAGTAGCTCATGCATTTTCTAAAAAAGGGGTCCCCAATCTTTTTGAGCCTGCAGTAACCTTTGGAATTCTGACACAGGGTGGTGGGAGTAACTACAAAAGGGCTGCCACAGAAGGTAGAACCAATTACAAAAACTTTGCCTTATTCCCTACTTGCCCCTCAATGGGATTCAGCCCCTCCCTCTCCAGAATCAACCTGAATACTTTCCCTTAGTGAGCTGTTAGGAAGATGACAGGAAGTTAAAAATTATAGACCGATTTCATTATTAAATAGTGATTATAAATTATTTGTTGCAATTTTAGCTATGAGATTAAAAAGGGTATTAAACCAATTAATACACGAAGATCAGGCAGGATTCCTACCAGGAAGACTGCTTAGTCAGAATGTAAGGGTGGTAATAGATCTTTTGGAATACGCGGAACAAGATATATCACCTTTAGCTTTGATATTTTTGGATGCTGAAAAAGCATTTGATAATGTTAATTGGCAGTTTATGATTAAAGTATTAGAATTTATGGATTTTGGGGATAATGTTAAAACTGCTATAAGAAGTGTATATACTCAACAAACAGCTAACTTGATAATAAATGGATCATTATCACCGAATATTGAAATTCAAAGGGGAACGAGACAGGGATGTCCTCTTTCCCCTTTGCTGTTTATATTAGTACTAGAATTGTTATTGAATAATCTTAGAAAATCTGATGAAATAGTTGGTGTGCGAATAGGGAGAAATCAATACAAACTTAGAGCATATGCGGATGATTTAGTATGTTTTTTGAGTGATCCAATTGAATAAATTGACAGATGGAATAAAATTTTGGAGGTTTATGGAAAGCTTTCAGGATTTAAAATTAATAAAATTAAAACTAAAATATTGGTTAAAAATATGACTCTTTCACAACAACAAATACTAATCAAAAAGACAGGTTTCAGTATTGAACATAAAATTAAATATTTAGGCATATGGATATCGAATAATAATCTTAATTTATTTCAATTTATTTATGTAAACCAATGGGAACAGATAAAGAAGGATCTGATAAATTGGGGAAAAATCCCATTATCATTATGGGGAAGAATCTCAGAAATTAAAATGATGTTACCTAAAATGCTTTTTTTGCTTCAAAATTTACCAATTTTGAAAGGAACACAGATATTTGAAGAATGGAAGAAGGATATTATGAGGTTCCTTTGGGGTAAAGAAAGACACAGGATTGCATATAATAATTTAATAGAATTAAAGGAAACAGGAGGATTGGGATTACCAGATCTGAAAATGTATTATCATGCAGCTTGCTTTACCTGGATTAAAAATTGGATCCTCTTAGAGAATCCGAAATTATTAGAATTAGAAGGATTTAAATTAAGATTCGGGTGGCATGCATATTTATGGTATGATAAGGAGAAAGTAAACAAAGAATTCAATTCTCATATTATTAGGAAGAACTTATTATTAATTTGGAATAAATATAAAGATTTTTTAGAAATTAAAACACCTGGTTGGATTAACCCCATAGAAGCATTTTTGCGAAGAGGCGCACATTTAAATTTGGATTGTAATAATTATAGAGAGATGATAGAATTCAATGATGGGATATGGATGTTGAAATCACGAGAAGAACTTCAGATTAAAGATTGGTTTATGTATTATAAATTAAAAGATATATTTAATAAGGATAACAGATTGGGTTTTAATCAATCCAAATCCATTTTTGAGATTATATTATATAAAGGTAACAAAGGAATGATAGGAAGGATTTACAAACTACTTATAGAAATGAATTTAGAACAGGAAAGGATTAAATTGGTGATGGTGAAATGGATGAGGGACTTTGGTTATAATATAGAGTTGGAGATATGGGAAAATTTATGGAAAAAGGAATTTAAATTTACTGTTTCGAATGAAATAAAAGAAAACCTATATAAAATGTTTTACAGATGGTATATATCTCCAGTGTTATTGAGTAAGATGAAAAAAGAAAATAAAGCGTTATGCTGGAAATGCGGAAAAGATACTGGAACATTTATGCATGTATGGTGGTCTTGTAAAAAAATTAAGAGATTTTGGTGTTTGGTCTTGAATGAAACAAATAATGTGATCAAAGTAAAAATAAAAAAGATCCTTCTTTTTGTTTATTGGGAATTCCAAAAAAAGGTTTAGATAAAGCTGATAGAGTCATATGCCAATACAGTTTTGCTGCAGCAAGAATTGTTATTGCTAAAAAATGGAAGCAAACAAATAAACCTTCAATTAAAGAATGGAGAGAAAAATTATGGTTCTATATGCGGATGGCAAAAATTACAGATTCTTTACATGGTAAAGATTTGGATGAATTTAAATACACTTGGTTAAAGGCCGCCGCATATTGGGATAAACTGGCAAAAACGGATTTTAAAGGTATATTTAACGAATTATAGTCTAATGTGATTTTTAATTAAGAAATAGACTAACAAGTTGTTTTTTATTTACTGTCATAACACTTCGCCGGAAGTCCAATGGTGTAGGGCACTTTGGTGGGTGGTTGGGTATGGCGCACTATGGCCCTCTGTTTTTTAAATAATAGATAGTAACTATTAATGTACTAGTTCTGGTCGTAACAGTGCGCTGTACATACTTTTCTGTATTGTTTTTTCTTTTTTGTATTATTCACATTTTTCTATTTTTTTTACGTTTATTTTTGTATTCTTTATTAAAAAAATCAATACAAATTTATTTTTAAAAAAGGAAGATGACAGGAATACCTCGGTGAATATGAAGTTGGGTCTTACTATCTGGTCTCTCTCCCCCTCTCTACAACACCTTTTGCCTACAAAAAGCCATGTGCCACCCTTTGCCAAATGAGCTGTGCAGGTGTCTGAGTAACATGGCTGGAGCAGTCATACTTCTTTCCCTGTCCACCCATCTGTCAAAAGCGTTTGTGTTTGCACAAGGGGATTTGAACCAGCTCCCTGCAGTACTTTTAGCAAAGGCCTCCTAGTAGGCACACCATAGTCCTTTGAGAGCAGAGTCCTCTGTTGCCTTTCTTCCTTCCCTTGTTGTGTTTGGGGGTGAGCATGTGTGTGTGTGATGTCAATAAGTTGCGCCAGTAGACATTCATTCTTTAGCTGCTTTCATACATGATTGCCATGGGGGTGCTGTTAGCACAGAGTTCCTTGGATGCCAGAAGTACCACTATGAACTCCAATGCAGTTGTACACAGATACTTGGAGTTCAGTCATTTTTGTCTTTCTTTCTGCAGCCAAGAGTACATTTAGTTACCAGCTAGCAGCCCCAACTTGAGGGTCTTAGAACTGATCTGTCATTTTTTTCTGAAGTTGTTTTGATTTCTATTTGAATTCTACTTCTCTGTTGCCCTCAAATTAGTATAATACATTGCTTGTTTTGAATAAAATGGTTAGGGAAGGAATTTAAAAGGTAAAAGTCAAAGTCAAGTAAATAGGTGGAGGCAAGTAAAACACAAAGCTGAATGTCTGCAGGAGCAATATTTATGCATCATTCATTATATTTTATAGTTGCACATGACAACCTTACAGACTGCTAACCAAACAAGCTTCTCAAAAGGAATCTTTGTAAATTCCCTCTACCCACTTCTTCATTTTCAAAAGAGGAAGGACAGTTGCTGGTGATTATTCTGTCCCTCTCCTGCAGTTCACACCATTTCAGAGGCCTCCTTTGCCATTAAGAGTGTCCTGGGTGGGGATGGTGGAAAAAGAAGGACACAGAAGAACAGCCAGAGATGCTTTCCATAAATCCCCTCCTGTTCATAATTTGGATTCTAACCAATTAAAATCCACAGGTTTACCAATTACAAGGCAGTCTCATTCATAAGGTAATCAGGATTTCTCCATCACACTGTGGAGAATCTACCAAAGAGAAAAACACACCTTCCTTATTTACATCATATTTTGTCATATAAAGGATACTAACAAACTACGAACACACAATCTTAAGATCAGAAGTTCTGAGTAAATGTATGCACTAGAATTTACGGAATTTGAAAGTATGCACCCACATAACTGTGCAATCTGTTTTCCATCTGCATCCCCTTATATAGCCTGAATGGTCACTTCTGAAGATTGGGAGAACTCTCAAAAGCAGGATTTGATGCAGTCAGTATGTGGAAGTGCTTTCTCCTGAAAAGCCAACATGGTGTAGTGGTTAAGAGCAGTGGTTGGAGTGGAGGACTCTGATCTGGAGAACCGGGTTTGTTTCCCCACTCCTCCACATGAGTGGCGGACACTAATCTGGTGAACCAGGTTGGTTTCCCCACTCCTACACATGAAGCCAGCTGGATGACCTTGGGCTTGTCACACTCAGCCCCACCTTCCTCACAGGGTGTCTGTTGTGGGGAGGGGAAGGTGATTGTAAGATCATTTGAGTCTCTCTTAAGTGGTAGAGAAAGTCGGCATATAAAAGTCAACTCTTCTTCTTCTTCTCCTTACTGAACATATAGCTGAAGTGCTCATAAGTAACTACAGCAGTGAAGTGGTAGATCACTTATCTAACGTCCACAAGGATGACTCATACTTAAATTTTCTCAACATTTCTCCCTAAAACTTTCAATGTGAAGCTTAAACCAATTCAAGCCCTATATTCCTTAAGAACATATTTGCACACCTGTAATACTACTAGCTTGGATCTTATGAAGTATGACAAGGATGCTTATGATACATTTTTTTTTCTCACATTCCCCTGCTGGCCTCCCCCCTGAGACCTCCAACATGCTGATGCTGAAGGTTGTGAGACCAACAAGGACAGAACACTATGCAACTTTAGAGACTACAGCGAAAAGAAGGAACCAGGCAAAATCACCTTCCCCTTCCATCAGCCATGGCATGCTATTAGTGCAAAAGCAGACTTTCAACCATGTAGTTTTTAGTCCATGACACCTCCAACTTCTAAAAATCTTGGGGGTGTTGAGGGAAGAGGGAGGATGGGAACAAATCATGCCCATGAGAATCGTACCTCATAGGATCCAAACCACAGAAAAGAAAACAGAACTCTATTACCTGGGGCCAGAAGCAACTACCTAAAATGCCAAATCAGAATTAGCTCTATCAAAGTAAACAATATTGAGCATCAGACCACCAACTTGAATGAGGACATTAGAGAATGTTTTGATTATCCAGCAAGATATACCTACTGAACAAATGGAGCCTATAGTCACATAAGCTGAAAAAACTCACTATGGGGTTCTTCCCCACCTTATATTTCCCAAAGAAGCCTGCTACAATCCCGCCTAAAGAACTGTCAGTGGTCACCACACCCCTGAAACAAAAAAATATATGGGGAATGCAGTGAAGAAGGGAATGTGGCAAGGTTACCCACATCTCACTTTCCTACTGGCAGAGGAAGCACAGCAGAGAAAACAACTGGTGGCTAGAGGGTCAAGTGGGGTGATTTTGCCACATTTCCCCTCCTCATAGCAGACCCCTAATGGGTCACAGACAGCAGCTCTGGGAAGAGGAATCCAGGAAAATATTTGTTACCAAGAACACCTTTTATTCATGGAACCATGAGGTCCAACCCAACAAAATTAAACAGAACAGCAGTATTAAGCTTCTCATTAAAACAAATATGTTAAGCAATACTAATAGTATCACAATTTTTAAAGGTATTTTATTTTAAACACACAATCTAGAATGGAACAGCTGCTATGAAGGCTAAAAATAACTATTCAAATATAATAGCTCATGTTGCTCCACAGGAAGAATCGTTTTCCTGGTCAAAATATTTGCCTTTTCAGTCATCTGAAATCTCAGGTCAGCCACTAACAATGTAGATTCTTTCCTGTCTTGTAGAATTTTATCATAGTCTGCCTGAACAAATAGCAGGACACTCCTCCTAGCTAGTTGGTAAACTGTATAACTGAAACAAGAAATCTACTATTAAGCATTCAATTAAATGTATATGAATAAAAAGCAAATATATAACCATAGGAACCACTTGTAAATACATATGACAGGAAGTACTAGTTTAGTTGGCTTTACAAATGAGACTGGATAAGTTCATGAAGGATCTGTTCATTGATGGCTGTTGTCCACAATACAAGGAACCTCCACATTCAGAGGCAGCAACCATCTGAACATCAGTGACAAGTTGGGGCATAATGCGGGAGGCTTTGGGCTTCATGTCCTGCTTGCAGGCTTTCCAGAGGTATCTAGTTGGCCACTGTATAAAACAGGATGCTGGAATAGATGCACCATTCATCTGATCCAACACAACTGATCATACATAGACATCTACCATAACTGGAACTTATTCTGGCTTGGAATCTAAGGGACTAGAACAGATGTTGAAAAATCCCAGGCACCAGGTTGCCATGGCACCAAGAAATTTCATTGTGGTGCATACTACTTCCAGCAATTATTTATTGTAGTGTCTCTCAGTGATGCATTGTAGAAGTACAAACTTGCCATTTCTCATCAGAATGTTTTGCTTTATGAGAAAAATACATATGCATGAAATTCTTATCAATGATTGTTTATATGTTACCTTTACATCATTCAGTGGTGGTAGATGAAATCATTTAACTGACTTCAATATTCAATTAAACAAGGCTTTTTAAAGCAATAATGAAGTTATGAGAAATTGGAGAGAAGGTAGGTTAGGAGTAGATGTTAGCTTTTTGTTGTGAAGATGAATATGGTGATCCTATTTTTATTTATACAACAATTTTGTCATAGCTTTAATAAAATTATAAAAAACTTATTAGTACGCTGATGACACCCATATCTACTGATGGACGGCCATCTGGACGCCATCCTGGACACACTGGCCAGGTGCGTGCAGGCCATGACTGGATGGTTGAGGCAAAGCCAGCTGAAGCTTCATCCAGCAAAGACATAAGTCCAGTGGCTCAGCCAGGGCGGTTTGGGGTTGGGGTGCCAGCTCCCAGCTCTTGACATGCAACTAACATCTGCACCTGCCGTCCAGAGTCTGGGTGTGATCCTGGATGCCTCCTTATCTATGGAGGCCCAGGTCACAGACGTGGTCAAGGTGGCTTTTTTTCATCTCCACCAGGCCCGACAGCTGGTGCCCTACCTCTCCCGCCCTGATCTTGCCACAGTGATCCATGCGACGGTCACCTCTAGGCTGGATTACTGTAACTTGCTCTATGTAGGGCTGCCCTTGAGACTGACCCGGCGGCTCCAGCTGGTACAGACTGCAGCAGCAAGGCACCTTATGGGGGCATTGCCATGAGAGAACATATGGCCAGTGCTTTACCACTTGCACTGGCTCCAGCTGGAGTATCGGATCAGGTTCAAGGTGCTGGCTTTGACCTTTAAAGCTTTACACCATCTGGGACCCTTGTGTCTTCGCAACTGCCTCTCCTGGTATACCCCCCGAAGGACATTACAATTGTCTCACGAGAACTTGCTGGTGGTTCCCGGCCCTAATAGTGTGCGGCTGTTCTTGACAAGAGCCAGGACTTTTTTGGACCTGACTCCAGCCTGGTGGAATACTCTGCCTGATAATATCAGGGACCTGCAGGGCCTGTAGGAGAGCGCTTTTCCACCAGGCCTACAACTGTGGACAGCCACATGTACCATCTTTACTGGCCTCTCTACCCTACCCCCTTCCCATATGTGAAATGATATGGATTTGAAGGGGTGGCCATTTGTATGACTCTCACAGTATAACTGGGAATTGAGCACCATCTTCGGTTATAGGGTTTTAGGGTGTAATTTTATTATTGCCCCCCTGTTGTGGTATGTTTAAAATGATGTTACCCACCCTTAGCCAGCTTGCTGGGGAGGGAGGGCTACAAAATTGAAAAATAAATAAAATAAAGAGGTTAGGAATAGGTTTTGGTGGTAGCAATATGGTCATTAAAACACAAAACCCTGAAAGCTGGAACAATGAATCTGGGTCCTAATTTGGCTCCTAGAGCCAAAGTAAACTATCAAAGAAATGGGATCTAAACTGCACAATCCTTCAAAGTCCAACAAGGTTAAGGCTGGTTAACATTCCTTTAGCTATCACCAAGAAACTGGATCCACTTTGAAATGGACAAATTAGAGACAATCACGAATACCTTGATCCACAAAAACATCTCCATACTTTCCTTCAAAAATGTAGTGGTGCTGAAGGCATTAGAAGACAGACTTATCATAGAAGGCTAATACTAAATGAATTAGACTACATATATGGAAAGTTATAACTGCAGTTGCAACTACTGTGTTTGTAGAACACTTAACAAAATAAATTACTGTAAGTCTTCCCCTCTTCCGTTATGCTCTCCCTCGGCTTCTCCATTGTGATTGTGGCTTCCCTGGCTTCCACCAGCCTCAGAATGGACACGGCGACTGGAGCTGGGCTCCTTTAGTTCCCTTTTGTCCTTGGCATCTACCTTTCCTCTCACATGTGCAGGTATGTATGCCCCTTCCTCCTGCTTGGCTGGCCAGCTCAGTTCCCTTTTATACCTCCCTTTATATCCCGTCAACCTACTTCAACTCTATCCCTCTTCACCCTTCCGTGCTCGTTTCCCACTTCCTAGCATATGCCCTGCCCCCCTGTGCTAAAGCCTGGCCCTACCACTAGCTTCCTAGTTAGTCCTGGGAAGACCCGCTAGTGTGGGACTCTCCCCCTGTCTCTTCAAGCAAGGACAGTTGTCAGTCTAGAACCCAGCTGGTGCTTCTGGGACCTCTTCTCCTGCCAACAGGCATACCTCCCATTGCCTCATCTGCCCCAACCCAGCGTTTCACTGCTGCCCCAAGCTCACTGTCAACTGCCTGCGTTTTCCCCAGGCTGTTGGCACGTATGCGCTCAGGGCTGCAGGTACTTTATTCAGTGTGGAGGGGCAGCGGCACAGTGCAGTCACTCCCTTCTCTACTGGGCCGCTGGAGCAGCCACCCCCGCCTTGATTTCCGTGAGCCAGGCAAGGGGGTTCAGACCTACAAGTTGGTTCCAGACAGTTACACTGCACAAATGAAAGGCTAGTTGGTTGACTTGCTCTCCAAAGGGACATGCACTAACATTTTTGTAGAACAGTGTTAGAATACAGAGTATTACTGCAACAAATAGTGCAAAAATTATAACTTCTAAGGCATTCAAGATGACTGAGAACATGGCTTTCCCCCTTCCCATTCCCCAAGCATAGAATGTACAGGGGGAGTGCAGAGCCAGCATTTCCCCATTCCCTTTCATCCAGTGACCCATCATACACAGTATGTCTAACAATTGGCTGGCACCACTTAGGTTGTGATTCTCTGAACAGTTCCCTACTAAGGGGACGGAAGGTAGGATGGGTATTCTTCTTTGTTTCCCCCTGTTCTTAGACAAGGTCTTGAACTATAAAACTTAAATAAGACCCATCTCTAAAAACACCTCCCTTCAACTCTTCTCTGCAGCCTCCCCAAAACAAGCAACAAAATAAATACAGTGGGGATTAGAGTCCTCTAAGAGGAACTGAACCTTTTGCTCCGAAGTTGCTCAAGAAAATGCAGACCATTTGTTAAAACATGGTACGATCCATTTTAGCCTAAGTTGGTACACGTAAGGACGATGCAAAAGGATATGTACCAAGGAGTCCACTGACTGAAGAGGGCAGGGCCACAGCCAGTCTAAAAAAGGGATCCTTAGCATACGGTCCAACAAGGAACGTATGATGGGAAAATGCAGAGAACCCAAGCAACAGTTACAAGTACCCAACTGCTATCTTTTTTACAGGTTCTGAGCATCCCTACGTAGTGGGGTTAGTGTGAAAATTCACCTGGAGAAGGGAGGAGACTGTTCATTTAACAGAAACTCAGTACTTCTGTATCAAAGCTTGCTTGGTATCTAGTGTTAATGAAAAGGAGATGACAACACAGCAGTTTCACTGGTCTCAGCAAAACAAACTCTCATGCAGACTCATAAGGTGCCAGAGCCTTGGTGCAGTAACTGAAATTAGACTCCAAACAGGAAAGCTTTTGCAAATCAGTGCAGGGCGAATGTGCTATTCTTGTTGCCTAGTGGAAGCACAAAGCAGAAACAGGTGCATCCTTTGCTGGAACTTCCATAAGCAATGGAAAAGGGAAGCATTACTACTCTAAGGATAGTTCTGTCCACAAAAAAGGCTTGCATATGTCTAACATCCAGTGACCATAACGGAACCTTGATAACGGAACTTACCATGAAGGTTCCTTCTGCTCTGAGGAAAGGAGGGCATCTTGATTATCGGGTGATTCCTACCAACTGCTCAGGGAGGAAGGACTAATTTTCCACTTCCTGTCTTCTTGGTTGTAATTGCCCAGCTTCAGTTTGAATACTTTCAGAGCTAAGGTTGACAGGAAGTAACTCTATCTTTTAACTATAACCTTATAACTAAGACTCCAATCAGAACTGTTAAAAGACATAAGTGTAACGAAGAGTGAGAACAGTAACAATAGTAGGAGAAAAAGCCTCTTAACTTCATTTTAAATTGCTTCTGGTTTGAATTAATTGTCTCTACATCTTCTTGACACATCATGCTGGCTCAGTTCATCTTCGCCCAGGGTGAGCAACATGCCCTCCTTTCCTCAGAGCAGAAGGAACCTTCACAGTAAGTAATCAAGGTTCCGTTCTTGCTCTGAGGAAGAAGAGCATCTTGATTGCTGGGCTCTTCCAGAGCTATTCTTCTTCTGGATAGGTTGTGTGCCTTCCACCACTTGCTGAAGGACTCTTCTCCTAAAGGCAGCATCGGCCGATGCAAAGGCATTTAAACGGCAATGTTTGACGGACATGGACACTAACGACCAGGAAGCGACACTACAGATTTCCTCTACGGAGGCTTGTTTGTCAAAGGCAGAAGATGTTGCTGTGCTCCTAACAGAGTGTGCTGTAATGCCATTGGGAACTGGAAGCTTGCCTCTGCTATGCATTGTTTGATTGCATTGCTGTTGACTGGTCTGAATAGCTTCTTTCCTTTATTAGGTAGTGTGATTGAAATTAATAGAGACTCCGTCTTTTGGATGTCTGTGGTTTGTCCAATATATATCCTCAGGGTGCATCTCAAATGCAATTTGTGCCATTCTTGTTCCCTCGGATGGTTAGGATTTGAGCAAAACGAAGGTAAATGCAATTCTTGTCCTCTGTGAAATTGAGTATTCACCTTGGGAATGAACTTTGGGTCAGGTCTGAGGACAACCTTATCCTGATGAAATGTACATAATCCTTTATTAATCGACAGGGCCCCTAGCTCTGAGACCCTACAAGCAGATGTCACGGACACAAGAAAAATGGTCTTCATCCAAAGAAACTTTAATGGAATATCTCGTAAGGGCTTGAATGGTGGTTTGCAGAGGGTGTTGAAAGCGACATGAAGTCAACAAGTAAGAAATCTGTGAATAACTGGAGGAGACAATCGATAAACTCTCTTTAAAAAGGCCAACACGTGAGGGTGTTCGGATATCAGAAGTCCATCTACTTGAGGAAGAACCATGGCGATGGCTGCCACCTGTTTATGTAAGGTGGATGCTTTGAACAACTGTTTGGCTCGATCCTGGAGAAAGTCCAAAATGGTTCCGATATCAGCTTTCAAAGGGTCCAATTGTTCCACAGAACAAAAGCCTTCCACACTGTGTTGTACAACCTCCTGGTGGATGGACATCTAGCTTTCAGTATGGCCTCTACCACGCTGCATTTGTATCCCAGACTCAAAAGCTGCTGCCTTTCAAGACACAGGCGGTTAAGTGCACCCAATCCACAACTGAGCTTGCTTGTTGAAACGGCCCTCTACAAAATGAACTTCTGTGTTCCATGAACCGTCTCTGGTCCCCTCTAAACCGGGGCAAGGTATGATAAGATCGAAAGGAGTTAAAGGAGGGAGTTGATTACCTACAGTCCTTTCTAACATGCTTTGGCATGGCTTTCTTTTTGTCTTTGGTTTCAACAAAATTTTTAGCTGTGACCAAACAGGCAGCCCCCTTGAAGGGGGTAAGCCATAACTACTGATTTGTAGCGGTAGTCAGCTGACCTCCTAATGGCCGTGGTGACTGACATTGCCCTAGATGTAAATGTTAAGGAATCAACAGTGGCATCTGCTAGAAATGTAACTGCTTTGAGGACCCTGTTAGCTCCCTACATTATTCTCTTATCCTCAGATGTTATTAACTGAATCAACTTTCTGGCCCAAACTATAGCAGATCTGGCAATGAAGGCTGCTGTTGCTGAGGCCTGAATGGACAGTGCTCCAGCCTCATGAGCCTTCTTAGCGGTGAAGTCTGCTCTTCTCCCTAGTGGATCCTTAAGGGAACCTATGCCATCTTCAGATACTTGGTTTGAGGATTGCAAAGCAGTAATTGCGTCCACTAGGGGGACCTGTAGGGCTCCATTGTGTGTAGAGCTAGGTTGTATAATTTTTAGTGCTACTGGGAATCTGCCTATTGGCCATAGGTTTATCTCATTCCTCTCTAACGAATGCCTCAAAATATTCTGGGAATGGTGTCTTGGTCCTAGGAAAAAGCTCCTTGGTACCCCTAGGTCTCACTTTGCCTTTGGGAGTCTCCTCATCCTCTGTATCCTCACTAAGATCCAAGGCCATTATAGCCTTAGAGAGGAGGCTCTGGAAATCTTCCCCTGCAAACAATCTAGTTTGCTGGTCGTCCGCTACAGTCTCCTCCTCTTTGGAGGACAACTCGACCTCTTCCCCTCCTCCTTCCTCAGACTCCCCTGCTATGGAATGGCGATTGCTGCAACCTGCAGCCTCTGTGATTGCCTTCCTGGCTGCTTTTGTTGGCCATTGTATGCATGCCAATTGGACGGTGGAGAAGGCGAGCCTCGGGATGATGGGGTGGCTGAGACAGATTGTAATCCATGCAGCTCCTCCCTGAGGGCAGCTATCTCTTCGCAAAGAAGAGCTATCTCTGAAGTGGATGTTTGGCTGATTCCAGGATGCCCAGGGGTGGGGTGGGGGGATCACTGCATTGCCAGAATGCTGGTATTGAGGCTGGGGCTGAAATGAAGTAGAGTTTAGCTCACCAGTTTGCTGAGTCTCTCTGGGTGATGTAAGCTCTAAGCTGCAAGCCTCCCCTGAGTTCTGCAGCATTTTCATTCCTTTTTCCAATGGTGCGTCGGGCATGCTGTGTTTATGCTCGATGGCCTCTTCCTCGTCACCCAGCTCTTCTAGTGAACAGAGTTGGGATATCTTGACTGAGCTGCCTCTTAGAGGACACCTGATAAATGGTCCTTAGCCAAAAGGAATTTGTCTGACTCCCTTTCATCTCCAGATGCCATTTTGTGGGTCCGTTAAAAGTAGATAATAAGAAGTAAGATATATGGAAGGGAGAGCTCAGGGAAGAAATTAATTAGATTTAAGTTCAAGATTAGAAGAAATATACATAAGAATAGAAATGAAAATATTTTAATTTCCTTAACTATCCTCACTCTGTAGCTGTTGCAGAGAACCCTCTCTGCTGCTTCTGCTCCCTATCGAGGCAGAAGGAAAACTGAAGGTGGGCGATTCCGACCAAGAGGACAGGAAGCAGAAAATTAGTTCTGCCTCCCTGAGCAGCCAGTAGGACTCACCCGACAATCAAGATGCCCGCCTTCCTCAGAGCGGGAATACCCTTTCCCCATCAGGTTCATATGTCTGTGGGTTAGTCTTGATTCTAACCCACTTGATGAGCAGAGGACACAGATGGTGTCCAAAACTAGTAGGAACAGAGAGGGGAAGCCTTTCTAGGTGTAACAAGAATAGAATTTGGGTATTAATAGGCATTCGGTTAAAACTGCTGAGGAGAGATGGTTTCAAACTTCCAAGTCTACAGAACAGGTACACCTCCTGTGACATTTGATAAGAGGTGCCTTGCAGTTGTTATAAAAAGGAATAAGTACTGAAGTAGATGTATAGTTGTTGAAGTGAAAGGCAGAACCTGAGAGGCCCAAAAATCTCAAACTAGTCCTTTTATCTTCCATCATCTTTAGAACTTCACCACTTATTTCTCTACAACAATTGCACCAGCTGGTTCAAGACCATCCCCATTGTTTAAAATATTTCACCATCTGCTGATGCTTAAATTTGAGACTTTATTGTCTCATGAATCGACAATTAGCAGTGATACCTTTGCAAAGTTTTTTTGCTGATCTGGATGCCAGTTGTGATATAGGCCAGGGAGAAGAAATGCCTAATACATCATCTGGTTTGCTTATGGACAATTTTAACCCAGTTAACATGATGGAGGTTGACAGGGTCCTGGAATCTGTTAAGACCAGTACTTGTTGCACTGGATCCTTGCACATCCTAGCCACTAGTAAGTCAGCAATTCAGAGCACCTTCCCTCAGCCATTTCAACAGGCCATTGGTTATCTGTTCTCTACTAATAAAAACATCAACCCTACCAAAAATGTGGCCAATTATCACTATCACTTAGTCTATAATCTGCCCTTCTTGGGCAAAGTGATTAAGAAAGCAGGAACAGACAAACTCCAGGGCTTCCTGGATAACACATATGCTCTGGACTCTTTTCAGTTTGGTTTCAGGCCAGGCTATGGAACAGAAGAAGAGTTGGTTTTTATATCCCGATTTCCTCTACCTTTAAGGAGTTTCAAACAAGCTAACAATCGCCTTCCTTTCCTCTCCCCACAACATACACCTGGTGAGGTAGGTGGGGCTGAGAGAGTTTGGACAGAACTGTGACTGGGGAAACAAACCTGGTTCACCAGATTAGAGTTCACTGCTCTTAACCACTACACCACACTGGTGGCTTTAATTGATGAGCTCCATCTGAAAGGCCTTTCTTTTTTGTTGCTCCTAGATTTATCTGCAGCCTTTGATATAGTAGATCGTGCCACCTTGTTGAGATGTTTGGAGTCAGAAGTTTGTACCAGGGTGTGTGCTTCGGACTGGTTGAAATCATTCCTCACAGATCAGACTCAAAAGGTTGCAGTTGGAGACCAATTATCTTCAGTGCGGGAATTCTCCTGCAGGGTTTCACAGGACACAATCTTACTCGTGTGTTATTCAACATTTATGTAAAGTTTTTATTTAAAACATTTATATGAACATGAGAAAAGCCATGCTGGATCAGACCAAGACCCATCAAGTCCAGCAGTCTGTTCACACAGTGGCCAACCAGGTGCCTCTTGGAAGCTCACAAACAAGACAACTGCAGCAGCATTATCCTGCCTGTGTTCCAAAGCACCTAACAGGCATGTTCCTCTGATCCTTGAGAGAAGAAGAAGAAGAGTTGGTTTTTATATGCCGACTTTCTCTACCACTTAAGGGAGACTCAAACCGGCTTACAATCACCTTCCCTTCCCCACAACAGACACCCTGTGAGGTAGGTGGGGCTGAGAGAGCTGTGACTAGCCCAAGGTCACCCAGCTGGTTTCATGTGTAGGAGTGGGGAAACAAATCCAGTTCACCAGGTAGGTATGCATCATGACTAGTATCCGTTTTTACTAGTAGCCTGTCAGAGTATCAAGTTGATTGTAATAATCTGACAGTAACAGCTGTGTGATAGCTGTCAGATCTGGGAGATCTTGGAGGTCAAGATGATGCAAGCAGAAGCAATAGCCTTGCTAGTACCAAAGTGAACTGCAGGAATCCGGATCTGGGCAGTTTGCTGATGCAATGCCTTGGGCAGGTCCACAGGTGGCCTAATTCAGATCAGGTGCAGTGGGTGTATATAAGGCAATGTAACTATGATTCTGTAACCTATCCTATTTGGAGAAGCCTGGAAGTAGAAGTGGAGTAGTGTACGTGATGGTATGTTTTATCTGTGCACTGTAAATAAAAGACACTGTTTCTTATAAAGCAAGACTTCTGGTGGTATGTCCTGGAGGAACTCCTAATCCACTTGCTTCCACGTCATAGCCATGCTGCCTTTTGTCCCAAATAGGGGCACAAAGGTGGCAAACATTAGGAATTAAAATACTTAAAATACATAGATATCGAACAGTTTAAATACAGACATGTAAACACACATAACCAGGGAGTTTTACTGGGGATATGCCAAACAAAATAAAAAAGGCTTCACCTGCTGGCCAAAGACAAATGCCAGAGGAAGACGGCCAACCTCCTACTTTAAAGTATTCAAAACGGTTCACATATATTCTTAATGTAATCCACACAAGACACCTGTAGTGGAGATCAACATTTTTTTAATCTGGGCAATAGGTTAAATCCATTGTATGATCGAAATGAGTGTTCTCTGATTAGTTACCGGTTTATTTATAATTATTCACTGATTTCCTTGGAAAAAGATTTAGACTGAATGTATGTGTATGAGTATGTGTTTGTAATGTTTACAATTCTTAATAAAAATATTAAAAGAAAAAAACATTTTTTCATCTGGCATAGCCTTTCACAAGAATTCCTTCTCTTGATAGATTATCCACAGGCTAAGGCTCTAGTAAAACAGAGAATATTAGACGTCGAAAGACAACATGACATGAATAGGGTTAAATCCACTTTATTTGATACTAGTACCCTTAATAAAATACTTCTGGCGCCTTACATTTTCCACCTAGACAATCCAGATTATAGGAGAGCATTTACTCTATTGCGCTATACTGAACTCCCCTCTGCTACTCTGGAGGGTAGGTACAAAAGGATTCCTCTCGAAGAATATGAATGTTTACGTAAAGAGGGGCACGCTGAATCTTTACAACATGTTGTTTTTTACTGTAAAATCTATGAACATATTTGGGATACTTGATTGTTCCAATAATGAAGGGCTCTCCAGGGAAGTATAGAATGTTTTACTTTTATAGTATGTTATCAGATAAGAATCAGGAGATGACTTTTAAGGTGACAAAATTTGGCTGGCTGGTTTTAAATATCAGTAAATCTTGGTCTACGCAGGTTCAAGAAGGATCATAACCAGCTAATATTGTACTTATTTTCATCTGTTTTAGTATTTTACTTTATATTTTAGTGATGACGAATGTTCATCAATTATATGTAGATTGACTGAAGACATGATATTTATATTTACAACCTATGTAACACTTTTTTTTAGTTCTATGTATATAATAGCATTCTTGTCTAGGACCATAATAAATACTTACTTACTTCATCTGGAATATGTTGCTCTGGAGATAACGACTTGCCTAAGGCCATGTAATGAGTTTATGAGCAAGGTGACATCTGAACCAGGTAATTCTGATTCACATACTTTACAATGCATTTAGTCTTTTGAAATTTCATGATTAACTTGTTTGTCTCTGTATTAAATAATATTGTTGAGTCTATGCATTCCCATGTGAGAGTACGCCTATACAGGATACTTTAGAAAGTTTTGGAAGATGGGGAGTGGGGTTTTCGTTCATGTACAATACAGGGAGTAAGGAGGCAGTGTCAATGCCTTCACCACTTGATTGCATTTGGACCATACAGAAGGCAGCATCAGGAAGGGACTCCTCTTTTCTAGAGAGCTTGGGAGTGTCTTTCAGAGGCTTTTGCTGTGTGTGTTTAGAATACTTGTCATCCAGGTGAGTGCAGCACTTCAAGAAATGTTGTGACTGTTCCAGTAAATTCCTGAATCAAATAGTCATGATCTGTGCCTTTCTTATCTTAGTGAAGGTCACTTTGTTGAGACTTAAAACCATTGCTAGGGGCTTACCAAAAACATGAGAGAAATTAAAGCCTAATTTTTCCAGGCTCTTCTTTGGATATTCATAATTTGTAACCTTCTGACTCAGAACATGTGCTGTTCCTTAGATGTTTCTCAAGACTCTACATCCAATGTCTCACTCACAACTGCTTCCCTGGTGACTTCGTTACGTGGGAGGGAGTGTTGCCCAAAAAGCACCCACACATTTGTTCATATTTTACTTTCAAATTCTTGTATTCCACTAGAGCTTCTAAGATGGTTATGGGGCATCAACTCATCTGCTTCTAGTTCCTTAGGTCTTCAAGTCTATGACCTTAACTTCAGTTGACTCTAGGACACTCTTTGGTGAAATAAACATTTAGAAGTAGAAACAAAACACATGAAACCTGAGAGATTCATGAACCTAATTAGCTCAACTCACAGACAGTGCCACACCCTTAGGCCTATGCCCATAATCTGCCAGCATCACAACAAATGGCAACAAGCAGAAGAAATATGTAGATTAAACTTCTGGTCTCATATCTGAACAATTCCTCGAGGCTTTATTAGAGTCCTGAAATACATTAATTATGTAATGCCTCTCCACAAATGAAACATTCCTCCTCTTAGCAAATGCACTGACCTAGGCTCACCTAAGGAATTAATTTACTGTACACAAGGTAGCAGCACAAGCTACCAGGGAGGTAGCTGATGAAGACAGGAGACAGACAGGCCTCATGTGTACGCAATACTTGTTTATTTAACAAAATGTATAACCCACCTTTCTGCCATCACATGCGCCACCAAGGCAGCTAACAGATTAAAATATACATCATAAAATCATATTTTGAGGCCTTAAAACCAACCCAAAAGGCAATACCACAGCTGAAATACATACAAAGACATAAAAGAATAATTAAAACATTAGGCAGGAAGAAGGGATCACTGATGGAACACTGAACAAAAGAGCTTCCACCCACTGGCAGAAGATGGCAACAGAAAGGGACAGAGCAGTTCTCCCTGGATAGAGAGTTCCAGAATTATCTCCAGATGTTCAACTTTTCTGTATGTTAGACCCCTGAGCGTCATCTCCCCTTCCTTAGCACCAACTGTCCCAAATACAAGCACTGCCACCCAAGAATGTATCCCTGGAAATTATAGCTTACCTGGCTTAAGCTTTTTGCATACCTAGTACTGAATCAGTTTGCTACAGCTGCTTGTCATCTTCCTTAGCAAATGGAAAAAACTGTACCTTTAAATCCTAGAGAATATCCCCCTTGCTTCTTTTTCTTTGTTTGATGCACAACATACCCTTCCCTCATCATAAAGTTCCAGCAATTTAGAGATAAAGGGTAATAATTCTTTGCAAGCAAATAAGCATTAAGGCTATTCTGGTTCAAATACTTCCTCCTTCTCAGACCAGTTTGTTGGGATCATTATGGAAACGGTGCTGCTACGTATGTCACAGGCCAGGTTCTCTCCAACATGTATTTTATTCAATGGGACTGATTTCTCTGATGCCTTCATAGTCAAGAGACTTCAGGAAATTTTTACCACAATAGGAGCTTATCCCACTTTCCCATGATTGAGAGTATTGCCCAGAGTTGTGGCAAAGGCTTTGGCTCCTCCCCTTCACCAGCACCAAGATCTTCAAGCACGCCATTAGAGTTAGCTTTAGCCTTCACATGTGATAAGCGTACTACTTCTGACATGCCTTACAATGGACTCAGCCAAGCCTTGATCAACAGTTCTACAGGAGGAAAATGGCAGGGGTCAGCAGAAGGAAACATTGGAATTGAAAGCAAAAGATAAAACACCCTTTTTAACTATTCAAAGGAAAATGAACAGAGGAAGCTGAAGAAAAGTTTGAACAGACAGCCAAGAAAAGAACCTAATCAATTAAAATGCTAAGAAATGGTCCACAAAGATCTGTTTAGGCAAAGCTCTGCCCAAAAGCCTACATTCCATCCCTAGACAGGAAACAAACAGAAGGAGCAAGTGCCTCCCACCAGAGAAGACAAGAATTTGAGTATGATTCTGCCATGAAACAGATAGGAGGGGAGGCACACAATAGGATTCCATCCTCCTTTGAGGGCTAATCCTGTATACCAGGGGTGTCAAACATGCAGCCCGCGGGCCGGATGCGGCCCCCGGAGGGCTTTTATCCTGCCCGCAGAGCCAAGGCACCTAGTCCCCCCTCCCCCGGCCTTTTCTGGGCTTCCCAGGGCCCATGAGTGGCTGGGGAGGGAGTGGGGAAGGCTTCTGCCCACTCCCTCCTTTTCTTTTTCTTTCTTTCTCTCCCTCCGTCCTCCCTTTTCTTTCCCTCCCTCCTTTCTTATCCATCCATCCATCACCCAGCCAAGTGACATCCAGCACACCTAACAAACAAGTTCGACACCCCTGCAGTATACTCTGCATGAAGAGAAGGTGGACAACCTATCCCTGCTCTTATGTAAACATAACTCGGAAATTTAAAAGGTGTTTCCAATAATGGATGCAACTTAGCGTATAAAATTGCAATATTTGACATATTTATAGAATTTAAAAGTTATGACAGTTTTATACAAGCAAAATTGCAAATATACAATTGCAATAATTGAGAGTTTATGGTGTTTGTACTAATGCATGCTATAATGCTGTTATTATGCCAATAAAGGTTTATATATGTAATAAATGAGAGGAAGCCACAAGCTGATGCACCCTATGCTATCTTAGCACATATACCTCAACACTGCTAACTGGTTAGAGAGCTAAATTCCCAATGAAACTTTCAGTTTCCATCTTAGGCTTTGGAACAGTTTCTGCCTCACCTCCTTCTGATCTTTTTTTTCTGCCTCCTGCAAGATAGGGCAAGAAGCTGCTTTTGACCCAGTCTGTGGGTAAATGTGCTACAGTGGTTTGAGAGAGGTGAAAAATTAAACCACGACAGGTCAAAAGAACAACAGAAGGCATGCAATTGTTGGGAAGCGATGAAAGCCCTGCACGCTTCCCTCATGAAGATTCTGTATCCTACTAGGAGCACAAATGACTACATCTACAGCATGCCCTCCTTGTCTTTAAAAGCATTTCAGTCACTCTAAAAGATAAAATATTTCATAGGAATCTTTTTCCATACTCCCCCAAATGTCCAATTTTTCCAAAAAGGCCTAAAAAACACACAAAGACAACAAGGAAAAACGTTTCCTCCCAATTTTTTCCAGGCCTTCACATCTCTAATCATAGAAGGCATAGCCCACTCCCAGTTGGACATGACTGGACAAAAGCAAGTTGATTCACATACACAAGCATATGATGAGGAATGAATTCTACAACACTGTTGTACCCAAATTGTCAATGTGTATATGAATGGTAGCTCAAAATCACAGTAAAGTTTCCTTTGAAGTTATTTTCCCTGAATTATGGCAACTTTTAAGATGTCACTAGACCAGTTTTGGTTGAAAGACAGTTGAGTGAAAGACTACAAGGTTGACAACTGAGTGCAAATTCTATAGAGATAGTAAGTCATGTTTACAATCTTTCTTGGGATTTGCATATCCATACGCTAATGCAAAAGTTAAACTCCTCCTTTACCTCCCTTTAAAAATTCTATTTTTACAAAGGACGGCAATTTGTACCAGCCCTTATGACCCTATATAGAGCAATCATACATTCGATTGTTAGATATGCTGCTCTAGTTTGGTACACTGGCCGTATAGGACACCTTGATATTCTTCAAGTTAAAATTTTTAGAAAGTATCCACAATGCGCCGCCGCCCAGCAGAAGGCGGGGTGGGGTGGGGGTGAAGAAACCGCCGCCGCCACGCAGAAGGCGTGATCGCACACGATCACGCAAAAGGCGCAACGATCACGCAAAAGGTGCGACGATCGCACAAAAGGCGTGATCGGGTGGAGTGGGGGGGAAGAAACTGCCGCTGCGCAGAAGGCGTGATCGGGTGGGAGAAGGCGGGACAGCCCGCCCATCAGCTGGCCAGCGGAAGCGCACTGGGAGAGGGCCCGGCAGGCGAATTACCGTATTGACCCGAGTATAAGCCGAGGTGAGTTTTTTAAGCCAAAAATCATGGCTAAAAAACTCGGCTTTACTCAAGTATATATGGTAAGCATGCAAAGAATCGCAACCTTAAATTTATGAATCAGCACTACAATAAAGGGTTTTAAACAATGCTCAGCATCACCAATGTAACCATGTTATTCCAGTTTTATTAGCACGTATTAAAAACTAATATGTGCTGAAGTCATGTGGGCAACTCACCTACAAGCTCCGCATATGACTATGTGTCAAGTGCACAGATTCCCCACACCACTGACAGGTTTATGCATTCATAATGCTTGAGGAAGAGACCAGTACAGTAACTGGCTTTGATTTTAATCCTTAGTTACCTAGCAAGAATAAGATCTTTGGAGCAAAAGAACAAGCATGAAAATACAGTTTATTTCTTTGAGAAAATACATAAGCAAATGTTTACAAACCTCAACGGATTTGTCCCCACTGCACTTACCACAAGCATACACCACTTCTGTAGCTGGATTTAGAAAGTGTTATCAAAAATATATTATAAGTGTAATCAACTATATAGATAACTACGCTCTGCCCAACAATAAAAGCAAAGACAGAACTTGATTCACCGGTTTAAGATGTACAACCTGCAACTTCTTCAGCACAAGCCTTATGAGAGATTTAGCTATTCTGTTTCTGGTAAGTAGTCACCATCTCCCCCTCTGCAATTCTGGCTCTGAATAATTGACCCAATGCCCCAATGTACCCAGCCAGCTATAGGCAAACCTTTCAGATCAGGATAGTTCAAGACCCATTATTACAACCTAGGTTAAGGTGAGTTGTTATATCATAGCCCTGAAAGTAGTTTAAGTGAACAGTAGCAAGCAAACAGATGTAACCATTTAATGTTTGTACAATGTTGGAGGGAACATGGATGAAAGGTCTATAGGAAGTGTTAGAACTGAATCACCTCTCTAATAGAGGATAAAAGTGAGGAAGTCTATTCACTATTAAGCAACATTAACTACAGACTTAGGCAGTAAGTTTAAAATTCTTTTTTGCAGATACTTTACTCTCAAACACAAACATTATATCGAGTCCCAACAGCCTATACAGGTCATTTGGTATATGTGTCAAATGGGCTGCATTCCACAGACCTGTTTTGCTAACGCTGATGCTTTTTTTCTGGTGCAAGGCATCTTCCACTAGAAAAAGGAGCTGACATTAGCAAAACAGAACCATGGAATCCGACCCACTAGTCCTTTTCATTAACAGGATTTCAAATTTTCTTTTCTATTAAAAAGGTACAACTCATTAGCCTTAGGAAAGCAGGATGTCACTTAATGCAATACAGAACTGGCTCTTTTTTAAAAAGGAAGACAAAACAAAATTAGCTTTTTCACGTAATGAGTACCATATTATAGCTGACAACTGAGTTTAGAGGTTCAGCTAAAGATACTGTATCACTTGAGACTGGCTTCTGAATTCCATGTCCAAATCCCTTTACTTCGATATCTGTATTACCTCATCAGATTTCTGACAAAGAAAATAAAAGTAAAGTATTTGGCCCAAGCTTTCAGTTTGGCAGATGCACACTTTGAAGTGTACAACTGTGAGAATCTTATGTCTCAATCTGTATGTAATCAGATCATCATTTTTCAGCCTTGATATTGGTAATGTAAAAAATAGGCCTCAAATCCATAGGTATTACCATCTTCTTTTAAGAGCCGGAATAAAAGTCACCCCCACTTAAAATTCCAGGGTGAAATCATCACATTTCTAGGCACCTAAGTGACTGGCATAACAGAGCAACAGTTGTCATTATATTCTATGAAGCAGCTTATTTTCTTACAGTCTAGGAGTTTTGCTGCACCATTAAGCTCAGTAGCACTTGCTGTTGGGCAGTAATCTTAGGACTTCTGCATTTGTGTATTTAAAATAGTTTACCTTCACTCATAGTGACACAATGCAATATCCTTGCAATAGAACAGCTTATTTGTATATCATGGCCTAAGCCAGGGGTCCCCAACCTTTTTGAGCCTATGGGCACCTTGGGAATTCTGACACAGGGTGGTGGGTGCAACCACAAAAGAGCTCATGCAGGAGGCAGAGCCAACCACAAAATGGCCACTGTAGGAGGTGGAAACACAAAATACACACACACACAGGAAGCCCAAATGCAAAGGACAAGAGGAGTAATTTTTATTAAACACACTGAGAAAGAGGCGCAAGCATAAGACAAAAACTATGGTGGCAGTTGTGCTGAAACATTATTTTAATCTGCACAGCCAATTAGATGTCCAGTGGCTAATCATAAGCCCTGTTGGGCAGAAACCCCACCTGGCCACGCCTACTTTCTAAAAACGTTTGGCAGGCACCAGAAAAGGTGTTGGTGGGTACCATAGCACCCACAGGCACCATACTGGCCACAGGCACCCCTGGCCTGTAAATGTAATTTAGCAATATCTAAAGATGGTTACTTTCTATGCATAACGTCCTAATGGGTTAGCTCATAATGCTAGCTTTTGAAAAGTGACTCAACGTACTTTTAAGACTTGTGACATGTGGCAGTCAACACTATGCATTTAATATGGAATCTCTCTCAAACTGTGAGCCTATTAACCCTCAACCAATTCTGCACACATGAAACCATGATGAGCAGGCAGAATAGGATCCAGCTTTCACCCCTGCAGCTGATTTGGTGTTACAGCGCAAACACTGGCAACAAGAGATATTTGAGGAATTAAAGAAAGCAGATTATTTTTAAAATACATAGGACAGAACTTCTCAAGAGGATCTATTTCTACAGTGAGGTTTCTCAAAAAAAAAAGTTATTCCTGCTAATTTTGTTGCCACTGTCAACACTTTAAACCAGTGGTTCCCAAACTTTCGGGCCACTGCCCCCTTGGTTCCACAAACTCAACCCCAGCACCCCCTACCCTATCCAACAACATAGTTGAAGGGGCCAATCTCTAGCACCCCTTGCTGCTCCCTTGCTTCTTCTCCCCTAGGTAATCCCACCGCCACCCAGTGGATGGTACTGCCCACTTAGGGAACCACTGCTTTAAACCAATAAATGTGCTTTTGACCTTCTCAAAACAATAGGCAACTGGTCAACAATATTTTTAAATTCTAATATTAGTAAGAATTAGAGATGTGAAGGCTGGAGGTTCAGCGGAAAAGAAAAAAAATGGTTTTCCATCAGAACATTCCTCAATTTTTTCCAAGTGAAATAAATGCTCCAATAAAACATTTTGGAATAAGTGAACTCCCTTTTAAAGGCTTTGCTCACTCAAAACACATATAAAGATTTTTTACAAATCAATCAATAGCATTTGGTAGTGGTAACTCCTATGCACAATGCAGATGCACAATTTTGTCCACTATTAATTTGCTACAATATGTAGGTGTGGTTTTTAAGTGCTGTTAAGCCGCTTCCAACTTATGGCAACCCTATGAATTGTGTGTGTGTTAAGTGCCATCAAGTCACTTCCGACTCATGGCGACCTTATGAAACAGTGTCCTTCCAAACATCCCATCGTTAACAGCCTTGCTCGGGACTTGCGAACTGAGGGTCGTGGCTTTCTTTATAGAGACAATCCATCTCATGTTTGGTCTTCCTGTATTCCTGCTGCCTTCAACTTTTCCTAGCATTATTGTCTTCTCCTGTGAATCTGGTCATTGTAACCAAAGTACAATAGCCTCAGCTTAGTCACTTTAGCTTCTAGGGAGAGTTCAGGCTTGATTTGATCTAGAACCCACTGATTTTTCTTTTTGGCAGTCTACGGTATCCATAAAACTCTCCTCCAACACATTTCAAAAGAATCTACTTTCTTCCTGTTGGCTTTCTTAATTGTCCAACTTTCACACCTATACACAGTAATAGAGAATACTACAGCATGAATTAACTTGACCTTGGTTGCCAGTGATACATCCTTACATTTAAGCATCTTTTCTAGCTCCTTCATGGCTGCCCTTCCTAATCTCAATCTTCTTCTGATTTCTTGGTTGCAGTCTCCCTTTTGGTCAATGATGGAGCCAAGGAATAGAAAGTCTTGAACAATTTCAATATCCTTATTTTCTACCTTAAAGTTGGGTAATTCCCCAGTATTCATTACTTTTGTCTTGATGTTCAGCTATAGCTCTGCTTTGTAATGCGGTGTCATCTGCATACCTCAATTTGTTAATGTTCCTACCTTCAATTTTTCACTCCCCCTTCATCTAAATCTAATGCATCTTTCCTTGTTACGTTCAGCATATAGACTGAAGAGATAGGGATATAAAATACATCTGTGTGCAACACCTCTGCCAATTAGAAACCGTTCTGTTTCTCCATATTCTGACCTAACAGTAGCCTCCTGCCCAGAGTATAGGTTGTACATCAAAACACCACATTTCAAACGAATAAACTTTCTTCCTGTCTGCTTCCTTCATTGTCCAACTTTCACACTTATACACAGTAATGGAGAATAATACAGCATATATACTATACTATATACAACTGGCCAGTGACACATCCTTACACTTAAGAATCTTTTCTAGCTCCTTCATCCTTACACTTAAGAATCTTTTCTAGCTCCTTCATAGCTGCCCTTCCTCGTTTCAATCTACTTCTGATTTCTTGGTTGCAGTCTCTCTTTTGGTTGATAATGGAGCTAAGGAATAGAAAATCTTTAACCATTTCCATTTCTTCATTGTCACTATTAAAGTTGTATAATTCCTAGTAGTCATTACTTTTGTTTACCTGTAATCCTGCTGTAGCACTTTCTGCTTTAACCATCAGTAGTCGTTTCAAGTCTTCACTATTTCCAGCCAGTAATGTGGTGTCATCTGCATATTTCAAATTGCTAATATTTCTTCCCTCAATTTTCACTCAATCTTAATTGATATCTAATCCAGCCTTCCTTATAAGTTCCTGAATATAGACTGAAGAAATAGGGAAATAAAATAGTTCGTTGTCTGACATCCTTGTCTGACACCTTTGCCAATTGGAAACCATTCTGTTTCTCCATATTCTATCCTAACAGCAGCCTCTTGTCCAGGGTATAGGTTGTGCATCAAAACAATCAGATGTTGTGGCACACCCATTTCCTTTAAAACCAGCCATAGCTTATCATGATCCACACAGTCAAAAGCTTTGCTGTAATCTATGAAACATAAGCTGATTTTCTTCTGAAGTTCTCTCATATGCACCAGTACCTAACATAAATTTGAAATATGATCTCTGGTTTCTCTTCCTTTTCTGAATCCAGCTTCAACATCTAGCATTTCTAGTTCCATACATGGTGACAGTCAGACATCGATGGAGTAAACGTTTCAGTCCAATTCATGAGCAGGACAAAATAACAGCATCATCTACATATAAAAGGAGTAGAACATGAGATAGGCCAAGTTTAGGGCAGTGGCCATCTATTTCAGATAGTGACAGGGCGAGATCATTTAAAAAAAGATTAAATAAGAAGGGCACCAGAATGCATCCTTAACACCTTTGATAATTGGTATTTTTGGCATTAGAGTCCCAGATGGAGTTGTTTTAACCTTACAGCTTATACGGGAATATATGGTGGCAGTCTTTCTTGTAAAATTTTGAGCATCTCTTTACTTGTGTGAGAAATTATTGGAATGGTCCAATAGTTGCTGCAGTCTTTCCTGCCTCTTTTCCCCCAGCATTGGAATGTAAGTTGACTGTTTCCAGTCTGTGGGTCATTGTTTTGTTTTCCATATTTGTTGGGATATTCTTGCTCTGATGGATTCTATTTCTTTGGCTTGGAATAGCTCTATCATTTGCTCCTGGTGATTAGTTTATCCTAGTTGCTTTGACTGCAGCTTTCACTTCACTTTCTAAAACTGTTGGTTCTTCTTCAAAAGATTCTTCTTGGAAGGAATTTGTCATCCTTTCATCTCTTCTGTATAGTTTTTCCCATCTTTTCTTTATTATTGCATTGCCATGTTGATGTTTCAGCATGCCTAGCTATGCTTTAAATTTCCCTTTGATTTCTTAGATCTTGAGGAACAGGTCTGTGGCTCTTCCTTTTTTTGTTCTCTTCTATTTCTTTACACTGGTTATTATAATAGTTCTCTTTATCTCTACGCACTAGTCACTGGTACACTGCATTTAGACTTTTGATTCTGTTTCTGTCAACTTTTACCTTTGCTTCTCGTCTATCTTTAGTAATTTTAAGAAATTCATCAGTCACTCATTGAGGTTTTTCATTTCTTTGGCTACAGGAATAGTCTTTGCACATTCTTCTTTGATAATATCTCTGGTTTTAACCCACAGTTCTTCTAGTTCACATTTATTTGAACTTATTAATGCAAATCTGTTTCTTACATGATCTTTAAATGCTTCAGGAATGTTGTTTAGATTACACTTTAAGACTATGAATGTTCTGGGTTTTTTCTTCAACTTTACTCTAATTATATTGTCGAAGGCTTTCACGGTCAGAGTTCATTGGTTCTCGTAGGTTATCCGGGCTGTGTAACCGTGGTCTTGGTATTTTCTTTCCTGACGTTTCGCCAGCAGCTGTGGCCGGCATCTTCAGAGGAGTAACACTGAAGGACAGTGTCTCTCAGTGTTAAGTGTGTAGGAAGAATAATATATAGTCAAAAAGGGGTTGGGTTTGAGCTGAATCATTGTCCTGCAAAAAGTAACAAAGGTAATGTGCTAACCATTGTCCTGTAAGTATCAAGATAATGTGCTAATGAGGGTGTGGTATGTTAATATTGTATCCTGAAGTGATCTGTTAATGTGTGAAATCCAAAGCTAATCTGCATGGCTATTGTTGACTGTAGTCTTTGTTAGTCTGGAAGTTTTCAAGACAGGAAGCCAAGCCTTATTCATTCTTATTCATTCATTCAACCCCTTTTTGAAGGGGTCAGGAAACGTCAGGAAAGAAAATACCAAGACCACGGTTACACAGCCCGGATAACCTACGAGAACCAATTTACTCTAATTTTCTACTTTATTAAGTCATGGTCTGTATCATAATTGGTTCCTGATCTGGTTTTAGCAGGGAGAATACAGTTTCTCCATCTTCTGCTTCCAATTATATAATTTATTTGATTTCTATATTGGCCATCCGGAAATGTCCACATATACAATTGTCTGTTTGGTTGTCTGAAACATGTGTTTGCAATGAACAACTTGTTGTCTTCACAGAATTCTATTGTCCTGATGCAGGCAGATAGCAAGGACCAAAGACACGAAGCGTAGTCCGGAAAGCAGTCCAAGGTCGGTCACGGTTCAGACAGAGTCCAAGATTATCAACACTGGTGAGGGCAATCCAAGTCGTGAGTCAGATTTAGTCCAAGAAATCAGGATGCTAGGAATCCAAAGTATAACAGGGAGACAAAGCCAACACACCTCCACGTCAGCCAAGCCTAACTGATGGCTTAAATAGGCCCTTATCTTGCTGTTGAAGCAGAGCCAGCTATTGCCAATTAGGCTGATTTGACATTCCTAGCCAGGTGAAGTGCTTCAGCCCTGCTCTGTCTCATCACTGCTGTCATGAAGGGCTCTACGCCGGGCTTGCAACCTCATATTCCGGCATTGCTATCGCATTTCCAGTTGAACCTGTCTCCTCCTCTGATCCAGTCATTTTGGCAAGTCCTCTGAGGATGCTGCTTGTTGCAAGGTGTAAGGCCCAGCTGGAGTCCTTGAGCTAGAAGGCTGCAGACATGGTGAGCAATCTTCTGGCTGCGGCTGTTCCTATGTTCTGACTTCTGGCTGTGGCTGTTCCTCTGCTCTCGAACTGCATATTTCCTCTTCGTTTGAGGAGGTCTGAGTAGGCTGACTCATGACATTTATTATTTATTAGATTTATATCTGCCCTATCCCAGCCATGTGTATAGTTCACTAGTGTACAGTACACTAGGGCTGTTGGGGGAAAAAATCGGTAAAGTTCGGCTTTGGCAAAATTCGGCCCTTTTTAATTCGGGACGTATCGAAGTCCGAACTCCCCCGCTTCGGATCCGCGAAATTCGGCGCGAGATCCGGAGTTCAGGAGAAAACTCGGCTGGGTCTTTGAAGTGCTGGGCACCACCTGCCCAGGCGCCGCCCACCACTTCAAACTGAGAGTCGGGAAGGGGGCAGGGGTCTTTAAAGAGGCCCCCCCCCGCGGGCCTTCACGGGGCTTCCATGAAGCCCCGTGAAGGCGCGCGGGGGGGGGGGGGACACAGATCTGCACCTCCCAGCTGGAAGGCGCAGATCTGTTTAAAGCGCCTTGCTGGAAGGCAAGAGTCTCTGGAGCCTAAGTGGGGAGTTTAAAGACCCCCCCGCCCGGTTTCCCAGGAAAGTGGGCGGTGGGTCTTTAAAGGCAGGAAAAGGCAGGTTCGGGAACGCCGAACCTGCTGAATTTATTCGGCGATCACCCCGAATTTGCTGAATTTGGGGCGTCGTTTTCCCGCCTTTTTTCAGTTCGGGTCCATCTGAACTGAAAACCCCCGAATTGCGGAAAATTCGGCTGTTTTTTCGGTTCGGACGAACCGAATTGACAGCCCTACAGTACACTATTGTTTAATGTTATGAAGTTTAACTTTATCCAAATATGCTACTAGTGTTGTGACTATAAGACCATTTCTCTCCAATTGGTGTTTTCTATTATTTATTATATTTTCCTACCTATCAGATGGCAACAACTTAAGCTACATGTTTTACAATAGCATATGGTGTAGTAGTTTACAGCTCTCTCGTAATTTGTAGTATTGGGTAAAGTCACAATTTTGCTTGGAAAAAGGCATTTGTACTTTTACGTTATAAATGGTATAATGTAAATGGTACATTTACATTACTACAGTTATAAATGGTACATTTTATGTTGCTTAAGCAGATTTAGTTTTAATATGAAAAGAGTACTGCACATATTTCAATTTTTGCCAAAATGTCAATTTTTCCCAGGAAAAGAAGGAAAAAATGTTTTTCATGGCTTCAAGATTTCTGGAAATTTTATACCTATAGCCAGGGCATCTGATTCTTCTAATCTAGTCACAGAAAGTGCAGCTGTCATGATAAAGTACAATTTTCACTAAAGCAGGAAATGCATTATCTATATAATTTTTAAATTGTTTATAAACAATCCTATTTAAAAGTGAAAGAACACAAACTGGTGAGAAAAACTGGAATCAGGTGGCTAAGAACAAAAATTTCTCTCTCCTCTACCTTTATTAGGAAACTTTAGACGTTAAGTAATCTAATATTTGACTTAAAATCATAACCTGAAAATTAAGAATTTAAAACTTCATGTCGAGTTCTCAAAGAATATCAACCTTCAAAATAGTGCTTAAGTTGATGCAAATTTAGGGCCAATCACCACTTTACTCAGGACTTATGACTGTTACATGTCTACTAGCTTCTGCTGTTTTGAATGTATAAAGAGTGAAAGAAGAGTCATGCATCTCCAAGCATTCAAGACACATGCTGGAGAACTGCAATTAGTCACAGCTCCCAGCCTTGTATCTGCTGCGTGTCTTTCTTCAAGTATAATAGTTTGTACAGCAAAATCAGGCGCACATGCAGAAAACACAGCTGCAGCATAAAATGCAAGCTGGCTCTTAGTTAATTACCACCCTTACCTAGGACAAAAACCCCACAGCATAAATTGTATCATTTCCTTTAGCATGTATGAGCTGCCATGAGAAACGTCAAATTTATACACAAGTTAGGGGACAAGTTTTAAAACAAATACTGCAGAATAGAATTGCAAGAAGAAAGCTATATTCTGTAAATTTTCAGAAGTATGCTTTCATATTTGGAAGATATTACTACAACTTTATTAGAATCATATGTCAGCAATTTGGCAGGGCTTTGGAAAATATTATGGTCTAGCTAACACCATACATTGCACCACTGTATTCCCATTTTTAGGTAATACAAAAGTATAAGCTTAAGTTTTCACACAGCAACAGTAGGTTTCTTTTGCAAATATAAGCCTAATATGGACCCTTTTACAAACACAATATAAACAAAGCTAACAAGCAAGTTAAAGAAACTCCCTGCAGAAAAACTTTGCCTTACATATATCTTCCTGAACACCAACAGTGAAGGTGCCCTTTGTACCTCTTAAGGCAAGCTGTTCCACAGGCTTGGGGCAGGAAAAGAAAAGACTCAAGAATTGGTTGCAGACACGCAGACCATCCAAGTAGCCATTGTTGCAAGACACAGCTGGTATGGAGATTTGCACAGGGCATTAAAGGCAAGAACTAGCAACCTGAATTGAAACCACTAGCATACAGGTAATGAGAACCATTGTTTTAAAACATTCTGCACTGGTTGAAACTTCGAAGTTGTCTTCAAGGGTGGCCCCATGTACAGTACATTGGAACAGCCTAGAGCAGGGATGTCAAACATATGGCCCAGGAGTTGGAACCAGCCCCTTGAGACTCTTATCCAGCCCACAAGGCAGTCAACCCCCCCCCCCCCAATCTGGGCTGGTGAGCCCACTGTGGGATTGGAAGCCAAGGCAGCCACTCCCCCAGTCCTGACCTGGCAAGCCCACTGCAGTCATGCCAGAGGAGGCAGTTACCCCCCCCCATTCTCGATCTGGGCTGGCGTGGCCTGGCCCAACCAAGTGAAATTTATGTCATATCCGGTCCAAATGAGTTCAACACCCCTGACCTAGCGGTTACACAAGGACAGATCAGTGTAGCAAGACAAGCTTAGATGGTAAGGAAAAACCTTCATAGTAAGTAAGTATAAATGAAAGGCAAATCTAGAAACTGTAAACATGAAACTCTAACAGCAAAAGTGGATCTAAAAGACTCAACAACTTTTCAACTTACCTGCCAACAAATATCACTGTACTGGCAAATAAACTGTAGCTAGAACATCAGGTCTCCCAACCAACATCATCTCTGTCTTGACAAGATTCAGTTTGTTTTCCACAAGCAGGCAAAGACTTCATTTTGTTTGGCGTATCCCAAACAACTGATATTGGCCCTCCTCCCTCATTTTGAAGTTATTTATATTTGTGTGCTTATGTTTTTTACTGAATTATTTAAGAAATACTTTACTTTAAATGATGTTTTAGTGTTGAAATGTTTTGATGTTCACCAACTTGGGAACCCTATTTGGGGGAAAACGGCATACATAAATAAAGGAAGGGACATATAAGAAAATGTACCTCACACACAAACACCAAAAACAGCTCTACGATACAAACACAACCCTCAACAAATTTCTATCCTGAAACTACCCTATCTACCCAGTCCTTAAAACACTATTAGTACATGAACATCAGACAACAAAATGTAATGCATCTTATGTAGAAAGGACCAGTATGCTTAGTATTTCCAATTAAGCTTAAAATGACCAATTCAGTTTAAAAACCAATGCAACTTCAGAAGAATACATAAGAGCAGCATACAACTGGCTAATGGAAATATTTTGCACCTATAACACACACTGAACAGGCAATTTCATTAACGCCCTGTAGAATTTCACTCTAAAATTTAGAATATTGAGTAAAATAAGGCCTTATAGGTTTTAGAATGAATGAAACAAACTATTAAAGTGTCTTGGCCAATGATGCCTCCACAGTTTCCACATCTTAAAATGAGAGTCTAAGATTTGACCTTTTACAAAACTGGAAAAAATATGCATGTTTTCCCATTCATATTTCTTACAACCCCTTGCACACTTTCTCTGTTTACCATCATAATCAACAACGCATGTTTGCAGAACCACCATTTCAGCTTCATGCCACAACATATCAAAACCTGGACTTCTACTCCTACTGTAGTGTACTTTATAGCAGTCCTTAACGTACGCCCTTTTCTCCTTCACATAAACCCTTTTCACCATCATCTCTGTCTTCATATTGAGTTAAAAGTCAAAGAGTTTTTCCTCTTCTGAACATGAGTTACATCATGGAATTACCACAAGATGGCTTTTTAAAGCTTCTATAAACTTTTCAAAGGAATGAGACAAACAACTGTTGTTCAAGATAGCTACAAGGGGGTCTCTTCCAATCAGCAGGTGCCAATGGTAAACAATGGGTGGCCATCACTGTGCTTCACTTCATGAACCTGGTTGCTGCTTTGGTCCAATCCAGTCAAAAACAATTACATTGCATTTCTCCTTGCAGCACCTTAGGAGACATCTCCCTCAACACTTGCCATAGTTAAATGCCAATTAACACTGCATATAGGTAGTAAAAACAATTAAGTGCAAAGTAGAGATGTTCAGAGAACATTTGGATATGTGCATGTGCTGGAATGGCTACCGGTTTTGCCTTGCTAGTACATATCGACCATACACTCCACAAGCATTGGAGACATAGCATGTAGGTGAAGGCAAAAGTTTAAATTAACTGAAATACCATGGCCCCCTCTAGTCAAGTATACTTCTGTTCATTTTACTAATGCTTTGCTTCATACTCTCCCCTACATATTCTGTTTACATCCACATTTAAAGCCATTCCTACATGCTAGGCCAATTTCTTCTCTACCATGGACTGGCCACCTCCAGAGCCTCAAGAATCTTTCCTGAGTATACGTTTCTGCCTTTCTGCAGTTTGTTTTAAACCTCTTTCCCTTCTCTCTCCATCTGACTTTGTTCCTATTAGGTTATGAGTTTTAAAAGGTTCCCTCTGCTAATGAATGGAATACAATTGTCTACACTGAGTTGTTAGAATAAGTGAAGCCTCAATTAAAAAACAACAACCACACACACACAGACTCCCAAGTGTTTCAAATTGTTTGGCCATATGTACCACTAGAGACCTCACCTCTTCTTCCCCACCCCATCAAGATTCCCGGTTCAGCTGAGATTTTGATTATTCCATCCATGTGCCAAGTCTACACAGCAAAGGCACAAAGGACACTATTGTCAATGGCTGCACAACAATTTGCTTCTCTCTCTCCCTACTAGATTACCAAGCCCTGATGATGATTTGGATAGGGTTGGCATACCAGTCAACAGATCCCATGTTCGACTTTGGCAAAATATTCCATGAAGCCAAAAATATCCTGTAGATAGTAGATGACCTTTTTATTTCATTGGTGTGCCATTTGTTAGCGAAGGCAGGAGGGTTGCTTTCGGCTAGCCCTGCCATCAGTGTCAGACCTAGCAGCATCATAAAGCTTTTCCTACAGCATCAAAGCTTTTCCTACTGCCCTCCTGCTACAACAGTAGTCATCTTCCAATGTTTCCTGATAGTTAGAACTACTTTGCTTCATTTGTTTTAATGTCACTTTAAAAAATGACTATGTGTAGACCAACCTTGATGTTCAAGAATTAATAGCCAAAGAGAAGTTTTAATGAACTGCTTACATTATAGAAACTTATTTGACATTGTTAGAAGTTAATTTATTGGGACAGATTCTACAAACCATGAATGGAAGAAATTCACAGAATAGGCATCTCACTCTTCTATAGCACTTGAAAAGCTACTCTTAAGTGTCAGGGGACCCTCAGGAATGAAGTCAGATGTGCTTGGGGGCTGAAACTAGAAAAGGAATATTTGCAGAAGTTGTCTCAATCTCCTTTCCCTCAAGCTCCTTGGCAAAAAGAGCAAACACTCATGAAAGGGGTATATATAGTGGGGAGGAAGTGATGCCTATTTTCCTTTCTTGCTAGAGCTCTCCTTCCATGCCAAACCCACTCTGATGGAAGCTCATTAACCTTCTAGAGATGCTTAGAGGTCACAGGAATAATGACAAGAGATCTAGTCTATGAATTTCTTCTTCTATTCACAGTTTGTAGAATCAAACAAGTTAATTAACTGGTTATTATAATTAGCATAAGTACCAAATTCGTTGAGGATTCAAGCACTTAAGTATAATTAATGCTTGACCAGATTGGCTTTGGCTGGTCAAGTACTCAACCCTGGACTGAGAAGAGTTGGTCTTTACACCCCAATTTTCTCTACCTTTAAGGAGTCTCAAAGCAGCTTACAATCGCCTTCTCTTCCTCTCCCCACAACAGACACCTTGTGAGGTAGGTGAGGCTGAGGGAGTTGGTAGAGACTGTGACTAGCCCAGGATTTATGTGTTGGAGTGGGGAAACAAACCCAGTTCTCCAGATTAGAGTCCACCGCTTTTAACCACTGCACCATGCTGGATGAGAAATCTTTAGGTTTTATTTGGGAAGCCCTTTGAAGCTTAACCTTTCAAGGTTGTGTGAGTATTCTATAATTTACTTATTTTCTTCATTAACCGCCTTTCTTCTCAATATAGCAGGCCGAACAGCACAGCTTAGCCTGAGTTTGTTGGAGTTTGGGAGCTAACCAGGGTTGGCCATGGACAGTACTTGGATGGGAGACTACTGAAGACTGTTATTGCCTTCCTTTGCATAGCAACTCCAAACCACCTCTGCTTGTCTCTTACCTGGAACACCCCATGGATAGAGCTGCCATGAGTCAGTTGCAACTCGATGGCATGTTGGTGTTCTTCTTCCTCCCCAATAGGGACCCAAAGCAGCTTACATCATTCTTATCTCCTCCATTTTGTCTTTCTATTATAGAAATTTTAGAACTATAACCCACCTCAAACACAGGAGACGATGCATGGAAAAATACGAGTCAGCACATTATCACTGAGGTTAATGACTAGAGTAACTTAAATCCAACTTCAGCTTAATAAATTTGTGGATTAGGCATGGAACATAAAGCAACATTTCTACCCCTTTCCTCACCAAAACAAATTCAACAAGAAGAATGCAAACAATACCCTTGGAATCGAGCTGAAAACCCCCAAAAGATGAAACATAATCCAAAATTTCTCCCACCTAAAGCATAATACTTATTGTATGAAAATATTTAAGGCACACATCTTTCCCACACCACAGAATAATGACCTGGATTTTGCTTACATATTGATAAAACAAAAACTTAAACACTTGGAGCCCAATGACACTCTACCATACCCAGAAACGTTTCCCTGAGGTAGCATTTAAGTCCCAAATATACATCTTCATTTTTAAAAATCCCATATTCTTGAAATCAAAAACCACCACAAGATATATTTTGCAACTCACCATCAAAATAATTTGAGGGAACTATTGCTTCCAAAATCCCAGTAAGAGAAACCATCATCAAAATAATTTTTGCTTGGTTCAAGTTGGAGCAGACAAGAAAAGAGTTGCACATAGTCTTCCTCAAACTTTTAAGGATAAAAGGAAGATTTAATTCCAAGGCAACCAGTCACAGATTTTGCTCAAACCTTGAGGGGAAGCGCATAGAACACCGTAACGGGGGAAAATGGTGGTGCCATTATTAAGAGCAAAAATCCATACAAATAGGTTCAGGAGAAAAATGGGAGGAAATCACACTCTGACTTCAAGGTTTACCCAGTTCCACATGCAAATACTGTTTTTAAACTTTTAGAAAGGCTTTTTATGGAGTGAAACAAATGTTGGTAGAGTTTTTTCACCAATTTGACTTCCACCTTAAGACTCTTGCACTGATGTTTTACTTTCCATTTGATTTTGTATCCTCCATTGACCTATTAAATATTCCAAGAGAAATATATCCACTTGGTGATGATACTCGAACCACTGCTTATCCAAGGAAGTTCTTTTCAGTAAGGAAGCATTTGTGAGTCTGCCAGGTTGCTTTTATTTGAGTTGTAGAAAGCTCTTTCCAAAGACAGTATCTTCAGCAAATAAATTATTCCTCATAAAACAATAATCCACGTTTTTCAATCAAAAATGGACACTTCCCCTCTTTTAATTGAAAGCTTATTGAAGTTTCCAAATTGCTTTCTCTTTTCCCCTGACAAAAGGGGTTACAGTTCCTAAAAACATCCAGTAGCCAAGGTTTATATTCCTGAGATAGTTTTCTTGTTTTAAAGAACACTGAAAACATCATGGTGAGAAGAGCGATAACGTCAATTTAAAACTTAAGAGTTAGATCCAAAGAAATACACCACCACATCATAACTCTCAATGAAAAAGTCAACTGATGCACCAGGAAAATAGCAGGAAGCACCCATCTCATCTAGCATTTACATTTCTGAATAATTCTGCATATAATTGCCGAATTCTACAATAAGTCAGAAGGTATAGCATTGAGCATTTATTCCAATTAACATTTGTAACCACATTCTTCATTCTTGCAAAGCTGGAATGAATGACAGTGATACTTATAAATGGCAAAGATGATAATCAAGCAATTCTGGTATTTCTAAATAATAATGTCTTTGAAGATCAAGAGGGAGTGCATACTATGTTTAAAACAAAGACATTCCTATACTACCAATCCATATAGTTTTGTCCAACAGACCTCACCTTGCATAGTTAAGCATTTTAAACCCAAGGTAGTTTCATACCCATGTACTTGGAATGATTCTTAGAAGATACGGCCTTTTAAAGAGCATCCCTACCGTTCTTACTGCTTAGGGAGTTGGTGTGGCTAACACACCAGTTTCTACAACTTATATAACAAGCACCTTGCATCTTTGACATTAATGGATCATGGTTTACATACACCCTGAATGGAAAAGAACTCTGACAGGGTGTAACTGCTTAGGATCACACTGTGAGCAAGATAAAGTAAATGGAGCCAATTACCCTGGCCATTACATCTATAATTTAACCTTAAATTATTACAAAAGTGAGGTGAACAAATGTTCCCATAGCTTGCAAAAGAAGTCTATAGTCACATGGTGCCATGATACCAACCAGGTCTATACCAATGGAGGCGGAGGTATTGGATCTAAACTTCCCTCCATATTTAGGTTTCACCAAACAAAGCTGACCCCTTTCAGCAGCTGAGTCTCCTGTTCTAACGGTCCTGACCCAAACAAGGGGTCCTATGTGGCTATTTCCACCTTTAAAACACTGTTCAGCACGGATGTCTCAGTATCACTACTAGTTTGGCCCTCAGAAACCACCAACATAAGAGGATATTCAATTAACTGGCCCCATGTGAATTCCAACAACTTTACAAAATACTTGGTGCATTACTTTTCTTGAACGCTGCTCCTAAAATCATTGTGTAGTACTGCCAGGTACTCTTCAGAGTGTAAGTAAGCTAAATCTAGGAGAGAGGAAAACTCACAGCTACGAGTTACCTGCTCAGGCAATAGGGGACCTGATTCTTTACCAGTTCAACCACTTCTCTGTAGCAAACTTATTCAGAACAAACATGAGTGTGAGCTAGTTTCCATCAACTCAAGTAGTTCAATCCACCATTCATGGGAAGTTCTTCCTAGTGGAATGATAAGACATCCAGGTCCAATCACACTCTTGCCCAATGTATCAATGATCCCTAAGGTTCCAGGTGCAAATAGAGAGTGGTTACTTAAATACAAACATCCCAGACCAATCTATATACATGTCAAACCAAGGGAGAACTATTACTTCTTCAGTGAAAGCTTATGGCTTCCAGTTTAGGTTGTATGACTATCAATAGACCACTGTGTAAAAATAAGAACTAGGTGCATCCAAGAGAAATCCTAATCTGCATCCTTAAATATTGGGGATGTGAAACCCATACCACCAGACAGGAAATTCAAAGTTAAGGTGACCTCCTCCTTCCCATGCAAAGCCAAAGCCCTCAAGCCATACCATTGGCTCTTTCAGTAGAGAAGCAAGGATGGCTTCTCAAGGCACTGACTGTGAGTCGCCAACTCTTCCCTTGCGTACATTTGCTAAAGAAATGTGGAACCACATCACTTTTTTAAAAAAATATTTTTGCATCGAACTCAACCGTCCTGGCTCGAGGTGTCAACGCACTTTGAAAAGACAACCCCAGGAAAAGGAGAAACCGTCCACTTGGGCCTCCCCCAAAAGGGGGCACAAGCCTTTGCACACGTTTTTTTTTTTTTGCACACCACCAAAGCAGCCCACTTTGTGTGTGTGTGTGTGTGTGTGCAAGACTCAAGCAAGTCGTGCCTGTCAGCGCTGCTGCCCACCCTCCAGCGCCCATCCACCCCATTCCTTTCCCTCCTCGTGGAGTCCAAAAAAAAAATGTGCTGAGGGAAGAGGGTTATGGACGGTTGTGTGTGTGGTGTGGGGGGGGGGCGCTGAAAAAATTCGCAACCCAATGGTTACACTTCACCGTCTCCTCCTTTCAGTCATGTTTCCGTCCTCCTCTAGCGAAACTGGGGGTGGGGGGGGGAGAAAGAGAAAGAGAAGAGAGGACGCAATTTGGGGGAGAAAGACACACACGCGTAGGGCCCCGCCAAGAAAACGGGGGTGGGGGAGCAAAAGGAATCTGAGGAAGGGGTGGGGGGCGAAAGATTTGAAATTAATCAGGGGGGGGGAGAGAAGAGAGGGACGCTGAGGGGGGGAGTAAAGAAGGCGGGGGGCCGTGGGGGGGGCGTGCTGTTACCTCGTAGAGTTCTTCGGAAGCCATGCTGAGGCGACCGCCTCTCAAGGTGGAGTTGGGTGCTGGTTTGGAGATACTTTTGTCTCAGTTGGTGCCTGGCGTGGCCTCTCCTTTCCCCTCCTCCTCCTCCTCCTCCTCCTCTCTCGCCCCCCCCCGGCCAAATGCCCGTGCGTGGTGCTGGCGGTGCCCCCGCCGCCCGCCGCCGCCGCTCCTGCTGCTGGTGGTGGCGGCGGCGGTGCTCGTGCGCAGAGCAGGCTGCGCAGCGGGACTCGCCGACTCACTCGCACTCGCACTCACTCTCGCACACTCTGCTCGCGAGGCTGGGAGGGGGGGAGGAGGAAGAGGAGGAGGAGGCGGCAGAGAACAGCAGCGACAATCGCTCCCGCCGCTCCTCGGCGCCCCTCGCTCCCCTCCCAGGCTGGGCTCCCCTTCTCCCGCTAGGCTCGCCAATCGAGCGCCGAGAGAGCGCCGCGCGGCTCCGCTCCCGCCCCGCCTAGCGCCATCCTCTTCCTCCTCTGCCCCCTCCCCTTCTTTGATCGCCCATTGTCTCCTCAACTGAGCGGCGGCGCGAGGGGGCGGCGGGGATTGGGCCGATGGCCGCCGGGAGGAAAAGGGGGAGGAGCGACGGGAGGGGAGGAGGAGGAGCCGGAGGGAGAATTGGGGGGAGGGGTAGAGGAGGGGCCGGCCATAGGCTTCAGTGGGAGGAAGTGTGGATGCCCGCTGTTAAGGAAGGGGGTGGGCCCAGGTTGTGGGGAACATGGGGTCTCCCAAGCCCTCTGGGAAGGGGCCCACCTCGGTGGGGCTGGGCTAATGGGTCACACCACCTCCCCTTAGTCCCCCAGCTTCTAAGAAGAAGTAACACGAGCTCAAGAGTATCTTGTCTTGCCTGGGCTAACCTTTTCAGATTCCTTCAGCCACCAAGCCATCCCATGTCTATCAGATGAAGCCTCCAACCACTTAAGTATCAAGGTTATTCACTCTGTTCTCAAATTGCCCTCTTCAGCTCTGGGTCTTCCTGCTCACACCTCATCCCCTCCACTCATCCCTGCCCTATTCTCTGCCATTCAACCCCATCCAGCCTTATTCCCTCCATGGGATCATCTGATTTGGTCATCTGTACGTTCACCCTTTCCATCTACTCATTTGCCTATCCTTTTACATTCCAGTTGCATTCATTGTCTCTCTTTCATGATCTCAGCCAATTAAGCCACCAACATTTGTATTCCATTCATCTACACAACCAGTCATCTGCTCCGCCTGCAAAGTGCAGCCGCCTACTAGTTAGTTTACTAGTGTCCTTACTCCAGTTAAACCCACTTACACTACGATACCCATCCATAAACAGCTGTAAACCCACCACACCGTTTATGTATCTTGTCTCCATCTGTTCTAGCCATATCCATGACATCATCTTTTTTCATCTAACAACATGCTCCCCATACTTTGCTGTCATTATCTATTTATTCCCTGTAATCTATTATATTTCACCAATGCATTATGAAAATTTGTTTTATTTGATTCTTGAAAATACACCCTACACATTCAGCACTTGTTCCTGTCACACACATTATTCTTCTGATTCATCTTGGCCTTTATCTTTCACCTATGGGTGTTGTTTACTTCTTGTCCATCCATGCCTACCCATTTATAACTCAGTTTCTCATCTATTCGTACCTTTCTCTATTCTGCTTATATAAATTACACTTCTCCTTTTTATCCTCAGTTGAATAAATTATCTCACTTTCTGTCATACTTTCTCATTCATACCCTATCAGTCAGTACCTTAAGCACCTTATACTTCTTGTACCCAATGGTCTACTAATTTAAAACATACATTTATTTATCTTTTCCAAGGCAGTATCATAGTTCATCTACTTATGCTCTAAAAGATAACACCTTCATCCCTGACCTATCTATTCATCTTCTAATTTCCAATGAACCTTGTCCTCCTAGCTCATTTTAGTTCTTGCGCTATTTTATTTAAAGACCTTCCAAGCATCAATTAATTAGGTGTGTGATTTTGATTATTGTGACTATTCGCGGAAACCAAATGCTTGTGGAGAATCTGAATGGGAGAAATTACACATAATAGCAGTAGAATTAATAAATGGCATATTGACAAATCTCTTCACCTTCTGCCAAAGAATGATCAAGATTGATTAAAATGACTTCCAAATTTAAAGCCAGTCCTCCACTAAATTAGGACAGAACACAGGGGGATCAGCAGAATCATATCTCAACCAGATATACAAGACAGCCGCCACCATACGTTAAATCCACCTTTTCTGTTAAGTGCCTGGTGGCCCCTTTAGTCTTTGTCCGTTGCTAAAATTAATCCCAAATACGTAAATTAATATTCACTCCCTTTATCCTCACTGTGCCTTCTCCACTATCCATTGCCCTCCCCTTTGTTAAATTTTAGGTTATAAGTGCCTCAGAGCAGGGAACTGTCAAGTGTCATGCATATTAATGATAATCTGAAAAGTGTTAATCAGTTTATTCAGTGCAGCATATATGATAATTGTTGAATGTCAGTACTGGACTTAGTTCATAAGGACATGGATGTGATATTATAAAAGTCAAAGTGTAATCATTAGCTGCTAGAATTTACAGAAACAGCACATGGCTGTGCTTGAATCTGGCTTTGAAGGTGAAATAGATGTCAAACACATCCAGGCTAATGTTTATTTATTTATTTAAATGTTTATAGGAGGCTTTTCTCCCATAACGGTGGCTCAAAGCAGCATACAACAAAAATTAAAAACTGCAGCTATGTATCAGTTAAACCCAGAAATACATACAGAACCAGAGACCACCCTACAACTGCACCTACTATCTACCCTCAAATGACACCCTGAACAGCTCAGTTTCACAGAGTTTTCTGAAAGCCATGGCGGTGGGCACAATCCTAACACTCTCAAGAAGGCTGTTCTACTGTTTGGGGCCAGAGCAGACCTTACTTGTACAAGGAGATGGACAAATGAAACTGCTGGGATGATCAAAGTTGCAGCACAGGTTCACGGCAAGAGAGATGGTTCTTCGGGTATGTGGGTTGCAGGTCATGAAGAGCTCTGAAGGTAATAACCAGCACCAGGAAATGAATTCCGAAACCAGTAGGATGGTTAACACAACAAGTGCAGAAGGGAATATTATGTGCATGGCTTCTAGCTCCATACAGTGAGCTGCCAGTACCTCAGTTTCCTCTAAGGGCAGTCCCATGTAGAGCAAATTAAAGTAATGCAGCCTCAAGGTTACAGGGGTCAGTGTGACTAGATTATCTGAGCCTAACAAGGGAGACAGCTTCTGTGCTAGGTGAAGTTGAAAGGCAGTACTGTTTGCTACTATAAAGATTAGTTTTTTTCTAAATACACAGGTTGGATCCAACAACATTCCCAAGCTTTTAATGGATTCTGTCACCCCATGCAGTGTAGGCAGCCCAGCTCCTTCTAGCATAGCATCCTCACCAACCAACATCACCTATGTCTTACATTAATTCAGTTTCAGCTTATATGAAACTACAAGGACTATAGGAAGAAGTAGGGAGTTTGCCGTATGAGGCACCTTCAGCCCACACCTTGGCTTCTCCATCTAAAACAGATCACTTGACTGAGGTAAGTAGCTGTTAAAGGCTTAGAGATCCCAGAACAACTGCAGTCCTAAGTATACTTACTGGAGCGTGCCAACACAATGGGGTTCACTCCCAAGGAAACATCCTATAGATGGACCTCACCCAAAAACCTACTTATCAGACATTTACACATATGGAAATTGATGTTCCAGTCATAAGGCATAAATTAAGTACATTTGTGATTTTATTTACATGGGTTTCCCAGTAGCATAATTTAGAACCTTCTGCACACATTTTAGCTTGGTTTTCTGTAATCATCTTGCTTTTGCCATCTTTCTGCCTTTACTCATCTAAAACCATTTTCTCTAGTCTGATCTCCATGATTTCAGTTGGACTATTTCAGAGTGAGTGGTTTGAGGACTACAAAGTGAATTACAAACAAGTGGCCTTAAACATTTTAATAAATATATAATATATAAATATTGTTTTAAAAAATAACAACACATGCTATGCAAACTTGGAAGACAGGGGTGTAATCTTTAAAAAACCACACTTCCTTATCTATATAGTACTCACAATAATGAAACATGGAGATTTTGTCAGAATAAAAGCCCTACCCCATGTTTAGTTATAGGTGAATTTTGCAGAGTTCAAAGGATCTTGCTTGGAAGGAAGTGGGCATAAGAACCCAAACTGAATGCATTGCATTACTTAAGAAACAGTAATATGGGCAAGTTGTGTTGATTAACTAGCAAGTGTTCTATATTTCCTAGCTTTGTATTTCTCTGTCTAAATCAACCAATGATTAGTAGAGGTGTTGAGCTAGTGCCTAACTACTGTGGTTAACTAGCAAATATTGGACAAGCTGAAACTGACAAGACACAGGTAATGCTAGTCAGGAAGGCTAAGGTCTTGAAGGACATTCAGCTTCCCACATTTGTTGAGGCTCAGTTGATTCTTGCTGAGTTATACCAGCTTTTACTGGACCAGCAGTATTGCTGGAGAAGCAAATTAATACACCTTCATTTACCCCAGAAGATGGCTCCCTACCTTGAGTCGGTGCATGTGGATCCATGACATGGTGACCTCTAGAGTAAGCTGTTGTACATGGGTCTGCTCTTGAAGTCAACTCGGAAATTCAGTTATTATTGGGAACTAGGTGCAGTATGCACGTTACACCCATTCTGCGACCACTCCATTGGCTACCTGTCAGTCACCAGGTTCAGTTCAAGGTACTGGTTATCACATACAAAGCCCTTCATGGGTTTGGATACTCATACCTGCAGGACCACCTCCCCACCATGACAGCTATGTTAATCTGTGCAAAAAAGGTTAGTTAAGGAAACCTCAAAATAAAAAGAAGGGGGGGAAAACCAAAATTCAACCCTGAAAGCAAATCAAATAGACAAAAAGTTTAATTAATCAAACCTCAAAATTAATATTAATTTAAAAATCTTAACATGAGTTTTAGTTATCTATAAATTACACATATAACATATAAATTGCTCAACTATACATATGCAGTTGGTCAAATAATATGATACAACAAACAACTCCAAATGTGTTTCAGCTAACTGCTTCCTTTGTGGTGCAATAAAACAATTTCTGCTGAATATAAAGGCAATGAGCACATACAAATGTATCCAAATATCCTGCGAAACAATACATGAGAACACAAGGCAAGGGGAAAAATCATTATGAAAAATAGATAACCATTCAGAATATAATAAAGACATATGAACAAACCTACTCATATATCAGAAAGTCTCCTCCTGTTTAATACATATTGCAGCCTTGTGATCGAGTTGAAAGTGAGGAGAATTCTTACAGTCTGCATTTATGACAAGGCTTCTTTGAACTCCTGTCAGTAACATATAAGGTATAGGTACATAACCTAAAAGAACAGGATTCCAAACGTTATCAAAATCAATGAAAATAAGGAACCAGACATTATTACAGGAGTTTGCAGCTGCAGAAAATACTTTCTACCAACTTAGTTTAGCCAGGAAGATGGCCAACCTTGACTTGGCCAATCCATTAAAGGATCTGGATGGCATTATCTGCTGTGATATGAGGAGAGACCCAGCTATTTTATTTACGTATTGATTTTAGCAGACGGGCAGTTCATTATAGAATGTGATTTCTTTAATAATGTATGTAGTACTGTATGCTATAATGCCGTTATTATGCCAATAAAGGTTTATGTATGTATGTATGACTTGGCCAATCTGGCCACCTGGATCCATGCTATGGTAATGTCAAGACTAGACTACAGCAATGCACTCTACATAGGTCTCCCATCAAAGTCCACTTGGAGACTCCACTTGGGGCAGGACGTTGCAGCTCAGTTATTACCAGGAGCTAGGTAGATAACCCATATCAGCCCCGTTCTGCTGTCTCTTCATTGGCTTGCGCATCAGTTACCAGGCTCAACTGAAGGTATTAATTATCACATACAAAGCCCTTCACGGCCTTGGAACCTCATCTGTGCAGGACTCCCTCTCCCCCTGCGCCCCACCACAACTGCTTTGCTCATCTAAGTAGGTCCTATAGGTGCCATCCTGCAAATGAGCAAGATCAACAACTGCCCATACACATGCCTTCTCTGTTGTGATGAGGTCAGGAAGGCTCCCACTCTACTGTTATTCCACAAACTATGAAAAACTGAGTTATTCAGAAGGGCATTTTTACAAAGGTAATACGGCTTTATTATAACAGAATGGTTCAGGAAGATGCTTTAATAATGAAAAAGTGACTGCGGACTATTCTACTGTATATAGTACATATTTTCTGTTGCTGTACATATAATTTCTGCATCATTTAATATGCCATGTTAATACCTATGGTTTTTTCATCTTTGTTCCAGATGTTTACTTAGTCTTAACTTCTGCAATCCTAATCACATATATGTCCCATCCTATTGACCATATTGACTTGCATTATGTAATTTGCTTTAAGTCACAGTGAGAAAGATGGACTATAAATAATGTAAATAAATAAATAAATAAATAAATAAGGGGTATTTTAAGCAGTTCCCTGACCTGGATGGCCCAGTCTAGCCTGATCTTGTCAGATCTCAGGAGCTAAGCAGGGTCAGTCTTGTCTAATACTTGGAATCGGAGACCCCCAAGGAATACCAGGGTTGCTATGGTTGCTAGGTTTGCCATTGCCTACCAGGGTAGGCAATGGCAAAACACCTCTGTTAGTCTCTTGCCTTGAAAACCCCATAAGGGGTCACCATAAGTTGATTGCGACTTGACGGCACTTCATACACACACATTTTAAGCAGTATTAAAACGTTGTAAATGTTAGTTGAACTCATATAAGATCCTATTGAACTCAGTAAGATTTATTTCTGTGTAAGCAAGCATAGGATCAAGACAGGCATGATGTCTACCTGTACAGAAATTAACAACAAAAAGAAAAACCATAGAAGGATAATATGTTAAAACTTCACATAGCTGGAAGCAGATAGTTAGATAAATTGGAGCTAGTAATCAAGGATTATTTTCCGTAGAACTTTTAAGTTTTCCCCTATCAGATTTCAAGAAAAGCTGTCAAGAGTTTCAGAACTTTTCTCTGACAGGCTGATCTGAATTTGAAGCTAGAAATATGGAGTGTCCAAGTGGGTCTCTGAGATACATTATTAGAGGAGTGATGTAGCCATAAGCTTACACCATACAATTATTGTAGATCAGAGTTTAACATCTTCTTTGTATATTGCTATACATGTTGTAATTAAGCCTGAGGACCAATCTAATTATATCCCACACACACACACACACACACACACACACACACACACATTACAGTGGCTTGTTTAAATGACAGGTAGCCACAAAGGCAGAGATTGTGAGCAGGGGTGGTGGTGCTTAAACCTTTCCTGCTGTTTGCCTGCTTGAGATTGTACTCAAAGCTGTTTTTCAGTCTGTAGGGAAACACGACAAACAATATGTATTGCCATGTACAGTACTATCTCCTAGTAAATATCTACATGTACTATTATCCCATGTAAGAATGTTACACATACTGAAAAAAATTGATGCCCATCCAACATTCTTTTAAAAACTTAATCCACATCTATTAAAGGATGATAGGATGCACATGCATATGAAAAGTAATAATATTTCTTTGAAATTTTGAATAATATTAATATTAAACAAAGCTACCTATAATCCAAGGGATCTTCAAGTGTAGACTGAACTCTGTAAAAAAAAACTCTCCCTAGTTTTCAAAATCTATTTGGTAATCGGAAAATAAAACTATACATAAATGCTACAATATACCACTATATGCCTAGGAAGATCAACCTTATGTTTACTTCTAATTATATTCAGATAAGGCTGGCATCATGTTATTAAATTTAGCATTCAACCTGTCTTACCTCTGGCAGTTACAATTGTAAACAAGTGTGCAACAGGAATAATCACTGGCTAGATTACTTTCAGTATTACAGAAGAGGTCAGACTTAAAGAAGTCTGTATCAGTAGCTTACTTCTCATACTACTCCTATCAGTCATTTAAACTTAACTAAGGTTGCCAATATCCAGGTGGTGGCTGGAGATCTCCTGCTATTACAACTGATGTCCAAGCAACAGAGATCAGTTCACCTGGAGAAAATGGCCACTTTGGAAGGTGGGCTCTATGGCATTATACCTCATTGAAGTCCCTCCCCTCCCTAAACCATGCCCTCCTCCGGTAGGGTCGCCAGCTATGGGTTGGGAAATACCTGGGGATTTTTGGGGCGAACCCTGAGGAGGGCGTGAGTTGGACAAGAGAGGGACTTCAGTGGGGTATAATGCCATAGAGTCCACCTTCCAAAGCAGCCAGGTGAACTGATCTCTATTGGCTGGAGATCAGTTGTAATCCAGGGAGATCTCCAGCTACTACCTGGAGGTTGCTGCCAAAAAACCACACTCAATCCTTTTAAGTACAAGATTTCAATATCAACAGATATTAAGCAATAATTCTATTCACTGTATTATTACAAAAAACTGTATAACTATGTGAACAATAACAATAATAATAAACCAACTAGTGAAGTCATATTACATATCCCAACAGGTATATACCATGTAGGTATCACAAAGTTCATTCCTATCAAGTTCCAATAACAATATTTTGTCCCAATAGGACTAATCTTCTATACGTTCTTTTTCCAGATGTCAGGCAGAAGAAGAAGACGGCCGTTTCTGTTCTTCCTCCTCCTCTGACACCTTATTTCTCCAGTTGGTATAAATCTTATATGTTATACAATTCCATTCTACAAACTCCCCATGGCTAGCATTAATATCCTTCTGCCTTCAAGAAGCTAGTGTGATTTCATAAGGTTCCTGGGTTCCCCTAATGGGATACCCAGGTTTTACTGATAGTCCCTCCTTATCATCCTTAAAAACCGTTGTCTAAATAATTGACTTCTTTGCTATCTACAACACCAGTAAATTTAAAAAAAGGGAAGCATTCATTAAGTCTTTGCAAAAACGGTATAAAGTTAAATTCCTTATCCAGAATGAAGAAGAGGTCGTCTAGAAAATGTTTGTACCCTAAAATCTCCAGGTATTTCCCAACCTGGAGCTGGCAACCCTAATAGTTACTATCAATGCAAACCTAAGCAGATTTATATCTGTCCAAGTCCATTAAAGTCAGTGGGCTTAGAAGGGCATAACACTGTTTAGGATTGTACTATATAAGTACTATATTTTTATTCATACTGTAAGTTTACAGCTTAAGGGTAAACTCCATTCTCTTTACTACATTTCTGTCCCTTCGTATAGTATAAAGTTGGGTCCTGCTTGCATTTAGAAGCTAAATTCAACTGATTTCATACCTCTTCCATAAAAGAAACTAACCTAAGACACATCCTAGCTTGACTATTCTTCTATTCATTCCTTTCCTGGTACCCCTTGTGCATAATCTGGTATTATTTATGTGCCATTTAAAATATCTTTCTCCCATGGATGGCCAGTCAGCTATAAGCAATAAGATAATAACATATCAATTTAAAACAACACTATACATACCACCATCATGGACCAGATTTATTGCATGTCAACAAGGAATCAAACAGCTTTAAAGGCATAGCCAAAAGCGCTAAAAATGATTATGTGCTACAGTATAGAAAAAAATGTATTATTATTCCCAAAATATCACAAATTAAATTTAGGAGTATAGATTTTGCAAGTGGCAAATGGCACTACTCATCTATTCAACAAGAAGGACTAGAAATATTCTGTAAGCATGGTTATACTGAGAGCTACTCAGACCAACATCAAAATAATTAAACTAGATCAGATGCTACCTCAGATAAATGTAGCACTGTTAGGTCATATCCAATATGGAAGTAAGAACAATTACAACCCATCCAGTATAAAAAGCTAAAGTAAATTCAGTGACTCACTCTAGCTGACATAACTTACCACTTAGGGCTTTTGTGTCAGCTACAGGCTCCGGGTTATTCAGGAATACCTTCCCCCAAACCTACAAAAAGACCTCCTGAGTATGGTCCCAAAGGACAAACCATCACAGAGAACAAATCGTGTTATTTCCATATGGTTAACTGCTTCAAAATTCGGCTACAATGATTAAGTGAAGCAAGGAATTGCAGTTAATTCCTTGTATCAAACAACCTTCTACACAAATCTGGACAAGAGCACATATATCTGCTATGAGTGGGAACTGCATAATTATGGTCCAGTTTTCTTTTTCTATGGTCAATTTTCTAAAGGTACAATCACAGCATTCCCTTCAAGTTCCTGCATTGGAGACCCCCATAAAGATTTCATCTCCGTCGTGAAGGACACCCTCAGGTGTTGTTATGCTTATCAGATAAATAAATATTTCCTTTCCCCAAACTCAGATGATCTGGCTACGCTGGCCCATGGTTTTGCAATCTCACAGATGGATTACTGTAGTGCACTCTACATTTGGATTTCCTTGAAGACCGCCTGGGAACTGTAGCTGGTCCAGAATGCACAGACTGATTATTGTCAGGCGAACGTATCTCTGCTATCCTAAAACAACTACATTTACTGCCATTTGTTTCTCAGTTCATTTCAAGGTTCTGGTTATGACCTTTGAAGCCTGTCATAGAACCTACAGATCTAATGGGCCATCTCTTCCCATATGTCGCTGTATGCTAACGATGGTTCCCCCACTTATGGTAACCCACCTGGCATCAGCCAGAGCCCAATCCTTTTCTACTGTAGTTCCCATTCTGTGTAATGGGCTCTCTGAGGAGGTAAAGGAAGTTCCTTCAGATCAGGTGGTGCTACAAGGCCATTTTATTGGCCAGCACTTTTAATGAACTATAAAAAGGTAAAGGTCTCCTGTGCAAGCACCGGGTCATTCCTGACCCATGGGGTGACGTCACATCCTGATGTTTCCAAGGCAGACTTTGTTTGTGGGGTGGTTTGCCAGTGCCTTCCCCAGTCATCTTCCCTTTACCCCCAGCAAGCTGGGTACTCATTTCACCGACCTCGGAAGGATGGAAGGCTGAGTCAACCTTGAGCCGGCTACCTGAAACCAACTTCCGTCGGGATCGAACTCAGGTCGTGAGCAGAGCTTTTGACTGCAGTACTGCAGCTTAACACTCTGCGCCACGGGGCTCCTATATATAGGCAGCAGGTATTGTATAGGGCTCCTGACCTGAATGGCTAGGATTGCCAGCTCCAGGTTGGAAAATAATTGGAGATTTTTGAGGCAGAGCCTGAGGAGGGTGGGGTTTGGGGAGGGGTGGGACTTGAATGCCATAGAGTCCAACTGCCAAAGTGGCCATTTTCTCCAGGTGAACTGATCTATATCGGTTGAAATTGCGGGAGATCTCCAGTTAGTACCTGGAGGTTGGCAACCCTATGGATGGCCTAGGTTTAGGGTTGCCAGCTCTGAGTTAAGAAATATCTGAAGATTTTGGGGGTGGAGCCTGAGGAAGGTGGGGTTTGGGGAGAGGAGGGACTTCAATGGGGCATAATACCATAGAGCCCACCTTCCAAAGGGGCCATATTCTTCAGGTGAACTGATCTAGGTCACCTGGAGATCAGACGTAATAGCAGGAGATCTCCAGCTACCACCTGGAAGCTGGCAGTCTTACCCAGACTAGCCTGCTCTCATCAGATTTCATAAGCTAAGCAGAGTTGGCCCTGGTTAGTACTTGGATGGAAGACCAACAAGGAATACCAAGGTCATTATGCAGAGGAAGGCAATGACAAACCGATTGAAGAATCGGGTTATAACAGGAACGGGAAGACCTGGGATTTGCAGGGGCTGGGCGTGAGGTCATCTCTAATGGATGGAAAACTCTTGCATAACTCCAAGGAACAACCGAGACAGTCCAGGGGCGAACATGAGTGAAAGTACCCATGCATAATGGACCTATATCCATTGCCTCAGTTACCTGCCTGAACCTGGACAAAGTTTGACAAAGGGGGACCAGGGCCAATAATAAAAGAGCAGGAGGGGCATGTGGCCTCGGCCTCAACCTACAAAAGTAAAATATCATGACATTTGGCATGAATTTGTAGATTTACCTGCATATTAGCATGTGTGTTTATTAGGTTGTTTATAGTGTGGGATTAGCAGGTCACTTTGGGGGCTGAGCAGGAATTTTTCGAGACTGTCTCTAATTGGCTGTGAGTTTAAGCTTATTTAAACAGACCTGGTTAAAGTAGACTGGTAAGGACCTAAATGAGGGCTTAGGTATAAAGCAGCACTAGCGCTAGCCAAGTTGGGAGCTGGGATGGACTCGCCCCAAGTTTTGGTAAACCACTGGATGGTAGCAACTCACACTAGAATTAGGGATACTTGAATGTAAACAAATATATAAAAACTTGTTTCTTTGATTATTTTTTAAAAGTTTTAAAATAAATACATAAGTAGAATTTTGAAAAATTAGATGGGCAGGAAAACTGGGCGAGCACTTTGAGGTGCTTCATTTGTCGATGAAGGATGTTCATGTAACCTGCATATTATCTATCTGGTTGCCCAGTAGTCCCTTTTATAGAGGTTTGTGGTATGTTATTTGCCAGGTGATGTTATTTATCTCCATGCTTGAAAAACTTCAGCTGCCAATTTTGGAACGTTAAGCCTCTATTAAAGGGACAGGACATTTTTTCTCTCTCTCCAGCTTGATGGCAACCCTATCCGCTGTGCGGCCAGGGGGACATGGAGAGGGTTCTCCCTTGGTGCTGGACAACATTCAACTGAATACTAGCTGCTATACAGTACAAGGAGACACTGGGGATGCTCAGCACCTCTTGGCACAATTCAGTGCAGGAAAAAAATACATACAAAAATAAGGTCCCACTAAATTCCTGTTTTGCTTTGTTTTGAAAGACTTATTCCTGGGAGTAAGCTCCACTGACTAAAATGGGGCTTACCTCTAAGTAGATCTGCGTAGGATTGCACCATTATTTTATTTGCCGTGTTCATACCCCAAGTATGTTAATGCTAAAGCTATCATTTGTGTACACTCCCATATACACATGCACATAAAACCCCAACAACCCAGCTTCTCAACAGCATTGAATCCAGGGCAAATAATCCATGCGGAAAAGGTTCCAAATCTCTTATCTGGCTGAGGTTTTAAGCGGGGGGGGGGGGGGGGCGGGTTTAGCAAAGACTTCAGAAAATTCAACCTGTTTCTCCCAGATGTCTCTTGATGAACAGTCCCACCCTAAGCAGAGTTACACCCTTCGAAGCCCATGGATCTGAGTAGCTCTGCTTAGGACTGTGCTAGAAGAATCAGTTTTTTGTGGATCATACAGACTACAGGATATGTCCATGGAGACAGAGGACAGAGAAAAATAAAGGAAGGACAACAGTGGAGAAACTGTTGTTGTACCTCCTACAACTGTGACCCAATCAAATCCAAACAAGCATCCCCAAACTAGAGTGCACAATAACAGTAGACTGAGCAGACCACAGGAGGTACCAGAAATTTTTAGCACCAAAAAAGCCTTTGCAAATGGAATATAAGATGTTATGTGTTAGTTTTTCAATGCAGCAATGTGCAAATAGCCTGCAGTGCTTCACCGACTCAAAGGATGTAGTTACAAAACTACTCATCTTTTAACTGGGTGAATTACAGACTTAAAGCCATGCACTGCACCAGTAGGGCTAGATAAAAAGGGTGCTGGGGCACCTGTCTTTTCCTCTATGCTAGTATGGTGCAGTGAGAAAGAGATATTGTACAGCAGTATGGAGCTCAAGGTGTTCTATGCACTTTCTTTCCCCCCCCCCTTTATACAAACGTGTGCCCAAATTTCCCTATCCCAAGGGGAAATATCCTACCTGACACCAATGATAAGTGGAGGTAGTGATGTAGATCGAATTGTACAACATCTGTGATTCGGCATTCTTGGAAAAGTCCCATCAACTGGAACTTTGTTTCCTGAAAGAACATGTGGACAAACTCAAACCATAATAAGCTGGATATGTATTGTAGAGAAAGTTTCCAAAATATGAAAAATCCGTAAAAAAAAACTATGAACAGGTAGCATTTCTGCAACTGTGGTTCTCTGGTCCCGTACTATGCCTTATAATTGTATCATTAGTCATGGCATACACACCATTAACTTCAATAAATAATTCAGACCCGTTGAATTGTGAATATACTTTTAAAGTGCTTTCAGGATGGGGACCTATTATCCAGTTGCAACTTTGGGGTCTGATATGCTCTCTCACATTATCAGTTGCACATTGGAAGAATGTACATGTTCATGCCAAAATAACAGAAAATGTGTTCTAGCTACAGCAATGAGACTTGGAGTGTACTGAAATATAAAGTCTGAAGTAGTAAGCCATGCATTATTTTACTGACTGAATTATAGCCCTCACTTCAGCCCTTCCCTTATTATTTGTACTGGATATTGAAAGTGTTATTTCTACTGATTTCGCTTTTTTTTTTTAAGGTGGATGTTTGAAAGCTAATACATACAACTCTTAAAATCTCTATTCTTAGTAACAGGATCCAAAATCCAGAAACATTGTGTATGAGAAAAGATAATTATGTAGTGTTTCAGAATCTGTCAAGAATTCAGGTGGAGTTATTTTAACTAAAAATCGAATAGTAACTCTAATGGATTGCCACCGGAAACATGATTGCTTTCCACTGAGGAGAATGATTCTCATGGAACTTTTAGATACAGCAATGACTACTGCTGATTCTATTTGTTAGTTTTATATGAAAAACTGGAAAGCCTTTCCTCCCAAAACCAAGATATATGCCATTTTATTTGCATATCAAATTATAATCCATTGCAATTTAAAAAAATCCTACAGACTTCCATGAGTTTATTGACAGGGTGTTTTGGGGTGGTTTTTTTTTTTTTTTTTTTTGCAGCCTCTTTAAAAAAAAACTTTATTTTAAGTTTATTTTATAATACCAACAACAACAACAAAATAAAAATACAACAGTAGGTTAAACATCGTACAGTTGAGATACATTTCAATTCTCGGTTCCAATATATGTTCCAATATTATACATCAGTGCATTTTACAGAAATCGTACCACTTTGCAGAACTTAATAAATGCAAATCATACGATAGTTTTGAGGGCATCATTTACTTTGTGATGCCCCCTTTCCCACATATTCTAGAAAAAGCAGCCATCTATTTAAAAAGTTTGTAGAGTAAAATAAGTTATTTATTACTTTGCTGATTTTTTTTTTTTTTTTGCAGCCTCTTTGACATACACCTCATGCCGCTATATGTCCATTCTGGTTTCACGTATCGGTACACACATTATTTCCCCAAATAACAGTTGAATCTTTAACAAGCATTCGCTCTCTTTTAAAATGTTTTTGTTCTCCGTATTGGTGCAAAAGCACTCGTAGTCCATTATTGCTACTCAGCTTCCTGAAAGTGGTACTTCCTAACCCTTTTATTACGTGGAGCTGTGTTTGCGATATCATTGCAAATCAGAGCCTTTTTTTTTTTATAACAACAACAAAATAAAAATACAACAGTAGGTTAAACATCGTACAGCCGAGAAATGTTTCAATACTTGGTTCCAATATATGTTCCAATATTATACATCAGTACTTTTTACAGAAATCATACCATTTGTTAAATTCACTTAGCAGAACTTAATAAAGGTAAATCATTTCGTAGGCATAGTTTACTTCGTGATGCCCCCTTTCCCACATTTTTTAGAAAAGGTAGTCATCGATTTAAAAAGTTTGTAGAGTAAGTTATTTGCTACTTTGAGTTGTGAAGATATCTTATCTAAAATTAAAAGGTTCCATACCTTCTCATACCACTGCCCAGTAGAAGGCATCTTTGCTTTTTTCCCCAGTATGAGGCAATCAGAAATGTGGCTGCCAGTAGCAGCATTGAAATCAGTTCCCTTTTTTGAGTAGAAAGTTGTTGTATATCAAATTTTTCTAGTAGGACAATTAAGGTATCATGAGGGACTTGTACTGCGTGATTAATTCTATCGCTTGCAAGATCTCGTTCCAAAATAAACGGACTTTTGGGCATGTCCACCAGGAGTGTAGAAAATTAGCTGGGTTGCTGCAGCCTTGCCAACATAAACCTGAGTGCCCTGGTATGATATGATGAAGGTGAGAGGGCGTGAGATACCACTGGCTCTTGATTTTATAAGCTAGTTCTTTAATGTTGGTAGAAGCTGATTTAAGAGGATACATCTTCCAAATAGATGTCCAGTCATCCTCAGAGATACTAGAATTGATTTCTCTCTGCCGCTTCTTAGTATACGAAGGAATAAAGGGAGAGTTATCTTTAAAAGTTTTGTATAAAATTGAAATGCTGCCTTTACAATAAGTTTGTCTATTCAGCATCAGTGTCTCAAATTTTGTCAACGGTCTTGTAATACTTTGTTGGATAGCTGGTGTTTGAAACAAATGCAATAATTGCAATATTGAAACCAATAAATTTTACTTTCACCCATGATGTCTTGTAGTGATGACCTACTTTTTAATGTACCTTTTTTGGATAAGTCTTTTAATCTATAGATATTTCTTTTCCCCCCAAGTGTTATAGAGGCCTATGTTCTGTCCAGGTGGGGAAAAGGTTTGGCCAGTTATTGTAGGAGCCGGTGGAATCTCTGGAGCCAAGGCTCCTTCTATTATCCCAAATTTGCAGTGTAGTTGTAAGAAAGGGGTTCTGCTTTATTCCTTTTGGTCCTTTCAAACCCCTTCAGATTACTGGGTCAATAATTTTTTTAAAAAAATCTTTAATGTGCCTATTGCACAGAATGCCTTTGCACAATGGTCTTGGGTGGTCGCTGTGCCCGCCAAGGTTGCCCCGATCTTGGACCAGCCCTGCACAAAATAGGTGGAAGCCACTAAAAGATGGAAGGTTTTAAATGGCTTCCACCACTATGGAAAAGTTATTGCCCTTCTCCAGACCCAACACCAGCTTGTTTCTTTCCTTTTCAATCAGATCCAAACAGCAGAGGTCAAAATCAAAGTCTCAGTTTTCATATCACATCTGTGTTCCTTGGCTGAATGTCATTACACCAAAGAAATTTATTTTAACTTATATTTTTACTAGAACAAATCTCCTTACTTATATGTCTTGTTTCTTTTCTAAGGAAAATACCAGAGATGCAGAGAATGATTGCAAGTGTGTATGTATATGTGTGTAAGAGAAAGGAAATTGGTATATTATGTGACAAAGAAAAGGTTCTATGATTATGTGTCCGTGATTTTGTAAGATTTGTATACTTTGTGTATCCACATTGAGACTAGGAGTGATTATATGTGACTGAACATGGCTGTGTGGGAGTGAGATGGTGTGAGACTTTTTTTTGTATCAGAGATTGCATGGTTGCCTAGCTGTGCGTAGGAGGCTTTGTGGGTAGTTGTATGAAAAACTGGGTGAAATGGGCTTTCAGAGAGCTGATGTGCCTCAGAAAATGAGATTTTGTACTTCACAGCTAGTATAAAGAAAGGGAGTCTGAATGCATCTCTCCCTTTCAGCAAACAGGAATGTCTACATGTGCTGTAACAGCATGTAGGCACTCAGGGTGTGGTGACCCAAAGGTTATGCCAGCACATCACAAAATGTGATATTATACAGGTATTTCAGTGATGACTCTCTCGCACTAAAGGCATTTGCACCAGCAAAGGTGTAGAGCACTGGCATGCAAATTAACTTCCATAAAGTGGTACAGCTTGACTAGTTGGTGGATTGCTGCCATACCAATATATGGCAAAATAATTGGCATATTGCTAGAGTTAAGATATATGCAAGAGGTTTGAAAACATTAAAAATATGCTCCAACTGGGATTTTAAGCAGATTTAAAGAGAAACAGAAATTTAAAATGTAGACAAGAAAATGTACCCTACCTTTCGTCCCATCCCATCCCATTACCTCTGCCTATTCCTTAGCTCCTTAAAATTGTCAATGAGAAGGCTTAAGAAAAAAGTTCTGCAAATAGTTATACTTTATTAAAATGTTTGTAGCCTTTCCTTTCCCCACATAGCAAGCCCAAGGTGTATTGCATGTGTGAGCTACCAACAATGCTCAACAATAATAAAAACCATAAAACCACAAATCCACACCACCATCATCATCATCAACAACAACAAAAACCACAGTCCAAGTCTCTACCAATAAGTTCTCCTTTCAAAAGCCATTTTTAAATTGAAGCATAGATCCAAATGATGGCCTATGGGCTTCTTTCTTGTAAATCCAGAAATGGAACGTTTAAACATTTCAATCCTGGGAGTAAGTGAACTAAAGTGGACTGGATTAGGACATTTTCAATCAGAAAATTACAAAGTGTTTTACTCAGGGAATGACCAAAACAGAAGAAATGGAGTTGCTTTAATAGTGAGGCAAGTTGTAGCAAAGGCAGTCAGGAGCTACAATGCAAAGTCTGACTGAATAATATCAATCAGATTTCAGGGAAAGCCTATCAACATAAACATAAGCCCCAACTACAGATGCTGATGAGGAAGAAACTGAAAGTTTTTATGCAGGTGTTCAGGAAGAAATTGATTACACACCTAAACAAGATGTGCTGATAATCATAGGTGACTGGAACGCAAAAGTAGGAAACAAAGCAGAATCAAATGTTGTTGGCAGATTTGGGCTAGGAGCATGGAAAGAAGCAGGAGAATGATTCACAGAATTCTGTGAAGACAACAATTTGTTCATTGCAAACACATGTTTCAGGCAACCAAACCGATGATTGTATATACATGGACATCACCAGATGGCCAGTATAGAAATCAAATAGATTACATAATTGGAAGCAGAAGATGGAGAAGCTCTATTCTCTCAGCCAAAACAAGACCAGGAGCCGACTGCGGTACAGATCACGAATTGTTAATATTGAAAATCAAGATAAAGCTGAAGAAAAACACCAGAACATTCATAGCACCAAAATAAAATCTAAGCAAGAGTTTAAAGACCATGTAAAGAACAGATTTGCATTACTAAGTTCAAGTGAATGTAAACCAGAAGAACTATGGGTGGAAATTAGAGATATTATCAAGGAAGAATGTGCAAAGACTATTCCTGTAGCCAAAAGAATGAAAAGCCTTGATGGGTGACTGAGGAAACTCTTAAAATTGCCAAACATAGATGAGAAGCAAAAGTAAAAGGTGACAAAAACAAAATCAAAAGTCTAAGTGCAGTGTTCCAGCAACTCACACGTAGAGACAAAGAGAACTATTATAATAACCAGTGTAAAGAAATAAAACAGAATAACAAAAAAGGAAGAACAAGAGATCTGTTCCACAAGATCCAAGAAATCAAAGGGAAATTTAAAGCACAGTTAGGCATGCTGAATGATAACGTGGAAATACATTAACTGAACAGGACAAAATAAAGAAAAGGTGAGAACAATACACTGAAGAACTATACAGAAGAGGTGAAAGGATGACAGATTCCTTCCAAGAAGAATCTTTGGATGAAGAACCTATAGTTTTAGAAAGTGAAGTGAAAGCTGAACTGAGAGCTATTGGGAAAACAAAGCACCAGGAGCAGATGGGATATCAATAGAGCTATTCCAAGCCACAGAAACGGAGTCCATCAAAATGTTGACAAGAATATGCCAACAGATACAGAAAACAAAACAATGGCCCACAGACTGGAAACAATGAATTTACATTCCAATTTCCAAGAAAGGAGATGTCAAAGATTGCAGCAACTATCGGACCATTGCATTAATTTCTCATGCAAGTAAAGTGATGCTCAAAATCTTACAACAAAGACTGTTACCATATATGGAACAAGAAATGCCTAGATTCAGAAAAGGGAGAGGCACTAGAGATCATATTGCAAATCTACGTTGGTTACTGGAACATATGAGAGAATTTCAGAAGAAAATCAGCTTGTGTTTCATAGATTACAGCAAAATGTTTGACTGTGTGGATCATAAAAAGCTATGGCTGATTTTAAAGGAAATGGGTGTGCCACAACATCTGATCGTTTTGATGTGCAATCTGTACTCTGGACAAGAGGCCACGGTTAGGACTGAATATGGAGAAACAGAATGGTTTCCAATTGGCAAAGGTGTTAGACAGGAATGTTTTTCATCTCCCTATCTCTTCAGCCTGTATGAAGAACATATAATTAGGAAAGCTGGATTAGATTTAGATGAAGGTGGAGTGAAAATTGGGGGAGGAACATTAACAATTTGAGATATTTATTTATTTATTTATTTCTATTTATAACCCGCTTGCCCTGGTCAAGGCCAGGCTCAGGGCGGGTAACATCCCTTAAAATATCTCAAAGAATTAACAACAAAATTAATAATAATTCTAAAATTAAACAATAAAACCCCAATTAAAAGCCTTAAAAATCCAGATTGCACCTGAGTTAACCCATAATGCCCGGACTAAGCGGCAGGTTGCCCCCCCGTTAATAAAAATAACAAACAAATGAAGGGGGGAGTAGGGAGGCCAGCAAAAGATGATACCTGTGGCTGCCCTCAACTGTAGGCTTGGCAGAAACCTCTGTCTTGCAGGCCCTGCGGAACTCTTTAAGGTTCCTCTATGCCACCAGCGGGAGGTTTTTGGGGCACAATCTGAAGAGGGCAGGGTTTAGGGAGGGGAGGGGCTTCAATGCCACAGAGCCCAATTGCCAAGTAGCCATTTTCTCCAGGTGAACTGATTTCTATTAGCTGGAGATCAGCTGTAACAGCAGGAGATCTCCAGCTAGTACCTGGAGGTTCAGTACAGGAGCGAAGAATACTTATAAGTGCAAACAAATATTTATGTACTACCGTGTCTAATACAATACGCACTTCATAAATATACAAAAAGAACCATTCATACAGTTGTAACACACATACACAAAATCATCTCTAGGATGGTGGTGAATGGAAAAAGTTCAATAAAAAGGTGCAGTTTCTCTCAAGATATGCTCAACAGTCTTCTGTATTCATCCCATGCAGGTAAGTAGAGGTAATAAATATTAATTCAGGAGGAATAACTTCATGGAGGATACGGCCGTTTCAAATTCTGGTTTTGGCAGGTTACACTCTTAGATGACCTGGACTCAGGTTAGTTTAGAGATGTAACAAATAAATGCACCCAACTTTCAGAGGCACCTCCATTCACTTCCTTGAAGGGAATCTCCACATACACTGTGGGCCATTTCAGATGTTCTAAAAATCCTCCATGCTGAGTGTTCCAATATGTCAGTCAACTTTTGTTTAGAGGGTGTGAGTCCTTCTTAGATGTGGCCTCAATATTTATTACCTCTACTTACCTGCATGGGATGAATACAGAAGACTGTTGAGCATATCTTGAGAGAAACTGCACCTTTTTATTGAACTTTTTCCATTCACCACCATCCTAGAGATGATTTTGTGTATGTGTGTTACAACTGTATGAATGGTTCTTTTTGTATATTTATGAAGTGCGTATTGTATTAGACACGGTAGCATATAAATATTTGTTTGCACTTATAAGTATTCTTCGCTCCTGTACTGAATTTCTTATCCTTTGATACTAGTACAGTGGTGTCTATTTTCTCCTCCAGTACCTGGAGGTTGGCAACCCTAGGTAGATTAGTGTGTGAGGAGGCACTATTCCAAACTGTTTAGGACTTACAAGTGAAAGTTTTTAAATCTCACTTTAAATGGGGTTCAGAAATCATCTAAAAACCAGTGTAATGGTTCCAAATCATATTCTCTCATCACTTTGCCAGCCATCAACCTGGCAGCCAGAATCTATATCAACTGCAGTTTCTCAAAACTGTACAAAAGTTGCCCCAGGCATTGCTGTCTAACACGGAGGTTATTGGGGCATGTGTAACTGTGGCCCCCTTTCCTGCCCTTCTTCTAATGCAAACAGAACACAACATTTTCACAATATCTCTGTGAGGGTCACAAGTCTGAGAGGAAGTAAGTTGTCCATGACATCCAGTGAGCACCCTAGCCAAGCAAAGATTTGAAACTGATTTCCTCACATTTATTTCTTTTTACCACACTAGTCAAAAAGTTAACAATTGTTCAGAATTTGTGTTGCATCTCTCAAAAGTAGAAAACATCTAGGATACTGGAACATAGCCAGATACTGTGTATAAAATACTCAGAAGAAATCTTGGAAATGATAATACAGTGAGGCTGGTCTACTTGGGGAAATTAGTCATATTACTGAAAACACATTTATATGTGTTTTAGATAAATATAATCTGGTAGAAACATACTGGCTTTGTTTGTGTTAAGCCCTTCAAAACCCTATAGAAAGATAAATGCAGGAAGATAAATGAGGTAAACAATAAAGAGACAGTATTCTATAATTTATTAGCAATATCTCTTTAAATAAAACCCCTCCTCTTTAAAGATATGTGGCAAGCATTGCACAAGAAATGCACATGAAATTGAAATGCACTCATGTAATAAATCCGTGATCACTTAATATTCACACTGATAAAATTATCCTGGAATTTGTATCAAACCCAGGCAAACTTCCATTACATTGTCTATAATGGGGCAAGTGGTCTTTCATGGATGGCCACAAACATGTTGCCTGTGATAAAAGGTTGGGATCATAGCTTCTGATCAGCAATGGTAGAGGCATTCTCTAGTGCAGACAGCCTTCCACCAATGTAAGCAGTGGAAGAAGCTCAAGTGGAAGAGGTGTGTTTTGCTAGTGGAAGTCTGTTACATAGATTAAAGGAAGATAAAGGAAGATAACTACAGAGGGACGTGGGGAAGACATATAGATAGTAAACTGGTACTGCTTGACCTTCCACCATTAGTTCTTAACAACTTAAACTTTTCTGAAGCACTTAAATTAGTAAGGTCAAGGGTGAGAAATCTTGAGTGTGTTAGCACTACTTTCCGCGCTAGGCGCGTATGTTCTACCCTTGCACTGGGGATTCCCCCTCCTGAGTTTGTGCCCTCTTATGTGAGCTTGCTGACAATCCCAAGCCATAGACGTGCCTTTATGCTTGCCAGATTAAATGCTTACCCAACTGCAGAGATGTCAGGTCGTTTTGCGAAAACTCCATACTCAGATCGAGTTTGTGAATGTAAATCTGGAGATATTGGGACTTTACACCATCTCTTATTGTTTTGTCAGCACTGGTCAGCTCCTCGGTTGCGTTGGATCACCCCAATATTGTCTAAATACAAACTTCCCTTGGAGTCCTGGGTGATATCCCACATAATGGGAGATATTCATCCTGATATCACTAGTTCTGTTGCAAGATTTTTGGCGGAGGTGATGTCGCTCAAACGTCAAAACAAAACAAGCACGTAAACTACGAGTTGAATGTTGAAACAGATTTTGTGATTTCAATGAGACTGGTTCAGGGGGAATATATTGTTATGGTATTAGTGATGCTATGTTTAGTAATTGTTTCTACTGTGTTTTAACCTTAAGTATACGTTGGGTGTTGTAAATTGATTATGTGTTGTTGTATTATGTATTATTGTTATGGTTAAGCTCAAGACCTTTGGTCAAAGGAGCTAGTAAATAAATGGATTTTCAAGTCTCCTTCTACCAACAGAAGTCTTATTGCCATTAGCAAAATGGACGCTCTATGGCATGATGACTGGGCTGGTACAATTTGGGGTGTGCTTATTTTTCAAGTCCACACTATTCACCACTGTATGCTACTGCCATACCTGTGTGAATGACATATTGTTTCTTTGAACTGTTGCAGTGGTTGAATTTATACTACATGCTGTTATCATGTTTGGCCTGCATACTTAACATGCTAGACCACTGGTTCCCAACCAGGAGTCCGTGGACCCCCAGGGGTCCACGAGAACTAAACCAGGGGTCCGCAAAACAAAGTTATAAACCCATAATAAATTAATATTTACGTGGGCGGCATGGCGGTGGCTCGCGGGCGCAGAGTGCAGCGGCTTGCGGTGGTGACTTGCGGGAGCGGCGCACGACAAGTAAGGAACATGCGGGGACGGGGAGGCCAGGGGAGGGTGCAAGCGAGCCTCACACAACCACACACAATAGGAGAAACACTCGTCAAACCTTGTTTGATGATAGCTGTCGAAGAGGTTTTAGGGATGGAAGCCAAAAAGAAAATTCAAGAAATACCTCTATCGAACAACACGGTAAAAGCTTGAATTGAAATTATGTCAAATGACATCGAGGAGCAGCTTGTTTCGAAAATAAAAAATTCGCCATGTTTCATGTGTGATGAATTGACAGACATTTCTAATTGCAGTCAGTTGCTCGTATTTGTCTGCTTTTTAGACGACAACAACACTATTAAAGAGGAATTATTGATTTCGCGGAAACTGGAAACGACGTCAAAAGGTATCGACGTCATGAATATAATAGCGGAGTATTTTGAGAAACATAGCATTATGTGGGAAAAGCTCGCCGGCTTCTGTACGGATGGCGCTCCAGCCATGTTAGGATCACGCTCCGGTTTAGCAACATTAATAAAACAGAAGAATCCTTCAGCAATAACAACTCATTGTATCATACATCGTCAGGCGTTAGCTTCCAAGACTCTTCCTAAAAGCCTTGTTAATACCATGGAAATGGCCATAAAAGTGGTCAATGTTATTAAAAGCAGCGCCTTAAATACACGCCTTTTTAAAAACTGTGCACTGAAATGGACTCCGATCATGAGACTCTTCTTTTCCACACCAAAGTTCGTTGGCTATCGAAAGGCAATATGCTGGGAAGGTTATTTGAACTAAGAAAAGAGGTTGAGCTGTTTCTAGCCGAGAAGAAAATTAAAGATTTACTAGAGCTGTTTTCTGATTTGAAAAGTCAGATGCATTTGGCTTATCTTGTGGATATTTTCTCACATTTGAATAAACTAAACTTACAGTTGCAAGGTTCTGGAAACATAAATTTAGCAGGTGTGGGAAACATTTTTATGTTTGAAGATAACCTGCATGCCTTTATTTGCAAACTTCAATTATGGGTAGGCGAAAACAATTAGTTTGCATTTGTGACATTAAAAGCACTGGTTGATGATAGTAAAGATGACATGATCACTGCAAATATACAAGACAACATCAGAAGTCATCTGCAAATGCTGGTCGATGAATTCCACCATTACTTCCCGGAATAAACCAGACAGAATCAAAAGATACCCAAAAGCTGATTCGCAATCCTTTTGGTATTGCTGTTGAAGAGGTTGCAGAAGAAATCCAGGAAGAGCTCATTGAATTCCAAAATGATAGGCACTGTAAGGATGCGTTTGAATCAGTTTCTCTTGAAGAGTTCTGGTGTAAAAAAGCAATTTCATATCCTACAGTTCGGGGATTCGCCTTGCGATATCTTATGCTCTTCTCCACAACTTATTTATGTGAACAAGGGTTTTCTGCTTTGCTTATAATTAAGAACACGACAAGAAATCGATTGGAAGCAAGTGATGATATTCGTGTAGCTCTGAGCAACAGTATTAGCCCCAGAATTGCCCAGCTTGTAAAAAGGATGCAAGCTCAAAAATCACATTGATTTACAATTAAAAGTTCTCTATTATAAAAAATATATTCAAATATTATTCTAAGTTTAATGTTTAACTAACAGTTATGATTAAAGTTTATTTTCAAATTCTCTGAATTTTTATTTTGAACCTTGGGGTCCCTGCACTGAACAAAAAAATCCTAGTGGTCCCTGGTCAAAAAAAGGTTGGGAACCACTGTGCTAGACACATGTCTTGTGTGAGGTTCCCACACTGGACCCAAACTTACCTCAAAATAGCCAAGAATAGGAAAGAAACCTCACTTCTCCTCTCTCTCACTCTTATCCTAGCAGAAACTGCAGACTTAGGCTTTTTTAAAAACAAACAAACACCTGGCTATAGAGAAGTACATCCAAACCTGGACATAGGCCTCCTCATTCTATTTTATGGATCTATAACAAAATCACAGGGCTCCAGGGAGAGTCTGGAATAAAAACAGAGACTGGCCAATAACACATGGCTACAATGTCCTTGGATTGTTCCTCCCTTGTCTCACTCTTTTTTATCCTGAGTTCAGAAAATAGAATGCATGGCGACTGCCTTCTCACAGCATTCCTGCAACAGATCAGGGTAGAAAGCATGGTGTGTTTTGCCCAGCCTATAATGTGGGATACTCAGGGAGTGGTTGGGGGTTTCCCCATCATTTTCGTTACCACTTTGTGATTGGCCAAGGCTGATTGGAGGTTGACCCAAATGCCGAGTGACTATCTGTTTTCTATTTTTCATCCTTAATTTAATAATAATAATAAATAGGCTTACCAGTATGCTAGTATACTATCACGTCAGAATTTTTTTTTTGAAGCATTGCTATGCACATCTGCCATGCTTTGACCTTTGACTACATGGACTGGATTGGGTGTGCTGACCTTGGCTGGATTGGCTGTGCTGTGTTGTCTGATTTTTGTCACAGGTCATCCCTGCAAACCTAATTTGCGTTTCCCATGCCCCCGAACAGTATCCGCCCCCTAGATTGTTTGAGAAGGCAAAAGAAATGGCGTCCATCAAGGAAGCCATTCGAGGAAAAGCAACATCCACACCGTGAAAGTAACACATCTCATGGCCCTGCAGTTTGCCACCCATCATCTCACCGTTTGCACACCAAACCAAAAAACAACACAGGCACACATCTGAAATTTGTAAAATATATACATAATGGTGTAACTTAATAAAAGAGACTGCTGAGGGCATGTTTACAATGGTTGGGTACACAGAACTGACCATTTAGTGGTCAATTCAACAAAAATTTAAAACCCAGTTTAGGTTGGTTTTGACCCCATTGTCTCTATAACATCAATTTTCTTGTTAATTGCTTTATTTATTTATTTTACTTCATTTATATGTGGATATTCTCCCCAATGTGGACCCGAAAGTGGCTTACATTACCATTCCATTCTCCTCCATTTTATCCTCACATCAACCCTATGAGGTAGGCTAGATTAAGAGTGTGTAGTTGGTCCAAGGTCACACAGTAAGCTTCCACAAGAGAGCAGGGATTTGAACCTGGTCTGACACCCTAACCACTACATTGCTGTATTAAATGATCTAACAATAGAAGATGCCCCAATTTATATCCTTTTTAAGAAGAAGGAATGTAGGATTTAAGTTGGGGGGGAAGTAAGACTAAATTAATAAATAAATATGGGATCAACCAATCAATGTGTAATTAGGTGATTATGGTTGAATCTTTACAATGTGCTAAACCCTTGCAGTGAGGAGCCCCGTGGCGCAGAGTGGTAAGCTGCAGTACTGCAGTCCAAGCTCTGCTCACGACCTGAGTTCGATCCTGAGGGAAGTTGGTTTCAGGTAGCCAGCTCAAGGTTGACTCAGCCTTCCATCCTTCCGAGGTCGGTAAAATGAGGACCCAGCTTGCTGGGGGTAAAGGGAAGATGACTGGGGAAGGCACTGGCAAACCACCCCGCAAACAAAGTCTGCCTAGTAAAAGTCGTTGGGATGTGATGTCACTCCAAGGGTCAGGAATGACCCGGTGCTTGCACAGAGGACCTTTACCTTACCTTTTAAAACCCTTGCAGTTGTGTTTAGATTGGGATGTATTAACAACTGTCCCATTGCAATGCTTCAAAACTAGTTTTGTAAAAACAGCGCAGCGTTGTTAACAGCCAGTGGAATACAGGAAAGCAGTAAGATTTATTTTCCAATACTGAAACTATTTTTGGTTCATGTTCAAAACAAGCATCAACATGTACTTGAAACTGGTTTCATTATAAAGATAATAAACTATTATAGGAGTTAAATAAAATACTACAAGTAAAACAAATGCTGAGTGTGCTGTAACCATATAAAGCTGATAAAAGTTTATACAAATGAAGAAATGTATACATGGGGAGCTTAAAAATAATGTTAAATATGGCAGTGAATGATCTAGAACGGCAAAGAACAAGGATATGGGGAGCTTTTAAAAATGGTTTAGGAATGAAACCCTGAATGCCCATTGACGATTTCTGTTTTATAAATGGAAATGAACAAAAATGATTGCTGAATACGAACAATTACATAGTGTGATACAATAGTGTCTATTAAATTGATAACAAGCAAATAAACATTTAAATTGGCAGAACAGGATCACTCACATCAGATTTTCTTTTTTTAAACAGCCTGTTAATTAAGCTGAAATCCTGGAGCTAGAAAAGGGCCTGGTGATGGACAGGGAAACGCATGTGCCAATACTAACATCCAATAGGACGGTACAATTATAAGCTAATTAGAAAGACAGCAATACTAGTCAAAGAACTCAAAGGCTAATACAAGAGTCAATTAAGAGGTGGCTGAAGAAGAGAAACACTTTCCAGCTGGAAATTAAAGCAATCAGTTGCTTGTGTGTGAATCTAAGAAGGCACAATCCATAAGAATGTCCTCCTGCAGAAGTTCAACTGAAGTAGTTTCTGGGGCAACTGGGTTTGGTTCCCCACTCCTACACACAAAGCCAGCTGGGTGACCTTGGGCTACTCACAGCTCTCTCAACCCCACCTACCTCACAGGTAGGGTTGCCAACCTCCAGGTACTTAGCAAAACCAAAACAAAAGCACCTCCGTGCCTATACCTTGGTGGTTTGGAAATTAGCACGGGTAAAAGGTACACAAATGCTCAGAGCCAGTTAGCAAAATACAAATATTATTAGGTGCTTAGACAAAAAAGACAAACTGTGTGAAGCAAATGTTCTTAACAACTGTGACTAAACAATATACAATATATACATGGAATAATTCATTTGGTGGGCAAAAAGTCCTCTTCTTAAATATTTCAAAGATGATCCGTTCCAATGGTATAAGTTATTCACAGGTATCAATCCAACAGGTATGGATCCAAAGTTTTATGGATCAAAACATGGGGGACGGCCGTTTCACCTTGGTTTCTTCAGCCCCATATTATTTCCTGGGTTCCTATTGGCCACTGAGAATTCCTGGACCTCCTCCCTCCTCCTCTCTAGGTTGTCCTCTGTTGCAATCCAGCAACAGAGGACAACCTAGGGGCTGAAGAAACCAAGGTGAAACGGCCGTCCCCCATGTTTTGATCCATAAAACTTTGGATCCATACCTGTTGGATTGATACCTGTGAATAACTTATACCATTGGAACGGATCATCTTTGAAATATTTAAGAAGAGGACTTTTTGCCCACCAAATGAATTATTCCATGTATATATTGTATATTGTTTAGTCACAGTTGTTAAGAACATTTGCTTCACACAGTTTGTCTTTTTTGTCTAAGCACCTAATAATATTTGTATTTTGCTAACTGGCTCTGAGCATTTGTGTACCTTTTACCCGTGCTAACCTCCAGGTACTAGCTGGAGGTCTTCTGCTATTACAACTGATCTCCAGCTGATAGAGATCAGTTCACCTGGAGAAAATGGCCGCTTTGGCAATTTAACTCAATGGCATTGAAGTTCTTTCCCTCCCCAAACCCCGCCCTCCTCAGGCTCCACCCCAAAAAACCTTCCACCGGTGGCAAAGAGGGACCTGGCAAACCTACTCACAGGGTGTCTGTTGTGGGGAGTGGAAGGGAAGGTGATTGTAAGCCAGTTTGATTCTTCCTTAAGAGGTAGAAAAAGTCAGCATATAAAAACCAATTCTTCTTAATAGTAATTTAAAGCCAAACAATAGTAACAATAACAATAACAATAATAATGTAAACAGAAAAACAACTCACCGTAGTGCCAGCTCTATTAGCTATGCAGATGCTGACTGTTGATGGGTCTCTGGTTCTCCTTCTTATGGCTTTAATTCACCCCATAGAACTAGGTTGCTTGAGTAGTAAATTACAGGTAGCAATGCTACCAATTGCAGGTAGCAATGGCTACTCAGTAATGTAGCCTGCACAGCTACCTCAGCCGTTTTTACGGGACAGAAGCAGAACCTGGTCGTTTCAGAAGATTGGTCTCTAAAAACTGTGCTATAAAAAAGAGGACCTCTGGCCGCCCTAACCCTGTGCTGGAGACGTTTGATTGGTTTGATATTTTACCTTTTGACAGTCCATGTGCATATTCATTTTAGCTGTAGTATAAAGAGCTGTCACTCTATATGCAGAACATATCATACGGAAAGCTGGATTAGATTTAGATGAAGGCAGAGTGAAAATTGGTGGAAGGAACATTAACAATTTGAGATATGCAGATGACACCACATTGCTGGCAGAAAACAGTGAAGACTTGAAATGACTACTGATGAGGGTTAAAGAAGATAGTGCCCAAGCAGGATAACAGCTGAACAGCAAGAAGACAAAAGTAATGACTTCTGAGGAATTATACAATTTTAAGGTTGACAATGAAGAAATTGAAATTGTTCAAGATTTTCTATTCCTTAGTTCCATCATCAATCAAAAGGGAGACTGCAACCAAGAAATCAGAAGGAGATTGAGATGAGGAAAGGCAGCCATGGAGGAGCTAGAAAAGTTTCTTAAGCATAAGGATGTGTCACTGGCGACCAAGATCAAGTTAATTCATACCATAGTATTCCTCATTACTATGTATGGGTGTGAAAGTTGGACAATGAAGAAAGCTGACAGGACAAAAGTTGATTCTTTTGAAATGTGGTGTTGCAGGATAGTTTAAAGATACCGTGGACTGCCAAAAAGACAAATCAGTGGGCCCTAGATCAAATCAAGCCTGAACTTTCCCTTTAAGCTAAAATGACTAAATTGTACATTATGAAAAGCAAGACTAGAACCTGGTTCTTCAAGATACTAGTCGGATACTCTTAACCACTATACCACACTGGTTTTAGCAGGCTAACTTGGCTTCTCCTCTGGAATTTTTGACTTGAACTTCTGCGTCACAACTTTCTTTCATCAACAGTTTATAATGAGTTGTTGGGAGATGACTGGATTTAGTCCTCAGCTTTCCTTTGTCCATTCTAGCACATAGTTGGATTGAGACCCCATATATTAACAAGGATGTAATAAGTAGGAATGTGTAAGGTATCTACACATATAAGGACACTGGTAAAACTGTTGCAGGGCACTTACACATTTGAAGAATGTTGAAAGTGCATGCAAAACAAATCTAGATACATAATTTTATTTTACTTATTTCATACACTCCAATTGTCCCCATTCCTCAGGGACAGACAATCAATATTTTCTGCTACTTTCCCCTAAATCACAGTCCTTATTTTCTTTCTTGGGAATATTTTGGCCTTGCCTTCCAACAAATTCTGTTAGTGCATATACTCTTTATTCCATCATTAAACAATTATACAAAAAATTAATTAATAACTTACATTAATAAGAAATACATAAATCGAACCATCATTAAATCATATAATTTAGTTTACCGAAGTAGAGAACCTCCTACCTGCTCTGCTGCTTATGCTCTATCCTAATTTAATCTTCCATCTATTGCAATCAAGTATTCGAATACATCTTAAAATACTTTCTTTAACTTGCTCCTTTGGGTTGTGTCTGTTCAGATATCTGATGAATGGGAACCATGTTTCAACTAGCCACTCCTGAGAATTAATTTTCCCTTTGCTGAGATCTTGTGTACTGTATTTTTTTCATTAATACCACGTGCACTTAAGATGTTCTCAGTAAACATAAATGGCCTTAACAGTCCTCTAAAAAGACACAGATCGAACAGAATACTGTATAACAGGGGTGGGGAACCTTTTTTCTGCCAAGGGCCATTTGGATATTTTTAACATCATTTGCGGGCCACACAAAATTATCAACTTTAAAATTAGCCTGCTATATTCGGTCAAAAATTTAGCCAAGAGGCACAACTGGAGACGGCTCCAAGTGTCTGCCATGTTTCTCCACTGCCCGGGTGGGAAAGGGTTAACACAGTTTCTTGGGCGGTCCTAGCAGCTCCATAGTTAATGACTCTTCTGCAAGGGGAAAAGAAGGTTCCTTTTCTCAGCAAAACAAACATCCGCCTTGAACAGAGGCTATTGCTGTCCGTGGGAGGGGGCGGATCACCAGTCTTAGATCCTTCTGAGCTAGAGATCTGCCAGGACCCACGAAGGGCCAGACAAAATGATTTCGCGGGCCTTATACGGCTCCCGGGCCTGACGTTCCCCACCCCTGCTATAGTCATTAGAATCTCTTTCATATTTCTTTGTTTTGTATACTTTGATATTGTCCTGATATGCCTTTAATTCTAATTCCATTTGTTTGATTTTATTATCAAAAACTGCAGTTGACATGGAAGGTTTCAGTTCCTCTTTCAATTTTTGTACATCATCATTAATTAATTCAACCTCATGAGTAGCTTGGCCGATAACTAAGGTCATGAGATCATAGGCACATTTATTAAGGATAGCTATCCATTTGTTTTTAAACTCAACATTATCCTTAAATAAAGTGGGAGGCTTTTGGAGACACAAGCCTTGACAATAATCACACTGATGAGGATCTTTCATTTTTTGTGTTATGGCGATTCAGTCAACAGAAATATGATAGGTCTGATGTGGATCTCATATTAAGGCGTCAAGAATCTAAATACATCCACATGTTTGATACTTTGTATCCTAAAGGACTGAATACCTCGATGGATTTAGCATGCTATTTGTAACATAATATATGTAACAGCTGTCTCTTTAATTGAATTCAGTTTTTCTGTAATGCAAAATGTAACTGTCTCTTTAATGGTTGATTCTTACATGTGACTGCACCATTTAAAATTAAGGGCAGTATCTTTGGTAAATTGCCAATGCGGAGAATGTTAATAACAGCCAGCGTGTGAGTATGATGCTCTATTTTCTCTCTATTTTCTCCCTTGTTTAAGCCAATTGCTAGCATATTTATGTTAATTATTATTTGTTAATTAGTATTATGTACTAATTTATGATATAGTGGTCCCTGAAGAAGGCGTTAATCGCTGAAATAGAAAGATCACCGGGCTTCTGTTATCGCGGAAACAGAAAGATCACCGGGCTTCTGTTGAGAACAACTGCACTACTGAATTGCTACTCTCAAGAAGCATATCTGTGGAAGAAAGGGAGGTTGGCACCCCCTTTCATGGACTTACCTATAATACTGTTATTCGTTTGTAACAAGGCATAGTCCTCTCTTTGGTGTTACTTTTAAGGCAATAATTAACAACACATGTTTTTGCCTATATACTATCAGTGGCGGATATGTTATTAAATACCACTACTTTATAATCATTGTGTCTAGCTTGTGAAGTGCTGTTTCTAGTTTGCTGAGTATCCTACAGCACGCTAACCTTTGTTTACCACAAACCTCCAGGTACTAGCTGGAGATCTCCTGCTATTACAACTGATCTCCAGCCGATAGAGATCCGTTCACCTGGAGAAAATGGCCGCTTTGGCAATTGGAGTCTATGGCATTGAAGTCCCTCCCCTCCCCCAATCCCACCCTCCTCAGTCTCTGCTCCAAAAATCTCCTGGTATTTCCAACCCAGAGCTGGCAACCCTGTGTTTCACAGACATGGGGGAGCCGCTGAAAAATAGAAGCCCAGACCATTGCATAGGGTTGCCAGGTTGCCTTTGCCACTGGCGGGAGTTTTTTGGGGCGGAGCCTGAGGAGGGCAGGGTTTGGGGAATGGATAGGGTTGCCAGGTCCCTCTTCGTCATCGGCGGGAGGTTTTGGGGGCGGAGCCTGAAGGGGGGTTTGGGGAAGGGAGGGCCTTCGATGCCATAGAGTCCAATCGCCGAAGCGGCCATTTTCTCCAGGTGAACTGATCTCTATCAGCTGGAGATCAGTTGTAATAACAGGAGATCTTCTGCTATTACCTGGAGGTTGGCAACCGTAGATAAAGAGGGGCTACTGACTATAGACCTTTCTGACAAAGATGCAGCTGCTGCTTGGGAACTTCAGGGAGAGGTGGTCCTTCAGGTATATGGGCCCCAGATCATGAAGGCCTTCAAAGGAAAGCATCACTACCTTGAATTGGACCCAGAAACTAATCGGCTATCAGTGAGTGATATGGTCCCAATAACAAACGGGCTGCCACAGTTTACAGATCTCCATTTACAGTTTAGATGCTGTCCTTTCGTATTCGTACAGAAACCAAGAGTGCCGTTTGTCCCTGTCAGTAATATACCCAACTGTAGTCTTTTGAGGAGATGCAGGGTTAGGGTTTCCAGGTCCCTCTTCACCACTGGCGGGAGGTTTTTGGGGCGGAACCTGAGGAGGGCAGGGTTTGGAGAAGGGAGGGACTTTAATGCCATAGAGTCCAATTGCCAAAGCGGCCATTTTTTCCAGGTGAACTGATCTCTGTCGGCTGGAGATCAGTTGTAATAGCAGGAGATCTCCAACTAGTACCTGGAGGTTGGCAACCCTATGCGGGGTGTCAACATCAACACCATGCAAAATGAGTCACTCTCAGTGCCCACTCATGGCCTGGAATGGCAGCATGGGCCACACTGCATGAACTGCAACTGAATCACAAGTGAAGAGTTTTGTCAACCCACATGAGAACACACTTAGGTTGCAGTCCTTGACTTTAGGCTTAAAGAAATGTACATGGGAAATAAGTTCTATAGTTTCCAAGGTTAGGATTGAAATGTTATTCGTTGGAAGCTATACATTTTGGTTTAATTAGGTTGTGTATTTGATTCGCTGGGAGAAAGTTTGTCCCTCTAAAAGTTTAGCTTTAGCAGTATAAAGGTAAAGGTTCTGATAAATAATTAAAGTCTTGAATTTATTAATCATTGGGAATTCAGTTATCCATTTTTTCCAAATGAAAAGGTAGACAGAAATTGTTTCAAAATATTGACGAAGGCTTTCACGGTCAGAGTTCATTGGTTCTTGTAGGTTATCCGGGCTGTGTAACCGTGGTCTTGGTATTTTCTTTCCTGACGTTTTGCCAGCAGCTGTGGCAGGCATCTTCAGAGAAGTAACACTGAAGGACAGTAGTGTTACTCCTCTGAAGATGCCTGCCACAGCTGCTGGCGAAACGTCAGGAAAGAAAATACCAAGACCACGGTTACACAGCCCGGATAACCTACAAGAAATTGTTTCCTTAATCTAAAATCTATGACTTTATCATGACATTTACTCTCATTTGCCAGGTGATCCTAGATTATTCAACCTGTATCACCAAAAACGTCAGATAAGCAATTTTACCTGTCTCTGTTCCCAAGACAGATAATTGAGAGGCCATTTAAGTATGAAATTGTACTCTTTAGGACAACACTCCAGACAAGCTTATGCTTTTATACACAGAAAAGGATACTCACAAATGAAATCTGTATTTTTTCTCTCTCTTCAAAGAGAGCTTCAAGAATTTCTAGCCCCTATTTCCATAGTGACAGCGTGTGTTGAACACAATGTTCCATTGTGCCAGCCTATTTGTGCCGAAGATTAAAACAAGCATTGTTTAATTTGTCAATGTCATGAAGATGGCAATTGAGAAGAAACATGTTTGGCAGTGTCTGCCATTTTGCTAATGTAAAAATATGGGAACAATCCAAAAAGTTGCCAGCTTTAAATTCAAAAAATTGTAAGTGCGTGGATTTCTCTGTTGAATAGTTGTAAAAACATTTGTAACCTTTATAATATATTGCCCTCAAACACTATGCAGATGTAGATATAATTCTGACTTTATAAAAGCGGCAGAGATGAAGGAGAGAAAGTATAAATCTGGGGCTTTTGTGGTGGTGGTACTCAACAGTACTATCAGTAGCTGTTGGGAGGGCTCACCCAAGACCTGAGGGGGAATTGGTGGAAATCAGTGCAACGTTATGTATAAGTGCTGGTACATTTTTTAAAAAAATGCTGTATAAATCTGTTGTTCAAATTTGTTCAATAGGTAGGGGTGAGCAGGAAACAGACTAGGGAAGCATAAGGTCCAGCTGCTGGTTCCACTTCTACATTTTGTCTTTTCATGTGAAATTCTTGGCCACAGAAACCAGGAATAGTGACTTCTTTGCACCTATGCTCAATAAAACGTTTTAATTTAATATAGTAGAGATACTGCACAATAAATTAAAATAAATTAAAAATTATTGAGACAAATGTGAGGCTAGGCTGTAAGGCAGAGCAAACCTAGAAAAATGTGTTCAAGACAGCATAAAAGTTGCAACACAATCCAAATATTGCGTGTTTAAGTTAAATGGTAGGTATTTGTTATTACGTTAGCCAGAAAAGATACAAACCTTGTCAAATTAAGTTAAATGACGCTTTCCCCAAATTACAATCTATAGTTGTGGTTCTTTGTGAGGAACTGATGCCAGGTTTTAGGGGAAACTGGACAGGGGACTGCCACTTTCTCCTCACCCCCCAGGAATATTCAATATGTGACATGATGGCACACCTTTACTTATCTCCTTTCCATTTCATTGGCTGCCAACTGATGCTAAACACCAAGCATCATGACATTTTGATGATGTACCCTAGATTTTCTAGACCACATTTTCTAATTCCAGTTCTGGCCTTTCTGTCCTGTCCGCAGACAATGTTCTTGGCTTTGTGCGTATTAACAGCCACTTCATCAAAGGTTACCATTGCTCCTCCAACATCTTCTGCTGTGCTCTAGGGTCCTATACCAGAGGGATGGTGCTGTTCCTGCTCCCCCCCAATCAAGATACCAGTGCAAACTTTGGTTCTGTTAAAATGATCTCACTTGCCCTCAGTAAAACAACAACTTGTTCTGTCCTCTGTCAGCCAGGCTACACAGAAGGAAAAGACTCCTTCGGGCATTGCTAGGCTGCTAGGCAGCTAATCTATTATTAGGGTTGCCAGCTCCAGGTTGAGAAATACCTGGATATTTTGGGGATGGAGCCTGAGGAGGGTGGGGTTTGGAAAGGGGAGGGACTTCAATGGGATATAATGCCATAGAGTCCACCTTCCAAAGTGGCCATTTTCTCCAGGTGAACTGATCTCTGTCACCTGGAGATCAGTTGCAATAGCGGGAGATCTCCAGCCACATATGGTTGCCAACCTCCAGGATCCACCCCCAAAATCTCCAGGTATTTCTCAACCTGGAGCTGGCAACCCTGCTGCCACAAAATGGCTGCTGCAGATTACCACAGCTTAACTTCAGTAGCCCAGTGCAGATCCTTGTGCTGTGGTGGCAGCTGCTGCCAAAGAACATTTCTTAAAATCTGTACAGTCAATCATGTTGGGTATTTAGTGGCGAGCTTTTGTTGCATGTCAGACAGTCAAGGGTTAATGTGTTAATTAATCATGTGGTCAGCGAGTATCCACAGCAAACGTGTTTGTTAGTCACATACACAAGCAATCTGCATGTTTACTGCTTTCCTTTGTTTAGAAGTGAAAGCAGTAACCTCAGTTCGAGTTTCGATCCCAGCCTAGCAGGATGGAGAGGCAATCTTGTCCTTTTAAGAATGCCTACTCGTGAGTAAGTTTAGCGCCTGCCAGAGGCTTCTGGCAAGCTTAGGAAACTTAGAATGTAGAAAGGTTTATTTGTTTTATCTCCCAGTGAACCCTACCCTTGAGTTTAATCTAGTAAAGATTGTTTTTAAACCAAGACAGACGTCTTGTGTCTTCTGTGCGTGAGTGTGACTGATCTTAATGACAATAAGCCATGATCAATGATCTCATCCCTCTAAATGGTAGCAGTATTAATTAATAAATAGTCCTCAGAACTTATCAAGCAGTAGCATCAGACGGTTGGATCGTTGGCTATTGAAATAAAAGTCACACCACACATTTTTTTTTGCTTTGGGTTTTTCACTGGAGACGAAAGGATCTTACAAACGCCCTAAGGAGATTTTCCTGTGAGGAGCCAGCAGTCTGTCTGCCAAGGATGACAGAGAAAATCACCCCGCGCTTGTATCCTGAGGAGAGGAGCCCTGTGCCAGAAAGTTGAGCAATGACCAGGGAGGCATAAGTTCAAAAGGGACCCAATCCGTAGCAATACCGCACATCAGCCAAACTTCCTTTCCAGTATGGAAAAGGACAGTGGAATTTGCGCTAACTGCAATCGGGGTCAACCACGTCCTTGAACAGGACCCACCCAATGATAAGGACAGTGTGGACTTTAAAACTTTTTAAAAGCTGATGCGCAAGCTCTTTGCCTTATGGTCAATGCAATCGCCCCCAATGAAAGCAGCATCATTTTGAAAAGTAATTCTGCAAAAGAGATGATGGCTGCACTGAATGAAAAGTTTGGAGTTATTTCTGATAACCAGAAGATGATTCTTAAGGCAAACCTATTCTCAAGTAGAATGCCAGGAAATATTACTCTCTTGCAACATTTAAAGCAGGGATGGGGAACCTTTTTCCTGCCAAGGGCCATTTGCACACTTATAACATCATTCGGGGGCCATAACCAGGTGTAGATCTCCCGGCGGAGGGGAGGCTAGGGTTGCCAGATCTCCAGCCACCACCTGGAGGTTGGCAACCCCAGGGGAGGCCACACAGAGAAGGCCTGGAGGGCACCCCTGCTCCCCCCGTCCTCCCCCCCCCAGGCGGGAGGGCAGCCAGCGGTGGGCCCGAGCAAACGAGGCGCCAGGGGGCCAGCCCACAGCTGATCCGCAGGGACGGAAGGGAGGAAGGAAAGAAAACAGAGAAAGAGGAAAAGGGAGGGAGGGGAAAAGAGAGAAAGGGAGAAAGAAATGGAGGGAGGGGGGAGAAAGAAAAGGATGGAGGGAGACAGACAAAGAGACAGAAAAAGAGGGAGAGAGGGAGAGAAAGGAGAGTGACAGAAAAAGAGGAAGAAAGAAAAGCCTTCCTACACACACACACACCCGCGCACGCCAGCCCCACACGACCAGGCCCCAGCCTCCACGCCTCCCACACACAAACACACACCCGGCCCCGGAGCTCCAGAGGGCCACGGAAAATGTCCTCGGGGGCCGCATACGGCCCCCGGGCCTGAGGTTCCCCATCGCTGATTTAAAGAATATGCAAGATTTGGAATCAGAGTTGACGTTTGCAGGAGGGCAAATAAGTGACGCCGACTTTCTCACAATCTTTATTGGGAGTCCACCCTCTAGAGCATCCCTTTTCTCCAGGGGATCTGATCTCTGCAGTCTGGAGATGAGCTGTAATTCCAGGGGGATCCCCAGGTCCCACCTGGAGGCTCACATCCTTAAACCGATATGGCAATTTATTTATTTAGAACATTTATATGCCACCTGTCCAGGAAAACCGCTCAAGGAGGCTTACAGGTAAACTGTGATAAGAACATCTACACATTTAAAATGATTAAAAATTAACAAGCAAATAGTTAACAAACTATTAATGCAGCATTGTCCTGACTTGGATGGCCCAGGCTAACCTGATTTCATCAGATCTCAGAAGCTAAGCAGGGTCAGCCCTGGTTAGTACTTGGATGGGAACCCACCAAGGAATGCCAGAGTCTCTATGCAGAGGAAGGCAACTGCAAACCACCTCTGTTAATCTCTTGCCTTGAAAACCCTACTGAGGTGCTGTAAGTCTGCTGCGACCTGATGGCACTTTACACATAAACACACACAATGCAGCATTAAAAAAAAACAACCCAAACAGCCAGAGTGTAAGGATAGCACAAAACATTCAGTACCTTAAAAGAGCCTTATAACAGGCTAGAATGGAATGTAAAAACAATTTTAGAAGATCAACCTCTAATTACAAGCCTGGGTAATAAAGAAATGTTTAGCCTGGCACCTACAAGAGTACAGCCAGTACCAGGCGAGCCTCAAAGGGAAGGGCATTCCACAGACGAGGTGCCACCACTGAAAAAGCCGTGTGTCTGGTCACCTCTCACCTCGCCTCTCCAGGCAAAGACACAGAGAACAGGATGTGCAAGGAAGATTGGAACTGGCAGAGTGGACTGTGTGGGAGTCCTTCCAGTACTTTAGCCCTAAGCCGTTTAGGTTCTTAAATGTAAGAGCCCGTGAATTGTACCTGGAAATTCATGGGCAGCCAGTGCAGATCTTTCAGCCCCGGAGTGATAAAACTCCTGTATACTAACCCTAATAAGTAGCTTTGCTGCCACATTTTTGACCAGCTGAAGTTTCCAGACAAAGCAGCCCCACATAGAGCACATTACAGTAATCTAACCTGGATGTGATCAGAGAATGAGAAGAAGAAGAAGAAGAAGAAGAAGAAGAAGAAGAAGAAGAAGAAGAAGAAGAAGAAGATGACGATGACGATGACGACGACGACGACAAATTTCTTGGCCACTTAAGGAACAATCAGACTGGCTTACAATCACCTTCCCCTCCCCACAACAGACACCCTGTGAGGTAGGTGGTGCTGAGAGAGCTCTAAGAGAACTGTGACTAACCCAAGGTCACCCAGCTGGCTTCATGTGTAGGAGTGGGGAAACAAATCCAGTTCACCAGCTTAGCCTCTGCCGCTCAAGTAGAGGAGTGGGGAATCAAACCTGGTTCTCCAGATCAGAGTTTACCACTCCAAACCACCGCTCTTAACCACTACACCACGCTGGCTCACATAGGCAGATCACACTTCTCAAGGAAGCTGACAAAAAGCTGCTACATGCCACAGAGGAGTCCTGCACTACCAACCATAGGTCTGGATCCAGTAGCAACCCCCCAAGCTATAAACCTGCTCTTTCAGAGGGAGTGCAACCCCCTCCAAGACAGGCTGACTCCTCAGTCCTTGAGTGGCTTCGTCATTGATCAGTAGCACCTTAGTCTGTCTGGACTCAATTACAGTTATTAGCCCAGATCCATCTCCATTTTAAGGATATATCCTCCCCATGCAGCTAATGAATTGAGAAGGTAAGATTTTAACTAGGAAGTTCAATCTCTTATAGTGCAATACTCAACAGACCATACCTTTCGTATTGATTTCAGTGGGCTGAGAAGGATGAAACTCTGCTTAGGATCACACCGTTAACCACTACAGCATGCTAGCCTTGTTTATTAGGGCAGAATTGGCTTTAGACTGGGAACTGCAGTGCAATTAGAATCTCTTCCAAAATGTATCAAAGTCATTCCCAATAGAACAACAGCCCAATCCTCGAAAAGTATGTGCCCATATGCCCTCCACTGAACAGAGCATTGTCCCTTCTTTGATGGCCCAAATAGATGATCCTTGATATGGGAGATATGGAAATTGTGTCCTACCAGTGTTGTGGGTTTTCTGTTGGTTTTTTTGCAGCAGTGGAGGCTGCAGTTTGAAAGGCAGTGGGAGAAAGTGCTTAACCCTTCACTCTCAAATCACTTATCAACTCAAAATTGCCTTAAGATGTTTTACTCCTTCAAGAGGAAAATGGCAGGAAAAGAAAGGGTCCTGTAGCCTCTGCCTCAGTGCTCTTCCACTTAATATTTCTACTTTTTGGTATTAAAAAGTCATGCCTGTATCACTTGCACTGGCCCTAAGCTTAAGTGATCTTCATATACTATTTTTTAACATCTTGTTTCCTAAAGACCAGCAATTATCACTAGCCAGGTTAATAGAGAGATTCAACATGAGTCATGTTCATAGACTGCAATTCAGTGAATCCAATAGCAGTGGAATTTCCCCCACCCTCTTTATAGCAGCTGTGCTATTTTCCCTTCTCATTTCTTTTAACAAAACAAATTAACATCGTTCAGTTGCTTGTTTTATATCCTACAATCTAAACTCAGTCATATTTGCTGCCATTTGTCAGTATCTTTCTTAAAATAAACGAATTCTATTTTATTATAAATATTTATCACTTAAGTTCCCACTCAAGATGAAGGCTTAGATTCAGATCAGACCGCACCGTGGTTGATGTGAAGCACAGATCTGACAAAGACGGCCTGTTTCAGTTTCAAATACCTGTGCATGTGCATGATTATGCTACATAAAATTATTAATGTCATTTCCATAATCACCAAGTTACAATTACCCAATCTAGTTTAGGGGATCATATCTACCTGGTTCTTTTTCATCCCACTGTATCTTCAAGGCACTCAGGTTTTTCCTTCCCCATTTTATTCTTGCAACAGCCCTGCTGGGAATGTTAGGTCCAGAGAACATGACTTTCCCAGTCATATTGGCTCAAATGCACAAGAACAGGCTTCTGTGTGAATATACCTACGTGGATAGGCAATTTTGCATTAAAAATCGATCCTATTTTTGCATATTCCCCAGCTGAACTATCAACTGGGAATGCAGTCATGTAGCTCACCATATACACTGAAAAGTTCTGATCAGCTGTTTTGGGAAGGGAGAATAGGGCTGAATTTAGACATTTCCCCACCTCCAACTGGTGGTTGCCACTAATGCAAATATCTGGCTGGACCTATGTGTGTACATCTTGATTGACTGCATCCACACAGGTATGATTGGGGCCATTGCCTTCCAGTTTCTGACCTATGGTTATTTCATTCAAAGAATAAAAAGAATTCAAAGCATAAAAATGTACAATTCTCTTCTTGAGATATCTGATGTGCATGACCTCCCAGACAATGTCTACACCTCATCATAGTCTACACCTCACCGTATGTTTAATTGGTGTTTGAGGAGAGTATATTTTAAAACATATTCTAGAATTCAGTGTTATCTCCTGATTTAATTATATGATAACAGCTACATCTAACAAGAAAAAAAAAATGCGGTTAATGTGAAAATTTAGGTAGCAGAATTGTCAGTCTTAGACAAATTTCAACCAAGATGAAAAGCATCCTATTCTTGTTTTCCCTTTTTTCAATTCAATCCTGTCATCTTCATTTTCAAATAAGAACTTTAAAAATATTTGTTGACTATATCTCTCAGTAGCCATCATTGTTGTGGGGCACTTGAGAGGTATGTGTATGACCCTGATCCATACTGTACTGATGTCTTCAACTCTTATCTGAGAATTCACTGTGCCTTAGAAGATCCAGATTATTAATTCGATTCAAAAGCATTAATTCAAAAGGAATTTCCTCTGCAATGGATCTTCTTGCACAGTGCTTGGCATTGGTATGATCAGGATCGTCAATCTCAGCGGGATACAAATAGCACTGATCTCCGATCGGTGCTACAGTGTCTCACAATTTGTTTGGAAACATTTATGAAAAGAAAATGGATGCTAATTTGCTAATTATTTTTTTGTTTTCCATGTGGCACTCCATGCATCTCCTTGTGATGTTACATGGGAAAAAAACATGTCATATTGAAATAAGTAAAATACTGGCTTTGAGTTTATTTACATAGCCTGCATTTCAACAGGACATGGCCAGGTGTGTAGATGCAGGTTTCAGCTCCTAGTATTAATGCTAGGCACTATATTAATGTAGGGTTTTGCTTTGCTTGGAGCTTAGCTGCTGAAGTGACTCCACCTTGTTCCTGTTAGACTGGCCTTGGGGTGTCGGCTTATTGGCTACTCAGGAACAGAGGAAGACCTACTGAGACAAAGCTTTGTTGCGTGCCACACACCCAGTTCAGTGTGTTGATCTGTTGGTTTTCCTTCTTTCTCTCTGCTGTGTCTCGTCTTCTTGTATCTTCTGCTCTACAGCAGCAAGGCTTTTGTCTTTGTGTAGACTGCCTGTTCTTTGCATTAAGGGGGGGAGGGCTGTTTTTTTTTTTTTTAAGTCCAGATGAGCTCCCATCCTGAGCTGGGAAAGGCAATGTGGAGCAATGCCGTCTTTGCTGGTGAACATCAAGCACTCCATTTATTGCGAGTTCTGAACAAATTCATCTGACTCATTTTCCCTTGCTGGATCAGAGCCAAGGCACACAGCAACAGAAAACAAATTAGCTGCAGACAGAATTCTAACACAGCTCCCTGTATTGGTTGGGTGAATATTGTCTCAATGCTATTATCTCTCCCAAGAGCTCATGGCCCAAATGTACTACAAGTCTACCAAAATTAATGAATGCCAAAGAAAGCTCATGGCACAATAAATGTGTTCTTTATGGTACCTCAACTCTCTTACAGGGCAGTGCTAAAACTAGTCACACCCTTCTACCTCTATTGAAGTCAACAGGCTTTGAATGGTGAAACTCTGATGTACCACTGCTGTTAGCTGTTCCTCCTGCAACAGATTAACATGGCTACTCAACTGGAATTTATTAATATTATATGTGGCATTTATTTTGCCACATATGTGGCATTTACGTTGTCCGTAGCGATATTAAACTTTGCTCTTTGCTATATGTTTATTGGCCCGGGTATCTCCATTTCTTTCTAGTAATGCAAACATTGTAGGGGAAAAACACCCCCCCCCCCCACACACACACACACTCTTGTGGCTTCTCCCAGATTAATAGGTTATATTTTATTCTTGGCTAGATCTCTGACAATTACTGTGAACCATCAGAATGACAGCCTTCAGGGACTGAAAGAATAACAGAATATCAGAGATGCGATGAGGGATACCGATTGAGTGGTCAGTCATGTTCAAATTCCTCACTCATTCAAAACACTTCTATTACCATCATGTAGGGGTGCCAGCCTCCAAGTGGGATCTGGGGATCCCCTACAGCTAATCTCCAGATAGGGATGCCAGCCTCCAGGTAGGACCTGGAGATCTCCCAGAATTACAGCTCATCTCCAGACTACAGAGATCAGTTCCTCTAAAAAAAAAAAATGGTTGCTTTGGAGGGTGGACTCTATGGCATTGTATCCCACTGAGTTCCCTGTCCTCCTCAGGCTCCACCCCCAAATCTCCTGGAGTTCCCCAACCTGGACCTGGCAATCCTACACTCCCCAACCCCCACTGGTGGCTAGGGGGGACCTGGCAACCCTACCATCAGGTATGTCCTTGAGAAAGTGAGACCCTATAATTAATTCATTTGGATTTGGTAAGATTGTATGCTCATCACCCCTTCTTTATATCACTGACAGCCACAACTGGATTTGTAGTTTTTATAACAAATAGTAATTATTGTATAACCTTTATCCTAAGGCCTAGACTTTGTACCAGTTATAAAATCCATTGACAAACATCAACAGGCTATCATAAGGCATTAAGGACAAGTAGGAGCTGACCCTAATGGGCTGTAAATGAATTTTTGTCCTGAGTTTATACATCACCAGCTTCAGAGTATGACTGCAATAACAGGAAGTGGGGGAAAGACCCAACGTAGCAGTGAGAAGTGGGATATTGTTGCTATTCAGCCTGTGAGAATAACAGACAGAATTTCCAGCATTACTTTAGAAGTTATGTTCAGCCTGTATTTCTTCATTGTTTCTTCTGTATTTTATTCCATGCCTATACTGCTGGAACACATACACTCCAGAGATGATACCAAGGGGTAGTGGATACTCCCCCCCAAAAAAAGTTCCTGCTACCCCTTTCACTCCCCCAGCTTCCAGTCATACTACATCAAGTTCCTGGGTCCTATAGAAGTGATTACAATTGCATTTACCTCCATTCTATTAAGTGTATCGGGGGGGGGGATCCTTTCTGACCATGCAGGCACCTTTGGATTTTTGACAGGGAGTGGCAGGTGCCATAAAAAAGGGCTACCACAGAAGGCGGACCCAGACAAAATATGGCTGCCACAGAAGGTGGAGCCAAACCCAGAATGTTAGGGAGTGAGGTTATGCTTTATGGGTAATCCAAGAGAACTCCAGGCCCCACCTGGAGGTTGGCAACGCTACCAGTAACTCTGGACCTACCAGCACTATTTTACCTCCTGTTAGCAGAAGAGTTTCAATCTCCAAATTTAACAAACTTAATGAAACTTACGACTGCAACCTGATTACTACATAAAACAGCTACATATATTAATTAATTAAACCATTTACACCCCACCTTCACTCTTAGACTCAACTGAGCTAACTAAGCAAACCCCAACAGTGAAGCAAATAAAGTATATATTCAGTGTGCACAGCAAAATCCTTCTTGCCCTAATGATCTGGGACACCCCTTTACTCCCCAAAATTTATATCTTACAGAGAGGACTCCAGCTCTCAAAAACGTATGCGACAACGCATTCATTTGTTTTTTAAGGTGCCCTGAGACTCTTTTGTTGTTTTGGCAGCAGCAGGCTGCCATGGCTACCACTCTGGAATTCTCTTAAACTAATTTTTCGGGAGTCCCTTAGGCACTGATCTTGTTAATGAAACTGCTCCTATTCTGATGCATGGGACAGTCTATCAAGTTTACATTAAAGCATTTCTACAGCTGTGAGTTACTTAGGAAACAATCTTCAGATTACTTAGGGTTGATTCTCTCTCTCTCTCTCTCTCTCTCTCTCTCTCTCTCTCTCTCTCTCCTTTTTGAGGAAGAATAGCTACTATATGACCTTCTCCCTTTATTTCTTATTAGTATAAGGATTGTGTGAATATTCATCCATATGGTAGTTCAAGAGGCCATATCCCCCTCCCCAAATGCAACCTCACAGGTAATATTTAGAGGAAGATCCGAGTCCAGTAGCACCTTAGCGACTAACAAGATTTTTGGGGTATAAACTTTCAAGAATCCAAGCTCCCTTCATCATCGTAAGATTTATGATATGACAGCTTACATATCTGAACACGGAGAGCCATTATGCTGTAGTAATAAGAGTGTCAGGCTAGGATCTGGGGTCCTCAGGTTCCAATCTGCCATAGAAACATGATGAATGACCTTGGGCCTAGGGTTACCAGGTCCCGTCCCCCCAGCTCTGGCGGGAGGTTTTTGGGGCGGAGCTGAGGCAGGGATTGTGTGTGCGCAGCCACGATCGCATCACTCCAGGTTTATACCTGGAAGGGCCGCATCGCAATGGGCCTTTTACCACTCAGACTGGGAGTTTGAGTGGGTAAAGGGCCATTGCGATGCGGTGCTTCCAGGTGTAAACCAGGTGTAAACCAGAAGTAAACCGTCAGCACAGCCACACGCGCACACAATCCCCTCTTCCAAATCAGACACTGAATATATGTAACCTGGCAACCCTACTTGGGTCTGTCACTTATTCTCGGCCTAACCTACCTCATAGGGTTGTTGTGAGGATAAAAGAACATAAGAACATAAGAAAGGCCCTGCTAGATCAGACCAAGGCCCAACAAGTCAAGGGAGGCCCATCAAGTCAAGGGATGGGAGGACAATGATGTAAGGTGCTTTGGGTCCCTACTGGGGAGAAAAGCAGAGTATAAATGAAGTAATATTTGGACATGACAGGACATCTGCAGCAAGACTCAAATCTGGACTAGTGATGTGAAAGTCACAATGGCTACACAGGGGACTTTCCCCCAAATGGATCGCAGCATGCTCCTGTTTTAGAGGGAGAGTTCACAGGACGTTGTGCTCTTTCCAAGCTTGACTTGTGGGCTTCTTGGGGCTTTCCCTTTTGAGCTGCATCAAAGGAAAACCTCCTCTGATGCAGTTCAAAGGAGGCAGTGCGGGATGGCTGGGGGGAGCAGATAGAGGGAGGCCGTGCAGGATGGCCGTGGGCAGCAGATAGAGGGAGGAGGCAGAGCTAAGCTCCCCCTTCAAAATGGCAGTCCTATGGCCTGCATTTCCTTCCCCACCTTTTAGCTCTTTAACTGGACTTTCTTGTTCACAGCTGATCCTTGGTGCTATTTTGCACCATAGCTCAGCAGGCAAGGGGGAGAAGGGTTGCCAAGCTGTGGGATGGGGTGGGGTAGCACAATTGTCATCTGTACTTTTGTGCATGGGTGCACCTGTGCTGGTGACATAATGGAGGGATAGGAGGAAGGGCACACTGTGGATGGCAGGAAGCTCAGGAAGGATGGGGCATGTAGATGCCATCCCTTCCTGCTTCAGTGCATCTCGACGCTCCTGACGCAGTGAGGATGCATTTCTGCACCCCCTCATGTGGAAGCAGCTTTGGTTGCCTTCTGCAGTAAGAGTTTTGAGGAATTGCCTTAGGGTTAGTTGTCATATGCAATACAGAAGGGAAAGCAAAAATCAGTGAAACAAAAGAATTGTCCCTGATTACTGAAAAAATTAACAGTTTAAAAAAGTAAGAAGAAGAGTTGGTTTTTATATGCCAACTTTCTCTACCACTTAAGGAAGAATCAACCTGGCTTACAATCACCTTCCCCTCCCCCCAACAGACACTCTGTGAGGTAGGTGGGGCTGAGAGAATGTGACAAGCCCAAGGACACCCAGCTGGCTTCATGTGGATGAGTGGGGAAACAAATCCACCACATTAGCCTCTGTTGCTCATGTGGAGGAGTGGGGAATCAAGCCCGGTTCTCCAGATCAGAGTCCACTGCTCCAAACCACCGCTCTTAACCACTACGTCACACTGGCTCTCTTTCTTTCTTTTTCGGGCATAATTTTGGAGAGGGTATGAAGGCTTCCTTTTATTTTATAGTCAATAATTTATAAAATGTTTTCCAACAGTTTTTCAACAGCTGTGAAGTTTGGCAATCGTAGGGAAAAGATGTTAGTTGCGAAGGAATTCTTCAGCAGAAGTATGAGACACTTTTTCTCATGTGCTTTGCTATGTGCAAAGACATTCCTGAATGAACAATCTAAAACATGAAGCAATTGATAAAAATAGGAGATCGATTCACAGAAATACATAAGGGAACCCGTAAGCATGTCTTACACCCATGCTTCAAGATTATCTGCTTTCAAATGTCATATAATCCCAAATTAATAACTACGCCCTACTGTGCTGAATAGCGACAAGGGCATTGTTAAGTACAGCCTAAAAAGATGGCATTTCAAATCATCATTTCCTGCAGAAGAAACGGGAACGATGGCCATTTTTAGATGCATTTAGCACTGGGACATTTATGCTGGTTCACTGTGCAGCTTCCAGAAATAATCGAATGTTATTGAATCATAAGGAATTCATGCAGGCTGTGCTATTGCAGCCATAAATTAAAATGACAATTCACAGGGTGGCAGCTTCTCCTTGAGAGCAGCATCTCTAATCTCATGTTGTCTTTCCAAAGCGGATTGCCTGGTACAGCGTCGATGATGTGATTTTCTTTTACAGCTAAATTATGACTTCAGGGTGATTGATTTCCCCAAGCTATGCTGAGATCTCTAGCTGCCTAGTAGTGTCTATGCTCGATTGTATATTTGCTAAGTCTGTGTGTGAAATCTTTCAATTATTTGGTAAGAAGCTTGGCCAATCATGGGGAGGTATAACACTCCTTTGGACCTAAGATTGCCAGCCTCCAGGTACTAGCTGGAGATCTCCTGCTATTACAACTGATCTCCAGCTGATAGAGATCAGTTCACCTGGAGAAAATGGCCGCTTTGACAATTAGATTCTATGGCATTGAAGTCCTTCCCCTCCCCAAACCCTGCCCTCCTCAGGCACCATCACAAAAACCTCCCACAGGTGGTGAAGAGGGACCTGGCAACCCTATTTGGACCCCTTCTGAAGTTACTAACCCATGGCAGGATGGTTCTTCCTGCACCTAGGTCATGTGGGAAGAGTCTACAATGCAGTTGTTTTCACACTATCATGTCCTCTTTTAGAAACATAAGAAGGGGGCCCTGGGAGGTAAGCTGAGAGACAGCGACTGACTCAAGATTGCCCAGTGAATTTCAAGGCAGAACAATGATTTGAAAAATACATGTATCCCCAGTCTACTATATTGGACTAGGTCTGATCAGTTCCTAGATAAGTTCACCTTAAGAAAATGGCAGCTTTGGGAGGTGGAGTCTATAGCAATGCACCCCATAGAAGTCCCTCCCCTACCAAAACCCTGCCCCCTCAGGCTGCACCCCCCCAAATCTCCAGGTATTTCCCAACCTGAAACTGGCAACCATATATATTCCTCTTCTTTTGTGGCCTCCACTGGAAAAGACAGGGGAATAGGGCCTGAGATGTACGGTAATCATGTCAGGCCCAAAGAGCTTTCTTTTGCTCCACTTCCTCTCTTGCTTTTAAAGGGAGGAGGTGGAGATCTACATTGAGCTCCATAATGGGTGCAGAAATATCCATTGTAGCCAGAAGACAAAATTAATCAGCTCATTTCTATTTTTCTGTTTCTCAGACTCTGTTTCTTCTTCCTGCCTTTCTAAGGGGCACAGAAGGAAAATGGTGCCTCTTCCCCCCCCCTCTTGATGCAAAAGGGGTGCAGAAAAGGAGACAAACCAAATGAAGGAGAAGAAAAAAACATCGCATTTTTTCTCTCTGAATATGAGCCAGCATGGCGTAGTGGTTAAGAGCGGTGGACTCTAATTTGGAGAACCGGGTTCAATTCCCCACTCCTCCACAGGAAGCCTGCTAGGTGACCTTGGGCCAATCATAGTTCTCTCAGATGTCTCTCAGCTTCCGTGGAGGCAGGCAATGGCTAACCACTTCCAAACTTCTGTTGCCTTGAAAACCCTATGGGGTTGCCATAAGTCAGTTGTGACTTGACGGCACTCTCCACTTCCACGTGATATTTCAAAACAGATTGTTCCTGAACATAATGGCAGAAGGGGCAGATTTTAGCATCATGCATCTTTTACTTTTCATAATTTTTGTTTCATTTTGCACACTTACCACAGTTCTTTTTCATGTTGTACTTTCATGTTACACACTGTTCTCTCAGTACTTTCATTTATTTTGGGGTACCCGATGATTTTGTCTTTTACTGCCTGAAAGCAAAATGAGCATAATTTTTGTCTTGCAAAGCAACATATAAATAATGATAATGAATAACACTTATCGTTTAATGGTACAAAAGACTGCTCAAAGGGTGTTGCCTAAGTTAGAATTATCCCGATGTAGGCGAAGAAGAAGGGAACTGAGAGGGTGGTTTACCTAAAGTCATGAGGTGAGGTGGCTGAGGTGACATTTGAAACAGAGATTTTCTGCCTCATAGGTCATTCCTTTAGCCACAATAGTTTTAACTTGGTGGCAAAATGGTTAACATGGTAATAACTCTGCTAACATTAACTCTCAAATTACATAAACATTCAAAACACCGGAAATATGAGTTATGATTGTCTCACAAACTTTAGAAATAATTTCCTTTCTCATATATAATACTTCCTCCTCTGTCTGGAGACTTTAGCTGCTATCCTTTGTTTGCTTTACTACTGTTTTGTGAAAACTAACTTAGCAGGCAGATAAATATTGAGCTTTCCCCTGAAAGGGAACAGTGCTTGTGAAAGTTTGAGTATCCTACTATTTATTGTGTGAAAACAGCGTTAAAGGCTTGTGTTAAAGGCATGCATTCTCTTACCACAATTATCCCCCAAATTTCATCATAGAGCACAGGGAAGGAAGGGCAAAACATTGCTGTCTCCATGCTCAGGTTTGAGTCAAACAGCCCATTCCTGAGAGGAATGCCTGCGCCGGGCTTAGGAGGCAAACTAAAGGCGTTGCTTAGCGGCGTTGCTTAGGAGGCAAACTAGTGGCGTTGTAACCCGGCGCAAAAACAAAACAAAACGTGCAACCCTATGAGGTGGCATATCCCAACCCTAAAAGGTGGCATATCTCAACAAAAAAGGGGGGGGTTCCTGAAACGTTACGCCCCGGGCCCAGCACTGCTGCGGTGGCGGCCAGGGGCCGGCGGCCGGTCCTGCATGCTGGCGCTGGGGCCACTCACGCCGGCGTACGCCTTCCAGGTGCCGGCGGTGTGGGCCCCTGCGCCGGTGTGCACCATTGCCGGCCACCTAAGGCCTTTCGGCACGGCCGCCGGCGCATCTCAGGAATGTGCTGTAAATGAGCAACTATATGAGCATCTTCCTTTCAGGACTACATGAAGATGATTTCTCTCTACACAGTTTCTTACAAGTGTTCAACTTGTTCCCTGTGCTAACAGGCATCACAGGCAAATGGCTAATAGGACATTACCCACAATTTTTTTTATATAACCAGAGGAATCCCCAGTAATTATGCAGAAATGTTGCTTTTCCATTTCATTCTTAGAAGGGGGTAGGGTTGCCAGGTCCCCTTCGGCCACTGGCAGGGGATGGGGTGGTGGTGGTTAGGGTTGCCAGTCCCAGTTTGGGAAACTCCTGGGGATTTGGGGATAGAGCCTGGGGAAGACAGGGACCTCCGTGGGGAACAATGCCATAGAGAGACCACCCTCCAAAATAACCATTTTCTCCAGGGGTACTGATCTCTGTAGTCTGGAGGTGAGCTGTAACTCCAGGGGATTCTCAAGCCCCACCTGGAGGCTGGCATCCCTAGTGTGGCATCAGGAGCAAATCCCCTGGCCCCAGTCTTAACAAGACCTCTTAAATACAACAGGAGAAGTTAAAGATTACCTCCCCATGCTGTACTACTCAGGTTTAGAGTTGGGGCATGGCGCAAGCTCTTCTTCCATCTTTGAAACGGAGCAGTTGAGTACTCTTCTGGCATCATGCGAGAGGGGGCAATTTCTTCATGTTTTCTCTACCTTTCTCTATGATGCCTCACAACTTAGGTTTCCACAGCCTGATCATGATATTGTTCGGCTTCATGTTCCCTCAAACTGGCAGCTTTTTGCAAGTTCCTTTGTAAAGAAACTATACTTGAGACCTGTTTTTTTTTTTTTTAACCATGGTGGTTTACATCACTGAGGAAACCACCTTCTTCAAGCTATTTATATTCACTCATCTTTCCCAGATAGCTCCATGACAGACTTTTTCTAAACGGCTTCACCAGCCTTGATGATAATGGGTTCAGTCTTCATCTTAAGCGCACACAGAAAGCTACTCTAATATAATCTAATTTTTATTTGATAAAATTGAACAGAGAAGACATGTTTTAAGAATCAGTGTTTTGCATAATTGATTGATTGATTTAAAACATTTGAATAAAACGCCATGCTGTGGAATCATTTAAGTTTCAAAAGCGATTCCTTTTAAGAAGCACATTGTTAATAATCCCCCACTAGATTCCTCTTCTTTCTGTTCTGTTTTTTCCCCCCTTTGAGGATGCCGCAGATGCCAACTTTCTTCACGATTATGCAGGAGCGAGAGAAATCCAAACGGCGGCAAAAAAGAATTTGGCATCTTTTGCGCTGTGTTTCATCTAATGGCCACGAGAGCAGCTCTGTTTTGAAAGGCTGCCAAAAACAATGTAATATTAAAACCCACGAACGTTGCTTCCGCCGCTTCATGGAATACCTGAAATTCTCATCCCTCTTAGAGGTGAAATCACAGAGTCTCGAAGGCAGGCTGTGCTATGTATTATACATGTGTTTATGTAATATATGCATGTAATTAGAGCTCTGGCTGTCTAGCAAGTGTCACGCCCTTGAATACCAGGCGACTTTCAGTATCACTGCTTTTTCACGGTTTCTTTTCTCTCAGATGAAAAATGAAACATGGCCCGACCAAGAACATTTCTAGATATTTCTCTGCTGGGTGAGAAACTGAAGAAGAAAAAGAATTGCTTGAATCATTCAGAAAGGAAACTGTTTCCCCTTTCTTTCACACTTTAGAATTTCGAAATAGTAATGTGTTAAGGCTGCATGGGTTTAGTTCTGGTTGAGAAGCAACTGTCCATAATTAGCAAAAAGCAAAATGATATATTTTTGTGCAAGCTCGTGTTATTTCTGTATGTATTGTGGGGGCTGCCAGGGGTATGTCATACTGCCAGTCCATCCCAGTGCCTCAAGAATCACAAGACCATGCGCTTAGGGTTGCCACGTCCCTCTTCACCACTGGCGGGAGGTTTTTGGGATGGAGCCTGAGGAGGGTGGGGTTTGGGGAGGAGAGGGGCTTCAGTGCCATAGAGTCCAATTGCCAAAGTGGCCAATTTCTCCAGGTGAACTGATCTCTACTGGCTGGAGATAAATTGTCATAGCAGGAGATCTCCAGCTACTACCTGGAAGTTGGCAACCCTGGATGAGGCCTTCCCCCTCCCCCACCCCAACAGCCAGGGCCAAGGCAGCACATGCAGCACAAAGGCAAGCCCGCCTAGGTCTCCACTGGGCTGGGCCTGCTGCCCCAACCTCACCTGTCCTGCCAGGACGAGTGGGCAGGAATTTCCTCCTGGGCTCACTGGCAGGCACTGCCACTCCCACTGCCATCCTGAATGGGCTGTAGGGTTACCAACCTCCAGGTAGTAGCAGGAGATCTCCTGCTATTACAACTGATCTCCAGCCGATAGAGATCAGCTCACCTGGAGAAAATGGCCTTTTGGGCAATTGGACTCTATGGCATTGAAGTCTCTCCCCTGTCCAAACCCCGCCCTCCTCAGACTCCACCCCAAAAACCTCCCGCTGGTGGTAAAGAGGGACCTGGCAACCCTAATGGGCTGGCTATGAGAACAGTGTTTGAACCTCCTCTCCGAGCCTCTTCACCAGCTTCTTTGGCCTTCCCCATTTCTGGGTGAGTGGCTGCAACACCAGGGGGGAGGGATGTATGTTGGGCTGGGCCTCTGCTATTTCAACTGATCTCCAGCCAATAGAGATCAGTTCACCCGGAGAAAATGGCCGCTTTGGCAGTTGGACTCTATGGCATTGAAGTCCCTTCCCTCCCCAAACCCCTCCCTCCTCAGGCTTCACCCCCAAAACCTACCACCGGTGGCAAAGAGGGACCTGGCAACCCTAGCCTTAAATTACTTGAGACTTATTTACTTTGATGATCTTCTGGTCCTCTACAGGATCCCTGATCAGGATGTCAGTATTGTCTTCCTGCTTTTGTTCATGGTCTGTAAATGTATCCAGGGAAGAACCGTTCATCCAAGCCTGTGTTCATGGATACCACATTTTCCCCATTGGATGCAGTTCTTTTTCTAAATTTTAGTTGACTGCCTTACACCTCTCATTATGATTATTAACATTTAGTACATTTCCAGTTAATTGCAATTGAAATTGCACCTCCAGTTTCAGAAAGGAGGGTGTATGACTAGGAGGACTACAGTCTAACACTTACCAACTATGCAGGAAACACCAGCAGATATTCTTAGCCATCAAGGTAACAAAGGATTGTTAAACCAGCAGAGCTGCAGATTAGGAAAAGAAACTACTTTTTAATCTCCAAACCCCGAAGAACAGGTGTCAAAATGTCCATGTTTGCTGACTTTTCTAATAATTAGTGAGAACAAAATTCCTTTATCAAAGGCACCTAAGAAAATGTAGCAATTTGGCATAAGGGGATAAGATCTCATAAAGACTATGGTTAACAATCAGAAATTGGAGGGGAAGAAAACAAGCTTTAACAGAGGAGAGAAGTAATCACAGAAAGAACAAGCATTTCTGTTGGGAGCAGTAGTAGTGTCCCCCCCCCCCCATAAGTGGTCAGGTGAATCAAGCGAAGTAGCAAAATTGCAGGCAAAACCAATTATTTGTGTGTGCCATCAAGATGCAGCTGATTTATGGCAACCCCAGCAAGGGGCTTTCAAGGAAAGTGAGAAGCAGAGGTGCTTTGCCATTGCCTTCCTCCACAAAATCTTATTTGGTGGTCTATCCAAGGGCTGACCCTGCTTAGCTTCTGAGATCTGACTCGATTGGACTACTGTTCCATTCCACATCCCTAAAGCCGAGGACCGACAATCTCAAACTGACTGCAAAATAGATGTCAATGTTGATGTATATTGTTTATTTCAGCGTTCATCTGTAAGTTATGCATGTTCGGCTCCTGCAGTGTCAAGCTCAAAGAATCACCAGTAATTAAACAGAATTTACAATAATCCAGTAGAACATACATTTTTCTACATCCCTGTTACCCTGCAATATTGAATGTGGATGGCTGGAATCAGTGAGCAGGAAGTTGTTTATATAGACTCAATCTTGAGTGTACAGAGGAGGCATTTTACTTTCTTTACCCTATGCTTTATGAGAAAGTTGGGTAGAATACGTGCCTCATGCTCTCCCCCACTATAAGCTGTTAGGTGCTTGATCAGACCAATTTCCCTCCCTGCCCTCCATTTTCCTTTCCCTCCCTTTAACCGCTGCCCAAATGTCCTCAACATTCTGTGCCTTCTGGACAACGAGCATGTTCAGTCCTCATTGGGGTTTTTTGGCGGGGGGGGGGGCTTTCTTTTTTTAATTTGCAAAGTACTGTTTTAGCATGCCACCCAGGGATTCCTCCAGCTATGAAGAAAACCCCTACTTTGCCTATGTGTGCCTCTGTTTAGCTGCTTTACTGATAAGAAGAGAAGCATTGAATTCTCTTTTGGAACAACGGGCACAGTAGCCAGTCGTCGCATTTCTTTATGAAATCCTCATAGAATATTGAAATTATAACACTTTAGCATGACTGAGGAACAGGACATAGCGGGAGGTTATATAGATCAGGAAGTGGGGCTACGAAGATTGAGAGCCTTTGAACCCTCATGAAGCTGCCTTGTACTGATTCAGACCCTTGGTCCATCAAAGTCAGTCTTGTCTACTCAGACCGGCAGTGGCTCTCCAGGGTCTCATGCTGAGGTCTTTCACATCACCTACTCGCCTAGTCCCTTTAACTGGAGATGCTGGGGATTGAACCTGGGACCTTTTGCATGCCAAGCAGATGCTCTACCACTGAGCCACAGTCCCTCCCCTAACCAAGCCAGAACATTTGATTAGTATGTGACAGAGTATATAGCCAGTCATTCCTACCAAGAAAAGTACAGAACTTGAAGGTAGCGCTGGGGCGTAGACAGGACCTGCTCAGCACCCCGATACTGTATGGGTCTGATGACAGCGATCTTCCTGCTGAACCTTGATACAGCATTGCAGAGAGTGGGTGATATGATACTTCCCTCCCAAAACAGGAGTTGGGTCTGGAAAGAAGATAAGGGAAGATAGAATCATGTGCAATAATCTGTATAGGGAGGAATTAACATGTAAAAAGCTGTGCCCAGAAAGATAAAGTCATTTTAAAAACCATTGGCTTCAAGCCACATAATTCTGAGCAGGAGAAACAAAGAAAACCTTGGTTCCCAAGAGGTTTTGTTTTCCGGGCTATTTTGAGTGAGTCAATTTTCCTGCTCAGTTGGAAACACTCTATTCTAGTATGATGGACAATGATGAGGTTTTCAGAGGACTCCCAACAAGCTATTTAAAAAGTTATTATCTATATTATAGATTTATGAATTTAAACAACATGAATTTAAATTGAAATGTTGTTGCCTAGTAAGAGCCAGCGTGGTGTAATGGTTAAGAGCGGTGGTTTAGAGGGGTGGACTCTAATCTGGAGAACCGGGTTTGACTCCCCATTCCTCCACATGAGCGACAGATGCTAATCTGGTGAACCGGGTTTTTCCCCCCACTCCTCCACATGAAGCTTGCTGGGTGATGAGCTAGTCACACCTCTCTTAGAGCTCTCTCAGCCCCACCTACCTCACAGGGTGTCTGTTGTGGGGAGGGAAAGGGAAGGTGATTGTAAGCCAGTTTGATTCTTCCTTAAGTGGTAGTGAAAATTGGCATATAAAAACCAACTCTTCTTCTTCTCTTCTTATGTTTTTTTTTTAGATTTGATATGGACACTATATGGTATATAGGTAGCACTGGAAGACCCCCAAAGTAAATTTTTATGTATTTTCAGCTGGCACATGTGTGATACAAAGTCCTTGTGGCAGCCACAAGGACATTGTGTTAAATGACTTGACCCTGAACAAGAATAGTTTTAATTACCAGTTCTAGTCCAATCTGGCTCTTGCTAGAAGCTAGTTCAAGTTTTCCTCCAGCTGTATCTTGATGGTCACAGTAAAGTTACCCGTTGGTTATTCACTCTGGCCATTTATGCATGGCGAATTTTGATGCTGGCTCAAAGCTCTTTTTTAAAATGCAACTTTAAAAATGCCTATTCACAGTCCCGACGCAAAAGGAGAAATTGCACCCTCCCTCACTCGTCTGCTCTTTCGTTCCTGTTCCTTGGTTCCTTCAGGGGATTCTTTGCGGCGGGGGCAGAGCAAACACCAGAGGTCGTGTTAAAGGGGCTCTTAAGTAATGTGAAGCAGGTATGCGCTGTCTTTGCAGTCACTTCTGGAATGACAGTTCAGCGTGAAAAATTAAAAAAAATATATGTGGGGCAATTCAGCCTGGAACGCGTTGCTAATCACCAAGCATAAATGGCCTCTCAGTGTGATTACCTCTTCTTCATGATACAAAATAGTTGAAATTCAGCAGAGAGAAGCAAAAGATGGAGACAAAGAAAGATAGTGAACAAAATGTAGGCTTTCTAAATATTGCTAGATCAGAGACAGTTGATTTGTTTAACACATTGCAATTCAGTGAAGAGCTGCAAATAGTTATGACACTGCTAGAGAAATGTCGGGAACATTGCCGCCCTAAAGTAAATGAAGCTATTGAGAGAGATTAGTTGCACATGAGAGCTCAGAAAAAAAGAGGTGAAAACTTTTGAATCTTTTATTGTAAATCTCAGATCATTAAGCCAGACATGCCATTTTGGAGATCTGCTTGCAAGAGATCAGGTTGTAATTGGAATTAGGGATTGAAGCCTTAAGAAAACAGATTGCCAAGGATCTTTATTTAAACTAGGAAAAGGCGATCACAATTTGCCAAGCTGCATAACTGGATGAGGTCAGCCTGTACGTCTGGAGAGAAAACAAGACAATGTAACTCCACAGCAAACTGGACCAGGCAGGCAGAGCCAAGAGAGCATGCAAAAATCAACACAGCATGGAATATTCCAGTGTGAAACACTCTGAATGAATCCGCAAAAAACTGTATAAATGATTGCTCACTGTAGAAGCAGGCACAGATCCAGACGGTGTCCTGCTTGTGGAAAGACCCGTCGTGTCTGCAGGAAACTGTTCACTTTGCAGGAGAGCAGTTGGGCGTCACAAAGAAATAAGGTACCAGGGTTCAGTGTGGTACACAAAGCGTCAACACTGGCCCACACAACAAGGTTCAGAGGAACATGCCAAATATACTAGTTTGTCCTAATTAGGTTATGTGGAACACATATATTATGTGGAGCACATAATATATTAGGTTATGTAGAACACAGGCAGGATAGTGCAGTTGTCTTGTTTGTGGGCTTTCTAGAGGCACCTCAAGTCAAGTCAAGTCAAGTCAAGTTTATAGTATAAGGCCATAGGCTGTTACACTCTAAACAGTATAATAATATAACAGGTTAAAATGTACAGAACCAGAATCATTAAAAAAAATACAAAATTAAAAAATTAAAATGTGCCCATTCGCTCTATCCAGCTTTACCACTTTTCGTGATTTACTTCGCCCTGATTTTCTTGGCCGCCAGGCCATACAGTGCCATTTTTTTGGAAAATATAAGGGTCCATATCTGATAACAAATAGATCCAGCATGGCTTTTCTTATGTTCTTATGACTATAGCAACAGAAAGAGAGAGTTCTCTTTCTTGGGAGGTTTGCAAGAGCTGTCAGCTTCCAATGACAAGACAGTTACATAAATGAAACTTACAAGGTAGGCACCAAAGATCAACTGAATGTGTCTTCTGGGAGGTTGCTTTAAGAAGCTTAGAGGGAAAGCCAACCACAATGCAGAAACAGAGCTATTTTAGCATGCAAATACATATGACCAAATTAGGATGGTGCATTGGTAGTTGTATAATTGCATCAACACATACATTTATTTATTACATTTATACCCTGCCCTTCTCGGCACTGCATTACTAATCTTGTTGATTTGACAAAACTGTTAGGGCCAATTCACAAATTTTTAAGTTCTTCTGGCCACCAAAAAGCCTTTTCTAAGACATGTGCTTTGAGTGCTGTGCTAGGGTTAGATTAGGGTTGCCAGGTCCCCCGTGGCCACCAGCAGGGGATGGGAGTGGGGAGGGTTGCCATATCCAGGCTAGGAAACTCCTGGAGATTTGGGGTGTGGAGCCTGGGGAGGACAGGGACCTCAGTGGGATATAATGCTATAGAGTCCACCCTCCAAAGCGTCCATTTTCTCCAAGGTAACTGATCTCTGCAGTCTGCAGAAGAGCTGTAATTCGGGGGGATCCCCAGCTCCTGGCATCTCTACCTGGAGACTGGCATCCCTACCTTAGACAAACCATACTTGTTGATGCTTGACACAGTGTCAGTCTTCTACAATAGAGATGACTGCCAATTCCATTACTCTCCCCCAAAGTTTCAACCTATAAATGTTTTCCAAACTTCAGTACTATGGATTGGATCCTAAAATGCCTTTCTATCAAGTGAGGTGAATACAAGGCTTCTTCTGTGACAAGAAGATTCCTCACTTAGCAGAAGGGAACCTTACGATCTAACTCTCTATAATCACACAGTCTTTCCACTGTCAGAGAAGGACTGTATGAGTTGGGCTACTACAGGGATGCAGAGAGAAGTAGCATGTCTGTTCCAGGAAATTCCAGTCCAAAATGAAATACCATTGTGCAAGTTAATTCTCAGGGAAATTCCTGCTGCATCAGTAATTGCAGCATTGTGCAGTTCTGCTGTTTATGGAGAGTCTTCTGGCCTGCCAGGAATTGCAGCATGATGCAATTTATCAATCTGTCAAAACACCAACAATGATTCCTTCAGTGGATACCACTAAACAAGAGGATGCATCGTCAACCTCCACTGCTGCTCAACACAAATTAGGTGCAGGGCTCAAATGTCTATTTAAAGACACGTGTGAGTAAGAGGTTCATTGTTTGAATAATTATTATTTATGCCATAACACTAATATGGAAAGGCACTTTATGAATCTATAATTTTTTCAGATTTATACAGTGCACTGTTCAACATTAATCTTGCCAAAATTTAGTGTATTATACTTTTTTAGAATGATGTACATTTTTGAAATCTAGGTCTGGATCCTGCATCTCAGTACTGCTAAAGGCACTGATCCAGTGCAAGGGCCTTCTACTGACTCAAGAGTAGCATAGCTTCCTGCAATTAGCAACATAAATCTGTGGGATTCAATCCATATAGTTATGTGTAAGTGGACACATATGTGTACAGTAGTGTGTATATTTCTAAATTATATATGGGTGTGTGTGTGTGTGTGTATTTGTAAGCATATATGCATGTGCCTTGACCTGGATGGCCCAGGCTAGCCTGATCTCATCAGAACTTAGAAGCTAAGCAGGGTTGGTCCTGGTTAGTATTTGGATGGGAGACCACCAAGGAATACCAGGGTTGTTATGCAGAGGAAGGCAATGACAAAACATCTCTGTTGGTCTCTTGCCTTGAAAACCCTACTGGGTTGCCATAAGTTGGCTGCAACTTGATGGCACTTCACACACACACATATATGCATGTAGACAGTTCTATTAATTTTATTAAAAATGTACATTCTTCTTGTCAATTTACTTCCTTTATTTATAGTTGCTGAGGAAAGTTTTGGTGAGTGAGTTGCCTGTTCAGAATAGATCCTGCTCATATGTACATATGATATAGTCCTGTGGGTATTTATCACCTCTATCACCTTTGCACATCTTTAAAAACCAAATTCTAATAGCATAGCATCTTCTAAAATTGTAGACTAATATATCATCTTCTAACATTAACATGTATTTCATATATGTTTTGGTTCTTACATTGTGAATTTTTCATGTGTAATACAATAACACCCTGACCTGGATGGCTCAGGCTAGCCCAGTCTCATCCGATCTTGGAAGCTAAGCAGAGTCAGCTCCAGTTAGTACTTGTATGGGAAACCACCAAGGAAGTCCAGGGTTGCTATGCAGAAACAGACAATGTCAAACCACCTTTGTTCGTTTCTTGCCTATGGAATCACCATAGGTTGGCTGAAACGTGATGGAACTTTCCAACACCAATACAATAATGTATTATTTAATACAGCAATTATTTTTTGAAATGCATTATCTACATTGGTTTATAAACTATAAAATAGTTCTGAAATATTATGGCTTGTATCCAGCCACCCATTCATGGGAAGCAGATAGGGTTTTTCTGCATTTCTTTCCATTCTTACAGCCCCCTCTGCTACACAGAAAGGTCGTTCTTGGGGTCGGAGGATCCGCATGGAAGAATGGCTGTGTGGGCTGGGGGCTGGAATAAGGAGAGACAGGAGGATGATCCTGCCCTCTCCCCACAATGGAACTGTGTTTGTGAAAGAAGAAGGAGGAGTGATTTTGCTCCCTACTCCTGTCTTAGTCCAGGCCCCCAACCCACATGGCCACATTGCTTTTCCTCTGTGTAGGTCCTATGACACATGAATTAATGAAGCTGCTTTATATTGAATCAGACTCTTGGTCCATCAAGGTCAGTAGCCTCTACTCTCACTGGCAATGGCTCTCCAGGGTCGCAGGCAGAGAGGTCTTTGGTATGACTTACCACTTGATACTTTTAAGTGGAGGTGCTGGCGATTGAAACTAGGAGCTTCTGCGATCCCAGAAGTAATCTTTCTGGGTGTCGGAAGGGACTGAAGGGGGGGGGGGAGGCAGAAGAAATGCAAGAAAACTCTACATAGTGTGCACAGATGATTTACCACAGACCTATAATGTTATATATTTATCATTTTTCTAGGATCAGTTTTACTGAGTCATATTTTACTGCATAATTATTTATTATTAATGATGTAATGTGCCACTTGTTATTGAAACTTTATTACCAGAAATCTAACACTCTGCATTTATTATTCCAATTTAAAAAGCAAGCAAACAAAACAGCACAATGCCCTGTAAAATCCACCCACAGAAAAAAGTTCATACATTTTTTTTAAAGGGGGGTTATAATGCCTAAAACCCTCAATTTGTACTCTGGGTGCACAAGTGATAGAATAAGCAGTTAATTAGTATTTTCTTTCTTTCCTTCTCAATGCTTGGTATTTTACAGTGCAATGGGCTTAGAATGGTGGAACTGTGTTTAGGATTGTACTCTGACAGCCCATTCCTGAGGTTGGGGTCCAAATGTGCTAAGGAGGCAGTGTGACCCCTACGCTGGTGTCTGTGTTACTTGTGCTGTCTAAACTGGCATGGACGCCAGCGTGGGGCACTTACGCTAGCCCTTCTGGACTGCAGTGGCAGAGCAGTCCTCAGACGCCAGCTTGGCCTCCCGCGCTGATGTCCCATGCCGGCATCCCGGGAGGTGTTCCTGGGGCGTTCTGGGGGGGTGGGGGTGGAGCTGCTGTTAGGCAGCTTCCTAACCCCTTTCAGCTCAGGAATGCCCCCTTAAGCAATGGCGGTGCTGCACCATGTTTTTGTTGGTGCAGCAACACTGTTTTCTATTGGGCTCTCTCCACCTTTTCCTAATTTTTATGTAAAATTAGCCCTTCTCCCCCTCCCCCCCCCATTGCAGCGGCGAAACCACTTTGGAGGTACTGCAGTGTCGCCACCGCCACGCCGTCCCCAGCCGCTGCAGCTCTCAGGAATGGGCTGTTAGAGAGCAAGCCTATACAGAGCAAATCTATACAGAGCCTTACTGAGGTCTATTCAGCGGTGTTTTCTTGCAGGAAAGTATTCAGAGGATTGTCCTGTTACTGTGGAAATTCCATCAAACTAAAAACTTGGTCCCTATTTCATTCCAGATTCCAAGCATTAAAGAGACAGTAGATGATTCCTTATCGGGTGACCCGAACAACAGTAAGCACACTGTGGAGAACTTGGAGGATAGATCTATGTTCTTAGCTTTTGTGACACATCAACATTTTTTGTCTGTATAAGCTGTCATGTATCCATCATGGAAGGCCCAGCCTTGGGATTAGAATTAATAATATTACTTGAGTATTAGATCAATAATATTCAAAACAATAATATAATGTTATAAGTATCCAAATATCAAAGGGACTTTACTCTTGCGCGTTTCAATGCCTTACCTTCAGCTCTCCTGGAAGGCAGGTATCTCCATACTCCCTTTCACCAACAACTATGCCCGTGCAAAACAGAGGAAGTGGAAACAATAGAACGTGTTCTGCTGCAATGTCCCTTCTACAACGACATAAGATCGCAGTACTTTTTCCCCATATTGTCATCCTTTCCTGGGAGAACGGAAGAAGCTAAAGTTTCCTTTCTCTTAGCAGACTCCTCTCAGGAGATAACCATTCAAATAGCCAAATTCTGCCTCTGGTCTAGTGGGATTCATAAACGGCTAACTGAAAACATTTCCCCATAGAAGATCTTTCCTCCTCTTTTTCAAATCTTCCTTCCAGAATCATCAACTTTTATTATTTTATTTTATTATTTTAACCTCACTTTGATTTTTACCTAGAGGTGATATTGTATCGAAATAAAACTTAACTTGACTTGAAATAATAATAATAGAATTAATATCTCTATATTAATTGTTACAGTATTCATACGTAGTACTTTGGGAACAGTGAGAAAGCAGTGCTGATGATTTCCCATTTGATGAGAATGAGAGGCAAAGATATAATTCGCTCAAGGAAAACATATTTCAGCAGAATAAGCATCTATTTATGATTTTGGGAAAGCAACAAAACTCCCTTGGTGTAACAATAATCCCCTTGCATGCATCTGCAGTCACCACTGCATCTGGCAGCAGCTGGTCTATTCCCTATTGCCACCGTCAATATGGAAACGACCTAGAATTCAGGACTGGCAGGACTAGCCTTGTTCGGAGGCAACAGGGTAGTGTGGAAGGGCCGTGCAGAAGGGAGGCACCATTTCCAAACAATCACTGGGATCTAAATAACTGAGAAACTCCTGACATCATTTTAGACAAGGTAATGTGAGATAGGAGCCCCGTGGCGCAGAATGGTAAGCTGCAGTACTGCAGTCCAAGCTCTGCTCACGACCTGAGTTCAATCTCGACGGAAGTGGGTTTCAGGTAGCCGGCTCAAGGTTGACTCAGCCTTCCATCCTTCCAAGGTCGGTAAAATGAGGACCCAGCTTGCTGGGGGTAAAGGGAAGATGACTGGGGAAGGCACTGGCAAACCACCCCATAAACAAAGTCTGCCTTGTAAACGTCGGGATGTGACATCACCCCATGGGTCAGAAATGACCCAGTGCTTGCACAGGGGACCTTTACCTTTAATGTGAGATGCTTGATTCCAGTACCTTGGGCTAGTTACAGCTTTCTTAGAGCTCTCTCAGCCCCACCTACCTTACTGAGTGTCTGTTGTGGAGGGGAAGTGAAGGTGATTGTAAGCTGGTTTGATTCTTCCTTAAGTGGTAGAGAAAGTCAGCATATAAAAACCAACTTCTCCTCCTCCTCCTCCTCCTCCTCTTCTTCATCCCCTTGCTGCACTGGGTATTGAAATCAATCTGCAGCCTCTTCCCTTCCCTGCTCAATGAAGCACAATCCTTCACCAATAAATAAACATTGTTCTTAGCGGTAAGAGGGTGGCTGTTAAAAGAGCATTTTACAAACTAAAAACTGCTTTCACATTTTTACAGCAAAATGAAGACTAGACATGCCCAAGAATAACACTCCTACAAACAGAGCCTCCTGTGGGCCATATAACACGTGCCTGTTGTGGTGAGATAACACAGCAGATACTGCATGAGTGTTGGATCTCAAAGTATGAGAATATAAAGATGACCTTTTGCTTCTACCCATTTCCCAAACAACCCTACAGAAAGCAACTAAAGCTAAAGCCAACTTATATTAAGTATATACATATTGCTTCAAGAATTCTTTTAAATATCATTTTTAAAAGCACCCTGTAAACAGACTCCAGGGTATATGCATAATGCTTCACAATCAGCAATGATTTCAATGCATTAACATTAGAAATTGTAATCTGCGTCTGTGTGCAGATGTATCATGCTGTTCATGCCATAGCATTGCTTCATGCTGGCCATACACTGGATGCCATTTTGTTCGCCAGAACATGAGTCACAGCTTTTGAAGCAGGCAAAGCAGACAAAAGGGAACGCAGGAGAGAAAAAATGGGTGAGTTGGAATTCCAACTATTTATTATATGGCTTTTCACTGCACATGAGGGTTAATTTGTCCTGACTTAGAAGTTTGTTTTCTTTTAAAAAACAACAACTAAGTAGGACACAGAGAGAAAAAGAAACAGGCTGTATTCCCTGAAGAAGGAAACCACAGGGCCTCCCAGAAGCGCCAAAGGTATTGTATATATACTGAGAGCAACAGACCCACATGCTGGCATTGGGTAGCATGAATGAAGAGGTGGGAGGGAACTAAACCCTCCCCCTGCCCACCCTGTTCCCCACTACAGCATCTTCTCCACTGTTTTTCTCCTGGGAGGGGTTACTTGTAAATAGCCAAGAAAAAAACAGCTTGGGACAAACAGTTTGAGGGCTGCAGAACAAAGTACCTGCGGGGGGTGTTAGCACCCCCTTCCTGTCCCACCACGTGTTAATTGACATCTCTCTGTGCTGTATAGGAAATCAGTGGTAATCCAGTTCAGATATAGAGGTCTGTGTTGCTGTAACCCCTGCTTTGGGCCTTAAACTTAGTCCTCCGTAAACAAGCAATGGATGCATAGAAACTGCCTTTAGGGCTGCCAGGAGGAAGCCTCCCGCCAGCAGCTTGCTTTGTTGCTGCATGTCCAAAATGGGTACATACTTTTGCTGTGCATCCTATGCTTGTTAACTCAGAGGCAAATATACCTGCACTGTAATAGACTAAACTGGCCACTTTGGAAGGTGGAGTCTATGGCATTATACCTCACTGAAGTCCCTTCCGTCCCCAAACCCCACCCTCTTCAGGCTCCACCCCCAAAACCTCCACGTCTTTCTCAACCCAAACCTGGCAAATCTACATATATACTATGTGAATAAACGTATCACATAAAAGCAGGATATCAGTTTTTTAAAGCGTCATAAATAAATACAACAAACACATAAATCGCATACTCATATTTACATTAGCACTATCTGGAGTGGAAGGCAATAAATGCCTACCACCGCTAGTGTTGCCAACCTCTTGGCAGGGCCTGGAGATGTCCCAGAACTACAACTCACCTCCAGACTACAGAAATCAGTTCTCCTGGAGAACATGGCTGCATGGGAGGGTGGTAATTATAGAATTATACCCTGCTGGGGTTCCTCCTCTCCCCAGACTCCACCCCCAAATCTCCAGAAACTTCCCAAAATGGAGCTGGCAACCCTAGCTATCACTCAGCAACAGTGAAGAGGGAAGGAGAGACCATTACTGGAAGGCTGGGAAAGGGACTCTGGGGAGGGACCATGGGTCCATGGTAGAGCATCTGCTTTGCATGCAGAAGGTTCCAGGTTCAGTCCTGGCCATCTCCACTTAAAAGGATCAAGTAGTAGGTGACGCAAAAGATCTCTATTTGAAATTCTGGAGAGAGACTGAGATTCAGTCAAAGCAGAGAATACCGACCTTGATATACCAGCAGGAGAGCCACCATGATGGATTTGTTAGAGTACTGGACTAGGATTTGAGAGACACACAGATTCATATACACACATGAAGCTGCCTTATACCGAATCAGACCCTTGGTCCACCAAGGTCAGTATTCTCTACTCTCTGTGGCAGTGGCTCTCCAGGGTCTCAGGTAGAAGTATTTCATATCACCCCCCACCTGATCCTTTTAAGTGGAGATGCTGGGGATTGAACCTGGGTCCTTCAGCATGCTAAGCAGATGCTTTACCACTGAGCCACAACCCCTCCCCAAGGATTGAACTCGCTCTGCCATGGAAGCTTGCTGTGTAACCTTGGGACAGTCTCACACTTTCTGCCTAATCTACCTCATAAGGTTGTTGTATAATTTGCCAATAGTGGAGCATGCCAAATACTTCGATGTTTGGAGAAAAGACTTGCTTAACTTTATATGGCAAGGGAAAAAGCCTAGAATTGCCTACAAATACCTGGTTGATACCAAAGAAAGAGGAGGATTTGCCTTACCAAATTTCAAATTATACGCGGAAGCAACAGTATTAGTTTGGCTAAAAGATTGGATACAACTGAAAAATAATAGATTGTTGGACCTAGAAGGATTTAACAATAGATATGGATGGCATGGTTATCTATGGTATGACAAATTAAAAATATTCAAGATCTTTCAGCATCATGTTATTAAATCTTCATTAATAAAAACTTGGCTAAAATATAAACATCTTTTGGAACCTACAACACCACTATGGATCTCTACACAAGAGATGCTGACATTGAAACCACTGAGACCAGCACAATTTCTTACTTATCAAGACTTATTGGTATGGAAGGATAATAAATGTGCCTTAATGGAATATAGTGAAATCAATGAACAGATTACCTGGCTCCAATACCATCAATTACAATCTGTGTTTATTCAAGATATGAGGTTGGGTTTTACAAAAGATAAATCACTTTTTCAACGAATGCTGTTAGATAACAATGAACATTTAATATCCAAGATATACAAGATGATATTGACTCTATTTACTGAACAAGACTTGGTTAAACCAACAGTGATAACGTGGGCACAAACTTTGGGTCATGATATACATATGCATAAGTGGGAACGACTTTGGTTAAAGGATATGAAATATATATATTCACAATCTATGAGAGAGAACATTTATAAAATGATGTATAGGTGGTATTTAACACCAAAGAAATTAGCCAAAATGTATGGTAATATGTCACCGAACTGTTGGAAATGTCAAAAAGAAGTGGGTTCTTTTCATCATGTTTGGTGGCTATGTGAGAAGGCTAAGAATTACTGGGACATGATTTATAATGAATTAAGGTTGATATTACAACAAAATATCCCTAAAACAACAGAAATGATGCTATTGAGTATAATACCTGATACTATAGTAAACCAGAGACCTTTTTTGATGTATGCTACTATTGCTGCCAGAATGGTATATGCTAGGAGATGGAAAATGACAGATATACCAAACAAATCGGAGTGGATTGAAAACATGATGGAATTAGTAGAAATGGCAAAACTTACGGCGTCGGTAAATCAAAAGGATGATAATGAATTTGCAAAAGATTGGGAGGCATGGATTAATTATTGTAGAGATGAACTTAAATGTGATATTAACAAATGTATTTTGATCTAATTCAGAACGGATGTATTGGGCATTGACGGTTTTGTTATAATTGAATTAGAAAAACAATACAAAGAGAAAAAAAATGTTAATTAAAGGATCAGAGGAGGGAAGAGGGGAAGTCAAAGAATTAGACTTTTACAATATGTAATGAAATGTATAATGATTGTATGGAAAAATAAAAAATCTTTAAAAAATAAATATTAAAAAAATAAGGTTGTTGTATAGATACATTGGAGTAGGGGAGAATGTTGTAAGTCACTTTGGGTCCCTGTTAAGGAGAATAGTGGGATATAAGTGAAGAAAATAAATAAATAATAGCAAACAGTGTCTGCCATGGCTAATGGCATTCTCAATCCATGTCCACACAGGGGCTGCTGGCCATTCACCAGCAGTGTGCTGGCATGGCGCTGCCTACATAATGCTGCTTCCACAGTCCTCCAGTGATGGCCAGTGACCATAAGGATGGGGGTGCTTCCAGTCCCTCAGTTACTATCCAGTGGCAGCAGCCATTTACCCAGAGCTCTACTGAACCTCATCAGCCTATGTAAGAATACTAAATATATTGGTAAATAAATTTCAATATTTCCCCCATTTTTATTGTTTGCAGCAGCGGAAGAAGAAGAGGAGGAATTGGTTTTTATTCCCCAATTTTCTCTTTACCTTTAAGGAGTCTCAAGCCGGCTTACAATCACCTTCCCTTCCTCTCCCCACAATAGACACCTTGTGAGGTAGATGGGTAGGGTTGCCAGCTCTGGGTTGGGAAATACCTCAAGATTTTTGTGGCAGAGCCTAAGGAGGGCGGAGTTTGGGGAGAGGAGGGACTTCCATGCCATAGAGTCCAATTGCCAAAGCGGCCATTTTCTTCAGGTGAATTGATCTCTGTCGGCTGGAGATCAGTTGTAATAGCAGGAGATCTCCAGCTAGTACCTGGGGGATGGCAATCCTATAGGTGGGGCTGAGAGAGTTTGGAGAGAACTGTGACTGGCCCAAGGTCACCCAGCAGGCTTCATGTGTAGGAGTAAGGAAACCCACCCGGTTCACCAGATTAGAGTCCGCCACTCATGTGGAGGAGTGGGGAATCAAACCCGGTTCTCCAAGTTAGAGTCCACTGCTCTTAACCACTACACCACACTGGCATTTGCAATTGACTGAAAGCTTGTAAAGAAAATTTAAACATTTTTCACCAAAGGAATCCTGCTGTGTAAATTCCTGCTTTAGGGCTATCCTGATCCATTCCATTTGTGTCTAATTAGGGAGACTAAGGTAAGTCTCTTCTGAAGAAAACAAATAGAATGTGCTGACTTTGGAGGGAAAATGTTTAAACTTAAATTGGTGAGTGTTCATGTACTTTAAATATTTCCAGAGAGTGTATAGTAATCATGTGTGTCAATATCTATGACCGCAACCTATAACATGATTTCAGTCCCAGGGATGTACCATTAAAATAATTGCTGTAGTTTTACTTGAATTGATTCTCTGACATTCTGCCTAAAGGCATACCATACCAAATACTGTGCTATTAATTACTGTGTTGGTAAATGGGAGCCTATGTTATAATGCTTACTTGTTGACACAATGGGTTGGATTATATCAACTTCTTCTGCTAACACAAGAGGGCAAAGTGGTGATCTCATGCAAATTCCGCTCTTCACTGCAACCCCGTCCCACATGGCTTTGTCTGTGCAGGTCTCGCAATTCCTGCTGTAGACTTTTCAGGGGTCAAAAGAGGCCCTTCTTCCTCTTTGCACCAGTCAAAAATCTAACCGGATCCAACCCAATGTAGAGTCAATCAGTAATTGACACATTCCCCCACCCCTCAAAGAGAAACCAAAGTGTGCAAGATACTTTGGAAAGAAAACACCATCTTGACCTCCTCACAAAAATTCTGAAAGGAGTATTTCTTTTAATCTGGGGTGCCTCAGAAAATGTACTCAGAAGGTTGTGAAATACCTGGGAGCATGTATATGAACAGTGGTGCGTGTGGCTTTTCAAATCCTGAAGTATCAAAGAGTACACAGTCTTGAATAATTTACTGCTTAGTTTTGCTGCTTCTATGGATGTCAATGCCAAATATTAATTAATACTCTCTGTAGTAGTTACTGTGTATTGTACTTCAAAAATATGCAGTGTTTTCTTGTCGAAATATGTACAGATCAACCTGTATGAAACAGATGTGCATGTTGCTTGGAAGCATCTTGAAAGGAGACTGTCACTCCAAAAACAAAAAGAAAAAACAACAACTACTGTGCGTTTATAAGGCAAATACAAATAGAACTTTTCAACGAAACACGCTTGCCATACAAGCATCCTCATATGATACCAAGGCTGTTACTGCACCAACAATTTACAGCATATTATCATCGTGTTTGGTCTGTGAGTTTTGGATATGTATTCGTAGTTCCTGATAGCACCGTGCCTATTTCGCCAGTGTTATGATAGCTCCCGAGACATTTTATTTTCAGTTTGCACCTCCCAAGTTAGTGCAAAAGGTTTAGGGGAGGAGCATGGGGGAGTCATGTCTACGTCATGTCTACGTCATGGATGCTCCTCTGCCTCCCCCCTCCTTTTTTAATGAATGTGCACTAGCGTCGGTGCGAAGGAGCGCTGTGATTGTCTGGGTTTCCTAGTTCCTTGTTGTCGTACGGCATTTTAAGAATCACCTCATTTGCACAGCATAAAGGAAGACTCTAACCACAATGTCCATGCAGGCACTCCCCCCCCCACACACACAAACAAGAGCCATTCTAATCACAGTGCGAATCACAGAGCCGCTGTCCTCTAGGGGGTTAGTCCAACATTCCAGCATTCCTTCACTAGTAAAAATACAATTAATAAAAATAATTACGGGCAGGAGGAATGGGAGGGAGATTGGAATCCTGTACATGTGATTGTGTGGTGTGGGAACCCTTTCAGAGAATGCTGAACTAGTCGCTGCCACTGAGAAATGCCCCAAAAGGCGAAGAGCCCTCGGTGCCTTGTCCTGCCAGGCGTCGTTGTACACGGGATCCATGGCAGCCGCCCGCTCACAGAAGGGGACTAAGCGCTCATTCTGCCAATTAAAAGGGCCCTGCAGCCTCCTCCAACTGCCCCCCCTCTCTCTTGCTGGCCCCCTCTCTCCCTGCCGCTTTCCCCCGATTTTTTCCAAGTTCATATGAGCTGGGAACTCTCTTTCCCCTGCCGCCCCCCAAGTCCCCCAAGTCCTACAAAATGCCCTTCAAGGAAATAATACATCAGAAAAAGGTTTAATTGAGACCCCGCACAAATCAGTGTGGTTAGTAGTCCAACGTCCCTTTGGTAAGCCAAACATAGTTAAGAAAAAAACCTAAGCAAAGAAAATGATTGGTGGATGCAGACGGGAGGGGAGGGGGAAGGTGGAATAGGAGGAGAATGGCTTTGCATTGGGTGTTGCCAACTGTCAAGGTTTCAGTACCACGTAGCATTCCAGTAATATAAACTCCACTTCAGACGTTACAGAAAGTTTAAAGTTTATTTCAGAGAAGCTTACGAGATCAGCATCCTTGAGATGTCCAACGGCAGAATGACCAGAGAAAGACAAATACAGCATATATAGAACATACAAAGAATTAATTACAAGTAGACTTTGAAATGCAAGAACAACAAGTTTCTTTGAAGCTTCCACAAGGTGTTATAAATGACACTAGGAAGATCGATCTCAGATTTACAACGGGAAGGCTTTGAAGTGGAGGTGTTACAGTTTCCAGTCTCTGTCCCTCTTTCCCATGGGAACGGAAGGGGGGGGGGGAAAGAGAACAGAGTTTACTCATCCCGGGTCCGACTGGGTGTCCTCACTGACACTCCGCCTCCCCAAAGACCCCTCCCCGGAGTTTCTCGGTTTGGCGGGATACTGTCGATGAAACTCCGCTACCAGGGTGGGGGCTTGTACGTGCACAGCGGAAACCCACTCATCGTGACTGGAGTTCAGGTGTTTCCAATGCACGAGATACTCCAGCTGGCCCCTTCGCACTCGAGAGTCTAACACCCTGGAGATCTCGAAGTGCTGTTCCCCTTGCACCATGATCGGGGCGGCCGCCACGGGTTCAGGGTGCCATTCCGGTGCCGGTACAAAGGGTTTCAAGAGACTTACATGAAATACCGGATGCACGCCCTGCAAGGTCTTTGGCAGTTCCAACTCAACTGTAACCTCATTGATAACTCGGGAGAATGGGAACGGTCCCACGAACTTTTGACTCAGCTTTTTACACGGACGTAGCGACCTGAGATTTTTGGTGGAGAGGTACACCTTCCCCCCAACCTGTAACTCCCAATGAGGCGCTCGGTGTTTGTCTGCTTGCGCCTTGTACCTTTCCTTAGCCCGCTCCAAGTTTTTCACTAGCCAAGGCCAGGTGTTCCTCACCGTGTTGGCCCATACAGATACCTCGGGGGGGTCGCCGCCCGGAGGTAGGGGCACAGCCCCCAAGGGTCCGAAATCCATTCCGTATACTGCTTTGAACGGGCTTATGCCAGTGGCAGAGTGCACCGAGTTATTGTAGGCATATTCCGCCAACGGCAGCAGGTCTACCCAATCGTCTTGGTGGTAGTTTACAAAACAACGCAGATAACATTCTACCACCGCATTGACCCTTTCCGTCTGCCCATCCGTCTGTGGGTGATAAGCCGAAGACAGACCTTGCTGCACACCCACGAGTCCCAAAAATGCTTTCCAAAACTTAGACACGAACACGGACCCCCTGTCGCTCACGACCTTGCGCGGAAATCCATGTAATTTAAAGACCTGATGTACAAATAGTCGGGCCAGCTTACGCGCTGAGGGCATCCCCTCGCACGGGACGAGATGAACCTGTTTGGAGAAGAGATCTGTGATTACCCACAGGACCGTCTTTCCCAGGCTAGACGGAAGGTCGGTCACAAAGTCCATCCCAATCACCTGCCAGGGCGCTTCGGGAGTCTCTAGGGGTTTCAACAGCCCTGGGGATTTACCCATCAAGCGTTTGCTCGTTGCGCACGTCGGACAAGACCTGACGAACACTTCGATGTCCTGGCGCATTCCTGGCCACCAGAATTGTCTCCTTATTAGGTGCAAGGTTTTTACGAACCCAAAATGCCCCCCTAACTTAGCACTGTGGCTCCACTCCACTACCTCTCTCCGGAGATCCAGGGGCACATAATGTTTACCCTTGTAGGCACCATACTCGTCTGCAGCCTGGAGTGGAAGAGATCCATTCCCCCGCTCGCGTTGAAGGGCTCCCTCCCACCTGCCTATGACGGTCTCGGGGAGGTTTACCGGGATCGCCCAGACCTGGGGGGTGCGGAGAACCGACTCTCGAGAGGAGGCTGTGATCGGTCCCTCCGCCCTGTCCCCCCGCTCGTGTAAGGAGGATCCCCTTCCCTTGTCCGTGGGTACATCTGAAGGGTCTCTCGACGCCGCCGGGGGTGAGGTGGCCGAAGTCACTTCAGCCCGGGAGGGAACAGAGGTCGAGCCTCCCACCGCTGCATGGGACTGGGCTCTGGTCAGGACTCCCGCGCTCAGGACTCCAGCGCTCCCCCTCCCCAGATTCAAACCCAGATGCTCCGGTGTAAAGAGGGATCCCACCGGCCGTTCGACTCTGCATTCGTATTGAGGCATCCGGGACAACCCGTCGGCCAGACAATTGTCCCTCCCGGGCATATGTTTAATGGAGAAGCGGAACTTAGAAAAGAAATCTGCCCAACGCAATTGTTTAGCCGAGAGCTTCCGCTGTCCCAAGATAGCCTCAAGATTCCGGTGATCGGTCCAAACCTCAAACGGGTCCGCTGCCCCTTCCAGGAACTGTCGCCAAACCGTGAGGGCATGTTTGATAGCCATGGCTTCCTTCTCCCCAATTGGCCAGTTTAATTCAGGGCCAGAGAACTTCTTGGAAAAATACGCACAGGGTCTAAGCCTCCCCTGTTCATCCCTCTGAAGGAGGGCACCCCCATTGCCTTCTCTGAGGCATCTACTTGAAGGAAAAAAGGCTTAGAACCCTCTTTCCCATGGGAACGGAAGGGGGGGGGAAAGAGAACAGAGTTTACTCATCCCGGGTCCGACTGGGTGTCCTCACTGACACCAACAGAGGGGTGGAGAAATGAATAGCATCTGCAACTTGTATGCACCCCTTGGATTGTCATATTTGAAACGGGGTAAGGAAATGCATCGTCATATAAGGGTTAGTTGAAAGCATGGGCATTTGACACTTTGAAATCATTTCCAAGACCAAACGAAAGGTTTTGGGTGCAAACACTCAAAGATAAGACGTTTCTATAAACGTCTTAACTACTTGGTGCAGTAATGGCTCAAGTTACAGAGGAGAATTTAAACTTAATAGAAAGCTCTCAGATTTGCATGTGGAGTATGCTTGCAACCCTAAACTCTCTTACCAGGAAATCAGTCCTATTTCAACAGGATGGCACTACTTCTCCTGAATGTACAGGATATTTTTAAAGATTCATTTCATTGCCGGCACTGGTTGCTCAACTCTTTCACACTGTCACCCTGAGAAGTCAAAGCCAATATCCAATTAGGTAAAGAATTTGAATGATATAAAATACACTTTTAGAGCTCTAAAATAATTTGTTAACAGCACTTTTGGGGAAGTCACAGTGATATGTTTTTTTGTTGGCTTTTGGGTCATTTGGAAACACAAAATAGCACCAGTGTGGAATACTATGGGATCCTAAAAACTGCACGTAACTACCCATCTGCAGAATGACAATGCAATCCTAAGCAGAGTTATTGACTGACAAGAGTGTAACTTTGTTTAGGATCACAGTGCGATCCTCGTTCCCCCACTCCCCTTTCTCCTAAAGCCCTCTAAGTTCCCCCAAATGCTGGTTTTGAAGGCCAGGGGACCCGTAGGAATGACATGGAACATGGCACAGGAAGGTGTCACTTACAAGGAACCCATACCTCCTTCTATGAGCAGACATGCATTTGCTTATGTAAAAACTAGTTTGGATCCAAACCAAGACTTCCTGACATTCACCAGCATCAGATAGGGCCACAAAGTGAGAGAATTTCAGAATAATGGAACATGAGACATAGAAGCAAAATAAGCTCACAGAACTTAAGACATAGCTGTAAAATTCTGAGCAGGCATATTCTTTCTGCTACATGTCAAAGACAGGTCATATAGTACCCTAACACAGTTAGAAGGATCGACTTTCTCAGTATTCAAACATTGTGAACAGTCATGTATTTGCACACTAAGATCTTGTGGACAGCGCATTCCAACTGTGGGAGTGTGTGAACTAGATATTCAGGAAGATAATAATATGGTAAGGTTATTCTTTGTAATTCTGTATGTATATCATTCAGTGATTTATGACTCAGGGTGGATATGTATCGCTGTTTACTAAGTGGTAACTTACTTTAGTGGGCATGCAGCCAAAGGAGGTTGTGTCCAGTGTGTAACTCATATGATCAGGAGAAGTTTACTAGGGCCACATCTAATATCCACAAGTGAACATTTTCAATGCAAAAAGGATGCTTTTTGGTTTCCCCAAAATAGTCACCAAATCTTTTGGTTATTACCTCACAGGAGTAAGAGTCTTCTTCTTGCTGTATACAGAATCCCAACCAAGCAAAGATCATATATGTAGCCAATGTGATATCATGCTAATGCTCAACAGGTAAGCTGAATTGACCACATGATAACATAAAAAAGCCATAGGAAAGAACTAGTAGAGGAAGTCTTAGAACCGCTGGCAGTTATCCTTTAGAAAATGTGAAGGACAAGCAAGGTCTCGGATAAACAGAAAAGCTTATCATTTATTTAAAAGAGAAGAGTACATTGCTGTTGACAAGGATGCTTCTCAGAAGTACCTACACCTTGCACTGAACTCCCCTGTTTTCTACCACTCCACTGCCGCCCACACTAAGTAGCTTCTGACTGGAGCTTCTGTTGTACCTGAATGGCCTCGTATGCTCCTAATTGCTGCTCTCCACTTGTTGGCGATGCTGCCCAGGGTGCCAGCTAGACTACCTACTTAGCCTCGATACTCTTTCCCTTTTTCCCATACTGAGAGGGGCCACTGACCTCAACAGTGTTAAGCACTACTACCCATCTCTTGCTCATTGCTCAGACAATGAATATGAGTGCATGATGGGTAACAAACACTGCTAGAATTATAGTGCTTAAAGGAAGTCACTTAAGGTACAGTGAGGGGAAAAAGTATTTCATCCCCTGCTGAATTTGCCCGTTTGCCCTCTGACGAAGAAATGACCAGTCCGTAATTTTAATGGTATGTCTATTGTAGCTGTGAGAGACAGAATAACAACAGGAAAAACCCCAGAAACCCAGAAGACAAAAGTCAGAGATTGATGTGCATTATAATGAGTGAAATAAGTATTTGATCCCTTTGCAAAAGATGACTTAGTACGTGGTGGCAAAACCCTTGTTGGCAATGACAAAGGTCAGACGTTTCTTGGAGGTGGCCACCAGGTTTGCACACATCTCAGGAGGTATTTTGTCCCACTCCTCTTTGCAGATCCTCTCCAAGTCAGTAAGATTTCAAGGCTGATGTATAGCTACTCGAACCTTCAGCTCAGCTCCCTCCACAGATTTTCGATGGGATTAAGGTCTGGAGACTGGCTAGGACACTCCAGGACCTTAATGTGCTTCTTCTTGAGCCGCTCCTTTGTTGCCTTGGCCGTGTGTTTTGGGTCATTGTCATGCTGGAATACCCATCCTCGACCCATTTTCAATGCCCTGGCTGAGGGAAGAAGGTGTTCACCCGAGATTTGACGATACATGGTCCCGTCCATCATCCCTTCGATGCGGTGAAGGTGTCCTGTCCCCTTAGCAGAAAAACACCCCCAAAGCATAATATGTCCCCCTCCATGTTTGACGGTGGGGATGGTGTTCTTGGGGTCGCAGGCAGCATTCCTCCTCCTCCAAACACGGCGAGTTGAGTTGGTGCCAAAGAGCTCGATTTTGGTCTCATCTGACCACAACACTTTCACCCAGTTCTCCTCTGGGTCATTCAGATGTGCATTGGCAAACTGCAGACGGGTCTGTACATGTGCTGTTTTGAGCAAGGGGACCTTGCGGGCTCTGCAAGATCTCAGTCCTTCACGGCGTAGTGTGTTACCAACTGTTTTCATGGTGACTATGGTCCCAGCTGCCCTGAGATAATTGACAAGTTCCCCCCGTGTAGTTCTCGGCTGCTTCATCACCGTTCTCATGATCATTGCAACTCCACTAGATGAGATCTTGCATGGAGCCCCAGACCGAGGGAGGTTGACAGGGTTAGAGTTAGGGTTGTCACCTTCTCACCAAGCTGCTTGGCAATAGTCTTGTAGCCCAGTCCAGCCTTGTGCAGGTCTACAATCTTGTCCCTGACATCCTTGGACAGCTCTTTGGTCTTGGTCATGGTGGCTAGTTTGGAATCTGATGGATTGATTGCTTCTGTCGACAGCAGAACCCTAACCCTAACCCTAACCCTAATCTGGCTGGTTGATAGGGGATCAAATACTTATTTCACTCATTATAATGCACATCAATCTCTGACTTTTGTCTTCTGGGTTTCTGGGGTTTTTCCTGTTGTTATTCTGTCTCTCACAGCTACAATAAACCTACCATTAACATTATGGACTGGTCATTTCTTCGTCAGAGGGCAAACGGGCAAATTTAGCAGGGGATCAAATACTTTCCCCCCTCACTGTATGTGCACACTGCAATGATTAACAGGTTATTAGTGTGAATAGATCACAAAGACCTATTATTAGAATAGGGTGCATTGCAGAAAATCACAGCAGCACACAAAAACATGAACCCATTAATATATGAACAGAGCAAACATGCTAGAGCTAGCCCTAAAGGGTGTAAGGGAACAAGGAAAACCTCATTCTAAACAACAACATTCTGTTACACAATAACAAAACATGCTGTCTCACACATAGCTCCGCCACACGTAGCAATTAACTAATACCAAAACAAGCTATAGAACTTTTAAACCACACAGCCTCAGCAAGAACAGTATTTTTGCAGGCAAAGGAAAACAGCAATGCTGACGTTTATATAGAATTCAGACAGCCTTCCCCCAAGTTGGTGCAAAACTGTGTATAGAGCACCTATCAGAACAATGCTCTCTGATGGCAAGGTCTATGTAACTCTGCTGATTGGAAAATATGCCTATCAGTTGTTTTAACTCAGTCATCCTTCCCCCCACCCTCCTGCTGCTGGTCAAAGTATGAAAACCAGACAGCAGGATGCCACAGTACAAGGCTTTGTTAATTTTTATGAAAGCAATTTTTAAAAATTTGGATATGAGTGGAGTATTTAGGTCCATTTCCCCCCAGCTTGTGTCTAAATGCGCACTCCTAGTGCCTGTCTGTTCCAGTCAGGGCCTTATGGAAAGGGATGATGAGGCATTCATATCCTAGTGTAGGGATCCCCAATGTGGTGCCTGTAGGTGCCACAGTGCCCGCCAACACCTTTCCTGGAGCCCACCAAGTGTTTTTAGGAAGTGGGTGGAGCCAGGTAGGGCTTTTGCCCAGCAAACTGATTGGCTGTACAGATTTTTTTTTTAAATGTTGTTTGGCAGCAGCTGCTACCACAGCACAAGGATCTGCACTGTGTTACTGAAGTTAAGATGTGGCAGTCATTGTGTGGCTGGCTCTGCCTCCGGCGGCAGCGGTTTTGTAGCAGTTGTTTTGTTGCTGGGCCCACCATACCGTGTCGGAATTCCAAGTGTGCCCAGAGGCTCAGAAAGGTTGGGTACCCCTGTCCTAGTGTGACCCCTCTACCAGTCCAGCCAAGGCAGTTCAGAGTTGCTTTTTCTTTGAAGAAAAAAAAGTTTGCAGTCTAGGTCTTCCCTAGGGTTGCCAACCTCCAGGTACTAGCTGGAGATCTCCTGCTATTACAACTGATCTCCAGCCGATAGAGATCAGTTCACCTGGAGAAAACGGCCGCTTTGGCAATTGAATTCTATGGCATTGAAGTCCCTCCCCTCCCCAAACCCTGCCCTCCTCAGGCTCCGCCCCCAAAACCTCCCGCTGGTGGCGAAGAGGGACCTGGCAACCCTAGTCCTCCCCCCTCTCTAGATTCAAGAACTTAATTCCTCCACTCCTTAGAATTTGGGGAAACAGAGCGAGGAGCCCCAGTTCATGCCTTGCTTGCAGAAAGGCTCAGTCCTTGCCTTCTCCAGTTTAGAAAGGCTTCTCCCATATCATGGGTTTGACTCTGAAAGAGTTGAAGGAGGAGGAGGAGGAGGAGGAGGATATGGAGGTTTTTATACCCCGATTCTCTCTACCGAAAGGTGTTTCAAACTGGCTTACAATCACTTCCCCCCCAGAGGCACTTTGTGAGGTAGCTGGGGCTGAGAGAGTTCTGAGAGAACTGTGACAGGCCCAAGGTCACCCAGCAGGCTTCACGTGGAGAGTGGGGAATTGAGCCTGGTTCTCCAAATTAGAGTCCACCACTCTTAAACACTATACCACGTTGCCACCAGTAAGAGTAGAGAAGACAGGGCTAGGTGGATCAATGTCTTAACTCACAATAAAGTTTATTCATATCTTCAGTACAGCCAGGAAAAGAAATAATTATAACCCCATATTAGTGACAGGGAAATTAAGCACAGAGATAGGAAGAAGAATTGTCTAAAATAATGGAGTTATGGGGAGGGGAGCCAGGAGAGAAGCCCAGATCTTCATGGTACCAGTCTCATTCTTCCCATTAATGTTCATCTGTCTACCCATTTAAAAGATCACGAAACATATGGGAGACTTTAAGTAAGAAGAAAGTCTAGAAAGTTTTATCATATAGTATTAAGACAGATTTGAAATCTTTCACAAGACACAAAACAGTACTGAACCACCGTTATACAAATCCCTGAAGGGAAACGAGAGTCCAGAATGTGTCCAAGACAGCGTTGGCTACCGTTTACTGTTAGATCACTTTCTTACAGCAATACATTTCCAGAAGGATGTACTCCTTGCCAACACATCACACATGGAGTTCAGCCAGATGTAAGAGGCTACTTCACCTAAACATCTGTGAATGTTCGGATGTGGTGGGGTTTATTTCCTGGAGGTTTAAATTTTCACGAGCTGCCTGGAAGGGCTTTTTTGTACTTCCTGAGTAAAACCTTAGTGTGGGCTTTATGTGATATGTAAGGTGTCTCCATAATTAGTATACCCAGTATCCCATCCTTCCTCCAAGGAGCTCTGGTCCTCCCGCTATTATTTGCACACATTTTGTGAGGTAGCTGAGGCTGAGAGAGTGACTGGCTGAAACTCACCCAGGCCATTTATGCTTAGTAATTAGCAGTGCTTTCCAGGCTGAATTGCCCCACAATTTTTTTTTAGTTTTTCACGGTGAACCGTAGTTCAGGAAGTGACTGCAAAGCCGGCACATACCTGCTTTGCATTACTTAAGAGCCCCTTTAACGCAACCTTTTGCGTTTGCTCCGCCCCCACACCGAAGAATCCCCTGAAGGAGCCATGCAAAACGACCGCCGCGTGCTAGCTATGCAAACGGCGGTTGGCTAATGGAAGGAACAAAGGAGCAGGCGAGTGGGTGGGTGTGGAATTTCTCCTTTTGCATCGGGACCGGGAATAGTCATTTTAAAGGTCACAGTTTTAAAAAGAGCTTTGAGCGAGCTTCAAAATTGACCCTGCATAAATGGTCCCGGTTTCAGATGTTACCACAGAAAATGAGTTTACCACAGAAGCCCGTGTAACATTTGAAGCAGCTCTCAGGGCCTACTTAAAAGTCCATGCCCAATATGATGTGGGGGTGAGGAGTGGTATATTATACAGAGATCTCTTTTAGAACTTCTCTTCAACAATTAAGTCAGCAACTTTACCTCTGAACTCCTCTGAACAAATGCCCCTCCCCCAATAATGTTTCATTATTTTCCCGTTCTGCTATTTGCAGATGATAAGATTTTAGCTCTTGTTAAGTAGAACTGGGCAGCCATGCTTTTTAGCCAGATATAATAATTACTGTTCTGAGCAGCATCTAATTTTTATGATAGCTGTCAAGTGGTCATCTTTTATATACTTGATAGCTTCCTAATGGTCAGTGACGATGAGATGATGTTTCCTCAGTGGGCACTAATGGAAACCTCAGAAATCATCCACAGATCAAGGGCTAAATTGGTGGCGGAGATGGTGTTGGTGGTGTCTTGGTTCAATGTCTGAGCCACTTTATTTGGAGGTAACTTGTTCAGCAAATAATTCTTGGAAACCCCGGGAGCAAGTAAGGCTTTTGCCTCTTGAGATTACCTGGCACAAACAAATTTGCACAGACAGAGCCATTTCTGACTCAGTGCTAAAGGGCTCAAACATCTCAGAATGTTGGGAAGTTGATGGTGATCCCACAGAAATGGGTAGCACCATTAGTACCTGACGGTATCACTGCGCATGCAAAAGGCACGAACTTTGGAGCAGACTAAAAAATAACAGTATATTTTTTATTAATTATGAAAACGTATTTTTCCTCTAAAAAAAGCACCGGGTCATTCCTGACCCATGGGGTGATGTTTACTAGGCAGACTTTGTTTGCGGGGTGGTTTGCCGGTGCCTTCCCCAGTCATCTTCCCTTTACCCCCAGCAAGCTGGGTACTCATTTGACCGACCTCAGAAGGATGGAAGGCTGAGTCGACCTTGAGCCGGCTACCTGAAACTGACTTCCGTCGGGATCAAACTCCGTGAACAGAGCTTGGACTGCAGTACTGCGGCTTACCACTCTGCGCCATGGGGCCCGCTAATTTTCCTCTACCCCACTCCATATTGGTTGGGTGAAGGGGAAGGAGGCACTCGCCCATCACCAGGTAGGTATATCTGGTATGCATAATCAAAGATACACTTAAATGGCAATTTAAGGAGTTTTAAAAACATGACAAAAACCAAATAAGAGAGTAAGGAAGTGTTTGAAACTCATGAACACATGAAGCTGCCTTATACTGAATCAGACCCATGAAAGTCAGGATTGTCAACTCAGACTGGCAGTGGCTCTCCAGGGTCTCAGGAAGGAGTTTTTCACATCACCTACTTGCCTAGTCCCTTTAACTGGAGATGCTGGGGATTGAACCTGGGACCTTCTGCATGCCAACTCAAGGCTGTTGTAGCAGATCAGAAAGACTTGCAAACTGAAGTTGCTTCCAAACAGAAAAAGAACTGCAGTGCAATCCTTAATGGAGATACTCCTGTCTAAACACATTAACTTCAATGCATTTAGAAGGGTGTAACTCTGTTTAGGAGTGTGCTGAAAATGATACAGTTGCTGCTCAATGGGGGAAAGGTGAACTGGAAGATTCAAAGGAGGCAGATTTCATTTGCTCGTTGATTCTGCTGTTCCTGCTTTCACACACACCCCAAAAGCAAAGTGTTAACGACCAGATTAGCAAAACTGATAGGAGCAAGGAAGGATGCAGGTGAGAACAGGGGAAAGAGCTCATAATATTTGGAACATCAGGCTGAAATTGGCAGCAGGATGTGATGAAATACTCCCCAGGGTGCTGAAAGAACTGGTAGAGGAAGTCTCAGAACCACTGATATTTATCTTTTAGAAAATGCAGAGGACATGCAAGGTCTGAGAACATTAGAAAGGGTAAAAAAAATGTTATTTTGTTAGAGGACAAGTCAAGCAATTATTAGCAGACTCCAGGGGTCATGCATCTTTTTTTCAGCCTGACACATACAACAAAGTTGTAACATTGCCTCCTCTTCTCACATAATACTGTATAATGTGCCATGAAAAAAACACCTATTTTATTTCTGAGATGGGGTGTATAGATGAGGTCGTAGAAAACGGGTTGCAGGCTGTACTGAGCCCGCACCGGAACCCCAGGCTCAGGTAGCACGTATCGATCCCCTCTCCCCGTGCTTGGGACCTGGAACAGTAAATATCCAGTGCAACATCACAACAGACTATCACAATGAAAGTATTTAAAGGATAAGGAGGGAAGTTACCAATGATAATCAATGGCTAAAGGCTGTCAGGACCAAGCCATCGGTTAAGCAAAGCAAGGCATGTGGTTTAACACGTCCACCTGGCATACCACTTGTTTGTTATGCAATGAGTGTTGAAACACTGAGATACCGGAATGAAACTTGATGCATGTGTTAATCAGGACACTTCTCTGGCCCGCACCAGCCTGCAAAGGAAAATGCAATATGTTGGACAGGAGATGTCGGCCTTGACACTGTGACTAGACTGAGTATTGGTATACATCCCTAGGACGACATTCCGCATGCGAAGCTTGAATACTGTGACTCATCACTATCATGCAATATCTTTCTTCAGCACTGAACTTATGACTATGAACCTCGGTAAATACATTTACGACATATTCTCCATCTGAAGTTTGACCACCAGCTTGATTCCTATACCCATCTGATGGCAAGAAGCAGTCCTTCCTTTTAACAGCTACTAATACATTGTTTATAGAGCCCCGTGGCGCAGAGTGGTAAGCTGCAGTACTGCAGTCCAAGCTCTGCTCACGACCGGAGTTTGATCCCAACGGAAGTTGGTTTCAGGTAGCCGGCTCGAGGTTGACTCAGCCTTCCATCCTTCCGAGGTCAGTAAAATGAGTACCCATCTTGCTGGGGGTAAAGGGAAGATGACTGGGGAAGGCACTGGCCAACCACCCCGTAAACAAAGTCTGCCTAGTAAACGTCATGATGTGATGTCACCTCACGGGTCAGGAATGACCCGGTCCTTGCACAGGGGACCTTTACCTTTAATACATTGTTTAAAGGAAAACTCCACTGTGAGGAATAACGTTCTGATACAATAAATATTTTTTTTAACTGGAAAAATATTTTAAATGATGCAAAATTCACTGTAGTGTGGATCTGAAGAAAGTCTGCTAAACACTGTGTTTGAGTAATGTTTCAAAAACGTGTGAAATCTATTTGACCAGCAGCACCAGAGAGAGAAAACCGTGCAGGGATGTGATGCCTCTCTTGACGCACTTTCATCCCTCTTCAAAACTATTTTCCATCTCCAGTGCTATTGCAATTCAAAACATGTTTGTGTAAAAGAGGTGTGTGTGTGTGTGTGTTTTTGGGGACTACGTGAGAAGACAACTTTCCTTTCGACAGTAACGACCCTTTCCAGTTGGGCTGTGAGCCAGAAAGGAATGTTTCTTCAAAGGGAGAAATGCAGGGCTGCAGCACTGATTAGATGAATCAGACTAAATAGACTAAAAACCTTATGAATGATGAAAAAAGGGTTGATAATGAAATGCAGTTCCTGCCTCGCTTGGAGTGGGAGCAATTTTGTCCCCATCCCTATAGCAAAAGGGAAATGGGGAGGGCGAGCCTGCCTGCCAGTCAAAGGGGCAGCAGGGGAAGGCTATTTAGAACCTGGTTCTCACTGCCAAAGAGGAGCTGTTCCTCATTCCTGCCCTTCATAAAACCCGTCACTATGAGGCTGAGCAGGAATTGCTCAGAGTTCTTCTCAAACTGGCTTGTAGAAAGACCTTTTAAAAGCAGCTTCAAATTGTCCATGAAGTAGGAGCCAGGGTTCATAGGTCTTAGCAAGATTAGTCAGGCGATAACTAGGGCTGGGCAGAAATAGTGCATGGTATACATTTGAAGTTGAAGGAAGATTGGAAGCAAGTTGAGGCATCTAAACAGAGAGAGAGGTCCCCAAAGCAGACCCTTATGGATATCTAGATCAAGGCAGGAGCTGGGAAAGGATCATTGTCTGTGTGGGCCTCATCATTGGAAACTTAGCGTTTAGCAGCACTTGGGGGTGATATAGATGATCAACTTTTGTGCACAAGTTTGTGAGCAGGCAAGGAAAAGTAAGGTGCAGCATAGGGGAGGGCGGAACATTGGGAAGGGTGGAGACTATGACATCAGCATCGTACAGTGTTCTAAGAATTTCCCAAACCTCTATGGTATTTACCATAAAGATCTTGGAATTCCTAGAGTGTCACCTGATGTCATGATGTCACTTCTGCACATGTGACTGGAAGTGGTGTTGCAGTGTTATGCAATGCCGAATCCACCCCCCTAAGCAGCAGCAGATGGCCAGAGTCCAGGGGTGGGGTGGGTGGGACTGGCAGCTCTTGTGCAGTATCACTGTTCTTCCAGCTTCTGAGCCAGGGTGGGTTTGCCCACATGCTGGTGACCCATTAGGCCAACTTTTGAGGGAATCTGCACTAAAGGGATAAGGAAAGTTAATAATTCGTCCAATGTAAAGGATAATAAGCAGTTGCACAAAAATGTCTGTCAGTAAACAGCCATTGCCCAACTTAAAGAGCTTTGGGCTGCAAATCATTCTATTGTTCAGAAGTACGCATATCTGCATGAAAATCTTCTCCGTAATTAAATAAGTGAAGTCTAAATGTTATAAGAAAGGTGGAGAGTGACATGCTTGGCTGTTTGTTCTTACTATCATCACAAACATGAATGTCACCAACGGAATTGTTCTCAGGGATTTTACTCGTACATTGCTTCTGTTGCCCCTTTTTGGTTCTCTCGGCATCCCTATCACTCAGTTATACCTTCTTCTACCTTCATTCTCTTTCTGCTCTGTTTCTGTCCCTCAGATCTACTCCTTGCTCATTTCAGTATTAACACTACACAATGACTTCACTCCCTCAGCCATTCACACGCTGAAGGAAGCCTAGGCACAGGTGAGCCATGCATCATGGCGGAACTGGTTGCCACAGGCTAGAAAAGCTGTAACAACACTACCACACATCTCCGAATCTCTCCTCCCCACCAGTTTTGGCTAACAAATTGGTACGTCTTAGGCACAGTTCACACATGATGAAAAATGAGATAGCAGAGTCATGAGGTGGTAGAATGGATGGCATCACTTCAGACTGCAGGTGGAGGATCACATTTTGGAACGTTCCCTTCTGTTAACTACCTACAAACAGAAAAAGTAGCACAGCGAGGCAAGAGAATGAGAAACACCCTTGGCTGTGTTTGGTTTCTCTGCCTGCAGTTGTCTGTGTGAGGGAACATTCATAGTTGGAATCCACCACCTGCAACCTGACATGGTATAGTCCAATCGACTGACTCAGGTCTCTGTCACCTCACTGCTACCTCCTTCTTCTTCTTGTGAAAACCAGGCCTTAGAAGTTATCACTAAGAGGTGGGAAAGGGCCACAAATGGTAGATATTTGGAATTCCCCAGGCTGTGGACCAATTTATTCATGGAAATGAAAAATGCAAAGCAAATGAAACCTGTAAAAATAAATGGGAACAAATAAGGGGAAACTGAACTAGGCTTGGTGGGTAAATTAGCACAACATCACCAAAACAAAGACCTTTGAAGGAAGAAAAGATTATAAAATAATCTAATTAGGAGTAACACTCTGTACTTTCACTTACTAGGGGATATAATCTTGTTAAATGAACTGTTTCTCTTAAACCCCCTCCCTCCAGCAGAGCTTTTATTTTGGCAGAGAACTGGGAAAGTCATTTAAATGACCTTTAAAGATCCAAGTTACAGTTGACTTGGAGAATGTAAAAAGCAGCACATGCTGTGTTATGGTTAACTATCAAAATTTGTTACATTGCCCCAAATGCCTACAGAATATATAGGAATATAAAACAATGAGTGTGTGTCCACACCCTAATGTCCACACCCTAAAATGTTATTTTGCACATTATTCATAATTTCTGAATTTGTATTGGTTTTACTCACTTGACCTTGATAGCCCAGGCTAGCCTGATCTTGGAAGCTAAGCAAGATCAGCCCTGGTTAGTATTTGGATGGGAAATCACCAAGGAATACCAGGGTTGCTGTACAGAGGCAGGCAATGGCAAGCCACCTCTGAACATATTTTGTCTTGTAAACCCTATGGCAGGGGTGTCAAACTCATTTGTTACGAGGGCCAGATATGACCTAAATGTCACTTGGTCAGGCTGGGCTAGATTGAGGGGTGGGGGTGAGGCGGCTGCCTTAGCAGGCTTGTGGGCCAGATAAGAGCTCACCAGCCCAAATAGGGTTGCCAGGTCCCTCTTCACCATCGGCAGGAGGTTTCTGGGGTGGAGCCTGAGGAAGGCAGGGTTTGGGGAGGGGAGGGACTTTGATACCATGGAGTCTAATTGCCAAAGTGGCCATTTTCTCCTGCTGAACTGATCTTTATTAGCTGGAGACCAATTGTAACAGTGGGAGATCTCCAGCTACTACCTGGAGGTTGGCAACCCTAAGCCCAAATCAAGAGTGAGGGGTGGCTGCCTTAGTTGGCTTGTGGGCCAGATAAGAGCTCTCAAGGGGCTGGATCTGGCCCGTGGGCTGTATGTTTGAATCCCCTGCCCTGTGACTCGACAGCAAAAACAACACTTTTATATCCCTTTCAAAAATTATTCCTGGATTAATTGTGATGCAAACTGCATATGTTACTCAAACTCCACGAAGACTTCTTTTTCATATGCATCAAGAAATGGACATCCCTTGCAGGATGTGTTTGCTGCTCGAGCAAGGCAGGGATGGGCATCATCTTCAATATCCTATGCCACTTCACTGGCTATGCCCACTCCACTGAGCTGGGTTGCCAAAATGTGTCTCCCAACTGGATGTGGCAGCTGTATACTGACAATAGTAGTCCCAATCCAGGTAAAATTAGTTGTGGCTAGGGCCTAACTGTACAATACATTGGCCTCACGTTCCCACCTGCCCCTGTGTTTACCCCCAGTCCTGTCAACCAGACATACTCTGGGAGTACCATGCTCTGAAGTGAATTCTCAGGTGTGTGGTGGGGAACCCATTCAAACTGGGGCTGTGGTGCACTGGGGGGGGGACTTAAGCCTCCTCCTCCGGAGGTGCCATTTTGCTGACCTGAAATGGCCTGTGGGGCTGCTGTTTGCCCTGCTGGAAAAAGTTATTTTTGCTGATGAACTACATGCAATTTTTTCCAGTGAGGAAAATAGCATCTCCCGTTCTGGTTAACAGGACATGGTGCAAATAGAGGGAGGGGAAAAAACAATGTATCATATAATTAGACCCTCAATCCTGTTGCTAACTGTAATCAGTTCTATTGCTTTCAATAGTATTTAGTTAAAAATTATTTTTAGCTGGCGCTATTGAAAATCTATTGCATGCGATGCACACTTTCATATTGGGACCCTCAGTCTTCAGGATCACTCTGAGGACTCTGATTCCGCTTGGATTTCTGTTACAGCATCACATCCTCAGTGGACCGGGAAGCCCAGGTTCTCGGGCTTATATCTTTAGCTCTGGTTCTGCTGACACTATACTACAGTATACCATTGTTAATTTCGATCGTGGTTGCAGCTTGACAAGCTGCTTGGGCTGCGGTCTTTTCCAATAGTAGAGAGATGCTTTAAGATTTCTACACCTTCCCCCTGATGTGTATTTGGTGGGGGATGAATATTGTCTCTCCTAATTAGTACGCTCTGCCTTCGTTTCCTTGGGAGGAAAAATGTTAAATTGAGCTTGTATCCACATGTTGTAATATAGATAAGTTATTTGAGTTTTGTAAGCATTGTATTCTTGTTCTTGTTTATGTGAAGTGTACGGTTTAATCGGTGGTACATCTTGATACTCTTGTTGACAAACACTGATTGTTATTTCAATGGTTTCCAGTAGTTGGATAATTACAAGATACTTTCAAAATTATTGAACACTGAATTTTTATTGTGTGTTGCAGGTAATTCAACCTTGTGACTTATAACTATATTGAGGTGGTCCACGTTGTTGCTTTTCATTTTTGCTTGGTCTCTGTACAGCATGTCCTTTTGCTTTTGCTAGTGACCTCCAGGTGGTGGCAGGAGATCTCCCGCTATTACAACTGATCTCCAGCCAATAGAGATCAGTTCACCTGGGGCAAATGGCTGCTTTGGCAATTGAACTTTATGGGATTGAAGTCCCTCCCCACCCCAAACCCCGCCCTCCTCAGGCTCCGTCCCCAAAACCTCCCACCAGTGGCAAAGAGGGACCTGGCAACCCTATGCATGGGGGAAAGAGACTTATTACCTGGCAACCCTATGCATGGGGGAAAGAGACTTATTACAGCCATATGGACAACATCTGGAAACAATTATTTTCCGTGCAATTCCTTTAAATTTGAAAAGACCCTGGTGATTTTGAATCCATTTAAAATAATCCAGGAAGTCTGTGTCTAAAACTAGCCCTTGGTTATGTGTGTGTGTAAAGTGCCTTCAAATCGCAGCAGAGTTATGGCGACCCCTTTTGGGGTTTTCATGGCAAGAGTCTAACAGAGGTGGTTTGCCAGTGCCTTCCTCTGCACAACAACCCTGGTATTTTTTGGTGGTCTCCCATCCAAATACTAACCAGGACTGACCCTTCTTAGCTTCTGAGATTTGACGAGATCAGGCTAGCCTGGGTCATCCAGGTCAGGGCAGCCCTTGGTTATGCCTATCAAGTAAGGTGAATCCTAACAACAACCTTACTAACAGTGTTAACATTCTGGCTGTAGGGGGCAACATTTTACAGTCAGAGGTGACTGCAAAAACGTCTGCTGCAACCATGAGCCAATTAGATGCAAAATAAACATTTAATCTCACATGTATTTCTTATTAAATTCTATTATTTTGGAATGTTTTTTCTATATTTGTGGCAACTATTTGTCTTCTAAGATTCTTTGAAGTACCTATATCTAACTTCTGGATAGAATATTGCCCAGCTGGGGCTGATTTCACAGTTCATTTCCAAAGAGTTTCCTTCAGCTGTCTTTACCCTATTTAGGAATCACCCTCTACTTTGACACAGGCCACATACTATGCAAGGAAAAGCAGATCTGTAGTGTTTACCTATCAGACAAAACTCTGAAGTAACCACCACAGCCTTTTGTCATATACCCCAAGAAAGGCAGGAGATCGCCAGAGAGCAACAGAATATCCAGCAGTCAGGAGGAAGAAATCTAGTCAGATTTCTCTTTCCTGCGAATATGGCAGTGGAATACGTAAGCCATCAAAAACTTAGGCATAGATTTCTTTGTGAAAGCTAGAGTGGTTTTAGTGGGATGAGCATCAGACTACAACTAGGGAAACACTCCCCACTCAGCCATGAAAACCACTGGGTGACCTGTAGCCAGTCACTCTCCCACAGCCTAATCTACCTCAGAGGGTTGCTGTGAACTTAGAATGGAAGTGAGAACTATATATGCCACCCTGAGCATCTTGGAAGAAGGGAAGAATAAAAATGTGATGCCAAGGTGTATCCTATTTTGTAGGATTATACAAACTGAACGATGATGCCAAGCTTAGAATGTCTGCTGACAAATAACAGTACAGAGATGTGCAATTTCACTTTATTCTATAATATTAAAGGTATGCAAGCTCGGCCAGAAAGAAAGTAGAAACCCAAGGAAGTGGCTCCTTCACGCATGCAAGAAGTCATTGCTAAAAGCAAATGACAAATATGACAGTGTGTGGACCACCCTATGTAAGACGCACGCCACATTTGCTGCTGAAAAACTCTTTTTCACTTCTCTGATTTGGCTGCCAACCCAAGCGTCAGCTGTACCGCAGTTATTTCATCCCTAGAAACAGTGGTGTGTGGCCATTGCACACTGTTTTCCTCAGCTGATGTCATTCTATCACAAGCTGGCATGAGTCAGCTGTGAGCAAACTGCTCAGAGGCGGAAAACCTGTAGAGCTGGTTATCATCTTTGCCCACTTTGAGCAACAAGGTTGTTAAGGATTCTGAGAAGAGAGGCGTGTTGCCTCATGAAATGGAGGAAAATGCCATTTTTGACAAATGCATCATAAATTAAACCATTTTAGTGAGAAAGGGAAAAATGCAGGCCTTTTCTGATTGTAAAGCTAGCCAAAATTGCCTTTCTCTAAGGCAGGAGCTTAGTGCAAACAAAATTTGACTTCCAGCTGCCAGGTTCACACTGTAGTGGATGCATACGGATGTTTGCAAATCACCGTGGAGACATCTTTACAGAACTGATTCTTCTCATTTGGCTTACCTCTTAAGCTTTTCAAAGTAGTTTCTTCACGGACAAGCCCCATCTGTTCAAAAACATCATGCCTGTCCAGAATGCTGGCAGAGACAAGGGCCAGAGGCAGGTAGTGTAATCAGGAAAATCATCCAAGGTTGTTCATTCCAACCTCTCAGCAGAGGGGCAATCCGAATTCAAGGTCAGGTTCAGTTCCAAGGTCAGGGTAACAGAGGTCCAGGAGTCCAGAGAATAACAGAGACACAAGGTGGCTCCAAGTGAACTAGTTGCTTCCACATAACGCTGAGGTCGTTGCCTGCCGAAATAGACCTTATCTTAATGCAGACCAGCTGTCGCTCATTAGGCGTTCAGGCATTCCCGGTTGCATCATCACTTAGTGCTCTATGCAAAGCCTGTAGCCTTGCACTTTTCTGAAGGCTTTCTATCGTGGCCCTGATCTTCTGGCATCTCTACTTGAGTGGTTTCGGTGGCCCTCCAGGCGAGGCTACCTGGCTGAACCCCAGACACAGCCAGTTCTCCTGAGCTGCCAGGCTGCAGACCTGGTGAGACTTCCTCTTCTCCACTCCTTTCACTGTCTTCTGGGTAGGGTTGCCAGCTCCTGGTTGGGAATTACCTGGCGATTTTGGGGGTGCAGCCTGGGGAGGGCAGGATTTGGAGAGGGAAGGGACTTCAGTGCCCTAGAGTCCAATTGCCAAAGTGGCCATTTTCTCCAGGGGAACTGATCTCTATCACCTGGAGATCAGTTGTAATAGCGGGAGTTCTCCAGCCACCACCTGGAGGCTGTTGTATATAGAGGCTGGCTAATCTCCTATTAAGGAAAAATATCCCAACACGCAGCCACTTCCAATTCTTTTGTTATTTTTATATTTTTCCCATGCTTAGTATCTCTTTAAATACCAGTTCACAAAGTTTTCATAACACGATTAACAATACTAAATCACCATAGACAAGTACTTTCTATGATCTACTCCCTTTGAATTACTGCCTGTTGTACACATTCATAGTGCACTATGAATGTGTACAACAGGCAGTAATTCAAAGGGAGTAGATCATAGAAAGTGAATTATAGTTGGTAAAATAATACTTGCATATAATTATATTATGTTTTTTATAATTGATAAATGTAAGGAGCATTATATTATCTATACCATTATGTATTTTTAGATGAAATTGTAATTATCTGAAGAAGCAGAAATCCAGCGAAACAAGGCATAACCGGTTGCTTGTCATATTATCATTGCATTAGCCTGCATATATTCACTACGGTGGATACTGAGTATGGATTGTTAAACGGCTGTGCAAAAGAGGAATCCTATTGGTCAGCTTGTCAGCTGACTTTTAGAAGACATATTGCAAGACGACACTGTGCAGCAAGACATCTGTAATTTCTCTTTGAGGACTTGGATTGCAGGACATTGTGGACAATTTATCTATCTTGTCTATGGTGATTTAGTATTGTTAATCGTGTTATGAAAACATTGTGAACTGGTATTTAAAGAGATACTAAGCATGGGAAAAATATAAAAATAACAAAAGAATTGGAAGTGGCTGCGTGTTGAGATATTTTTCCTTAATAGGAGATTAGCCAACCACCTGGAGGCTGGCAACCCTACTGCTGGGGCTGCTCCTCTGTTCTCACCCTGCCATCTCCCTCTAGTTATTCTTTGTCTGAGGAAGTGACAACAGGCAGACCCACAATGATGCCACATAAATGAGATATTAGAATTTGGGGAGGGGGTTTAAAAAGTGGAACATTCAACTGTAGTAAATGCATTTAGGTGGTAACACGTTTGAGCATCTTTGATCTTTTTGGCATATGAATGGCGTAGAGTAGTAAACCATGTGTTACACTGAATTTCAAAAAATCTGTCTTTAGGGTTACTAAGGTGGGGCAACCACTTAAGAGGGATGGACAAATGGCTGTAAGCTACCAGCTCTTCCAGTGATGGAAGAGGGTACTCTATTGACTAACAAAATGCTATGCTGGGGATCATGGAACCACATGTGGACAAAAGCCACACAAGATTGTGGCTAAAGTGGGGAGGAAAATCAGAAGAGATGGAGCAGAGAAGCTGGTATGAGCCAACCTGAAAGGAAATACTTCTGTGTACAATGCTTAATTTTTGAAACTCACTACCAGACGACATAGTGATGGCCACTAAGATGGCTTTAAAGAGGGGGAAATGTATGGTAGATCAGTCCACCAGTAGCTGTAGCTAAAATGGTTAGGGACTGGGTTATGTGAAGGACTATCTTCTCCCATATGTTCCTCTCTGGGAATTACGATCATAGGGAGAGGGCCCTCCTGACTGTCCCACCAATCAAAGAAGCTCATTTGGTGGGTTCACAAGAGAGAGCCTTTTCAGTGGCAGCCCCATGATTATGGAACAATTCCCCCCGGACCCCTCACTTTTGATCTTTAGGAGGCAGTTGGAAGACAGTTTTATTTAGGACTACATTGGGTTAAGTTTACTAGCAGTCATGAGTTGTGATTTTAAATTTCAGTTTTTATGTTTTTGATGTATTTTATTTATTTGATGTATTTTATCTATGTTATAAGCTACCATAAGCTCTGTAAGGAAGAGAGGCGGCTAATAAATGTTTTAAATAAACAAATAAATAATGGCTAAAGGAAACCTCCAGGTGCAGAGACAGTGTACCTCTGACTACTACTTCCCGGGGTAACAACAATGATGGAGGCTTTTGCCTCTGCACCTAACTTTATAGGCCTTCTGGGAGCAACTGCTTGGCCTCTGTGAGGGAAAATATGCTGAACTAGATGGTAAAGGTAAATGTAAAGGTAAAGGTCCCCTGTGCAAGCACCAGGTCATTCCTGACCCATGGGGTGACGTCACATCCCGATGTTTACTAGGCAGATTTTGTTTATGGGATGGTTTGCCAGTGCCTTCCCAAGTCATCTTCCCTTTACCCACAGCAAGCTGGGTACTCATTTGACCGACCTCGGAAGGATGGAAGGCTGAGTCAACCTTGAGCAGGTTACCTGAAACCAATTTCCGTCGGGATTGAGCTCAGGTCGTGAGCAGAGCTTGGACTGCAGTACTGCAGCTTACCACTCTGTGCCATGGGACTCCTTGGGACTAGATGGACTATTGATTAAATCTAGCAAGGGTGTGTGTTTTTTTTTGTTGGTTATGTTCTTATTAGGGATTGGGAGAAAGGGACATTTTGCAGTGCCAAGTAGTATCTAGGCTCTGTGACATCTTGGGGGACCCTGCAGTCATGTTCCAGAGCCATTTTGGAAAGTCTCCCACACACTGGGCTGCACAAGAGAATATGTCCCAAGGTGATTTGCATACTTCCATATGCATAGAACTTCCACCCGCCATATGCAGCCAGTAGCTGGAAGTGAAATACTTTCATCCCTCTGACTCCACATTCACATACTATTGAGAATCTTTAAGGAAATAAGAAAGAGTATCATTCACTATCCATTATGATAATGTTGAGTGGCTGGTCGTGCTACTAAATTCTTGCAGACCTGGAAGGTTTTATTAGGTATAAAGTTAGAATTATGAGATCAGCCAGGTAATGGACTAGGAAATTAATATTTTATCATTACATATGGGGTTGTGCTTTTATCTGATGAAAAGCAAATGAGGTTTTTGAAACCATCTATCTTGAACAGAAGGGAATAAATTGTGTTACATTTTAGTAATAGGAGAGGGGTAAATCCCATTAAAGTCAGGTTCTTCACTGAACGCAAGATCCAGTCAGGCTCTTGACATAAATTCAGGCCAAGTTCTGGCCACAAGTCAAGTCCTTGGTTCCCAGGGTTTGGAAGCTCCTGTGTATACTTCATTTGTGCCGGTTCTCACAGCTGCGGTGTGTTTTGTCTTCATTCATGGGAACTGCTTATCTCGCTGTTGCCTAGCAATGTTTATCTTTTTCTCTTGTCCTAGTGTTTTTAAGCAGGTAACCTGTACAGCAGGGGTGGGGAACCTTTTTCCTGCCAAGGGCCATTTGCACATTTATAACATCATTCGGGGGCCATACCAGGTGTAGATCTCCCGGTGTGGGGGGGAGGGGCTAGGGTTGCCAGGTCTCCAGCCACCACCTGGAGGTTGGCAACCCCAGGGGAGGCCACGCAGAGAAGGCCTAGAGGACTCCCCCAGTCCTCCACCCCTTCCAGCCAGGAGGGCAGCCAGCGGTGGGCCCAAGCAAACGAGGCGCCAGGGAGGCGCAGCCCACGGTCAATCAGCAAGGGAGGAAGGAAGGAAAACAGAGAAAGAGGGAAAGGGAGAGAGGGAAAAAGAAATGGAAAGGGGGGAGAAAGAAAAGGACGGAGGGAGACAGAGAAAGAGACAGAAAGAGAGGGAGAGAGAGAAGCCTTCCTCCCCCACACACACACACACACCGGCCCCACGCGACCAGTCCCCAGGCTCAATGCCCTCCCTGCTCCAGAGTCCACAAAAGGCCCCCTGAAGCCCCATCGGCTCCTGCGCGCATGCTCTGCCGCTGGGAGCCGCGGGCCTGTTTTCCCCCCCTCACTGCTCAACAGCCGACAGGCAGCAATAGTGTGCCCCGGCATTCTTGCATGCTGCGGCTATAGGAGGCAACCTTGGGGGAAAGCGTCCCTCTCCCTCCTCTTGCCGACCAACAGCCGTCAGTCCGTGAGAGGAGGTCCAAAGGGCGCCGCAGCACCCCTGCAAGCCGTGGCCCCAGGAACACCCTCAGGGAGGGCCGCCCTATGCCACGCCTTCGCGGCGGGGCCCCGGAGCTCCCAAGGGCCACAAAAAATGTCCTCGGGGGCCGCATACGGCCCCCGGGCCTGAGGTTCCCCATCCCTGCTGTACAGGGTCTCCATTGCTAACCTTTCCTGCCTGTTTGCAGTCAGTTCTTTTATTTGCCTTTTAGTTCCTAATAAAGTATTACTGCTTCAGATCTACCTGTCTGGATGAGTTTGCTTGAGGGATACTAGGGGCAGACGCCTTAGACTGACATTTTCTGGTATGTGGGCCATCGTGGCCAACCTCCTCACAACCCCACCTTGTCTAATGTGAAGGCTAACCTGTTTCCTGGCTTTACCAGATTCTTAACCACAGTCAAATCCTGGTAAAACCCTGCTAGCAATGTGTAAGACACATCTATGTTGTGTGACTTCACACTGTAAGGTCACACTGTGAACGTGACTACACAGGCACAGCCAATTGTGTGGTTATTTCTATTGTACCAATGTAGGTGTTCACAAGAGTTTCTTTTAATGGTGCTCTCTGTCTGTCAAATCCATACTTTCACAGTGAAATTCCACTCCTCTTCTGTTTTGGTACCAATTTTGTGGAATACACAACATCATTTTTCTAATGATTGTTTAAACACGTTTTTAGTGTAATGCATTTTTGTAGACTGTGAGCATGTAAACCAGCCTCCTGCAGGATAAAGCGGTGGCCTATTCTGAAATAAGTAATCAAAAGTATATACCTACTTTCAGCTACTAATGGATGAAAAGGAAGTATTTGCACTTTGAGACAGTTGCCCATTAAAGTGTCCGTTACCCTACCTAAAAGTCAATCTAAAGTTTACCCTACCTAAAAGTTTGTAATGACCCATAGATAGGGTTGCCAGCTCCAGATTGGGAAATACCTGGAGATTTTTGGGGTGGAGCCTGAGGAAGGGACTTCAAAGCCATAGAATCCAATTGCCAAAGCAGCCATTTTCTACAGGGGAACTGATCTCTGTCGCCTGGAGATCAGTTGTAAAAGCGGGAGATCTCCAGCTACCACCTGGAGGTTGGCAACCCTACCCATAGATAAATAAGTACATGTTTACAGCTGTGAAGCAAACTAACATGGTCATGTTATGAATCTTCCCATAGCTTAAGATCTTCTGGAGATGACCTTCAAATGTCAACTTTGCAGAAGATAAGACTGATGCAAAATAAAAGTTTAATCTCAGATGTGTGAGCAAATGGTGTATTTCTTATTAAATTCTATTATTATTTTCCTATTTTTTTCCTATTTTTTTCCTATGTTTGTGGCAACAATTTGTCTTCTAAGATTCTTTGAAGTACCTATATCTAACTTGTGGATTGAATGTTGCCTAGCTGGATGGGTACCCATGACAGGGCCTTCTCCATAGTCGCCCTCAAGTTCTCGACTCCCTGTCCTTGGAAACTGACATGGCCAATTTCTCCAATTTCTCACAGGCCTGTCACAGCCATCTTGCCTATTTAGTACAAGTTACAAGTGCATAGAAGCTCCTTTCATTTTTGTATAATGCACTGGAAGGAGAAGAGAGAGAGATTTGATTGAGTTTATGTACCTACATGTGTGGGGCATTCCAGTTTTTCTCCCAGTCCCATGTGCTTCAACTGTTCCTATATTCCAGAAACAGACTGTATTTCCTGGTATCTAACCAGTAACGCAGCATCTCTATTTTGTTCTTTGGGGAAGATGTTGGCTACTCCTTGCTTTAGGAGTACATGTCTCTTCTCATGGGAGAGGCACACAAGCTTTGTTTTGAACACTACTGAGAAACATAACAGGAAACACAACACAGTTGCACTTGGTGCATCAGCATCTGTTACAATAGCCAGAACTAGTCAGTTGTCAGCTAATACAATTGTATCATGTGGGCCTATATTTTACAAAGTCTTTTTAATCCAGTGATCCCCAGCATGGTGCCCCTTGACACCAGGGTGCCCCCTGATCAATTTCCTAAACCTATTTGCTACTCCCCCAAAAGAAAGAGCAAATCTTTCACCTAAATGGAGCTGTAGGTGCTTCAGAAGACCCCAGGAAGCATCACTTTCAGATCTGCAGAGAGTACCTAGTTGGAAACAGTTGTCCACGTCATAGGAGGATGCCTGGCTTGGTAAGTCACAACCTTTGGTAATTGCTGTCTCATAGCAATCGTATCACTGGTCTTGCCTCCCATAGTGGCTATTTTGTGGTAGCATGCATGACCCTTTCTCAAAATTCTAAAAGTGCCCATGGGGTTAACAAGGTTGGGGACCCCTGCTTTAAATTAACTCCCTGTCAAAGTGGATTTAAGCCCACCAAACCGATCCCACAATGAATGTGTCAGTCTGTAAGGTACAACTGTTTTGTTGTTCTTATATAACAGTACAATCCTAAGCACAATTACAAAGTCTACCCGAAATGGTTTCAGCTTTTCAATTTCATAACATGAAATGATGGCAAAATATTTCCATTATCACAGGTTAGCAATCTCCGTTTGCACTGCCCTCTGATTATAGGTATTATTTGACTCTTGTATTACACAAGAGAACTACTGAGATAAAAACTTCACAGTAGTAGATAATTTGTGTTAATTCATTCAAACCAGGTTCCTGTCCTGAAGAGCTCACTTGATAAGTGACTCCTCAATTAATGGGTGTACATGCCTCAATTTGTCAATGTGGCAGATTTCAGGACTGCTGCTTGGCCTATTCAGGTCAAATAGTTTATTTGATACTTTCAAAAGCTCCCTTCAAATTGATTGCTATGAAAAGGAACTTCTTGAAAAGAGTCAAACTGCTTGTATTGCTTTGTGGCAATAGTCTGTGTGGAGAAATGCCCTCCACCCTAGATCCACATCAGTATTCTATTAAATGGGGCTATAGTCTACACATGCCTCTGGGGTACAATACTGGTAAAGGACTGGCTAAAGGAAAACTACAGAAGACCAATAATTTATTTTCCAAGCATAGAGCACTCCAGAGCTTAGTTATGCAAATGACTGGGCCCAAAGTAAGAATATATGGTTTACCACATCATACCTAATGGGACTGAGACTGCGACAAACAAAAGGCTAGATAGTAATTTCTTCCTCTCTATTGGGGAATCGGGGCCCCAGTTCCTGTAAAGGGAACCCCGATATTTAATTTTCTGCTACCAAATTAGAGGGATTGGATCGTTCCTCTTGAACTATGAGAATTGAGATCACACACACGCACAAAAGAGGCAAGACGCATTTGTCTTGAAGTAAAACAATCTTTACTCTAACTCAGGGTAAGGAAAAAGTCACTGGGATACAAAACAAATAATATCTGTCTACATTCTATGTTTCCTATACTTGCCAAAACCTTTGGCAAGGCACTAAGCTTACTTACGAGTAGGCACCCTTAGCAAAAGGAGAGCCTCTCTCCATCCTGCCTGTTCAGCAGTCAAGCAAAAAGAGAAAGAGTGGTGGTCAACTGCTTTCAGTTCTAACAAAGAAATCGAAAGCAGTTGAACATGCAAAATAGTTGTATACGTGACACTCGGGCACGACTGCAATGGCCACTACACTGACCATTAGGTTAGTTGCAATATTAACCCTTTAACTGTCTGATATGTAACAAAGCTCGCTCTCTAATACCCAACAATCCCCTTTTCGAGGTTTAGTTACATTCAGACATATAAACACAATGCATCACGCAAGTATTCAAACTGTTGTCTGGGCAGTGGCTTCGTCAGGATATCGGCCACCATCTCTTTACTTTCACAGTACTTCACTACTACGAGACCTCTTTCTTGTTTGTCCTTTACTGAGTCCATTTTGAGTCGAAGAAGTTTCTTCCCTTTCTTAGAGTTCTCGCCATTCAGTAGCGCTATACACGATTGATTGTCCTCAAACATTGTAGCAGGTGTCAGTTCATCTAATCCAAAGTCGCGTAGCAGTTCAATTATCTCTTCCAGCTCTGTACATGCGCACTTGGCTGCTATGCATTCTGCTTCAGTTGAAGATGTTGACACAACTTGCTGTTTCTGGCTGGTCCAGGAGATCAGGTTTTCTCCAAAGTAGAACAGATATCCACTTGTAGATTTGCTGTCTGTTCTAGTACCACCCAGACTAGCATCCATGTATCCTATCAGTTTCAGCTCAGTATTTGGAGTTATCTTCAACTTCAAATCAATAGTTTTCTTTAAGTATTGTGTGAGGTGTTTGATTGCATTCCAATCATGTTCTGCAGGTGTGCTGGTCCTTCTACTTAGGATTCCAACTGCTGCACTTATATCCGGTCTACTAACGTTGCTCAAGTATAGAAGTTTTCCAATAGCTTCTCTGTATTTGTGATTGTTAGGCAATAGTTCACCTCCGTCTAGATCCATATATGAAGGGTCAAGTGGAGTGTCCTTGGTCTTGCACTCCTTCATATTCATGAATTGCAGAAATTCCAGTATCTTGTTCCTTTGATTGATTGAAAATCCATTGTCTTGGTCTCTTTCAATCTCCATTCCAAGATAGTTCTTTACTTCTCCAAGTAGTTTCACTTCTACTGATTCATTCAGTTTGTTTGCAATTTCTTTTGCAGCTTCTTCAGTGTCAGAACAAATCAGAAGATCGTCTACAAAGGCCAAAACAAAGTCCCATCCATCATCCTTCTTCCTTCTGAATAAGCATTTCTCTATATTTCCTTGTTCAAAGCCTTGAGCTTTCAATAATGAGGTTAGTTTGTGGTTCCATGCTCTTGCTGGAATATAAAGTCTTTTCAAGTTTGCAAACTTGATTTTTAGCATCACAGTCCTTTAATCCTGGTGGAAGTTCCATGTATATTTCTTCTGATAATTCGCCATTCAGGAAAGCTGTTTTGACGTCGAGTTGCAGTACCACTTTATTCCTGGAGGCGGCTATACTCAGCAAAGTCCTTATAGCCGTGTGACTAATCACAGGTGCGTAGGTTTCTGTGTAGTCAGTTCCATACTTCTGGGTAAATCCTTTTGCAACTAGTCTTGCTTTGTATTTGTCAACAGTTCCATCCGAATTTTTCTTGACCTTGAACACCCATTTACATCCCACAGTCCTTTTGTTTGGTGGGAGTTTGGTTAGTTTCCAGGTATTATTCTTCTGCAGTGAGTCTAATTCTTCTTGAATTGCCTTCAGCCATCTTGACCGCTCCCCATCGGGCAACTTTTGCAGTTCGTCCCAACTTGAGGGTTCCACGTGGCTGTCAATTCTAGTGAAAAGACTCAGTTTCTCTGCTGGTATTCCTTTTGTAGTCCTTGTAGATCTCCTTAAGGTCTGAGAGGGTTCCGCTGTTCCATCAGCACCGGGATCAACCCCTTTTGAATCTGCAGTCTCTTGCTGTTCCGCAGGAGCAGGTGGATTGCAATCCCATGCTGTAAATGGAATCTCTATGGTTTCCTCTTCACAAACCTCTGGATCATCAAAGTTATTAATTTGTTGATTATTAATAACATTTCTTTCATCTATATATACTGCATTCAATATTTGTAAATTGTAAGTCTTAATGTCCATTATCCTGTACCCTTTTGAGAAAGGATGGTATCCCACAAGAATTCCAAGTTCTGTAGTAGGATCCATTTTCCCCTTTTCTCCTTTGGTATGTATGCAAACACACGAGATCCAAATGCTTTCAAGTGTTTCAGACTAGGCTTTCTGCCATTCCATCTTTCATATGGAGTCATGTTGATAGCACTTGAAATTGTCCTGTTGTAAAGGTAAGCTGCTGTATTTACACATTCTCCCCAGCAGGGGTAAGGCAAGCCTGCCTGTAGCATTAAGCATCTTGCACTTTCCATCAGAGTTCTGTTAAACCTTTCTGACAACCCATTGTTCCTAGGGGTATATGCAACTGAGGTTGCATGCTCTATTCCTTCAGATTCAAGAATTTCTTTCATTTCTTTATTAAGGTACTCAATCCCTCTGTCAGTGTACAATAACTTTATTCCTCTGTCATGTTTATTCTTCATCAGGGCAACATAAGCTTTAAATTTTTCAGCTACTTCAGTCTTTGATTTCAACAAATACACATATGCAAATCTTGAAGCACTGTCTATGAAATGCAGAACATATTTTGCCCCTCCTGCTGAAGCCTTGAGTGGGCCAATCAAGTCTGAGTGCACTTCTTCCAAAATTTCTGCCTTAACACTGCTTGGCCTCTGCACGTGCTTAGGCGCTGTTCCCTTTCCTCTGAGACACACTTCACAACGTTCTTTGTCCTTAAAGCATTCCTTAACTGGCATTCCACAATCAATCAGCAGTTGCTTCACTGACTTAAAGTTTTTATGAGCTAGTTTCACGTGCCATTGGTACAAACAGTCCTTGTGGTTGCAATCTGCAGCCTTCTGCTCTGTCAATCCTTTATTAAAAGCAACTAGGCACTTTGATTCTTCCTCAACATTATCCTCATTTCCATCAAAATCACTTTCATCAGAATCAACATTGCTCTCAAAATCACTACAAGCATATTCCTCCAATTGACTTGCAACATTCTCCAGGCAATAGTGTGAGCCTACTGATAGCACTGGGTATTCTCTCCCTTCAGAATCAAATAAGCGACATTTGTCCTTTTTTATAGACACTTCAAAGTCTGCATCCACTAGTTTGTTCACGGACAATAAATTTTCATCTGAATTAGGCATTAGGAATACGTCTTGTAAGGTTAAATGCATTACATTTCCACAATAGCTTTGAATTGCAATAGAAACTTCACCTTTCTGAGTGCATAGAAATCTTTCTCCACAAGCCATAACTAATGTTTCATCACAAGGCTCTAGAAAGTCAAAAGCTGATCTCAGGCCAGACACATGTACATCTGCACCGCTGTCCAGAACAAATGTATTTACACGCTTTAAATAATCTTTGGCTGAAGCTTTATTCGAGACTAGATAAGCCTTTGGCTGGTGATTGTGCCATCTGGGCTTCCCTTGGCTTGGACTCCCTCTTGTGGATGATTGGGGCTGTTGCCTCCCATTTCCATCCCTCTCCCTTTGTGAGGATTTGGCGGGCTTTTCTTCCCGGCGAGAGGGGGGGGGGAATTTCTCCCTTTGTTTCACGTTTCTCACATTGAAACGACCGGTGACCATGCTTTCCACATGAGAAGCATCTGATTGTGGATTTGTCATTTACACGCAGTACAGACACTCCACGAGATAATTCCCTCTCTTGGCTCCTGTCTGCGTCAAACTGTTTAAGTGCAGTCACCAGCTTAGTAAGGGTTAAGTCCTCTCTACCCAAAAGATTCCTTTTTTCAGCGTTATATTTAAAATGCAAACTTCCCAGAAATAATACGAGAAACTCCTCTTCACCGATTTCCCCTCCTACAGCCTTCAATTCTGATTCCATATCTTGCATTTTCTTAAGGTGTTGCAAGAGGGTCATATCTCCAGACATTCTATTTGCATACAGTCTAGTTTTTAAAATCATTTTCTGGGTTTTGGACACAGTTCCAAATTTCTCATTGAGTGCATTAAGCATTTTCCTGCTGGTATCATTATTCAAAATTATCGCTGTCTCTTCCGGATTAATTGCGTTGGCAATCAAATTCATTGCCTGGGCATCTGCAATTTTAAATTTCTTAAGGGCTTCTCTATCTGTGTCAGCTGGCGGGTCTTCATTCAAAACGTGATTCACCCCAATTGCTGTTAAAGCATTTTCCACCATTCTCTTCCATACTGGAAAGGAGGCTTGGGTGATATGGGGGACAGAAACGGATTGGGGCCCTTTTGAATTCATACTTTCCTTATCGTTGCTCATTCCAGCGGCTCAGGGCTGCTTTCTTCCTCACACGATCCAAGCGCGGGGTTGTGTTTCCTGCCGTCCTTTGCAGACCAGGCTGCTGGCTCCGTCACAGGAAAATTCCCTCTAGGTGTTTGTAAATCCTTTCGTCTCCAGTGAAGATCCAAAAGCAAAAAAAAAGGTGCGGTGTGATCCTATCTCAATAGCCAAAATAAAAACCAACCGTACTCTGCTACCACTTATTGGGGAATCGGGGCCCCAGTTCCTGTAAAGGGAACCCCGATATTTAATTTTCTGCTACCAAATTAGAGGGATTGGATCGTTCCTCTTGAACTATGAGAACTGAGATCACACACACGCACAAAAGAGGCAAGACGCATTTGTCTTGAAGTAAAACAATCTTTACTCTAACTCAGGGTAGGGAAAAAGTCACTGGGATACAAAACAAATAATATCTGTCTACATTCTATGTTTCCTATACTTGCCAAAACCTTTGGCAAGGCACTAAGCTTACTTACGAGTAGGCACCCTTAGCAAAAGGAGAGCCTCTCTCCATCCTGCCTGTTCAGCAGTCAAGCAAAAAGAGAAAGAGTGGTGGTCAACTGCTTTCAGTTCTAACAAAGAAATCGAAAGCAGTTGAACATGCAAAATAGTTGTATACGTGACCCTCGGGCACGACTGCAATGGCCACTACACTGACCATTAGGTTAGTTGCAATATTAACCCTTTAACTGTCTGATATGTAACAAAGCTCGCTCTCTAATACCCAACACTCTCACCAGAAGACCAGAACAACCCCAGATGGAGATGGAATCTCGAAACAGATTATAAATTCCCAGGACGCAAGGAAGAAAGCACTCTAATCTTTTGGTTCTTGGCCAGAGAGCCACAAGCAATGAAGGAGTAGGTCTTGACTATGTGTCAAGGGATGATGGGGGAAATCTCAATTATAAGACTTAAACTAATGATGAACTTTAAATCCTGCAGTTTCAAAATTTACTAGCCTGTCCTTATTAAACATAGTTTAGGATAAGTATAGAATTTAAGTTTTAGGAGACAGTGTGTTTTCACCTTTTCTTTATATCTTTACTCAGCCTGATGCTCAAACAGACCATATGTACTCTTTTTATTTTTCGTTATTAAACATTCTTATATTTTGAATGCTTGGAGCCTGATATCTATAAAAACACTATGCCTATATGATAGGAATGAAGAGAAGGATGTACTGAAGGGGGTGTTGCTATGTATAGTGTTTAACAAGCTAAAGGTAAGGTCCCCCTGAGCAAGCACCGGGTCATTCCTGACCCATGGGGTGATGTCACATCCTGACATTTCCTAGGCAGACCTTGTTTACGGGGTGGTTTGCCAGTGCCTTCCCCAGTCATCTTCCCTTTACCCCCAGCAAGGTACCTCAGAAGGATGGAAGGCTGAGTCAACTTTGAGCCGGCTACGTGAAACCAACTTCTTTAAAAGGGCCAACTCCTGCACAGAATCACTGTGGGTGACAATACCAGGTCCCCAAAAGAAATTTAGTACTGGGAACATACAATTGGGCCACTGACCAAAATGCTGTCAAATGATGAATCTGGTAAAAAGAAAGTTGAAAAGAGTCAAGAGGGTCAAAGCTCTTGAAAACACTTGAGGGTTACTTAAAATCTTAATACTAGAGGCTCAGTTTGGTCCTGATCTGGACAGTCCCAGGCTAACCCGATCTCCTCAGATTTCAGAAGCTAAGTAGGGTTGGCCCTGATTAGTATTTGGATGGGCAACCCCCAAGGAATACCAGGGTCGGGACGTGGAGGCAGGCAAAGGCAAACCCCCTCTGTTAGTATCTTGCCTTTAAAACCCTACAGGGTCGCCAATAGTCAGCTGTGACTTGAGAGCACACAGAAAAAGAGAGGCTCAGTTAGAATTTATACCACAGGTCAGAAAAGTTAGTACAAAGTCCAAGAGGTCCACCAGCGTGGCTAACCAGTAGCATTAGAGAAGCTATTTGAGTGAAAAAGGCTTTCTTCAGAAACTAGAAGGCTTGCTCAAACAAAGCATACAAAATGAACACAAACTTGCACAAAGAAAATGCAAGTAGACAATTGGGGATGCAAAAGGATTTTGAGGAATATATCACTAAAAACATGAACAATAAAGGATTCTTTAAACACATAAGGAGCAGGGAAAAGTTAGGGAAGCATTTGGACCATTACATTACAATGGAATTAAAGGAGTACTAAAGGAGGATAAGGCAATTGATGAGAAATGGAATTAAAGGAGTACTAAAGGAGGATAAGGCAATCGCTGAGAAACTGAAAGAATTCTTTTCATCTGTCTTCACTGCTGAAGATATAAGGCAGATACCTGTTCTTGAATTGATATTTTCAGGAGGGGAAAATGTGGAACTTGGGCAAATAGTGGTGTTGGGGGAGGTTTTTTAGAATTTATAGACAAACTGCAAACTAACTAATCACCTGGACTAGATGGAATTTATCCTAGAGTTCTTAAAGAACTCAAATGTGAAATTGTTGATCTTCTAACTAAGGTATGTATCATGTCCCTAAGAGCAGCCTCTGTATGGGAGAACTGGAGAGTGGCCAATGTAACACCCATTTGTAAAAGAGGATCTGGGGTGGGGGAATGCAGGAAACTACAGGCCAGTTAGCATAACATCTGTTCCAGGTAAACTGGTGGAAATCATTATTAAAGATAAAATTGTCAAGCATATAAAAGGGCAAGGCCAATAATAACCAACGTGGCTTCTGCAATGTTAAGTCCTATCTCGATAACCTTTTAAAGTTCTTTGAAAGTATCAATAAACATGTGGACAGGAATGAGCCAGTAGACATTGATTATTTGGATTTCCAGAAGGCTTTTAACAAAGTCCCTCACCAAAGACTCCTGAGCAAACTTCAGAGTTTGGAATAGGAGGACAAGTCCTCTTATGGATTGGAAATTGGTTAAAAAACAGGAAGCAGAGAGTAAGAATAAATGGTCAGTTCTCACAATAGAGGGATGTGAGCAGCAGGGTCCCTCAGGGATCTATATTGGGACTGGTGTTTTTCAACTTGGTAATAAATTCCCTGAAGTTAGGGGCAACTAGTGAGGTGGCCGAGTGCGGATGACACTAAATTATTTAGGGGAGTTAAGACAAAAATGGATTGCAAAGAGCTCCAGCTGGATCTCTCCAAAGTGGAGGGGGCGGGGAATGGGCATTAAAGTGGCAAATGAGATTCAATGTGAGTAAATGTAAAGTAATTCATATTGGGGTGAATAATCCCAACTACAGATACACACTGATGGGATCTGAGGTGGCAGCACCAGATCAAGAAACAGATCTTGAGGGGGTAGTGGATAGTTTGATGAAAATGTCAAATGTCAAATGTGTGCAGCGAATGTGAAAGGGTAAATTCCACGCTGGCCACAATTAAAACAGGAATAGAGAACAAAACTGCTGCTATCATACTGACCTTATACAAATCTATAGTGAGACCACACTTAGAATACTGCTTACTAGGGCTGTGCATATCGATAAACCAGAACCAAAAATAAACCAAAAATTAGCAGTTTTGGCAATATTCGGGTTTTGGGTAGACAGAATACCAAAACCTGGGAATCTGCCTGAAGCTGAATAAGTTCAGCTATTTGCCTTTGCTCAGATGCATGGCTCTGTGCTTTTCCCCATTTTTCTATCTTTGACTGGTTTTATTAGGACCTCATAGTTGGGGCCCTTTTGAGGTAGGGGATGTGTAATCAGAGCCAACTTGGTCAGACAAAACTATCCATCATCCTTCAGAGGATTAATCTGGATAGCAGAAGGGGCATTTAAAAGACAGGGCTCACTCAGTTCTGTCCAGAGGGATATACCCTCCAACTAAAAGCACCAGCTTCAACAGCTGCTGATCCGGCTTCTGAAGAAGACTCCTCACCCACGCAGATGGTCAATCACCTTCAGAAAAATCACCTTGGTTGTGACTTCAGCTGGCTCCGATATCACCATCCCCGTGAAAACCTGCTCTCAAACTGAAGGTCGCCCAAGTAGTGGCTTTGTTACCCCACACCATGACCATCTCTTGAAATCAGTTTTTTGATTACTATATTAAAGGACTGTTCCCAGGATGTAATTTGCCACCAAAAGAAATGTTTTCTGTTCCTTATTTTTCTTGCATTTAAGCCGTTTTCCTCAGTTAGGAAGCTAATTTGCATGGAAATCATGCTATGGGCCCCCACACTTGAGGCGCCAGCCTGGCAATCGGCTCTTTCCACCAGTCCTTAGCAAAGCTGACCTTCTGAACTTGAAAACCATTGGGCAGCTCGACTTTCACAAATGACTGGAGGATAGGGGCGACCCATTTCTGGGCCTATAAAATAGGACTGCCTGTCCCAAACCTCACCCAAACGTCAGTGTCCATGTAAGGAGAGTCCCTTGCAGCCACGCTGCAAATTTGGTGGCTCTGTCTCGGGGGGGGGGGGAAGTGCCCCCCCCTGGAGCCTTGAAAATAAATTCTATAGACTATAATGGACCCAATTTTTATTTTTTTTATTTTTTGTAAACTCAAGAATAAAGCCAAAATACGCATTTACCGGTATGGATATTCGGCTTATTCCGGGTTTACCCCCCAAAATTGGGCCCAATAAACTCAAACCCGAAATTTACTGATTTTTTTTTATTATTATTTTTGCACACCCCTACGGCTTACAGTTCTGGTCAATGCACCTGAAAAAAGGATATTGTAGAGCTTGAAAGGGGCCAGAAAAGAGCAACCACAATGATCAGGGGACTGCAGCAGCTGCCCTATGAGGATCAGTTCAAACGCTTAAGGCTGTTTAGTTTAGAAAAATGGTTAATAAGGGGAGACATAACAGAGGTTTGTAAAATATTGCATGGTGTGGAGAGAGTGGACAGGGAGAAGCTTTTCTCCCTCTCCCATAATACTAGAACCCAGGATCATCCTCTAAAGTTGAAGGGTGAGAGATTCAGGACAGACACAAGGAAGTACTTCTTCACACAGTTAATAGTTAAATTGTTGAACTTGCTGCCATAGGATGTGGCGATGGCCACCAACTTGGAAGGCTTTAAAAGGGGAGCGGACAAATTCATTGAGGACAGGGATATCAGTGGCTATTAGTCATGATGGATATCTACTCCATCCAATTTTATTTCGATACAATATCAGCTCTGAATAAAAATCAAAGTTAGGTTAAAATAATATAATAAAATAATAAAAGTTGATGAATCTGGGAGGGATGATGTGAAGAAGAGGAGGAAAGATCTTCTATGGGGAAAGGTTTTCAATCAGCCGTTTACGAATCCCACTAGACTGGAGGCAAAATTTGGCTACTTGAGTGGTTATCTCCCAAGAGGAGTCTGCTAAGAGAAGGGAAACTTTAGCTTCTTCTGATCTCCCAGGAAAGGATGACAATACGGTGAGAATATACTGTGATCTTATGTCATTGTAGAAGGGCTGTGAAGGCGACCTGGCTGCGACATCTGTCACCCCATTAATCGCCAGGGTGATTTGGCTGATCTGGCTGGCTAGGCTGGTGTCCCCTACCTCCCTCACCGCTCCTTGTGTGTCCCTCCTGAAGCTACGTGCTAGGTGGAAGAGAACGACCATCCCAGATAGAAGGAGCGTACCGTTGTTCGTCAAGGGATATCTACTCCTGCCAAAACCAGAGGCATTATGACTCTTTATATCAGTTGCTGGAGAGCATGGGTGGGATGCTGCTGCGGTTGTCCTGCTTATGAACTTCCTAGAGGTAGCTGGTTGACTCCTGTGAGAAGAAGATGCTGGACTTGATGAGCCTTTGGTCTGATCCAGCATGGCTCTTCTTATTATATCAGGCATGAGTATTAACTGCATATGTAAATTGTTGCAAACATTAATCAGAATTATGTGGCTTAAAGACTTTTAAATAACTTTCCCATTAAGACATTTCCTCTCCCCCAGAACTTAGAAGGCTTCTTATCTCATAAATCATTGCTGGGTTTGTAAAAGAAAAATTGAAGAAGGTAGTATTTTAGAAGGAGAACCACGGGCAGAGTCTCTATTCTTTCAGGCAGTTTGGGATCAGATTTCAATCGTGGAAAACTCCAAAAGCCTAAGGAGACGTTTGGGATCTTCCACCACAGAGATCTGGGCAGAACTGAAATGCTCAGAATGCCATAGGCTAATAAAAAACATCACCTAAAATCATCATGAAATTCTTGAGGTGCACTCTAGAGGGGCAAACTACCCACTTAGGGTTGCCAGGTCCCTCTTCTCAACCACCAGGAGATTTTGGGGGCGGAGCCTGAGGAGGGCGGGGTTTGGGGAGGTGTAGTGGAAACTGCGGAAGACCATTGTATTACGAGGAGGTAGATGGTGATCAATGCAGCCCTTCCCCATGTGAGAGCAATCTCAGGTCATTAGGAGTTAACTTTCACACAGCACTGTAAATGATGAGCACCTGGTGATGGGGGAAAAGGTTAGTTTTCACTCTCTGTTAAAAGAAGGGGAGGGCTTCAGATAAGGAGCCAGCCAGGAGGAGGGCGTCTGGAGAACCAGGACGGCTGCCAGAGAAGAAGCGGCTTGCTTGCCTCCAGGAGACAACTTCCCATCCTTATTTCAGACTCAGCCTGGATAAAAGGTTATTTTTGTTGAAAGATTACTTAGGGTGTATTTTTTGTTTAATAAAACTGCATACTTTGTTTCCCCCAACTCTTGCCTGTTGGAATCATTTCTTTACCGAACCATGGGTAATACAGGGAGGGGAGGGACTTCAATGCCATAGAGTTCAATTGCCAAAGCTGCCATTTTTCTCCAGGTGATCTGATCTCTATCGGCTGGAGATCAATTGAATTAGCAGGAGATCTCCTGCTACTACCTGGCAGTTGGCAACCCTATACCCACTCAATATGGCAGAACTTTTCTCGAGAGGCCTGGGCTGAGCAGGCCACAAGGGTAGGATTTGCAGAGCACTGTCTTTTTTCTAAAACCACTATTTTTCCTATTGTAAAATGGAACTCATTTGTCCAATGGAAGCTGCCATGTCACTGGTTTAAAACCTTGTTTGACAAGCCATTCTTAGGTGGGGCAAATCACCACATCAAGTGAAGTAGTACAATCACTGCATATTATGTAGAGAGCCAGCGTGGTGTAGTGGTTAAGAACAGTGGTTTTGGGCAGTGGACTCTGATCTGGAGAACCGGGTTTTGATTCACCACTCCTCCTCATGAGCGGTGGAGGCTAATCTGGTGAACTGAATTTGTTTCCCCACTCCTACACACGAAGCCAGCTGGGTGACCTTGGGCAAGGCATGCTCTCTCAGCCTCACCCACCTCACAGGGTGTCCGTTGTGGGGAGGGGAAGGGAAGGCGATGGTAAGCCAGTTTGATTCTTCCTTAAGTGATAGATAAAGTCGGCATATTAAAACCAACTCTTCTTCTCCTTCTTCTTCTCCTCCTCCTCCTCATTTTTTATGGCTAGGAATTGATGCATTCCCCCCCCCCCCGACCCAGGCCTAACTGTGTGCCAGCTGCAATTTATCTTTGTGCTTGCCATCTACAGTGATGTAATACTCTGAACAATATGTATTTGGATTTGTACCAGAACTGCCGTTTATGATTCATGTACACCATAAGCCCATTCTTTGGCCATAGCTGGGCAGGGCTGTTTGCACAATGTCTAGTGTCTAACTAGGTTCTTTCCTCTTCTGTTCTGGAACCCTCAGTAGTATTACAATCTACAATCCCAGTCAAGTAAGCAAAAGACAGCCACAATGGAAGCCTCCTCCTACAATCTGATCACTAATACCCCCCAAAGGAAGAAAAATTATACAGCAGCTGCTCAATGTTTCTAGCTTTTATATGGATTTCTGTTGTACAATGCACCAGTTCCAAAAAAACCCGAAATGTGTTGGTTTTCTTGTTTTTCAAAAAAGAGCCAGGGTGGAACGTTATAAAAGACGAATATAAAAAAATAATGCATGGTAATAAAAAAATAACGATGAGTGGGGTTGATACTACTGTCATTTTGATCCAGGTGCATTAGGTCCTACATGTTAAGAGCAGAAATGTTTTGTGCATCCCATGTGCAGTGATCTGGGTGGGCTCAAGCCCCATGGACGCATCCCCTGGCACATTCAGCCTAGCAAACACAATAAACGTTTATAGTATCAGTCAGTTGCTTGGGGTGGTATGGCACAGGCTAAATCCAAGTTCCTTGCTCTGCTTTCTTCTTGAATAGGTAATTTGTACTGTCTCTCAGAGAACCATCTGTTTGGTAGGTATGTGCTTGCAGAACATGGTGCATAACAGTCTCCATAACCTTGCTGGTATGGGTTTTGCCACAATTTTTTTCCCCTAAGGATAGTAATTTCCATGAAATTTAGCACAATTCTGTTTGAGGACTGACCATTTACCCAGAATGACTTAAAATGGTTCTTCAGGCTACACCTACACCCGCCCCTCAATTTCATTCACAGTAGCTTTCTCATCGTGTGGTTACTTTTGTGAAAGACGTTTGTTGGCAGAGTGATGGACTTGTACTAGGAAAGGCCTGGAACTGGGTTCAAAACCCTGCTCAGCTACAAAGGTCCTGTGCTACTTGGCAATCCTGGAGCACAGTCTGTACCCGAGATGGTCCTTTCCTCCCCTACCTCCTGACTCAACAGCTCTGAGATGGTGTGGCAGGTGATGGGGTTTCCTAAGCAGAAATGTGCATCAACCTCTTCTCCTTTACAGCCAAAGTGAACTGAATCCTAGCCAGCAGGCAGCTCTTCTTGGACTTCTACTATGGGGAGAGGACTTGGGAGGAAAGGCTTTGTGTAGCCCAGCTCTTCTTAGTTAGGAACTTGATAGTAAGAAGTGGAGGAAGGGAAGGGACTTTCTTTGGGTGGGCAAGAACTATTGCGGTCACAAGGCAGTGACCTTCACTGTGGATGAGGTGGGCAGGCGCAAGCCACCACCTCAAGCATATAGGAGGGAGGGCGAGAGGTGAGTGGGTTCAAGTTGGTACTGCATGAGGCAGACAAGAGATTCTGTGAGATGGTGCTGTGTGTTTTTTGCCTGCTTTCCCTACCTCCATTCCCACCTCCATTGCATGGGGCAGGCCCAGGGGGTGGGGTCCTTTGGTGTCCTAGTCTGCCCATGAGTGAAAGTAGCTAATGTTGGGACCTCTCACAGGTCTATTTTGGCATCCTTCCAGGATGCCTAGTGGACAGGCTAGCCTTGGATTTAAAGGTAAGCACCAGGACTTTGAACAGAACCTACAAACAAATAGGGAGGTATCTTCCCAACTAGGTGAAGTTGGGGAAAAAGCATTTTTGTTGACATAGTCAACAGGAGATCAGGATCCAACAAGAGTCTCAGGCTTTTTACGGAGTATTTCAGCAAACGATTAATTCCTCAAATGAACCTGAAGTATCTTATCTTAGGAGATGGGCTGCATTCTGCAAGTTGTACACGGTAGAATTGTCCAGGAGAGCTTTGATGTTGCCTCCTAATTTTTAATTGCATATTTTTGTTCATTTTCATGGATTTTTATTGGTTTTATTGTTTTGTAATTACTGTACCCAAACTTGTGTCCAGTTTCAGAGAAAGGCAATACTTCAAACAAACAAACAAACACACAATTTCCAGAACAAACTTTTGTCCAAGACAGGCACAAACCCAACATATTGGTGGGCTTCTCTGCTCCCTTTTCCCCCTCTTCCTCCCCTCATGTATGGAAACACAACTGAAAGATTCCAAAATCCCCGGGGCATCCAAATGCAGGAGTCTCCACAAACAGTAATTTATTCCCTCTGCAAAAGCCAGGATTCTCCAAAGTGGGCGTATGTTGACATACCAGCAAGCTGTGTTTGTGCCCATCACTGATAGACTGCCATTTCTTGTGACTGGGCCAAGGTCAACCGGTGAGTTTCATAGCTTAGCACAGGTTTGAGGAATCAGAATTTCCACTGCCCAGTCACGACCCCTGTCACACCACATTAGTTGTTAGCAGATAAGAAGTGATCTGGTCTGAACCAAATCTAGATAGGTGTTCTTTTAATTAAGGTGGCTATATATGAAATTGAGAGCCCCATGGTGCAGAGTGGTAAGCTGTGGTACTGCAGTCCAAGCTCTGCTAACGACCGGAGTTCGATCCTGACGGAAGTCGGTTTCAGGTAGCCGGCTCAAGGTTGACTCAGCCTTCCGTCCTTCCGTGGTCGGTAAAATGAGTACCCAGGTTGCTGGGGACAAAGGGAAAATGACTGGGGAAGGCACTGGCCAACCACCCCGTAAACAAAGTCTGCCTAGGAAACGTCAGGATGTGACATCACCCCATGGTTCAGGAATGACCTGGTGCTTGCACAGGGGACCTTTACCTTTTTTAATATATGAAATTACCTCATTTCTTGCTTATTGCTGTACTAAAAATACCTTCCCAAATATTTCCTGCAAATCACCGTCAGCCAAACACAATTATTCCAGTAGCCAATTTGAGTGGGAGTTGAAATCAATTAAAAATATTTGCTTTTGTCCTCCCTCACTATCCTCCAACACAGGGACAATCAGTCACAAATCAGCCTCTGTCAAACCACTGGAGCGAGAAACAAAGTTTCTGCTTATTTGCTTGTGTCACGTAATAAGCAATATATAGCCTTTTAATAATTGGATATCCAAATAAAGGGACATGCTGATTGTGTTTTGAGAATTCTTCCACAGCTGTTGCCCAGTAGAAACATACTGAACTGAGTGTGATTTGAATGTTAGCCAGGCATTTGATGAATGAGTCAATTTACAGTGTTAGAAACATAAATATCTCAGTGTGCTTGAGTTTAAATCAGTTTTAGATAAACTGCACATAAAGGGATGGTCAATCTAAAGATAGCAGGATTAACAGATCATGTTGTTTAGCTCCATTACCAAAATAACATGGGCCCAGATCCAAATGCTTGTGTATGCTGTAGCTAAGAATTCACTCATGTGGGTTTGCTAGCTAAGCAGCAACCTGGCAGGTCAGTTGTCCAACAGGGAATGGGGCGCACCCTTCTCCCTTCTAAACAGTTTATCACTACTATTCTGATGTGTGTACAACCTTGACTGCTTGACTGGTAGGGTTGCTTGCCGCCAGGTGGTGGCTGGAGACCTCCCACTATTATAACAGATCTCCAGGTGACAGAGATCAGTTCACCTGGAGAAAATGGCCTCTTGGGAAGGTGGACTCTGCGGCATTATACCCCGCTGAAGTTCCTCCCATCCCAAACCCTGCCCTCCTCAGGCTCCACCCCCAAAATCTCCAGGTATTTCCCAACCTGGAGCTGGCAATTCTATTGACTGGGCTGTGGAACTGTATACACAGCACCCACCGTACATACGGTCCCTGGAATCAGGATAGTATATGTAGTATATTTAGGGTTGCCAACCTCCAGATACTAGCTGGAGATCTCCTGCTGTTACAACTGATCTCCAGCCAATAGAGATCAGTTCACCTGGAGAAAATGGCCTTTTTGGCAATTAACTCCATAGCATTGAAGTCCCTCCCCTCCCCAAACCCCGCCCTCCCCAGGCTCCACCCCAAAAATCTCCCACCAGTGACGAAGAGGGACCTGGCAACCCTAAGTATATTGTTTTTCGTGCTCTGCTCTCTAATGTTGTGATCCTATTTTGTTGCACTGTTGCATTGGCCAGGCCAGGCCTGGCAAGCGACAGGAGCTTTGGGAGTGGGGAAATGAGGTCTGCGCATTTTGTGCGCTACTGCATCACTTCCAGGGAAAACCCAGAAGTCAGTGCCGGCATCAGCAGTGGGCATTGTGGGGCACATGCCAAGGCTCACCCTTGCTGTGGATTTTTCTCACAGGGCAGACTTCAAACCACAGTAAATAGAGAATGGCAACTTTATGACTTTATGGTGATGGTGGATGCTAAGCTCTTGCCAAAGCTAAGGAGTAATTTGTGCACTCTATTCACCATCTTTTTGATAACAGCAAATCAGTGGACATCAAGAAGAAAGTTTTGGAATTTGACCTTGCTTAGCTTCACAAGATCTGACAAGATCGGGCTAGCCAGGGCCATCAAGGTCAGGGCTCTGGGGAGAAATATAGGCACTATATTATTCTCTGCACAGGATGGGAGGTGGGTAAAAACAGATTAAAGGTGATGACTTTGGAGGAGGGACATAAGAGGAAGAGTTAACAGCTCCTCTCCTCTTCTGGTAGGTAAAGGTAAAGGTAAAGGTCCCCTGTGCAAGCACCGAGTCATTCCTGACCCTTGGGGTGATATCACATTCCGACGTTTCCTAGGCAGACTTTGTTTACAGGGTGGTTGGCCAGTGCCTTCCCCAGTCATCTTCCCTTTACCCCCAGCAAGCTGGGTCCTCATTTTACCAACCTTGGAAGGACGGAAGGCTGAGTCAGCCTTGAGCCAGCTACCTGAAACCGACTTCCGTCGGGATCAAACTCCGGTCGTGAGCAGAGCTTGGACTGCAGTACTTCAGCTTACCACTCTGCGCCACAGGGCTCCTACCTCTTCTGGTACTCCCCTAGTAACTGCAGCCCTAACAGCTGCAATCTATAACAGAAACACATCCTTTAAAATGGCCACAAAACCACACAGAACTAGGTTTTACCAAAGTAGGACTGCCCTTTTCATCATAGGTAACTAGGGTTGCCAAACTAGGGGTGGTAGCTGGAGATCTCTTGATGTTACAACTGATCTCCAGATGACAGAGATCAGTTCCCCTGGAGAAAAATGGCCACTTTGGAAGGTGGACTTTGTGGCATTATACCCCATTGAAGTCCTTCCCCTCCCCAAACCCTGCCCTCCTCAAGCTGCACCCCCAGAATCTCCAGGTATCTCCCAACCTAGAAATGGCAACTCCATTGGTAACTTCAGTATGGCAATACAATGTCATTTCCTTGTTGGACTACAGAAGTGCTGAAAAAGCAAGCAAGCAAGCAAGAGCCAACAAAGTTAGCTGTGACTAACTGGGGGCATTAGAAGGGAATCCACCCTGTTCATTGTGACTGAAGGGAAATTAGTGACTATTGAGTATGAGTCTGGGATTCCAGTGGGATTAATTTGTGATGAAAGAAATTGTTTTTTCAAAGACTTTCATTCTTGCATTGAGTACTTATACCTTATCAACTGTTCTTTCCTTCCTTGCATTGTCTAGCATAACCATCCCCCGTATTGCATTCTTATACTCCATCTGCTTTATTATAACTCTGTACTTTGTTCTATACATGAATCACACTTTTGGCTGCTAGAGGTAGCCAAATCATTAACAGGCACTCAGACATTAATATTCTTATTAATCTAATAATTAAATTCTATGGTCAGGTGACATTATGTATTTATTTAGTTTATTGAATTTCTAGGCTGCTCGTCCCAACTAGGTTGGGCTCACAGCGGCTTACTACATTTAAACAATTAAAACGATCTTAGCATTTCAATAAAATTATCAGCAATCATCAAATAAATAAAACTGGCGCTTTCATACATAGCAGCAATAGTAATACTACAGAAACAATACCATTAATAGGGTTGCCAGGTCCCTCTTCGCCACAAGCGGGAGGTTTTTGGAGTGGAGCCTGAGGAGGGCAAGGTTTGGGGAGGGGAGGGACTTCAGTGTCATAGAGTCCAATTGCCAAAGTGGCCATTTTCTCCAGGTGAGCTGATCTCTATTGGCTGGAGATCAGTTATAATAGCAGATCTCCAGCTAGTACCTGGAGGTTGGCAACCCTAACCATTATTGAAATCTTTACAGAAAGCTCAAACAGAGGCGGGTAGGAGGAGGAAGAAGGGAGGCCAGCCTGGTGGAAACCATTGCTGCCCACAACTGTATGCCCGGTGGAACAGCTCAGATTTATAGGCCCTGTGAAATTGCTTCAGGACCTGCAGGGCCCCGAACCTCACTGGGAATAGCATTCCACCAGGTCAGGTCCAGGGCCAAGAAGGCTGAGGAGAGCTGGATGCTTTTTGGGTCAGGGATCACCAGTAGATTTTCTCCAGCTGAGTGAACGGCTCTTTGAGGGGTGTATCAGAAGAGGCAGGTATGACGGTACCAGGCTGTTTAGGGTTTTAAAGGTCAATACCAGAACCTTAAACCAGTCTCAGTGCTCAATCTGAAGCCAGTGCAGCTGGCAGAGCCCTGGTTGGATGTGTGCTCTCCAAGGGGTTCCTGTAAGGACCCGTGCCACTGCATTCTGGACCAGCTGACATTTCTAGCTCAGTCTTAAGGGAAGCCCTGCATAGAGTGAGTCACAGTAGTCTAGTCTAGAGGTGATCATTGTGTGGATCACTGCAGCTAGGTCGGGATGAGAGAGGTAAGGTATCAGTAGCCTAAAAAGTAGCTAAAAAGCCACTTAGGCTATATTGGTGACCTGTGCCTCCATTGAGATGGAGGCATCCAGGATCACCCCCAGGCTCCTGACGGATGCAGCTGCTGTTAATTGCACCCCGTCAAGAGCCAGATGCTGGCCACACACACCTCCTTCTCCCTGATCTAGCCACAGGACCCAGGCGAGTCGACTGAATTGGTCCAATACAGGACCTGAAGACAGCCAAGGGACCTCCAGTTCCCTAACTGCATCAGTATTGGCCGGGAGGTCTTGGCAAAGCAACAAGATTTTATCTGCAAAAAAGCTCGAAAATGCCTCACAGGTGTTGGCCAAATCGCTAATTTTTTGGGAATCCTCCGAGAGGGAAGTCAAAGATCTAATTACCCTAAATAATTGCGCTGGGAATGAGTTAGTGGACACGATGGAGGCTGCATATTATTCCTTTTTGGCAGCCTTCATAACCATCTCACTGGATTTACTAAACATCCTACAGGATGTTCTTGCAGCTTCACCATGAGTACGCTGCCAAACTCACTCTAGTTGTCTAAGCTCCTGTTTCAACCTCCGTAGCTCTATGGTATACCACGGAGCTAATTTGGCACAAGAGTGAAGAGGACATCAGGGAGCAATCTCATTGATGGCTGTGAAAAGACGGCTGCGCCAGTCATCCACCAGGACATCTAACGAGTCACTGGGGTCATCGGATCCCGCAGAGTATTCTGGAAAGCAACTGGATCCACTAGTCTCTGTGGATGAGCATAAATTTGCTTGCTGCCTATGTAGGGAGGAGCTGGGATACCCAGATGGACCTTCAGGGCAAAGTGGTCTGACCACGGCAGTCTATTGGTAGAAACCAGACTCACATCTACCCCCATCCCAAAGATCAGATCCAGTATGGGGCCTGCTTGATGTGTGGGCCTGAAACAATCTGTGAGAACCCCAGTGTTGCCATGGAAGACACCAGGTCCAAAGCCTGCAAGGAACCATCCACATCGGCATGTACACTGAAGTCCCCCAAAACGAATAGTCCAAGGCCCACTCTGACACCACCTCCAGCAGGTTTGGCAGGGAATCTGCTGGTGCACTAGGCAGTTGGTACACCTGCCAGATAGCAACGGTTGCCAGGTCCCTCTTTACCACTGGCAGGAGGTTTTTGGGGCAGAGCCTGAGGAGGGCGGGGTTTGGGGAAGGGAAGGACTTCAATGCCATAGAGTCCAATTGCCAAAGCGGCCATTTTCTCCAGGCGAACTGATCTCTATCAGCTGGAGATCAGTTGTAATAGCAGGAGATCTCCGGATACTACCTGGAGGCTGGCAACCCTACAGATAGCCAAACTCTCATCAGCGTCCCACACCAGGCCAACACAGTCAATACCAGAGATCTTTGGGATGGGGAGTGCCCTGAAGGACAAAGACTCCGGAATGAGTATCGCCACTCCCCCGACCCTGTGTTTGGGACTGATGAAGGACCGAGAAACCTGGGAGGGGGGAGCAGATCTTTCAAGGCAACAGTCTCGCCTTCCCTTGTCCAGGTCTCGGTCATGCATGCCAGATCCACTTCTTGTGCTGCAAAATAGTTTTGCAGCATTGCGGTCTTATTAATAATGGACCTGGCATTGCACAATATTGGTGTCAAATCAGGGTAAGAAATCCTAGCCCCACCACCATTGTGCCTCGGGATGGGTTGGAAGGGGTACAAGCCTGACCATATCTTGGTCTCCTTCCTTTATAGTATTTTCTCCCACTGCTGTACCTCCCACATCCCTTGATCACTGGGATTCCCAGCCCATCACTGGCCTCCCACAAACAAGCCCCCTCCATTTCCTACACTCTGCAAGTCTGTCGTCAACATTAATACAGCACACACAAACAAATTTCCTTTACTAATCTCACTAATTCCAATTTCCTTCCCACTTCCCCCTGCACCCCCCAGCCCTTCTAGCAGCTAAACTGCACCAATTTCCAACCCCAAAGGAAGAAGACCACCACCCTCTGATTCAACTGTGGCCCAGGAGTCAGTTGACTATGCCAAGAGGAGGTGTGGGCTAATAAAATTTCTGGGTGGGAGACAAAGAAATCCACAGTAGCCTCCACCCAAGGGTAAAACCCCACTCACAAGGCTATCCAATTTACATATCCCAGGGGTCCATAGAGTGGTAGATACATGCAAAGCGTTTTCAGCTGGGCTCAGTAAAGTCTTCTGACCTCAACTGTGTGTAGATGTAAGTCACAGGTAATTCCCGCGGTCTGTCGACAGTCCATGCAACCTTCAAGGCACAGCCCCAGAGTCCTCTGAGCCGCCTACACAGCCACCAGATTTCTCCAAGGGCTTCCAAGGTGTCTAATAGCCCCGGTGGACACTGAGCTCTTCCAGAGCCTCCAAGCACCAAAGGATGCTGAGATTCTCTGAGGTTAATTGGAAGAGAAACCACCTGCCCCAGGCTCCCAGTAGCACCAGGCTGATAGTGGGCCAGTTCCTCAAAGCCGACAGGGCTTCTTCACCAGCAGCACCATCAATAAGCCATGCTCAGTGCTCTAAACAATCCAGCACCGGTGCTTTGCTGAGTCAGCAGTCTGGAGCAGGCCAAGCAAGCCCTCCCTGAGCCAACTACGGCAAGCCAAGCCTCTGCTGATCTTTCCAACTCTTCAGTACCCTCCACCCCGCCTCCCCTGGCTACAGAGGAGGAGGAGGAGGAGAAGGAGAGAAGAAGAAGAAGAGTTGGTTTTTATATGCCGACTTTCTCTACCACTTAAGGAAGAATCAAACTGGCTTACAATCACCTTCCCTTCCTCTCCCCACAACAGACATCCTGTCATGTAGGTGAGGCTGAGAGAGTTCTGAGAGAACTGTGACTAGCCCAAGGTCACTTAGCTGGCTTCATATGAAGGAGTGGGGAAACAATTCCAGTTCACCAGATTAGCATCTGCCACTCAAGTGGAGGAGTGGGGAATCAAACTCGGTTTTCCAGATTAGAGTCCACTGCTCCAAAACACCACTCTCAACCATTACACCACGCTGGGTCTCTCCAGTGAGCCTCCAGCTGCCAACTTTTAAGCTTTTAAATCCAGTGTGGTCTAGTCATGGGAGGGCATCGGTAGGAAGAGAGTTTTCAGGGAACTTTACAGTTGGAACTCGGTGTTTGGCATCCAAACTGCTGGGCAGCTTTCACTCCATCTCCAGACCACCAACAGAGTCTTGCAGCTGACCTGTAAGTTGTAAATTATGACCTCTCCGTCAAAAATTCCTTCAGTTGGTGAGAGTTAACATAGTCCTATTTCTGGAACTGCTAACAGAAGTACTGTAAAAACTCATTTTAAAAGGCTAAAAATCATAAACTTCTCTGCGGAACAGGAGCTCTTGATTACCACTCCTGCCGCAGCACCCTCTTGCATCTTCTAATGATGAGTTTTAAATGAGCAGATTTGAGTAACTCAATTTTTGCTTGATTTGTTTCATTCATTTAAAAGATGGCCATTTTATTAACGAATCCTAAAAGCTGTCTTCGTTGTATACATTCTGTTTTCATATAAATCAGTGACCCCTTTAAAGGGAATATTGAGATGTAGGAACTGAGCTAGGTATGATAACTGATTAAAAATTAGCATGAAGAAAATAATGTGGGGTGTTAAATAGAAAAAAAATTCTACACCGAAATGTCCACCACCATCATAGCTACAAATGAATATAAGCATGGTAGTTAATTTCATTGTTTCAAAACAGCTACGATTAGAAGTGCTTTGCCTAAGATCTGTAGTCTGAGACATGCTGTAATGAGCATGCTCAAACATATTGTGGATACTTATTACTGATCCCACCCCTTGAACATAATGGATTTGCTGCTGGATGAGAAGAACCTTTGAGCTTTGCAAATGGCTTGGAATTCTTCCAGTAGCGGGACCCTTTTAGAATCACACTGATGACTCATATGTCCTGCATTCCTGTCCATAAGGGGTTCTGCTTGGGGAGAGACTGGGGGTATTCCAGGACCTTTTAAATAATGTCTGACAATGATAAAGGCATATATCGATCATGACATACAAAGATATGCACATCTGAAAATTAACTTTGATACTTTTTTAAAATATATATAAAATTGAGGGTTTTTTATAGTGACATTATGTAGATGTCCCGCTCTGAGCCCGGCTTGCCAGGAATGAGGGCGGGCTATAAATATGAATGAATGAATGAATTAATTAATTAATTAATTAATAATGTCGCTAAAAAGAAATTTGTAAGGTTATAAAAAAAGAGGGTGACAGTAAACTGTTCTAGAAGATACGCAAGATTTACCAACCCAAGAATGTATTGGGCATCCCAATGTGTTTTAATTATAAAGACTACCTTTTGGAGACTTCCAAATCACTAAACACTTGTTAAAAGTGTTACAAAAGACTACCAATATACATGGTTCAAATGACTACTTGGTTGATTCAATAAATCTGTACACCTAGAATTCTCTGAGAAATGCATGCAATCTATGCCTCCACCAATAGAGGGAGTTTATCACTATTTTTCTTCCCTAGTCAATATTTAAATCTAGGTCAAACAAGGAAGAGGTGAATCTAAGTAGAGGAAAGGTGTCATAAATTAACCAGAATGGATTGGCTCTTTGCAGCAACCGTAATGGATGGTGACTGGTGATAATTGTTTGTTTAGGCAGCTGGTTAATTATAATTCAGATGGGGAAATATGAGTCCTATTCATTTAGGACAGGCTGAAAATGAAAGATGCAAGAGTTTCATCAAAGGGACACTGTGGTTCTTCAAGAGGACTAAGAACTGTGGTCGGACCATTGACTGATTCAGACTTAGATTTTTATAGTGAATTGATATATAATGGCCCATGTGGTTTACAGGTGAGGTGTAGGATATAAGCGAGTGGGATTCAAACCTCAGCTCTGTGGTGAAGCTCATTGGGTGACCTTGGACTACTAAGTGGCCTATATCTTACAGCTATATCTCACAGAAAAGCCCCATAAGTTGGAGGGAGGCTCATTATGTAGAAAGAGGCTTTCGAAGTTGCAGGGCAGACTGGCAGAATTCAAGCCCCTGTCACTGGGGCTAACCAACCTCAAACATTTGTTAAGATTAAATGGAAAGGAACCACCCTGATTCCTTGGTGGAAGGGATTTTAAAAAATAAAATATTGTTTGTGAAGAAAATTAACCCCAGATGGAAGAGTTGGTAAGCACGTTCTTGAATTGGGCTAAGCATCAGATTGGCTGCTATGACGCACCCCTTTCAACCACTTCAATATCCCACTCTCTCAGCCCGACTGTATATGCTGAGGGAAAAGCGTTGGCCTGAGTATATTTGTGAGGAGAATTACTTTCCTTCTCCTCCAGTCCCACACCCGTATTTACCTCAGAGAGAAATATGACACGAGGCTTTTTAACTTAAACAGACAAAACAGGGAAGTTTATTGAACAGAACTCACAGAGATTGGTTTTCAAGGAGAAGGCAGAATTTGGAGGGAAAACTCAGAGTCAGGTTTATATACGCAAGATTACTTCAGAGAAACAGCTTAGATGTTTTCTTCACTCAGGTTCCTCTCGTTCTTAGTTTCAAGCTTAGTTCTGTCCCTCAGAACCGTTATTCAGCTTCAAGCTTAGTTCTGTCCCCCAAGAACTGTTATACAGATTCAGACTCTCAGTCTCTGTCCCCAGCCTAGCTCTCTCTGACTACCCCATACCAGTGGCTGTAATCCTCCACACCTTCCTGCTACTGGAAAAGCTCTACCTCAGAGACTAATTCCCCTTTGGGACCTGAGAATGGGCCCTCTCTAAGCCAGTTCTCACTCCTGCCACTCCCACAGGTTGTGTGTGTCAATAGCTTTGGCTTTCACAGAACCCCTCAGGTTCACAGAGTACAGTCTGGCTTCTTCTTCGTCTCCTCACCCAGCTCTGAATGCTTTTCTGTCTCTCAGAGCTCAGGGGGTCAGCTCTCTGGCTCCGCCCCTTCTTGGTCTGTCAGTTGCTGCAGATTAAACCCCTTTATCCGTCACATCTGCTTTCGCACAAGAAGAAGAAGAGTTGGTTTTTTATATGCTGACTTTCTCTACCACTTGAGGGAGAACCAAACCGGCTTACAATCACCTTCCCTTCCCCTCCCCACAACCGACACCCTGTGAGGAAGGTGGGGCTGAGAGAGTTCTAAGAAAGCTGTGACTAGCCCAAGGTCACCCAGCTGGTTTCATGTGTAGGAGTGGGGAAACAGATCCAGTTCACCAGATTAGCCTCCGCTGCTCATGTGGAGGAGCGGGGAATCAACCTGGTTCTCCAGATCAGAGTCCACTGCTCCAAACCACCGCTCTTAAGCACTACACCATGCTGGCTCTCATAAGAGACAATTCTCCATGCAGCTCTTGTGCCAATGGAGCAGCCGCACCGAGGTGTCTCCCTGCACTCACCCTATCTCATCCCTCCACATGCATAAGCCTGGTCACACCTTAACATGATCAGTTTCGTGTGTACGTGTGGGGGCTGGCAAGAGGAGGATCCTCTATTTTTAGTTCCATCAGTAGCCACTCTAATTGTGAGCCAAATCTCAGATCTCCATCAATCCATAAAAGAAAATTGTGCGCACGCACAGCTGTAATTTGATTAAGCCGTGCAAGAAGGGGAAAAGGCATTTAACCCTTCAATCATCATGATTTCACTAATTGAACTGGGAACTTGCTTATATTTAGCCACATCAAGTGGGCCTTGAAGGGTTAAATCCCACCTTCTCTTCCCGTGTGGCCCGGATCCAAATTGTGTCTGTGTACAATCATTAGTTTATACAGATTGATGGAGGCCTGTGATCTTCATTTTGGGATACCTATTCTCAGGCAATCAACAACTTTACAAAATGTCTATGGCAGAGGCTGGATTCAACTTTCACTATGAATTAGGGTTGCCAGGTCCCTCTTTACCACCGGCGGGGTTTTTTTGGGGCGGAGCCTGAGGAGGGAGGGGTTTGGGGAGGGGAGTGGCTTCAATGCCATAGAGTTCAATTGCCAAAGCGGCCATTTTTCTCCAGGTGATCTGATCTCTATTGGCTGGAGATCAGTTGAATTAGCAGGAGATCTCCTGCTACTACCTGGCAGTTGGCAACCCTTACTATGAATAGCCCATTATACAGAGAATCTAGGGAATTAATTAGAAAATAGTCAATATATTGTGATGTTTTAGCATTTTAAACATTTAGAATTTGTATTTTTTTCTAACTATGCCTACTATAAAAGGTAGAATGCCCTGAAGTCAGCATTTAGCTAGGAATTTCCTCTCCATGAATCACAATAATGTGCATTACTGTTTACACCAAGGAAAATAATCAAGATGAATGGAGGGTGGAGAATGGCTTTTCATATTCATCAAAATATAGTTTCATTTTCTCATGGTGTGCAATCCATTGGTAATTAATGAAGCTCAACCTCATCCAGAAAATAACAAAGTGCTTTAGGATAAAGTCACTGGTAAAAAAGTGACTGGTAAACATCAATTTCATGCAAAGTTATACAATGAATTAGTCCATAGAAAAGCTTCTAAAAACAGAATACCTAGTTTAGTGTCACTCACAAAAACTACAAACAACACATACAATAAACATAAAGGTGCTGGAAAACCCAAATTAATCTTAATTAATTATATCTTTCTTTGAAGCTCTCTTGGCAACCTACTTAACATTTTGATTTTAATGTACATTATTTTAATCTTTTAAAATTAATATATTAATATCAAACCAAGACACATCAAGAAGCCAGTTACACAATCAAAAAGATAATTTTGCCAACTTCAAATTACTTATTCACTTCATCCTCATTTCACTTACTCCAAACATAGCAGACCTCCCTCGTTTCAATGATGTTATTAAGATGACATATGGACACTGGCTTCTCTATCACATCAGTATCTACATGTTGCTTAGAATATAAATTTGCTTCTTCAGGAAGGTGAGCACACTAATTTTACTTCCTGAAATTCATTGTTTTTAATGGAAAATCCCATTTGTATGCAGTATGTTTCGTATCACAAGAAATTCTCCTTAATTTGTTTGTCTTTAGTAAATTTAAATCAGATTGACAGAGTTCTTATGGGCTGTTTATATGGAAGTTTCCTTGGGAGCCCTGTTTATGACAGAAGTTTGATATAAGCAGCCTTCCCATGGAAAGAACCCTCACCATGATATACTGTAACTAGCAAGCATTGTCTATTTGTGGTCTTTGAAATGATCCCAAGCCACTAAGCTGATTTCTACCAAAGAAGCTGTCAACTCAAGAAGTAAGAGTAATATCTATGCAGTTTAATTTATTAAAAGGCACTTATAAATCTTAGGATTTAACTCTTGGATACTATTGGAGGATCTTCTGTGAGATCACAGAAGTCTCTAACATCTTTAGCACTCAGATGTCAGGTATAAAGCTGCCCAGATTTTCTTGTTGCTCCTGAATAGTTAAGTCATGATTACTGAAGGAGCATTAAGGATGAAGCCTCATTGTGACATCTCAGCAAATGGTATCAGGAAAGGCAGAGTAGACCTCAAGGTCAAGGAGAAGATTAAAAGAGATCAGATATTTTAATTCAAAATGCCAGCAATTAATATGAAAAGTACTTGAAAAATATTGAAGCTGTTGTGAATTCAAGAGGAAAAGCACAGAGACAACGATCATATTGTAGGTTTATACTATGGAAAGTAAGATCCTGTCTGAAGGGGAAATGATTTAATCAGCAAACTTTTAAAATTAATTGATTGATTGATTGCAAAACAGCATACAGCATAAGCACTCGGCAGTTCTTAACTGCTCCCCCACAAGGGATGGCTCTATTTTGTGTGCCTTCTGATTATTTGCTTTTGTAATGGGATGTCTGTTTGCTAAGATCAATTCATGTGCAAGCCTCATTTAATATCTATTTGCGACTGCCGTGCAAGCTAATTCACAGGACAAATGTGAGAAAGGATGCCCTGTCCTGTAAAAAGCTTCATGGAGCCCAGGCACAATTACAGTTGTATGGAACAGCTTGTAAATAGGGTCATCAAGAGACAGCGCTGCTTAAAATGTTGCAGCCCTCTACAGCTTGTCCTGTCCTCAGCCCAGAGTGCCGGGTACCTATTGCCATTTGGGAGAATTCTTCAAACAGACATAATTCCAAAAGCCAAATAGCCCTGTTTGCAACTGTGGTCATCTTGGAAAAAATGCTAACAAGCCATGTAATGGTTTAAAACATACACATACACAGCCCACACCAGTAAACATGCTAATGTACTCTGGCTAGAATGGGATGCGAAATCCAAAGCTGAGATTCCAAAACAGCCATTTTGGCAGGTGAGCTAGAAGGAGCAGCTGCTTGGATGTTCCCAGGCAGACAGACACCCCATATCCAGTCTGTCTCTGTTTCAAGAGCCATCTGTTATCTGTGTCAGCTACAAAACTTCATTTCAGTCAAGTACCCGCTCCCCTTTAGTAACAAATTCAACCATAGCACTCTACTGAATGTCAGCAGTGAATTACCAAACCAGTGGAGGCTGAGAAAGGAGGCTTGAGCCAAGACAGGAGTCAAAGGAGAGCAAGGCATGCAGGGTTGCCAGGTCCCTCTTTGCCACTGGCGAGAGGTTTTTGGGGCGGAACATGAGGAGGGCGGGGTTTGGGGAGGGGAGAGACTTCAATGCCATAGAGTCCAATTGCCAAAGCGGTCATTTTCTCCAGGTGAACTGATCTCTGTCAGCTGGAGATCAGTTGAATTAGAAGGAGATCTCCTGCTCTACCTGGAGGTTGGCAACCCTATAGGCATGGGGCCTACTGTACTACATATGCAGATGTGCAAGTGCCAGATCTACATTTTTGAGGGAAGGCATGTTAGCCAAATTGCCCTTTAACTTGGGGAATTAGCAAGCAAGATGGCTACTTTTATTTCTATAGCGGTATCGCAACCTTTGTCTACCAGAGTCCGTAACTGTGACTTTTAAATAAAGACAGAAGCAATGGATTTCCAATTAAAAGTGTTTATGTCCTTTTCATTCAATCAGTGATGCACACAAACATACAGAGGATCTAGGAATATCAAGAGAGGAGTACAAGCACAGATGCCAACGTGGCAGGAGGTCGTTGGTGGGATTATATTTACCTTCCAGACGAGGTGGTGTCCAAGCTCAGTCAGACTAAAACAGATTGAAAGTTAAAACTGAGATGGGGGCAGGGGTTCCCGTAGACTTGACCAGCAAGGCGGGAGGGAGCGAGGTAAGGCTGTGCAAACCAAACCAACAAAGTAACGGCAAAAGGTGCCAGGAAAGACCTAAGGTGTCCGAGAGCGATTCCAGAGATTCGAGAGAGAGCTAATGGGCAGGGGGCACCCCAGATATACTGTTTTCTGGGGGCGGGGAGAGGGGTTTCACCCCTCCTAGGTTCCCAGGTGGCAAAAAGGTGACAAAAGGATTAAACTGTGGCTACCGGGGTGAGGTAGTGAGAATTTGGAAATCTATTCTGATTCGATGATTTTTGCAACCCGTGAGGAGCTGGAAACTCTCTGCTGATGAGATTAACATACTGGAACAATGAGCGCGATCTGTGCAAACGTCCTAAGATCGCTTGGGCATGGCAAGAGGAACTACTCATCTTGATATCTGGATCGCTGTTGACGGCTCATTAAGCGGTGGATGTGGCAAGAGGAGGGGGGGTGTTTGACATCAACTACGTGACTGTCTGCTTTCTATAACATGGCTGCGGCTGGAACAGAGCTTGTACAGGAACATGGCTTCTCTCAGGTTCACCGGAGGCTGCCCCTGCATCTGCTTCCTTGCTGCTAACTGCACGGTGCTCGCAGGAGCGGCCGGGTCCGTGACAACGGAGCGTGCAGCGACCGTCCCGTAGCGTTTGGGGCGGGCGCGCGGCCAGCACAGTAGTCGAGTGTCTGCATAGCGGGTTGCCAGCTCCAGTTCGGGAGGTTTGGGCAGGCCCGTTTGCTATCAGGCAAGAGGACAAAATGATGCCCCCCTTATATTATATACATATTTTTTCTTTATATATACATAGATGATCAGCATTTATAATATACATATATAATTAACAACTCTTTTAAATGATAGAATAAATTGTGTTGACATCTATGAATTGTTAATGAATAATTACATTTTTACCATCTCTTATCCATCTATTATCTATTAATTCCTCCTAGAATTCCTTTCGTTGTCAAGAGCCAAGGGACTTCATGTACATTAGATGTTAGGAAGACAGACTTTAATGAACTCAGCGGCATGATGAGAGTCAAAGGCACCAAAGTGTGCCAAAGGCACTCTGTACATGCTCAGAAGCCCTCTTTCATTCAAGATTCCTTTTTGTGCTCCGTAGAGAGCCAGCGGGGTGTAGTGCTTAAGGTGTAGGACTAGGACCTGGGAAACCCAGGTTCAAATCCATACTTGCGCCATGGTTCAAAGCTGGGTGACCTTGGGCCAGTCACACACTCTCAGCCCTGAAACCTCCGCCCAGCGCCAAAAAACCATGCAACCCCCATAGGGTTGCACGGGAGATATGCCACCTAAAAGGTGGTGTATCTCGGCTGGGAAAAAAGGGGACGTTCCTGAGCCATAACGGCTCAGGAGGCTGCCTAATGGCGGCCCCCCCCCCCGGCTGGCGCCGTGACGCCCCGGGAACGCCTCCCAGGATGCCACCACAACATTTGCCGGCATCTGGACGCCGGCGGCAGGCTCCATCAGTGTCCGGGCCCGGCTGAAATATATAATTACATCTCACTTTGTAATTCTTGCATTTCGTGCCATTTAACCCTTCTTTTACCATGCACTCCTTTCATAATCCCTTATATAAACTGGCTACCTAATGCAGTCTCATTCAATGCATCTGACAAAGTGACTTCTGGTCAGCAAAGGCTTACAATAGAATTAAAACCTGTCATTCTTTAAAGTGACACAAGATTCCTGTTCACCTTTGTTGATTTATTTTTGACGTAGTTGAGCTGATTATACTTATTTCTCTCCCACTCCCCCCCCCCACATGTAGTTACTAATGTTGTGCTTATGGATTCTGATTTTGTTGGTAGCCGTAGTAGCTATGTGATTCAGTGGCTGATCTTACGTGAATCTAATGACTCCTTAAGCCATCTCATGAAATTTGGCCCAAAGAGTGCAGGATATAAATGTTTAAATTAATAAATAAATATAGACTCTACAGTCCGTAGTATTTGCTACTGTAGAGCCCTATACTACTGTGGTAGTGAGAAAAATGCTATCATAAATAGCAGTAGCAACTTCATCATTAAGGTACAATCCTTGTCACTGGTATTCTGGTGTAAATCTGAATCCCAGGATCAGGTACCACTTCACATTTAGTAAAGCAAAGAGATTTTGTTCCAAAGTTTTCAATTAAAATGTAAATGTACTCTTCTAAAAATAGACCAATAAAATTTCATTCTCTATTTAAACGGAATAGCAATAGGAGATGTCTCACCTAATTATTCGTTAGATCCAGGAGGAAATAGCTTTCCATCTATTATTATGATCTAGAGGCTGTTTTGTTTAATAACACTTTAGAAAGAAAACATTTTCTTGAAACAGATTGTATGTTCTCTGCACATAGAATGAATTAGCAGCAACAGTATGCAATGCTGGGTGTTAGAATGTTTTAAAATGACTTATTAATTAAAATATGTATATCCCACTTTTCCTTGTGCCCAACAACCCTTATGGCCCAATAAGCAGATCCACTATGGTGGTTTGTGGACATCACTTTTACTGTCACTTTTAAGAGTGAAACCAATTTTGAAAATGCAGACCACATAAAAATGGCAGGTTTTTTTGTTGCTTTAAATTTCTTTTTTTAAATCCCTTTCCATATCATACATGAATGTGCATTGTGTCATTTTTTGTGAATTTTGAGGGCACAATATCTGTTGGTGAACTTTACGATAATTAATCTGAAATCAATTTTAAAAATAAATATTTTATTGTCTGTCTGTCGGTCTGTCTGTCTGTCTACTTCTGAAAATGGCTCCACCTTGTGGATCAAACAATCCTCAGGGGATGCCACCCAGGGATTAAGCGATTTTTCTACAGTTGCTGAGGAATTACCAGGTTTGCCAAAAAATCAGAGAATGAAATAAGTGAGTTAAAAACAGCAGCAGCAGCAGCAGCAGCAACAACAAAGCTGCTAATGTCTGCACTTGCACAGACATCCTACCTTACAGCAGCAGCAGCAGCAGCAGAAGAAGAAGAAACAGAAGCAGAAGCAGAAGTAGAAGAAGAAGAAAGATTTTGCAGTGGCCATTTCTACATGGGTTATCGGCTCCCAGTATGATGTTGACATACCCTGAGGTTGGTCAGCTGCCAGGGCCCAGGTTTTCTGGCAGGGTCCACTGCCACAGAGCCCCTCCTCCCCAACTATATGCTGCCAGGGAAGGACCTGCGGTGGTATACAATGGTGGCAGTCCTGCTGGAATAGTCATGGTGTTCCTAACTACACACACCACCAAGCACCATTGGCGAAAGGACATACGGTCAGCAGGAAGGCTCACAAATGGCAGAGGGAAGGAAGGACACACAGCCAGGGGAGGATGTGGGTGGGTTGGAAGCAAGGCACGAGTGGGGGGTCCTGGTGCTGGTTAGAAGGGGCCTTGGGCAGAGTGCCCAGCCCCCCCCAAAAAACCTGAATCCGATCCTGATATGCCTCAAGGTCAGTGCTTTTGGGAATCAGATACTTTCCCTGCTTCCCCACAGCACTGTGGTACATATATACACTTTTCAGGGGTTTCCAGGCTTTTCTCAGATCTTTTCCATGGCGTGCACCCTGACATTTTCATTGTTTTTTATGATGTTTGGGATTATATCTTTCAGGTTATGTGCCTCATGTCTCATATATAGTTATTAGGGTTGCCAACCTCCAGGTACTAGCTGGAGATCTCCTGCTATTACAATTGATCTTCAACCGATAGACATCAGTTCACCTGGAGAAAATGGCCACTTTGGCAATTGGACTCTATGGCACTGAAGTCCCTCCCCTTGCCAAACCCCACGCTCCTTAGGCTCCACCCCAAAAACCTTCCACCAGTGGCGAAGAGGGACCTAGCAACCCTAATAGGGATAGGACTTCAAAGAAGCCTTGTTATAAATATAGACATTAAGAATTCTCCTAACTTCCAACTCAATAACAAGTCTACAATATCTATATATTGGTAAAGGAATTTATGTACAGTAGAACATTTTTTAATGGTTTGTGTGGTCGACTGGTTATTGTTATATTGTAATTATATAGAGGAATGTGTTAAACCCTACCCTTCAGATAACCAAAAGGGTTAAGTAAACAGGCCTAACAACTAACGGTATATACAAATGAAAAACAAAACTAAAAATGAGTTTTAATCATCCAAATCAAATTCAAATTCAAATCTAGTTCACCAGATTAGCCTCCACTGCTCATTTGGAGGAGTGGGGAATCAAACCTGGTTCTCCAGATCAGAGTCCACAGCTCCAAACCACCACTCATTTATATTACTTGGAACAGTTTGTAGACTGGTGTGTTTATTGCTCGAATATGTGTTCATGCTGCAGATTTTTATGTTTTTAGCTGAAGAGGACAGGATATGTATAAAAGAAAAAAGAAAACTTTCAATGGATTGGCCTTATTTGGTAAAATAGAAACAAGATTCAGAAGAAATTCATCTTATGAAGAAGAGAACTTCATTTACACCAGAGCTCAATGTGATGACCAGCACCAGGCCATTCCTGATATTCTGAGGTTTCCTGTCTTGCATTCAGTTTCCTGGAACAAGCTATTATTTCCCTAGTATAACATGCAGTTTTTTCCTTCTTCTCTTCAACTTGTTCAATCCTTTCTTGTGTTTAATGACAGTATGGCTAGAAGGGGGAGATACATATGGACGAGTCTCGAATCTGCCTTTAGCACCCTGCCACTCATTGACTTCTCATCACTTTCTTCTTTGCCCAAGAGCCACGCTTGACGGGCTCATAAGTTCTATGGAATTAATGAGCTGGTTTTGCTCCCCTGTTGAATACTCAATGAGAAATTATTGCAGTGTTATTCATCTCCTTTGACCTTCAATTAAACACAACCATATCCAGAGGTCTGAGGCTATTATAATGAGATGAATGAGAAAAATCGGCTAATTAGCTACTTCCTTACAATTTTTATTTGCTGCTCTTCTCCCTGAAGGGAGTGAAAGGTACTTACAACAATAAAAAGACAATAAAAATACTACACAAAAATACAATTAAATATACAAACAAACAGATTATCCAACTCTGCGAGTGTGAAGGAGACTTAGCACTGAAGCATCTTGACCCAGTGACAAAGTATTGAGGACAACAGTAATGGAGCCAGCTGAGTTAAAAATCTGATATGAAGACAGGAGGACAAGTGCAATTTATATATTACTTTTAGCCAGGTCAAAGGCAGAGCTAGTGGACAATTAAGGTAGGAATTCGGTGACAACAGATAAAGCTTGATTAACTGCATTTAAACCTAGACCAAAAATGGACTTGACCAAAGCTAGCCATCAACATACAGTTTTAAAGCTGGACGTGGTTCAGTGGTAGAACATGGAGGTCCTTCGTGCAGTGTCTGAAATCTGGATTTCAGGGACCAATTTACCAGGTGCCATCCATATTGACAGACATGTTCTAGGAGTTTTATGATGGGAAATTAATATGATGGGAACCCAATTAAACCTCTCCACATACAAACATAATTTTCCCAATCTGAACCAGTCCCAGGAATTTTTTGCCTCATTGGGGAAACTTCCATGTAGCCATCAGTATAACTGAAAATATTAACACCCAGAGGCTGTTTCTGACCAGGAACATGGAATGAGGGTAACCCATCTCTCCCATGCTCCATAGTTCTGATCCAAATTATGTCCACCAGTGCCTGAAAATTAAGTTCCCAGCACTGAACTCCCAGTTCACATCTATTCAACAGTCCATGTGTCCACCAAGTAGCCTCTGAAATGAGTGAATTGGTCCTCAGAGGATAGTTCTCAGGAAGACCTCTCTACCCGTTATCTGGAGGACTATTGCCAGTCAGAACAGCTATACTGAGCTAGAGGGACAGTATAAGTCAGCTGACTCAGTACAACACAGCTTCCTATAGCAAAGGTTTTAAAATAGAATGTAGATAGTTTATTTATGGCCCTTGGCCAGATAAAACAAAATACATGGACTAAAAGAGTTTTACAGACAAAGGTTTGCAGTCCAAGTCTTAAATCACTTTAAAAATAATAAATAATAATAAAATAAATAACATCCAAGTTACATTTGCCGTTTGGACTAAGAGACTACTCTATGGCAACGAATTTTCATTGCTGCCGTACAAAATTTTGCTACCTGAGAGGTGATAGAAGGATTATCTCCTTGTAGGAGCTTTTCGATCTTTTATCTTTCCCTGTCAGGTCCCATTCTCAGTATGAGGGGCTCAATAAACTTAGAACGAGATATTGTGTAAAAGTTACAATTCAGGAGAACATGTTCAGTGCTTTCTAAATCCCTGGCGGATTTACAGGAGCAGAGTCTCTCTGCCCTGGGTATCTTCGTAAATTTCCCCTCTAACATAGCAGAGGGTAAGGCTGCACACCTAGCCAAAATATAGCTCTCCTATATTTGTTAATCTCTAAGTAACGGAGATAGGCTGCTGGTGCAAGGATAAATTTGGAGTGGGGGGGGCATAAATAGAGGCACTCTTGCTAAATCTGCTTGTCGCTCAATATCTTTAACACTTTGGTTTATAGTTGACTTCGCTTGATCCCACCCTAACTGAAGTAGTGCTAGGGGGGTAAAACCCAGGGTTATTTAGTTTGTCTTCAATGGCTATTATCCACTTTGACCTAAAGGTATCATAAAGAATCAGTGGAAGAAGACCCTTAGGGAAAATAAAATGTAGATTTAGCCAACTTTCAAGTTTCTGCCCTCAAAGAAACCTCTTGGATTCTGATTCTCACTTGCTGAGATGCATTTCTTTCAGCTGCTGTAGGAGAACTAGTCGCATACACACTTATAAAAACTAGACTCTTTTATCTTAATGGTCTTCAAAAGGAATTGGGAGTGGGGAGGAGTTAGCCATACATATGGGTTTAGCTTAGGGCGAACTGCACCTCTGTGTGCTCAAAGGTGTGTCAGAATACCAGTGACAAAGCACTGAGGAAAATGGCCTGGCAGAGGGTGAATTAAGCAGCTGTTCAGCATCAGGGCGAACAGAGCCAGGGTACAAAAGTTTCTCTCCCCCCTGCACTTCTGCAAATATCACAAATTTTAACTGAAATAAAGTTTTTAAAATAAAACCAACCTTAAAAGTCAAAAGTAGTTATGAAACTTACAAAAAAACCCAGTACAAGTATATATGTAGAGGAGGAGGAAGATACTAAATAAACATGGCACAGAGGATGAGGAATTTTATGATACAAGCTGAGTGCCCCACAGGATCAATTTGAAAAGTCCTCTAATTCGAAACCACCACCACCCCAATTCAAAAACTCCCAGGGGCTTGAGCAGACAAATGTTCCCCACTTTCCCCCTTTAACTCTCAGCTTCACCCAGTATACACTGGCTCCTGGAGAATATTCAGTCCCAGTCCGGTTGTATTTTTTTTCCTGGGCAGATGTTGTTCTTCTGGTTTTGTTTACAAAGCCAATTTTATGTCCCTTAAGTATCTAGAAACCCAGCTTGTCTGTGGATGACCCCATTGTGCTGTGTTCGTTATCATAATAGAGGGTACTTTACAGCTAGAAAGAGTGATTCTTTCCATTTTTATCCTGCCCTTCCTCAAAGGAGGTTAGGGAAGCGTACAAGCCCCTCTCTCTTTTATCTTCACAAAAGCTATGCGATGAGGGTTAGGCTGAGAGAGAGTGATTTGCCTAGGGTTGCCATCCGCAGGTTGGGATATTCCTGGACATTTTGGGGCTACAGCCTGGGAAGGCCTCAGTGGGATATAATGCCTGGGTTGCCAACCTCCAGGTACTAGCTGGAGATCTCCTGCTATTACAACTGACCTCCAGCCGATAGAGATCAGTTCGCCTGGAGAAAATGGCTGCTTTGGCAATTGGACTCTATGGCATTGAAGCCCCTCCCCTCTCCAAACCCCACACTCCTCAGGCTCTTCCCCGAAAATTTCCCACCGGTGGAGAAGAGGGACCTGGCAACCCTAGATATAATGCCACAGAGTCAATCCTCCAAAGCAGCCATTTTCTCCAGGAGAATTGATCTCTGTAGTCTGGAGATAGTCATAATTCCAGGAGATCTCCAGGCCCCATAGGGTTGTCAGCTCCATGTTGGAAAATACCTGGAGATTTTGGGGTTGGAGCCTGAGGAGGGTGGGGTTTGGAGAGGGAAGGGACTTCAATGCCATAGAGTCCAATTGCCAAAGCAGCCATTTTCTCCAGGGGAACTGATCTCTGTTGCCTGGAGATCAGTTATAATAGCGGGAGATCTCCAGCCACCACCTGCAGGTTGGCAACCCTACCTTGGCCCAGAGTCACCCAATGAAACTCAAGGGCTCAGCATGGTGTTGAATCCAAGTCTCCTGGTTTCATTCACTGCACAGTTAGAAAAGGGTAGGCACCTTTTACGTAGAGTCTCTTCCTTGATCTTCAGAGCAACCAGCTGAGGCTGTTAATTGGCTTTTAATAACAAGAGGGAAGACCCTAGGTCTTTTTCTTCATGTCTGTTCTGGCTTTTAGCAATCACCTCATGACAAACTCTCTACAGAAGTCACTTGTTTGTGTTTGCCAAATGCAAATGTGTGTCCTTTAGAAACCAACAGAATTTATTCCAGCATAAATTTTCATGAGTCAGAGTTCACTTTATGAGACACATGAAATAGGGTTGCCAACCTCCAGGTATTAGCTGAAGATCTCCTGCTATTACAACTGATCTCCAGCCGATTGAGATCAGTTCACCCGGAAAAAATGGCCGCTTTGGCAATTGGACTCTATGGCACTGAAGTCCCTCCCCTCTCCAATCCCCGCCCTCCTCAGAACCCCCCAAACCCCCAAAATCTCCAGGTATTTCCCAACCCAGACCTGGCAACTGTAACGTGAAATGTTCGTCAATTAGGTTGTATCAGCCTAATGAATGAATAATTCATGCATCTGATGAAGTGAGCCCTGACTCATGAAAGTTTATGCCAGAATAAATGGTTAATCATAGTGCCATTGGGCTGCTGTTGGATTTCCTTGCCAAAATATTAACCCTTCTCAATCTGCTGAAGTGTGTTTTGTTAACAATAGCATCCTAACACAGCTTCTTAAAGTAATACAGCCCCTGAAGTTGAACCCCTTTCCCCTAATCTCTTTGAGTTCACATCATTAGCATTATTTTGCTATCATTTAAAAATATGGACATTTGTTGGGCATTATACTTTACACCTTTGAACTTATTAAGTGGAATTTGCATCTAGCTGGAATCAGGAATATACTTATCTGCCATTGCTATATTAGCCAACAGCCAATCCAAAAAATCTTTTGTATATGTGAAAAACTTGCATCAATTTCTGTGTATTTTGATTCACTGCTTGGTCTTATATGCCACTAAGTGACACTGTTTGCACTGGCCTTGGCTATTGCAATAAACTTTGTATATCTAAATATAGTAAAGACGCTAGCCTATCTTGTAAAATGATTGTAAGGATTATCAAAGCAATATACGTGACATACTTTCAGCATTAAAAAAAAAAGCATGTCACATAAGAGTTCCAGTGGGTGGAGCTTCATCTGTGACCTGAGCTGCAGAGAATAAATAAGAACCTCCATTTTATCTCTTTGCTAAAGTGAATGCAAACATAAAACATGAAGCACTTGGACAATGAAATTAAGGCACAATGGCATAATAGATCACTAAACAAGGTAAGAGCCGGTTTCCGTAAGGAACATAGCACAATTGATCATTGTCTAGTTCTTAAAGCCCTGATTAAGAAATACTCGGTCAAATTAAAATGCCAACTTTTTATAGCCTTTGTTGACCTGTCCTCAGCTTTCGATTCAATCGACCGAAATAGGCTTTGGCAGAAGTTGGCGGAACAAGGTAAGTGTAATTCAGAAAGACTAGAGCTTGAAAACAATCTTCTAAACAACAGTATTGTTAAAAAGTATCTCTCTATTTCTGAAATATTTTCTCCTCAGAAGGACATGGAAGGGGGTGAATTATTGAGTTCATTTTACTTCATAATTGAAAGCGTTTTGCACAGAAAGCAGTAACAATTATTTTTGTCCTTCAGATATTTAAGTTGTTAGATAACAATTTGGTGACTTGTGCTCTCTTTATGCATTTAAGGACATATGTATAATAAATGATGAATGCTTAGTATCCCATCCCCTGCAGCTTATGAGTAAAAACTACAATGTTCAAGAGTAAAGTAAGCCCATGCAAGTTATCTAGGTACTTATTTAAGAAATGAACACTTTTAATTATGAGTGACAGATGCCAAATTCACTCTACATGTAAGGTTTTCCCATTAAAAAATATGATTTCCTAACAGTGCATTCCTACGGAGAGTTCCTCCATTCATTTCAGTGGGCTTAGACTGGAGCAACTCTCCTTAGGAATGCACTGCAAGTGTCTCACTGTTTTGCAAGGTGTTTACAATCAAGTTAGTCCATTTGTCAGAAATGTGGGTTTGTATGCAAATGTTTTAAATACCTGTTGTTATCGCCATAAAGCTGAAACAAATTCATTCAGTGTTCTAAGTAACAGATAGGAAAAATTTATTGTGTGAGGCCCAGGCAATAACAAATATAACACTAAAGAAAACACAGCAGAATTAAAAACAGTTTTAAAATTGTCAGAACCAGGGCATAACACAGATTGCAGCACATTAAAGAATAGAACGAGAGTTTGACACGAATCTTCTTGGCTGCCAATGCATACAGTGACATCATACAGGTGACATAATGATCCTCATCAGATTAAAGATAAATGATTTTATCTGCCACTGAATTCAGGGCTAGCTTAGCTAAAATGGCTGCGAGAAACTTGTCCCTGGGCATTGAGTAAAGGTCAGAGGACAGGACATAATGAGGAAGGTCCTTCAATTCCAGGGCTCCACAGATACATACCTGTTGAGCAACTGGTATATGCTGATACTGGCCTGCTAACATGACAGTTGGCATTGTTTGAAATCAGGGCTGAAATCAGCCCATTCCTGAGGCTGGGGGCCCAATCGCCTTAGGAGGCGACGTGATCCCTATGCTGGCGTCCATGCCACTTGCGCTGTGCAAACTGGTATGAACACCAGCGTAGTGCTAGTTACGTCAGCCCCCCTGGATCACAGGGGCAGCGTGGCCCTTGGACGCTGGCACAGCCTCCCACGAGCGTCCTCCCAGTACAAGTCCCTGCACCAACATCCTGGGAGGCATTCCCAGGGCATTCAGAGGGCATCCCAGACCCCTTTTGACCTGTGAATGCCCCTGAAGCAACAGCGGTGCCACACCACCTTTTTGTTGGCACAGCATCGCTGTTTTCAATCAGGCTTCCCCTTTTTTTTCAAGTTTTTATTTTTTTAAATACCCTTTTTTAGCCTCACAGTGGATGGGAAACCTCATTGGAGGCACCTTGGTGGCGCCTCAGCCGCACCATCTCTGGCTGCTGTAAAACTGAGGCTCTCCATGTTTTCAAGGTCAAAAAGATGAGGCATGGTAATAGCCCCTGTAGCATCTATGTGGCTGCCATTTTCATACAGAATCAGAATCTTCAAAATAGATGTAATTTCTGAATCATCCTTCCACATGCAAAGCCTACACTAATTTTTAAAAATACAATAAAATATGCAATATTTAATAACAATAACAACAACAATGTAGGAAAAACACAGATCTGCAAACGTATCTAGTTTTAACTATATTCTATTGCTTGGACTGGATCCCGTGGCTCCATTCAGCTGGTAGAGGTTTTTTTTCCTCCAGCAAAACCACCCTAGCCTTGAAGAAGGCACCTTCTTCCAGAGGTGAGCATCTCCACGGAATCCAGCTCCATATTTGTCAGAATCTCCAGGATTCTCCCTCTGCTTTTTTGTCTGGCTTATCTGTTCCTGAAAATATATATATATATATGGAAAAAACAGCATAAACCTATCTTTTGGAAAAGGGGAAAGTGGGACACAATTACAGTGCAAAAATAAATAATAAGAGAAAGAGAAAAGATAGAAAAGCTACTACAAGGAGATAATCCCTCAATCACTTCTCAGGTAGCCAAATTTTGTACGGCAGCAATGAAAATTCGTTGCCACAGAGTAGTCTCTTAGTCCAAATGGCAGATGGAACTTGGATATTATTTATTTTATTATTTTTTATTATTTTTAAAGTGATGTAAGACTCAGACTGTAAATCTTTGTCGGTAAGACCATTTTAGTCCATGTATCTTATTTTATCTGGCCAAGGGCCGCAAATAATCGATCTATCTATCTAAAGAATAAGATGAGAAAGACTTTGCATTCTTGGATTTTTTGTTTTTGTTTTTTTTAGTAATTTTATATTTTGCTGAATACAGAATGCAGTCAGCCCTACATCTGTGGACACCCAGCCCAGCCTGGCTTTTTGTGATTCTCCCATCAATGAAGAGGTAGGCAAATATAAGACCATTCTCGTTACCACAGAGGATAAGATCACAAAGATAATGCTGAATCGCCCAGACAAGAAAAATGCTATCAATCTTGTGGTGAGTAGAGCAAGCAGAAGCTGCTAGTTACAGGATCTAGAGTCATTGCTTTATGCATCAAATACCAGTATGGCACAGCCAAATTTGAAATTAACAGCAGGCATGTGGTTCCAGTTAAATCAGCTAGTGGGTCGGGCACATGGAAATCCATTATCTATCAAAAAAAATTGTTCTCATAGATGCAACTGATTTTATGGAGCTTTCTTGATAATTGCCTTTCATAAAGTTTTTTTTTTCATATGAGCTATTTTTTAAAAAAATAAAACCTTGTAATGATTTTGATCCCTGATTTACATAAATGATGAAGGGTTGAAGCCCACTGAAATTAGAGTTAATTAGAGGCTGAAACCCATTGGAACTATCCACCCCCAAAATTCCTTGGATAATTAGAGAATCTGTTTTATGCCAAGAAAATGACTATATTTAAAGTGCCCTTTAAGTATTAATATGTTTTAGCCAAATGCGTTTGGCCACTCATAGGTTGGTTGGCTATGAATTTTGAACTTTGCACTTATAAAAAGAGTTTATCGCTGAGTTCAAGAATAAGACCTTTTCCCCACAAGTGCTTGCGGTCTCTCTCAAACTTTTGTAAACAAAGGTTTCACTTGAACTCATATAAATCCAGCTCTCTTTCTCTTTGGTTTAATGTCATGGTTTCAATTACAACATATAATTTTCACTGTTGTGTAAAAACAATGAACTAAATTTTATGAAAATATAAATATGAGGACCGCTGTAATCACCCTTGACATTTAAAAAATCTGTATTCAAAATGCTGATGACAAACTGCTCAGTTATTGTCAGATTCAAACGTTGAATCTGCAATTGACAGAGCTGTTCGGTTGACAATGTTGGTTGCCTGGATTGCATAGTTACTGCTGTAACGACTGCTGATGTGCCAGTGGAGAATGATTTGAGTAACCCAGGTTATTGACACCTCTGTTGCAAGGTGGCCTGACATCATGGGAATTATGTTTTTGGGTGGCTATGAAGCTGCAGAAGTAAAATATAAGTTAGATCTATTTTATACACAGAGAAGTAGATGCAAACATCTTACTAGAACCAAAGCGTGTGGAAAAGAACACATGGGGATTTTGCTGCCTGTGCAGACAGGGATAGTTGATTCAGCTAACAACCTCAGAATCAATGACATTTGAAACAAACTTGGTCAGTGGTTTGGATTCTGCACATGAGGAATTACTGCCACTCTTGCTCTGAAGCTGCAACATCTCAGAAAATCAATAGGCCCTTAATTAGGATATTTTAGTAGGTTTTTAAATAAACTGTGAACTGTTTCTGTGCCTTTTTTACTGAAACAACTACAGCTCTTTTCTAGACAAGAGTGAAAATGAAAATAAATAAGATGCTTTTTATTTGGGGCAGAAGTTCATATTTTTACATATAACAGCATGCATGCACATGCATAATACATTGTGAAACTATATCAGTCCACGGCTATGAGAATCCTCTGTGACCTATTTTATTTCATTTCCAGTTCACTTTCTGTAACCTTCCAAGAACTGACCACATGGTTATTATTGACTTAATAGAATTAGCATTTATGTAGTTCATTTGTTTAATGATTTTTCATAAATGCCCCCAATAATGCAGGATGGAAAGCTACTAGAACCAGAGGACGTTATAATGAGAGCCAGACAAGATGGGAGACAAAATTCATTCTAAATAGCCGGTTTTATCCCAATGACCATGCTTTCCATCTGATTTCTCCTGGTTTAGAGCAACTGCGCAATTTTAATGCCCCAAGTCATAGCTGCTTTCACCTTCAGAAGTACCCCAGAGACTGTAAAAAGATTTTATATCTTCACTTCATGAGCATTACACAAGCTGGCAGCCATCCATTTCTGACTGTTCTTATAAACACATTCATTTCAAAAGTGACTGCATAGGGCTCAGATTAAGGGCAGTAAATAGCCTATTGTATTACTTGATCACCAAATAATCACAATATAGGCAATCATTTTAGAGATTTCAGGGAGTCAAATTCTGCCATTAGTTTTCAATCTGATTTCAAAGGAGTGGTGTCACTTTTATTTGTGTTGAGATTTAGGGCCGTTGAGATTTGTTGGGGAATTATATGGCTCAAAATAAATTCCATTGATCACTTTTGGTCCCGTCAAGACTCAGTGCTCATGCTGTTCTGCTGCTTCTATTAGAAAGTGATACATTGGACCTGGTGTCTTCCAGGTGACAGTGAGATTTTCACAGATTGTTTCAGGTCCCGCACACCAAGCAGGACACACACTGAATCTGATCTTTTGGATGGGGGTGGATGTGAGTCTGGTCTCTACTGACAGAGTGCCATGGTCAGACTACTTTGCCCTGAAAGCACAGCTGGGTGTCCCGCCTCCTCCATGCATAGGCAGCAAGATGATTTATGCTCGCCCGTGGAAATGAATGGATCCAATTGATTTTCAGAATGTTCTGCAGCACCCGATGCCCCCTGGTGACTCATTGGATGAGCTGGTGGATGACTGGCATAGCCGGTTATCTGAAGCCATTGACGAGATTGCTTCTCAACATTCTCTTCACCACCACTCCAAAGTAGTCCCATGGTACACCATGGAGCTATGAAGGAAGAAACAACTATAACGAGTATGGTGGCGAACTCATGACGAGGCTGCAAGAGCATCTTATAGGATGTTTATGAGATCCTATAAGATGGTGGTGAAGTCTGTTAAAAACCAATTTTATGCAGCCTCCATTGCACTTGCTAGCTCACACCTGGCACATTTGTTTAGGGTGATTAGGTAATTAACACCCCTCTTCAAGGGTTTCCAAAAATCTAATTATTTGGCCATTAGCTGTGAGGCTTTTTCAAGTTTTTTTGTGGATAAAATCTTGGCGCTCCACCAGGATCTCCCAGCCATTGCTACGGTCAGTGAACTGGAGGCCCCTTGGCCATCTTCTGGTCCTGTATTGGACCACTTCAATCAACTCTCCCAGCCCAAAGTCGACAGGATCCTAGCTGCTGTGAAGCCTACCATGTGTCTCCTTGACCCATGCCCATGATGGCTGGTGAAAGCTGGTGGTGATGGGATTCAGGTCCACCTGGAGAGTATTATCAACTTATCCATGAGTTCAGGGATTTTCCAGGGAATCTGAAGGAGGCTGTGGTAAGGCAGCTGATGAAAAAAAAAACATCACTGGATCCTTATGATCCAGCCAACTACTGCCTGCTATCTAATTGATCTTTCCTAGACAAGGTAGTTGAGAGAGCAGCAGTAGAGCAGCCTGGGGACATATCGGCACTGGGCTCATTCCAATCTGGCTTCCGCCCTGGCCACGGGACAAAGACAGAGCTGGTCACCCTCACAGATGATCTCTGGTGACAGCTGCACTGGGGCAGATCAATGCTGCTCGTTTTGTTAGATCTAATGGCAGTGTTTGATGTGGTTGATCATGATCTATCGGCCCCCCGCCTTGCAGATGCTGGGATATGTGGGAGAGTTCATCTCAGTTCTTCAGGGTCGGGGACAGAGGGTGGCACAAGAGGAGAGAAGAAAAGAGTTGGTTTTTATATGCTGACTTTCTCTACCACTTAAGGAAGAATCAAATGGGCTTACAATCACCTTCCCTTCCTCTTTCCAAAACAGACACCCTGTAAGGTAGGTGAGGCCGAGTGAGTGTGACTAGCCCAAGGTCACCCAGCTGGCTTCATGTGAAGGAGTGGGGAAACACTTCCAGTTCACCAGAGTAGCCTCTGCCGCTCATGTGGAGGAGTGGGGAATGAAACCCAGTTCTCCAGATCAGAGTCCACTGCTCTTAACCACTACACCAGACTGGCTGAGAGAGTGCTGGGTATCAACACTGTGCCCTTGGCATGTAGAGCCCTCCAGGGAGGGCATCTTGGCCATCTTCTGGGCATGCAGTATGGGTCACTGGATGTGTGTGTGGGGGGATAGTTTGGAATTTCTTGCATTGTGCAGGGGGTTGGACTAGATGACCCTAGTGGTCCCTTCCAAGTCTATGATTCTAGGGGGTGATACTCTCCCCAATGCTGCTTAACATCTATATGAGCATTTTAAAAGGCCGCAGTAAATGGAGCCGGATAAGCAGATTCCAAATAATGCTGAATTTTTGTTGCCATTTTGGTCTCATTGCCATTCCCTTCCCCTCCTCTCTTCCCTGCCCCCTCTAGAGTCCAGAGAAGTGACACAGGCTGGACTGCAGACAGATACATCCCGCCGGACTTCTCTGGACCTCGAAGAAGTTCGGCAGGGCAGATCTGACAGTTTCGGTTTTTTCCAGTATGTTTTGGGTTTGGGTTTATCAAACCCGAATTTTTTTGAAAAATCCAGGTTTTTCAGATTTTTCAAAAATTTCCAGTTTGATAAATTCGAACCCAAAAAATAAATAAAAAAAATGTTTTATGCACAGCTGTAAAACTGAGCCATTCCACCAGGCATATGGTTGAGGCCAGTGATGGTCTTCCATCTGGCTGACCCCCCTTCTCCTTTCCCTCCTCTGTCTCCGCCTCTGCTATTTCCCACAAATAGTACAAATTGCTGTATTATTGTTATATTATCGGTGTATCTGTTGCTGGGTCAGAAAGGTTGCTGGTTTTATTGTTGCATTTTATGTAACCATATACTGCTTTTAGATATTTTTTTAAAGTGTTGTGAGCCTCTCTGCGCCTGGCTTGGCCAGGAAAGGGCAGCCTAAAAATCAAGTAAACAAACAAACAAATACATGTTCTTTCCCCCACTAAAATAAGATTTACTGTGTTAAAGTACTGGTTGAAATTACAATACATGGACAGTTCCAGGCTCCCCAAAGTATGTTTAAAGGAACACATACATTCTCTACTATACAGTAATTTTTGGCTGCCTCAGATTCATAAACTACTAAGGAGATGCAAATCAGGCATCCAGGATTCCTCTTGGTTTTTCTTTTGAAGCAGTACCTAAGATCCCCAAATTGCCTGTTAGAAAGAAAACATCACAGTTAAAGCAAACATTTAATGCATTCCCATTTCAGCTGATGAAATTTAGGGATGTGTCAGAATATTTCAGTAAAAAGACTTGCCCGTGTGGTCTAGATGCAGTTGAAAACCTGTGTGTAATTAAACGGCTGTCAAGTCGCTGCTGACTTATGGTGATCCCAACAAGGGATGCTCAAATCCTTGCAAGTGAGAAGCAGAGACTGTTTTCCATTGCCTTCATCTGCAAAACCTTCCTTGGTGGTCTCCCTTCCAAGTACTGACCCTGGTGAGTAGCCAAGATCTGACAAGATCAGGCTATACTATGCTGCCTTCCCTCCTAGCTGAAAACCTACAACATGCATATATCCCCTGGATGGCCCCTTTCTTGATGTGAAGCAGGGTTGGCCATTTCCCCAAATGTTGGGTGCATGTTTTTCTCTCGAATGACTGTTGTACACATGGGCTGCACAATATTCAGAAGAAACTGCAAACACTAAGAATGACTCTGTAAAGTTCACTCTGTTAAACTGTGACAAATTGGTTTGCTTTGACAAAGGTTCTTATGATATATGATTATGTTTGCAATACTGTGACAGCTTTGGTCATGTAATAAAACTCAACTGACTTGACTGAAAGAGACTGCATATGTCAGTTCTGAAAAGAAATGCCCACAATGGAAGGATAACCAAGCTAATATGTGTTAAAAGCTTTGAATGTTTGAAATGTGTGATATAAATGCTATTATTACAACCACTGCTCAGCATTCCAGATATCAATGTTTCATAATATATTACGTAGATGTTCAAATCCTTGCTGTTGTTGGTACCCTAAGTAGACAGTCTCCACTTTAGTTTGAGGGAATTAGCTGGAGACAGAGAGCAAGAGGGGGTAACTGGGATTGATAACCTACATATATCAGGATAGTCCTGGGTGAAAACTCTCAAATGAAATATGGTTTTATTAAAGAATAAAAATAAAAAAACAAGAAATATATTTTGAGCACACGAAGTATGCAAACGCTGACTAAGAGAAAAGAGAGGATGTTGGATAGGGTTTCAGGGATGGGTGATAGTTACCAGTATTGAAGGGACATCCAGGGAAAGCAGAGCTGAAGAGGAAAACAACCAGCGTTTCCAGGAGCAAAGGAAAGAGCTCACATACAAGTGGGGTGTGTGCACACAAATCCAGAACACTCACATACTATGCATGGCCAAAGGACCAATATTTATACCCCAAAATGGGTCCTGAGGCAATATGAGGTAAGCTGGCAGAAAAGCCAGAGGCAAAGAATCTATTGCTTTTCTGGGATTCCAACAAAAAGATAGGAGAGGCTTGATTAATTGTTAGGACCCAAGAAAATGCCAGGGGTATTCTTTTGAATATTGATTGATTGCTGGGATGGGTGCAGATAGGGTAAGTAATGGTCTGCTTGGAGAACTGATTGAATCACCTTAGGGTGACACAATGGGGATTAGCTGGCCCCGTTGTCCAGCTAGGCACAGCGTAGGGCCAGGGGATGGCCAGGCTTGACACACAAGATGGATCCCAAAACTCTCTAAGAGGCATCCATTTTGTAGGGAGCAGGGTCTTACTCTTATGCCAGTCTTTCGCCCCCCCCCCCCCATGCCTTCATGGCACCCCTACGCGGGAGGAGGGGTCCGACTGCTTACAATGTCTATTCACTATTCTGATCATTCCTAAACTGCATTAGCTGTGGCATACTGAAGCTGAATCCATACTTATCACCAGTGACCAAGCAGGAAACCACTAATATCCGTATTCAGCCTTATCTGCCACCCTGGCCTCCAAGGTATTTGCAACACTAAGGGGAAAAAACATAGCAATATTTTAAAAATCAACATTAAAAACAAGTTTTAAGCAGAAACAATAGATTAAACATTATAAACCATAATATCCATTTTGGAATCCAGTCTGGCTAACTGTCACATTCAATCAGAGCTATAAAAACTGAAGAGGTGTCTAGTGTAGCATTCAGATGTAATCTCCACTCCAACCATGGTTGGTAAATATAGGAACAAACTATGGAAGTCCACTCTTTCTTTCTCTTCACCTTATCTACAGGTCAGAAACTGAAGACTTCTGTATGCCCAACACTGGATGAATTGGACAAAATGACAAACTAGGGAATCGTGTTTGTAGGCAGGTGAACAAATTGCTGTTTGTCATTCTGACTGATCTTGGGAAATCAGAAGCTTCAAATTCCTGTGCCATGTGCAAGAGGAGAAAATGGTAGGAAAGTGTGCATGAGCACTCAAGGACTTCCAAGGCTAACTGTGCCATTTTCATTTTAAATTTTTTTACTGCATTTATATCCTACCTTTCACCCTAATGGGGACCCAAAGTGGCTTACATCATTCTCTCCTCCATTTTATCCCTGCGCTACTGCAGAGTTAGGCTGAGAGTGTGTGATTGGCCCAAGGTCACCTACCAAAGCTCCGTGGCATAAGTGGGGGATTCGAATCTGGATTTCCCCAATCCTAGTCCAACACTTTAACCACTACACCATGCTGACTCTGTCATCTTAAGCGAAGTTACAGCCTTCTATGTCCGATGATGTCATGGGCTTAAAAGAATGCAACTCTATTTAGGATTGCATTGTAATTCAGATAATGACTAATGGTTAGGGTAGCCATCTCAGGTTTAGGAAATACCTGGAGAGTTTGGAGGTGGAGCCTTAGGAGGGTGGTGTTTGTTGAGGGGAGGGACTTCAATGGGGCATAATGCCATAGAGTTCACCTTCCAAAGTGGCCATTTTCTCCAGATAAACTGATCTCTGTTGCCTGGAGATCCAGTTGTAATAGTGGGAGATCTCCACCCACCACCTGTTGGCAACCCTACTAATGGTGGTTCCTCATTACTTCTGAATGAAGTCATAGGTCACACAGGAATAAAGAAATTTCGTAAGTGATTCCTCTGAATGATTTTGATCATGTTCTGCCTATTTAGATATTATTTAGATAGGAATAGATAACTGTTCTCCTTCCTCCCACCATTCTCCCATTTCTCCTTTTGTTTAGATGTATGAAGAAATTATGCAAGAGCTTGATGAAGCTGCCAAGGATGACTCCACTCTAACTGTTATAACAGGTATTTAGACTCTTGGGAGTTCTATGAGGAGGTTTGTTAACAGAAGCCAAATGCGTACTACGAATAGAAAGGCTGAACATCTGCCCAGTAGAATGAAAGATAATCTTTCGCAGCCTAAAATTTGTCTAGATTTTCCTGCAAAACTCGGACTTTGGTCATTAAAAAGGGGCATGTGTTTCCAGCTTTCATGGTTGTGGAGAAATGCTCGAAAATGTAAATGCTAAAAACCTGTGAACTATATTGGCTTCATGGTAGAACAGGGCTGGGCCTTCTAAGGCCTTTTCAGATGGTCAAGAGCACATAATCTTAGTACACATTCTGTGTTATCCTCTGATATGCGCAGCCACCATTTTGTGTAAATGGGACAAAGTGTATATCTTCTATGAGCATTCAACTTTGGTATGTGTGAACAGAACCCCAGATTTTTGAGGGAACATATTTGTGCATAACATAGCTGAATGTGCATGGAAAATGCACACATTGCTCCATTCATACAGAATAGCAACCATGCATATCAAGAGGATCATGTGTAACATGCAATCTTGTTATATGTGGATAGAGCCCCAAAATCAAATGTCTGAAAAGGGGTTCTAGTCTTTCCTTAAAACTCCTGTACCAACGGAATCAGGTATGAGATATGGTTCTTAAGAAGAACCATACATTGGTTCTTAAGAAGAAAAGGGACTGTGTGCTACTCATGGGGAAGTGTGAGGACATATTGGCTACAAGTCTTCCATCAGTCATTTATTAAGATTATTCATTAACTATAACAAAAGCTACAGAAATAAAAGAGAGAATTATAAAAGACAAAGAAGAAGAGTTGATTTTATATGCCGATTTTCTCTACCTTTTACTGAGAATCAAACCAGCTTACAATCTTCTTTCCTTCCTCTCCCCACAACAGACACCTTGTGAGGTAGGTGAGGCTGAGAAAGCTCTAAGGCTGTTTATGCATGGGAGGTTTTCCTTGGATTTGCCACTCTCTAGATGCACATTTTCCCCATCCGAATTCTCAAAACTCTGCATGGGGGCTTACTATTGAGTTTTGAGAATTAGGATGGGGAAAATGTGTAACTAGATTGCAGCAAATCCAATGCAAAAAAAGCCATGCATAAATGGCCTAAGAGAACTGTGACTAGCCCAAGGTCACCCAGCTGGCTTCATGTGGAAGAGTGGGGAGGGGAATCAAACTCCAGATTAGAGTCCACCACTCTTAACCACCACACCACGCTGGCTCTCTAATAAGATCAGGTTGTAACTCCAAAATTAGCTTAATGATTATGCATTAGCAAATGTGTCTTGGTGCAGCAGTTATAGCTGAACAAGATCAGAATGAAAAACAAGGACCCAACAGTGGAGTGGCCATGGCTCAGTGGTAGAGCATCTACTTTGCACCTCTGTCCAAGATCCTGAAGAGCCACTAAGAGTAGACAACAGTGACCTTGACAGACCCATGGTCAGCCTCAATTTAGTGCAGTTTCTTGTGCTGTCTTGTGTTTCCTTAACACATACCAGTGTTTTAGACGTCCATAAAGAAAAGTGGACACCAGAAATATGCATAACATAAAAACTAACTGCAATATCATCTGTTCCCATACCCCTAGAACTCTATCCAGATTTATTGTATTATAGTTCTCACTGTGGTAAATCAATATGCTGAACTTAAATATCCTTGTTGGATTCTTGTTAAGGTGAGTTTTCTGTTGTTGTTTTTGTAGGATGTGGCGATTACTTCAGTAGTGGAAACGATCTCAAGAATTTTGCTGAAAATTTAGATGAGATCATGCAAAATGGTGAAAAGTTGCTGGTGTAAGAAGGAATTTTTAAATACATTCTCAGTATTAAATGCTTGATTTACAGACAGACACAACCCAGATGGCAATTACAGCTCATAGCACTGATGTAAACAATCTACTGAGCTCCTTCAAGTATCACACATTGGTGGTAGAAAGTGGTGTCAAGTTGTAGCCAACTTATGGCGACCCCATAGGATTTTCAAGGCAAGAGATGAAGAGAGGTGGTTTGCCACTGTCTGCCTCTGCTTAGCAAGTGTGGACCTCTTTGGTGGTCTCCCATTCAAGTACTAACCATGGTGGACACTGCTTAGCTTCCAAGATCTGATGAAAGGCTAGCCTGGACTATTCAGGTCAGGCAACACACAATACCACACAATATTTTTAAAATTCTCTCAGGATCCAAAAGCTGCTTGCCCTGACGGGCTGCTCCACTTTAATCCTAGGAATAGTAATATTAAGCCTTTTGGCTGATGAAGCTACTTTTGTAGTGAAAACGCTGGAATACGTCCGGAGCCGCGTTACCATCTGTATCTCCATTGCCTGAAGACACATTGATATTGAAATTGACTATAATATGACTCTATGTCTTATATGAACCTTTTTGCACTCATTATCAGCAACTCCAGCTGATTTTTTTCTTGACATTGTTATTTCCTTGCTTTGTAACCCTTGCTGCTTAGCTTTATTTGGATATTAATTTCTTTGTAATATAGTTACAGCCTCGGCTGTTTTGCTGCCTGCTATCCATTGCCTATTGCCTCATTCAATTTTGCCTACTACTGTTTTATTTGCATCATTACTATTTACAGTAGAGTGAGTTATTGGCATAACCTCCAGATGGTGGCAGGAGAGCTCCTGCTATTACAACTGATCTCCAGCCGACAGAGATCAGTTCACCTGGAGAAAATGGCCGCTTTGGCAATTGGACTCTATGGCATTGAAGTCCCTCTCCTCCCCAAATCCTGCCCTTCTAAGGCTCTGCTCCAAAAATCTCCAGGTATTTCCCAACCTGGAGCTGGCAACCCTGAAGTAGTCAATCACTGTACTTCTGTGGCTAAGTTTTTAGATTTTGTGATTCACTAAAAACCACAATACCTTATATAACCAGCCACTGTAAGTGATGATACAACATATTTTGAATTGAAAAACAATTCCTTTTTATTGTAAATACTTCCGAAAATAGTAAAATGAAAAGATACATGCACAATATAATACAAGTTACAACCAATGAATATAGATCTAAATATTGAATACAGTTACAAATCAGTTATCAACCCAGTAACCTTACCCATCCATAATCATGCTGGGGAGAATTCTCAAGACAGACAGCACGCAAGCATGCCTGGTAGAGAATTTCCCATATAGACTGTTAGCAACAAGTCTGGGGGAGAATATCCCAATTTCTCTCAATTTTCAAGCCCTTTTTATACAGTTTTGGAGGCTCTTGGTCCGGGAACCAATGAGATTTTGTTATGGAAATATTGTAATTTTTCCAGACTTCAAAAGGACTTGTGATGCATGAAATTAGATTAAAAGTCTGTTCTCAAGCATCTTCTTTAACCTTGATGCCATAAATTGATGGATGGCACCAGGAAATTGCATATTAACAACACCTTTCTCAAAACATTTCCAATTTTCACACATATGTCTGCTCATTGTCTAGCTAATAAAGTTATATATAATTGCAAATTGATTATACTTCTAAGCAAAAAATATCTAAGAAATTCATCTAGGCAGATGAAAAGGCAGAAAAGCCAAATGCAAAAGGTGTTTTGTCATTTTTTTACTGTGTTCCGCTATTATCTAGTTTGGCTCACAGCCTAGCTATCAGCTGTTCACTGAGCTAACTTCTCTTTGCAGTTTCACTTCTCACCGATGCTTAGTTACGTAGTCAAAACATGAATGAGAACTGAGAATAAATGAATTAAAAGCCGTAATATGTCGATATCTAAAACTAAAATATTGAAACCTACAACAACCCTAGTCCACGCCCAGCACAATTTCCTGGGAACGTGCTGGCTGCGTCTCTGGCTTGGTCCTACAACGGCTCAATCATTCTCCTCCTGTACTTGCTGACGTGCAGCCAAACGCACCCTGCGTCTTCAAGCTTGCGGATTTGCTCTCAGCCACTTCCTGTGCACTTCCGGGGTGCCAGGGATCCTGGGGGACTGGGGTCCTGAGGCTGATCCACTGCATTAAGGCCCCTGAAAAGTACCTAGTGCTAAGCCCAACCCAAAGCATATAAAGCAAATGACCCTGTGTGAAAAAGAGGAAAAAATAAGCTATATTGGAAGAATACACAGAGAACATTAACGCATACACTAGCAGAAGGATAAAACTGCTGTACTGACCAACTAGGTTGGCAACACTCTACTCACCACCTATACTCATTTTGAAACTTCCTTGTATTAAAACAACCTGAACCAGAATAGGCTTTAGAGTTCTACTGTGACATATAATGATAAATGGATCTTTCTTTTTTCCTTCTATTTTTAGGAAATTTATCTGTCGTTTTGTTGACTTTCCTAAACCACTGGTAGCCATGGTAAATGGCCCTGCCATTGGTATTGCAGCTACTCTTCTTGGACTGTGTGATGTTGTGTATGCTACGGACAAGGTAAGTCTTGGTGTTCAAATCAGTGGATAGGCTGTTGCAGGGTTTTTAATGAATGCAGAACACAGAGTAGAATCTTCAGCAATAAGTGATGGTGCTGCAGGAGGGAGGCCTCGGGCAGTGATCCTTTCTGTGCAATTTAAATGAGACAGACAACAGTCCTTGCTTGTTGATTCGTTCTAGTGCTTCAGATGTTTCATATAATGAGCAAATGAGCCAAAGTAGGCAAGCGTCGATACCATAGCTGCTAAGTTTCTGCCATAGTCTATTTCTTGGGACCAAGTCAAAGGCCATCTTTAAATCCATAAAGGCAACATAGAGTGATCCATTAGAGGGCATTGTATATTTTTAATAAGATGGGATAGTATAAAGCAATGGCCCGATGTAGAATAACATGACCGAAAGCCCCTTTTTTGGGTACCAGTATGGATTTGTTTTGCCATCCAACTAGATAACATTTAACAGATAGGATGCATACACCACCCACTACAGAAAGACTAATTGGGTGATCATTCCCCTGTTGAGACTTGTCGGCTTTCTTGTAGGTCGGAAGTATAATTGCCTGTTTCCAATTCTCAGGAATTAAGCCTGACTCATTTATTCTCGTAAAGGCCTCCACTGGTACAGGGGCCCACCATTTGATCTTATTGCAGAAAAGATCTGGAGGTAAAAAGGCAGGACCAGAAGCCTTTTCTAATTTCAATTTATTGATCAGATTTCAATTTATTGATCAGATTTTCTATCTCTAGTGCAGTAACTTTGGGCCAAGATGGTAAATTTTGGACAAGAAATTGAGATAGAACGGTTATTGGGTGTGATTGTGTAAAAAGCTCAGAAAAAAATTGAAGCCACTTTTGAGAAGAAATAGAGCTCCCCCATTGAGTGTTTATGACTGACTTTAGAGATCAGGAAGAGCCCCGTGGCGCAGAGTGGTAAGCTGCAGTACTGCAGTCCAAGCTCTGCTCACATCCTGAGTTCGATCCCGACGGAAGTTGGTTTCAGGTAGTTGGCTCAACGTTGACTCAGCCTTCCATCCTTCCGAGGTCAGTAAAATGAGTACCCAGCTTGCTGGGGGTAAAGGGAAGATGACTGGGGAAGGCACTGGCAAACCACCCCATAAACAAAGTCTGCCTAGTAAACGTCGGGATGTGACATCAACCCATGGGTCAGGAATGACCCGGTGCTTGCACAGGGAACCTTTACCTTTTTTAGAGATTAGGAACCAAAATTGTTTTGTGTCTTTTTTCCTAGAAGCGTTAATAAGAAGGTCCCACTCTTTTTGAATATACCATGTTTTAAAAGTTTTATGAAGTTTCTATATTGTCTTTTAAACTGGAGTAATAATCTCAAGTTCTCATACTTTCCCGGGGACCTAAAATTCCTGCCATGTTGAGGAAGTTGCATATATTATTTTAGCCAATTTACTAAACTGATCCCCACACCCATAAGCCTCCAAGCATTTCAAAGGAAAGTTATACTCAACTGAACTGAAAGCCTTTTCTTCATCTGAAAATAAGAATGCAGCTTTGAGATTTCCTTTGTTGTTGCTAAACCCCGAGGATGAAACCTGATTGATCCTCATTGATATATCTTGGTATAACACCAAGTATAAGGAGGTGATTGTTTTGGTAATCACAGTTTAATAGACTAATGGGCTTATACGAGCTTACTAATGTTGGATCCTTCCCTGGTTTTAACATTACTATCATTTTAGATTCAGCCCAAGATATTGGCAATAAAAGTGTTGCAAAAATTTCATTTATAGCTGCTAATAAAGGGTTTGCTACCACTTCTATAAAACATTGATAAAACATGGGTGTGAATCCATCAAACCCAAGGGTTTTATTCTTTGAGATTTTTTTTACAACTTCCTTAATCTCACTTATGTTTATGGGCTGGCTTAAGATGGTTTTATCTTCCTCTGACTTTTTAGGTATCTCTTTTCTTTGATTTTGTTCTTACATGAGCACTACCATATCTCCCTGTCTATCTCCAGCCACCAGTGCTCCTCCTAAATAGTACATTTCATACCCAAACACAGTGTTTCATTAGACAAAACCCTACACATTCTGAACAGACCTAATAAACTAGCAACATAACCCCTCAACCCAAAACAGCAGCAAAAACATAGTGTAGCTAGTCATTGTATCCTGATCTCCCACATCAACAATCTGCCTACCACCCACTGCTTAGACATCCCCTCAATCAGGCTGAAGTTCCACACTAAAGGGACATGCTAGAGGGACTATTTCCGCTGATACTGTCCTCCAGAGCTGCCTTGTTGATGGCACCAAGTAAAAAAAGGGTAGCCTGGCTCAGAAAACGCTGGTCTAAAACGCATGGTCAGTTAGCCCCGTTCCAGCCCCCGTTCCCTCCCAGTTTCACCCAGGATCAAATCTTCGCAAACGGACGGGACCTTATTTACTCTTCTTTCAGCCCTGTATCAAAGCGAAATCAACCCGCCTTTTCCCATTCCTCTTCTGGGAGAAACAGAAATAGGGGAAACACAGATGATTGGCATCACTCATAGCCAATCACGAGGCAGTTTGTGAAGAGGCAGGAATTTAAATGCTTCCTGCCTGCTGCTACTTGGGAGCTTTTTCTGAGAAAAAGAAAGTCTTTTTTAAAACGAGGCTTGGATTCCCCCCCCCCTTCTTTCAGGTAGCTGTGTTTTTTGTTTTTTTAGTTCTTAAAATGCTTTTAAAATTACAAGCAGGGGGTGGGGGGAAGCCTCCATTAATCAATTTGAAAGGACCAATCACCAGGAGCTGGGGGGGGGGGCGGAGGGCTTACTCAGCAGGAACCAGCATTTTCTGTTTACATGGATCCATTTGCACATAGTTTAGTCCCTGCTCATTCCAGGTAATGTGGATTCATTTGATCCTGGGTGGAATGGGGATAGAACTGGGCTGGAACTGTGCTAAGTGACTATGCGTTTTAGACCGCTGACTCCTAGCTAATCAGGAGGACAGCAGATGATGCTATTTCTGATGGTGGGGCAGGTCCTTCTCTTCGGCTGCTCTTTCCTCCCCAACCTAGCAGGCAAATCATCAAGACAGACGTCAACACTCAGGAAGGAATCACAATGTCAAAACTCCCAGACTATAGTAGAAAAGGAAAAAGGGCATCCTCAGAATTTGCAGGGCTTGCTGTTTGCTTGGAAAGTTTAGGAATGAATGGTGTAATATGTAATCAGGTGACTAGCATTCCCTTAGATGGCTCTATGCATGGATTAAACAAATTAATTAAGAATTTCAACACCAGTCAGCTATAGTATTTAAATCGTGTCTTTGTGTTCAGAGGTAATATATCTCTGAGAACATGGCTGCTCTCTGAAACTCTGAGAACCAAATTGTGTAGTAACTAGTACAGGAAGCCTGTCCATGCTTTGCTTATGACCTTTCATAGGTGTCTGTCAGGCCACTGTAGGAAAGAGCATGCTGGCCTAGATGAACCATGTTCTTCAAGAGAATTCTTAAAGCCTTAATTGTGCACATTCCCATCCAATCTAGGATATGTTTTAAAACTTATTTTTGTCTCTTTACTTGTTACTGCATGCAGCCTAATGAAGTGCAACATCTTGCAGCTAGTGATGGTCTCCCAGTCATGGACAAGGAGTTTAACTTAACTTGGATACAGCGGTTATGTGATATGCTTGCAAGAAACTTAATAGATTGGCAATCAGAGAAAAATATTTTCTGCTTGGCACAAGAAAGTTTCAGTAATGATTTGAAACTGCCCAAAGGAAATTTGTTTTCAGCCAAGAAATGTTTGTCAGATACACCACACCACAGTCCCATGGTCCCCTTTAGAAACAGCTTTACAAGAGTTGATAGAAATCAATGAGGCACATTTCAACTGTGTCTGCTGGAAATGTGCCAACCTGAGAGCTACAGTAGCCCCATGCAAGGATCAGATGACCTACTTGCTCTTTTCAGCTTGTATTAGTAACTGAAGGGTAATTTTTAGAAAATGAATATGGTGGGAGGAGGCTAGCAATAACATGCACTGCTTATAGTGCTGGCATTCATTTTTATAACATGATATATAATCACCTACAATTGAACAACTTGGAATTGCTCACAGATGCTAAAGGGAAACGTGTTATTGGAACCATGGGCCTGGCATCCATAATAGTTGTTATATCACAAATCAGACTTTCCGTTCTGTATATCTAAAGCTGCATCCACAAATCATTGGCTATTGCATTACTGTTGTGCTAAAGCAATAATTCGTAAATGAATTTCCCAGTATGGACAAGACAATCCAGTTGTGAATGACTGCTATTGTGAACCAATAATGCAATATCCAGTAATGGGTGGGTATATTGTTCCACATCATGGCCCAACCATATACCTTGGCTTCTTAGCTAATATTTGGAAAAGGGAAAAAAACCTGTTGTGCTGGGCATGGAATCCTTCCATAGATATAATAATTAATCTCAGATGTTCCACTTTTGAGCAAGGTGATTGAACAGGTGGTGACTGGACAACTCCAAGCTTTTCTGGATGAAGCAAATTGTTTAGATCCCTTCCAGCCTGGGTTTAGGCTTGGTTATGGGACAGAAACAATCTTGATTGCCCTAGTGGATGACTTGTGCTGGGAGATGGACAGAGGAAACGTGACTGTTGTTTCTCCTGGATCTTTCAGTGGCTTTCTCCTGAACCTTTCAGCTGAGGTCATCCAGAGACTTGGGCTGGGCTGTCGCCAATATGCGGATGACGCTCCACTCTATTTCATGCTTCCGGCTGATCCCAGAGAGGCTGTAGAAATCCTGAACCGGTGTCTGGAGGCAGTTTTGGAGTGGATGTGGGCTAATAAACTGAAGCTTAATCCTGACAAGACGAAAGTGTTACTTGTGGGTGGAAGGTCTAACCTGGGATTTAACATGTCACCTGTTCTGGATGGCATTGCACTCCCCTTGAAGGAACAGGTCTGTAGTCTGGGGGTACCCTTGAACCCAGACTTACTGCTGGATAAGCTGTGGCCTTTTACCAACTTCAGCTGATTAGCCAGCTTGTCTTCCCTGGGCAGAAAAGACCTGGCCACTGTGATGAATGGCCTGGTTACATCTAGGTTAGATTACTGTAATGTGCTCTATGTGGGGCTGCCCTTGAGAAGTGTTTGGAAATTTCAATTGGTGAAGAATGCTGCAGCCAGGATGTTGACTGAAGAGGGACCATATCATTCCAGTCTTGGCCCATATACATTGGGCAATTGAATGGAGGATGGATGGGGCACCCCCTTTGGGGGTCCATAAATTTGGACCCCCTGACACAATCTTTACCAAATTTGGTGTTTTGTCTAAGGAGATTCACCAGCAGCTATACTGCAAATTTGGTATTTCTAACTTAAAAAACAAGGCCTTCCCCAGAACCCCAGAAAGATTTCTCATAAGCTATAATGGAGCTGAATTTTTTCATATTCCTGAAAAAAACCCAGCAAACAAACCTTATACCAGTATGGGAATTTTGGGAATCCCAAAAATGTTTAGTTCCAGTATAGCTGATTCCAAATTGTTTTTGAATCTTATTTGCACACCTATAGTTATTTACTCTATTTTGCTGCTCCAATGGAGAACCCAGACCCAATTATTTTAAAGCAGTAACATAAAGTTTGGCTGTCAGACAGAGGTTTCTCTCAGCCCCACTATTCAAGATCCTTTCTAACTAGAGCTTTTCCACACTGCATTTTTGGTCCAACTTGGCTTCTTAACTGTGTCATCCCCCCTTTACTCACAGTATTGTTTGCTAGTTGTTAGCACAAGTTCCTTTGTTTGTTTTTTGTTTGTTTCCCCCCCTGTTTTTTCAGACCAGCATGGGGGGGAAAATCGAAGAAAAACTGGGAGAGCAAGATCGGCAAATGATAAAGGGGAGGCAAAAACCAATACAGTTGAGAAGCCAAGCTGCTGCAAAAACCCCATGGAGGAACACCTCTATAGTCGTCAAGGACTGAGCACAGGATCTTTCTGTATTCTTCTATTTAGCTATACCCCCTTATATATAATTCGGTCCAATGTAGATGAGGTAGGATTTTGGGGGTGGTAAATAGAAGTGACTGGAAACACTATACAGCAGCATTCCCACTATCTCTTGGTACCAGCTGATTGTCCTTTGGCTTCATTCCAGGGCACATAGCAGAAATAAAAGGGAGAATCTTTGCAGATGTTTAATGGATCATAGCCCAATCCTATGCTTACTTATTAGAAATAAATCAATGAGTTCAATGGTACTTACTTGCAAGTAACAAGTGGACGCACAATTTCAGTCTTTTTTTAATCTAATGATAATATCTCTGTTTTCAGTCCCATATATATGTAAATTTCATTGCAGGCAACAATTCAAACTCCTTTTAGCCAGCTGGGATTGAGTCCAGAAGGTTGCTCATCTTATACCTTCCCCAAGATAATGGGACCAGCAAAGGTAAGTAGGTTAAAACAAAGGTTACAAAACACATAGAGCTCTGCCTAAATTATGTGCCTTTGTTGTCACAGGAAGAGAGAGACAGAACTAGTACAGCATAGTGAGTATTGAACTAGGATCTGTGAGACCCAAGTTTGAATCCCTGCTCTGCCATGAAGCCTGCTGGTTACCCTGGGCCAGTCATTCTTTCAGCCTAATCTATATCACAGGGTTGTTATGAGGATGAAACAGAGCAGAAGAAAGCAGCTTTGGGTCCCCACTGGGATAAAAGAGGGATATAAATATCTAAATAACTAAATATTACCAACTTGACCTGGCATTGTATACCACCCCCCAAGAAAAAAAAAATGAAATGCAAGCCATAGTTAAGCAGGAATGTTTTGCATCTGTTCTCTAACAAAAGGGGTCTATATTGTATGCACTTTTTACAATGCAATCCCTTAACAAAATGTAGTTACAGCAGGAATTTCGTCTACATATGAGCTTGGTTCATGCATGCAAATAAAAGGTAAAGGTCCCCTGTGCAAAGTACCGGGTCATTCCTGACCCATGGGGTGACGTTTACTAGGCAGACTTTGTTTGCGGGGTGGTTTGCCAGTGCCTTCCCCAGTCATCTTCCCTTTACCCCCAGCAAGCTGGGTACTCATTTGACCGACCTCGGAAGGATGGAAGGCTGAGTCAACCTTGAGCGGCTACCTGAAACCAACTTCCGTTGGGATCGAACTCAGGTCGTGAACAGAGCTTGGGCTGCAGTACTGCAGCTTACCACTCTGCGCCACGGGGCTCCTAGTACTTGTATGACAGAACTCTAAATCCCAGTCATCTCACTTTCCTGTAATTTAAATATTTGTCTTTAAATGGTAGGAAAAAACTGCTCTATTTTGTACAGCAGATTTTAGTGGGGTTTTTTTTAATGTCTTGTACATTTTGCAGTAACAGCATGGAGTAGGGAATTCTGTGTTAAAAACATCTAATTATATGTGTGAAAAGTAATTGAAAGACTTGTCTCAGCTTGGCAATGCAAAATATTTGAACTCTGTCCCCAAAAGTATGTTTTCGCTTTCATCATCTTGATTATTCTTTTTCAAGCCTGCCAGATTGAATTTTCTGAGGTTCATACAACAATCCCTGCAGCTTGTGACTTGGAAAGATCAAATTCATGATACTGATACTCATGAGCTCCTTTACGTACGCATGTTCTGACAAGCGGAAGAAAATTGATACATGGCCCAGACTTATTGTAGAAAGTTTTTCTTTATCCATGCGGTAAGCAACAGGGATTGTTGGAAGCAGAAGACTGCCTGCTGGATCAGCCAAGATCAGCATCTAGCTTTTCTGACTCCAGCTGTGGCTAATCAAATGTCCCAGGATGCTCACAAATAGCCATTAAGCTATAGTGGTTAGAATAGGTGTTAGATCCAACCAGGTTTTCTGCTGGCTAACAAGGAAAGAGGGGTTCCCTTTGATCACTGAAACAAGCTACACTGAGAATCATAGGACTTGCATGTACAACAAGCCATGTGGGCCTTCTGCTGTAGTAGGGACAAAAATTGGGGGAGTCGTTTATGCATGGGAGTTTTACCTGAGGTTCGTTGCTCGCTGGACCCATATTTCCTGTTGGGAGTCTATGCACCAACAGTCTCCAAGCTCAAATCAGGAAGGATTTGAATCCCCACCCTTTGAAATGCTGCTTCGTAATGGGCTGTAGTGAGCGAAAAGTTCCCTCTCCCCCCCCAAACCAATTGCCGCATAAAAAAGCATTTTAAGGACATAAAACAAAAAACGGAGCAATCTGAAAAGAACGGAGGGTAGAAATCCAAGCCTTGGTTTTAAATAGTCTTTCTTCTGCTCAGAAAAAGCTCAGAGGAAGCAGGAAGTATTTGATTCCCCGCCTCTGGACATGCTGCTTTGTAATTTGCTGACAACGAAACTAAGCTTGCGTGTCCCGCACTTTGCCTTATCCACAGAGATTTCACCCAGGCTGAGCTCTGGAAAGGGAAGAATTGGGTTAGAGGAATGGGAAGGTCCAGGATTTGTGAGGGCTAGCAGCGAAGTCATCCCTGATGGAGGGAAAACTCATGCATAACTCAAAGGAACAACTGAGACAGACGGGGTGAACATGAGTAAAAGTACCCATGCATAAATGACCTGAGTGCAAAAGCTGCCTGGATCCAGTCGTAGGAGTGAGGAGACCCTGATTCATTAGATCACTGTTTGACGCTGGGCCAATCATATGTTCTCAGTCTAACCTACTTCATAGATCTACTTCATAGAATTGTTGTGAGGATAAAATAGAAAAGAGCTATATACTTGAGCTCTGTGGAGGAAGGGCACGGGATGGAAATGTAACAGATAGAAATGGGGGCATAATGGAGATATCCTATGCCCAGCACCTGTTAGTATTCAGAGGTATACGGCCTCTGGCGATTGGTAATGTAGCATTCCCATGGGTGTTGCAAAGCCTTTCCTCCATTCACTTGTCTACAGCTTTTAAAAAGCCATCAAACTTAATGTCAAGCATCACATTGTGGCTGTGAATTTTATACGATAAGTATGCCTTGTGTGAAGAAGTGCTTTCTTTTATTTATCCTGAAATTAATGCCAGTCAATTTCATTGCATGGTTTCAAGAATTTGGAGAGAATCACTTCTCTCTAGTCCCCATTCACAAACATCTATAACATTTCCCCCCATAAACAAAAGAGTTCAAGTGCTAAAGCACTTGTTTAGATGATACTCCACCCTTCCCTCAGTCACTTGAGTTGCTCTTTTGTATATCATCTGCTTCTCTATGTTTTTTTTAAACTGGGGGAATCAGAACCATACTTAGTCAATTAGGAATGAGAGTGAATATATGTCAGACCAGCCAGATTCTTAAAAAAAAAAAAAACCAGCTAAAAATTTCTAGCAATAAGCACCCTCATATTCTTATTAATAAGTCTCCTCAAGGGGAAGAACAACCGATTGATTTAGAAAATCTCTGTCTCTGTCCAGTCTTTCTTTAGTGGCCCTTTCAAATCAGAACAACCCTATGGAGTCACAATCAAGCAACCTCCCCATGCCGAGGGTTCCTTGCTCTAATGAGATAGAATGTGAGTGCGAAACTCCCTCTTGGTCTCTGGCCTTGAAGCTCCCAGGTCCATGATCTCACTTGCACCTGTGTCCAACTCCATCTCATCCCTTAACTCTCTCTGTGTCAGGTTTGTGTCTCAGTTTCGCTTTTCCACCAACCTGCTTTCAAGGATTGTTTGCATTCTTGTACTGTTTGAAGTAGACAGTACTCTGTGAGAACGGAGACAGCTCTAGACTGTTTTGAAATAGTAATCCCTGGAGCCTGTCCTGGGCTGCTGAATGCTGAATGCTTTTTTCTATGCTTTTATATAGTCAAGTGTATCCCTTTGCCCTCCATTGCTGTCTTAGTTCCTGCGTGCTCTGCTTACCTATGCTTCCAGTAAACCATCTTCCTTGGACCAGTGTGTCTCTTGCTGTGGTTATTGGTTCGAGCTTGGGCAAGGGCTGACATTAAGACATTAAGTTGGGAACGCCGACTGACGACCCCGACCTCGTATGGGACGTTATAGCTGAACTATTTCGAACTAACACGGAAGTTAGTCGCTTAAATGGACTTGTTCAGACTCAATGGCGTTCTCTAGTCGCAACGGTCCCCTGGATGTCTGACGCTGCCAACACCTGCCAAGACCTCCAGACCCTCGACCGGTTGGTGGATGATGCTCGGTTGGCGGCTGAGGATTTACAACTCCTGACTGGATTGTTGGATGAACTTATTGCCCGTGAAACGCAATCAGCTTTGAACGCAGTCCCAATCCGTCCTACTGACATGGCGACCCCGATCGCACCACCCCCCGAGCTCTGCCAAGCTGAAGCTAAAGCGGTGGCCGAGCGGGTTACTGCCCTCTTCCATGGACACACTGTGGCTACTATTTCTGTGGCCGAACTCACGAAACATCTTGCCCCCAATTTCGGTGCAGATGCAGCGGCCTTAGCAGTACAGATCCAACCCATGTTGGACCTGCAGGATCAACGCGCTGAACTTCTATACACGTTGGAACAGGAAGCTCTTCCACTCGTTACCGCGGCGTTGACCGCCTGACTGGCCACTGACCAGGATTTGGCAGAGCGCAAGAAAGCGGAGGAGCAAGCGCGAGTGGCGGCTGAAGCCGCAGCAAAGACTCGGGCGGAGCAGGAGGAGAGGGAACGCTTGGCCCGTGAACGGGCACGCGTCCCCGACAGCCCAAAGACTACGAATTACCTTCGTTCTTCCCGTCTTTCATCCCGTCTCGTAGCGTTCAACGAACCCGCAGATTGGTGGGGACTTTGCCCGAGAGATCGGATAATTCCGATGAGGAGGACTTATATACAGAAGAATCTCGTTGGGCCACTGGTTTGCGGTCAAGCCAGTCCCGCCGAACTAGCGGTGCTGGCAACGAGATGTTTTTACTACGTAGCCAAAATATGGATCTCATAGAGCAGGTCGCACGCTTGCAAGATCAACTGGCCTTAGTACTCAGGGACAATGACCAGTTACAACGGGCTCAAACTGTGCCCGTTACCCCCGCTCCCATGCCACAACAGCCAGCTGCCCCGGTGGTTCCTCCTGGCGGAGGTGGTCCCGCTGGTGGACCCGTCGCACCGGGCGGAGGACCAGTAGCTCCTGGCCCTGTAGCACCCGGAGGAGTGCCTGTTGCACCTGCTTACCGGGAATTCCAGCTCCTGGATACCCGCCTATGCCCCCAATGCCATGGAGACCGCCAAAATTGAGAGTTACTTACGACGGCTCGGTTGAGACCTTACCCCGTTTTTTGCATCATGGGGATAGTTATATGAGGGAACAACGGCACTTCTTCCCAACCGAAGATAGCCGCGTCCGCTTCGTTGCCTCGCTATTAACGGAGAAAGCGGCTGACTGGATGATTCTACAGTTTGATACACGGTCCCGCTCCATCCATTCCCTCGACAATTTTATGTTCGCCTTGCGATGGCGGTTTGAAGATCCCTTCATGGGAGAGAGAGCCAAAGCGGAACTTTTACAACTCAGGCAAGGCTCCTCTCCAGTTCGGGAGTTTGCAGATGAATTCCAGAGACTTGCAAGTAAGCTAGTGGACTGGCCAGAGGCTACCCTTATCCACTACTTTCGCGAGGCATTGCACCTAGACATTTTAAACTGGTCTTATATGCGAGGCGACCCAGATACCCTTGAGGACTGGATTTTGCTGGCTGAGGAAGTAGAAAGCCGGCGACGGTTTGCTTCCCTAGTCCGAAATAGAGCTAAGGAGAAAGGCGGACAAAAACTGCCTAACAAACCTTCAACTCCTAACCCGCAGAGACCAACCCGACTCCCTCAGGATCGCGAGTCCCGTTTTCAGAGAGGGGCTTGTCTCGTTTGCGGGGGACTGGGGCACTTTGCAGCGGCTTGCCCTCAACGCCCAGAGACCACTCGCCCAAGTTTGCCACCTCGAGCTCGAGGTCGGCCTCAATGCAGAGGCACCGCGGCTGCCCGCAGCGCAGGGCCAGGACGACCCACACCCTCTGCACTTCACGTCGAAGAATCGTCTAACCTCCCTGCACCAATTGACCCTGTAGGGTCCCGGATTACAAATGCCCCAGTGGGAGACAACTCTCCTTCTTCCGACGAGGATAATCAATGGACTTTCCCAGCCCTTAATCTGGAAACCCCTCTCGACCTGTCAAAAAACGGGCACGGTCTGTGGTGAGTGGAGCGTCCCCACAGAATCTCCTGCAAAACCCAAGGCTCCTGTCAAGGTGAGTGAAGTGGAAAACACTGTTTATGTGGACGTAGTGCTACAAAACTACAAAAAGGGCCCCCAAATACGTGTCAAAGCACTCATAGACTCTGGCTGCGGACGCACTCTAATCAATGAGGCCACGTTCGCAGCCCTAAACGTCAAATCCGAAGAACTACCGGCCCCCGTCCAATTCACCCAAATGGATGGCAGCCAGTTTAGAGGGGGGCCAGTCGACCGTCGCACACGGGGAGTAGCGATGGGTATCGGTTCCCATTGGGAGCAAATAGACTTTACCATAGCTCCCATCCGATATGGTTTTGGGGATTAATCGGCTCAAGGGTCATAGCCCTTACATAGATTGGGACGCTGACACAATCATGTTCGCCAGCCCAAAATGTGAGCAACACCGACGTGAACTTGCGGTTGTACCTCCAACCGCACCTGCCTTAACTTCTGAGGCAGTAGTGCCAACACCTTTACTCGAGATATATCAAGACTTTGCAGATGTTTTTGACATGAAAGAATGCGATGCCTTACGCCCCCCCCCCATCATGCCATGGACTGTGCAATTGAAGTGGTGAAAAACTGTACCCTGTCCAAAAGCAAGATTTACCCTATGAGCGTCTCCGAACGCGCAGTGTTACAAGACTTTTTAGATAAAAATCTTGCTTGGGGATTCATTCGGCCATCATCCGCCCCTAATTCAGCCCCCGATTTCTTTGTCTGTAAGAAAGAAGGAGATTTGCGTTTGTGTATAGACTTCCGTAAACTCAATGCAGTTACCCAAACTAACGCCTATCCTATCCCATTGATTTCAGACATTTTAGGACAACTACAGGAGGGGCGTATTTTCACCAAATTGGACTTGGTTGAGGCTTATTACCGGGTTCGGATTCGTGACGGGGATGAACCCCTTACAGCCTTTTCTAGCTGCTTCGGCATGTATGAATTTCTTGTGATGCCTTTCGGATTGAAAGGGGCCCCGGGGGTCTTCATGCAACTCATTAATGAGATCCTCCATGACTTATTATATCGTGGCGTGGTAGTTTATCTTGATGACATCCTTATTTATTCTAAATCCACGGAAGAACATGTCGCTCTAGTCAGAGAAGTGTTGCAACGTCTCCATGATCATCAACTCTATGCTAAATTGTCTAAATGCGAGTTCCACCAAGAACAACTAACGTTTTGGGGGTACATCATTTCACATCGGGGCCTCAGCATGGACCCTGCTAAAGTGCAAGCGGTTCTTGACTGGACACCTCCCTCCACCCATAAACAAGTGCAGCAGTTTCTGGGCTTTGCCAATTTCTACCGTGGCTTCATTCCCAACTTTGCTCAGGTGGCATTACCCATCACCGACCTCCTTAAAACTAAAGGTAAAGGAGGCTCAGCTACGTTACCCACCTGGGGGTGGAGCAGGGTTTGTCTAGCGCTTATCACCCCCAAACGGATGGCCAGACTGAACGTGTTAATGCTGTCCTGGAGTGTTATTTATGCTGTTATGTCAATTACCATCAGGACAATTGGGCTGAATTGTTGCCTTTTGCAGAATATGCTTACAATAATGCTGTGCATCAGTCCACTGGTTTTAGTCCATTCTATGTAGTGTACGGTCAAGATTTCGGTCCCATTGCTCATGTGGATATGACGGGGGTGGAGGGCAGTGTCGAGGTGGATGCCTGGACTCAAGCCATCCGCAACACCTGGCCCTGGCTAGTAAAGAATCTAGACAGGGCCAAACGCAAATACAAGGCTCAAGCAGATAAACACTGTTCTCCCAGTCAAGACTTTCAAGTGGGCGACTTAGTGTATCTTTCCACCAAGAATCTGCGGTCCACCCAACCTTGCCGTAAACTCAGTGCCAAGTACGTGGGGCCATATCCCGTCGCCCGGATAATTAACCCCGTCACTGTAGAACTGGCTTTTCCGAAAACCCTGAGGCGTATTTACCCTGTTTTCCATGTTAGTCTCCTCAAACCTCATGTCGCCTCCTCAGATTGGCACCCGGAACCGCCCCCTGAGCAGCCTGTGATGGTGGGGGGGGGAGGAACATTTCGAAGTGTCTAAGATTCTTGACTCTCATATATGTCATGGGTCTCTACAGTATCTGGTTCGTTGGAAACACTTCCCCCCTGCCTATGATGAATGGGTGAAGGCACGAGATGTCTCCGCTCCGGACTTAGTGCACGCCTTCCACACCGCCTACCCTGATAAGCCATCCCCCTTGCCGACTGGGAGGGGGCCCTAAGGGGAGCAGAATGTCAGGCCTGTGTCTCAGTTTCGCTTTTCCACCAACCTACTTTCAAGGATTGTTTGCATTCTTGGACTGTTTGAAGTAGACAGTACTCTGTGAGAACGGAGACAGCTCTAGACTGTTTTGAAATAGTAATCTCTTGAGCCTGTCCTGGGCTGCTGAATGCTTTTTTCTATGCTTTTATATAGTCAAGTGTATCCCTTTGCCCTCCATTGCTGTCTTAGTTCCTGTGTGCTCTGCTTACCTATGCTTCCAGTAAACAATCTTCCTTGGACCAGTGTGTCTCTTGCTGTGGTTATTGGTTCGAGCTTGGGCAAGGGCTGACACTCTGGAAACTGCAAGTCAGCATGGCATTAACTTCCCAGAGCGGAGCCTTCAGTAACTTGACTGAACCAAAAGCCTGAACCAAAGTCTGAACGGCCAAGGAACGGCTAAGCAAGGCCTGTTGCCTGATGTCATCTTCTCTTGGGCACAGAACAATAATGTGGGACAGTTGGTTGTGTGGCAAAATTTCCATCATTTTTTAAAGCTATCAGAGCGTTGTTTCTCCTCTGTAACATTAATAAACTTATGGATATGAAAACATGACAAAGTACACAAATCAAGGTCATACAGATATTATTGCTGCAAGGTGAAAGTCGGGTTGTGTAAATTCAGCAAAAGCAAAATTCTTCCCAGTCTCGTTGCCATCCATTATTGGTAGCTCATGCAATGTCTAAATATTTGGTCCTATTAGTTATTATGATATTAGTAACTAAAATATTATTTGCTTTTTTTGGAGCTTTTGATTAATTATCTAAATGCTTTTAGCACAACTGTAAGCAAGGTTAAGTCACATAAACAAAGAAAAATGTATTAAACCCTTTAACACCTCCACATCCAACAATGCTCCCCTTCCAGAAAGCGAGCCAGGACAATTCTAAGGGCCAAAAAAGACATAGCATTGGGGCTTGTATGTCAGGAGCTCCCAAACATGTTTTCAAGAGAAAAGCAGTTGTGTCCGGTCCCAGTTCAGACTGGGACCATTTCTGGGGGAAAGTCTTAACCCTCTCTCCCCCAGTGCAGCCATCCAAATTCAAATTGGTACCTGTTATTTTTAAAAAATCTTAGGAGCTGCCTACAGGAAACTCCCAGCATCTTGTCCATAAGACTGCAGCACTGTCTAGAACACCCAGTGTGGCGCCTATGGACTCCACGGTGCCCACCAAAGTGTTTCTTGGCACCAGGATACTTCTTGAGTTTTGGGGATAAACTCCAAAGTGTCTTCAACAGGAAAAAAAAACCTGGGAAATTTAGGTGACTCCTTAGTAGTTGACAGATGAGCAGAGTGCTGAACGGCTTATCCTGAGCAGGTGCATCACGGCTTTCCACTCTTGGCTTGTCCACAAACACAGACAATCTCACATCTCTGGCCTTAGTAACTTCTCCCTTAGGCTCTGTAGGGAGCAAACCCTTCCCTTTTTTGGAAACTGAAACCAAACAGCATCTCTTCTTCAAATAAGAGTTGGTCTCCCCACCCCCACCCCCCAAAAAACCTGTCTCAAAATTTCAAAAACAATCCTGCTGGTTGAACAACACCGAGGACCTTCTGTTCTGGAAAGAACAGTGTGACAGGCATTAAGATGAAAGGAGTGTAACGTCAGTACATTTCTGTAGCATGCCTATGCAGATGAGATTAGAGGCCATCACTTCAGGGCTACCAACTTTTGTCTCAACCCTGGTGGGTTCTGACAACTGTACTGACACGTATTTAATGGCAATGAACACTTTACAGGGGTAAGTCATCAGGGAAGTATCATCCAAGAAGGAGTGGGAAATAATAAATGAGTTCCAAAGGATGAATTTTTATCTTTTATTTTATTTTTGCATTTTCCAGTTAAATTGCAGGAATGCTCTGGTTTTTTGCTTCAAGATTTACGATTCCCACTGATGTCCTTTCAGCTCTCACAGGCCTGTTCCTGGCTGACCTTTCTTTCCTTTTTCCTTCCTCTTCCCCTTACAGAAAAAAAGCAACTGTTTCTTAGGTCAGATGTATGGGGGGCTTTTGGGAGATGTCATCCCTCAGAGATACCATTCCAGATGCTCAGTCGGCATATGGGGGTGGGGGGAAGGTGATGGAGAAGGAGAAGAAGCAAAGGGAGTGGGGCATTGAGGGGAGGCAGGATGGAAGCTGGAAAGATGTGACTTGACAGAATGAAGGTGATGTATAGTGACACTATAAGTACATGGGAAATGACCAATTTTAGCAGTCACTAAATACAAACTTTTGGCGATGGGAAAGGAATGAGCAGAGAATGAGAGGTGCATAGTTAGGAGCAGTAGAATCGGGGTGGGCTGGATTCCACATATTAATTCCAAAGAATATGCTGGATTTTAGGCTTCAGATCTCTAGTAACGTTTACTGCTCCTATGAAGCGTCCTAGTGAGATACCACAGAAGCAGCAGTTGCACTTACCCTCTGGCCTTCAAAGTGATTAGACCACTTTAGTTGTTAGAAGTATTTACACCACTTTTGGAGAGCATATGGGGGTAATTTCACGTACACATACCTTTATTGGCATAATTATATGGGGGTAATATGTAGGGTTGCCAGGTGCCCGCTGGTGGAGGGGATTGCCCCCTCTGCCCGCTGACCACCTGAGGGTCGGTGGGCAATCGTGCAAGCATGTGTGCATACTGCACACGGCACTTCCGGTTTAGAACCGGAAGTTCCGCCTCGCGAGGGGCCTTTACCTCTTAGTTTGAGTGGTAAATGGCTGCTTTACCACTCAAACTTAAGAGGTAAAGGCCCTTTGCAAGGTGGCACTTCCGGTTCTAAAATTACCTGTAGTAATTGCAGATGGGAAGCAATCATATCACACTAGCAGCTTGCTAAGGTATATTTTACACATCGTTAATTTTCTTTTAGGAGCCTCATGGCGCAGAGTGGTAAGCTGCAGTACTGCAGTCCAAGCTTCTGCTCATCGACCTGAGTTCGATCCCAACAGAAGTTGGTTTCAGGTAGCCGGCTCAAGGTTGACTCAGCCTTCCATCCTTCTGAGGTTGGTCAAATGAGTACCCAGCTTTCTGGGGGTAAAGGGAAGATGACTGGGGAAGGCACTGGCAAACCACCCCCTAAACAAAGTCTGCCTAGGAAACGTCGGGATGTGACGTCACCCCATGGTGCTTGCACAGAGGACCTTTACTTAATTTTCTTTTATTAAAATTGTTTTAGTCTGGTAAACATCCCGTCTCTTCAAAACCATGTCATGAAACTAGACCTAGATCTTCAAGAGGTTTTCACATTGGCCAAGCTTCTGGGTCCTGTCTTTCTCAGTTATATCAGACAAGACATTAAGAGGTTTCTTTCGTAAAGCTAAATTGAAACCATGTGCAGCCCCAGTTTGGATAGATGCAACACACTGAGATGAAAGTAGGTTTAATCCTTCCATCCCTGCTCAGTTTTACCTACCAAAACTGCCCTCTCCATGTGTTGTTAACTTTGGAAGGAAAAAAGATGGGAATTAATGGGCCTTCCCTCACTTCCCCTGAGCAACTCTGGCTGGCTATTCTGTCCATACTTCCTTTTCGATGATACCACTTGTACATTTTTCAAGAGTCAACACTTCTTTTTCATTTGTGCCATACCATCATTAGTAAATTTGTGGCTGACACAAAGGATTGGGGATGTCTCTTAATAGGGTTGCCAACCTCCAGTTACTAGCTGGAGACCTCCTGCTATTACAACTGATCTCCAGACAATAGAGATCAGTTCCCCTGGAGAAAATGGCCACTTTGGCACTTGACTCTATGGCATTGAAGTCCCTCCCCTCCCCAAACCTCGCCCTCCTCAGGCTCCAGCCCCAAAACCTCCCACTGGTGGCGAAGAGGGACCTGGCAACCCTATTAATTAAGGAGCAGGGTCATGGGGGAGGGTATGGTGGCTCTCAACAATCCTGGCTTATAGCAATCAGAAGCAGAAAAGGAATTTCTAACCCTTTTGTCGAAGATTCTTTCTTTTCTCTCCTCTAAACGATGGGAAACTTTACATGAGAAACTTACATGAGGAAGGATTGGTTAGACATCACAGTTCAGTGTGTGCAAAACACCTCAAGTGACTGTAAGATGACTCTGTGACGTTCTACGTTGTTTTTAACAGCAGTTCCATCTCAGGCTATCCATTCATTTCACCCAGTTATGTGCACTGCAGCTTCCATGTTTTGGCAAAATTGCACACACCTGTAACAAAAAGGAGTCTTGTGGTACCTTAAAGACTAACAGATTTATTGCAGCATAAACTTTCATAAGCTAGAATGCACTCCATCAAATGGCTGAAATGAGTCCTCAGTCAGTAGATAATCTGACAGATCTTTGCTAATTGAGGATTCACTTTAGACATCTCTCTGGCACAACAAAGCTTTTGCTGCAATAAATCTGTTAAGCATCAAGATGCCACAAAGCCTACCTGCCTGTCTGCCTTTTCCTTTTCCAGGTGCAATAGTCTAACTTGGCAATATCCTATAGGAATATGCATACCTATATGATGGAGGGGTGTGAGTGTTATATAAATGAAGCAAACCACACCTTTTTTGTTACTGAATCGACTATAGAGTATCCCCCCCCCCCCCCCAGATACATAGTCTGAACCTCCGGTAACAATTAATTGTTATTGAATCTTCATTTTTGTTCTCTTTTATTTAGGCAAATGAGATGCTTCTTTTCAACAAGAAAATTACTGCAGATGAAGCGTGTACCAGGGGACTTGTGACTGAAGTTTTTGCTGACAGTACTTTTCAGAGACAAGTTTGGACAAGGCTGAAAGCATATGCAAATCTACCTAAAAATGTATGTAATAACAATTCATGGTGGAATACTGCACATGCATCGTTAATAATTACTGTTAGGCATATATTTAGAGTTGTCTGCACTTCTTCAGTCACCAGTGCCTAGTGAAAATACCCATTGCCATATATTTGAGATGCCATTACATATTTTCACAACTTGTCTAAATCTTATGTGTAAAAAAGGACTTGAGCAGAAGCAGGCCAAAATAAGGTTGCCTATAGTTTGGAGGGGTAAAAATTTTTCCTATCCCTTTAGCAGAGGTAGTTTGCCATTGCCAACCTCCACATCACAACCCTAGTATTCCTTGGAGGTCTCCCATCCAAATACTTGCCAGGGCTGACCCTGCTTACCTTCTGAGATCTGAACGATCAGGCTAGCCTGGGGCTACCCAGGTCAGGGCTTACAGAATCATAGAATGTTAGAGTTGGAAGGGTCATCTAGTCCAACCCGTCCAACCCCCGCACAATGCAGGAAAGGTCATTGGAGATCCACAAGTTATAGAACCATTTAAATCTATCAGGTCTAACAGATATTGGATATGTTTGGGGTGGGCACATTTTAATGTTAGTCACATACAGTGCAATTATAAGCGTGTTTGCTCAACATCAAATCCCACTGAGCTCCTACTTGTGGATAAGTGTGTTTAGGATTACAGCTTTAGATGCCTGCCTTCTTTGCCTGAACAAGGCACTCTTGATTGGTCTTGGGGATTACAATGAAACATAGGTGTTTCAGACCATAAAGGTTGTGTCTAGCATTATTCATTCTTCTGCTTGGGTAGCTGAGGGTTGATGACATGTTGTGCTCTGTTGTGTGTGGGTGTAAAGTGCTGTCAAGTCGCAGCCGACTTATGGCGACCCCTTTTGGGGTTTTCATGGCAAGAGACTAACAGAGGTGGTTTGCCAGTGCGTTCCTCTGCACAGCAACCCTGGTGTTCCTTCGTGGTCTCCTATCCAAATACTAACCAGGGCTGACCCTGCTTAGCTTCTGAGATCTGACGAGATCAGGCTAGCCTGGGCTATCCAGGTCAGGGCTGTGCTCTGTTAGAGTACCCTTAAAAGGCAAGCCGATATGTTCTGCAGCCTCTAAGCAGTCTTTAAAAGTAGCTTCATGTACATATTAGGGGAGGGGCTGTGGCTCAGTGGTGGAGCCTCTGCTTGGCATGCAGAAGGTCCCAGGTTCAATCCCTGGCATCTCCAGTTAAAGGGACTAGGCAAATAGATGATGTGAAAGACCTCTGTCTGAAACCCTGGAGAGCCGCTACCGGTTTGAGGAAACAGTACTGACTTTGATGGACCACAGGTCTGATTCAGTATAAGGCAGCTTCATGTGTTCAATATCTATTTCTTGAGGTTACCAAAGCATGAATTATGGTTGCCTATTGCTCATTTGCCTTAATAAGCAGTCTTCTGGTGTTTAAGAGCTCTTTATGGCTCTGTAAAATTCACAATGCTTATACAACAAAATGATATCTTAAACCTAATTAAAAGATTGGTCACTCACTCTGCTTCTCTCAAAAATTAAGGATCAACACGATCATAATTCCTGAAACATATTATAGCTGCTATCCAATATTCTGCTTTGACTTCCATTATCTTTAAATTTTATAGCAAATATCCGCACAGAAGATAGCACTGCCGTCGCCCAAGTACAATATAATAATAAATCATCTTTAATACTCTTTGCCAAATGCATAACATAGACATTTGAGGACTAGCACATTCCTTTGCCCCCACCCACATGTTTAAAGAAAGAAAAGGGGGGGGGAGAATTTACCCATGCTTAATGGAATACAAAGCCTCTCTAGCAATCTGTAATCACTCACTTTAACCCTTCAGTTAACTGGAAAACGTAATAAGTGCTCTCTTGATGCACAAGAGCACTCAATATAATTTCAAGTTAAACAAAACTTTCAAATGAGTAATTAGAGATTCCTAGAGAGGCTTCCTGATGTTGCTGAAGCCCAAGGATTACAAACATTGTGCAGGTGAGAGCAAAATGTAGATGGTCTTTTAACAGCTCTCCCCTCCCAGCTCAAGCCTGTGGAATTTTGTACCCCTAGTCTTTCTCCCCCTTGCCATCAGCAGCCCTGTATGTTACTCTATAGACAGGGTTGCCAGCTCCGGGTTGGGAAATACCTGGAGAATTTGGGGGTGGAGCCTGAGGAGGGCAGGCTTTGGGAAGGAGAGGGACTTCAATGGGGTATTATGCCATAGAGTCCAACTTCCAAAGCAGCCATTTTCTCCCAGTAAATTTATATCTGTCACCTGGAGATTGGTTGTAATAGTGGAAGATCTCCAGCCACCACCTGGAGGTTGGCAACCCTATTTATAGAGCATATTATACTAGTTGACACCTAAAAATATAATAAATTGGGTTTTAACAGAAGAAAACTAATGAATGAATTCAGGGATCCCCAACCTTTTTTTAGCCTGAGGGCACCTTTGGGAATCTGACACAGCATGGTGTGGGCAACTACAAAATGGCTGCCACTGGAGATGGAGTCTTCAGTCACCCAGTGAAGATGCTTGTGCTGTGGTGGCAGCTGCTGCCAAAGAAACGTTTTAAAAAATCAAACCACCAATGGCCAATCAGAGGCCATGCTGGACAAAAGCCCCACCTGGCCTGATGCCAACGGGCACCGTGTCAGTGACCTCTGAACTAATGGATCAATTCTGAAAGTGGAGCCGAAATGTGCATAAACCACTATATAACTCCCATTCACCAGCGAGGCTTCTGCAGGACAACCGGCTGGTGACATTTGCAGGTGGATCATGTCCTTTTGATTTGAGAGATTAAGAATGGGTGGGTTTGTCTTCATCATTGAATATTTTTTTCCCATTTTCTTTTTTAATCCAGTCTCTAGCCATCTCTAAACAGTTAATGAGAAGTGTGGAAAAAGAAATCCTGCATGCAGTCAGTGTGCAAGAGAGTAAGCTGCTTCGGAAAAGCTTCTTTTCAGATATCTGCCTAAATGTTATTCAAAGCTTCTTCCAGAAGAGGTCAAAACTGTGATATTGACCAGAAATACATTCCAAATTCCATCACTGAATGTACATTTGTATTTACACTCTACATAAATTTTCGGCTTTTCTTACATGTGTCATGCATGTGGTGGGATGTCCTGATTACCAGATAGGTACATTTCTTGTCTAGGCACTTTTTTGTATGAATTGGCTCAGAAGTGCCAGTCAAGATCCTCCTGCAGCACTGAGTCAGAGGTGACCTGGAAACTCAGTGATTATGGGCAGCAGCAGCTCTACAAGTACCTACCCTCCAAAAGAGAGAGATGCTGATTCGGTTCCCTTTATCATGAGAAAGAGAGACCCTGCTCCAAATTCCTAGAAAAATTAGGGATCCGTTTTTGCATTAGCCATATGGACATGAGAGGGGCTCAAGCTCTGTCCTTACAAAGGACTTGTGGACCTGCCCCCTCCAAGTAGTCCTGGGATCCTAGTCTCAGAAATATTGCTCTAGTCCCATCTTCTAAATTCACCTGGAATCTAGCAGCAGAGTATAAGAAGTCTAAGAACACAAGTGTTGCTCATGTATCCTTCCTACTTCATTGTAAGCTGTTTGTGCAAAATGCCCTTTCACATAACGATCCCCAAAGTTCCCTGTTACGTGCCTGCTGTGACTGTGGCGGCAGAACAGCAGTTTTCTTGGGATCCCTATCGACTCCTGTGACAGCTATTCTACTGGTATAACTTTTATCACTTTATGTAATCTACTCACTGATTGAGTGAAAGCTTTTTTTAATCTGCCTTGGTCTCCAATGAGAAAGATGGACTATCGATGAAAATAATAATAATAATAAATGTTATCCTTATTTTAAACATTTGTGTCTGTATAAGCTAACACTCAATAAAGGAAGCCACAGCCTTCAATTTGCAAGATCTGAGCAAGGCTGTCAAAGACAGGACATTTTGAAGGACTTCCATTCATAGGGTCGCCATGAGTTGGAAGCGACTTGACAGCACTTAACACACACACAAGCTAACACAGATGAAACACCAATGTCATTACAGCAATTGTGCAAAGTGCACTTTGAGTGCTTCCTCAAGATTAAAAAACAACCAACTTCCTGAAAATAAAAAAGCTATTCTAGGAAAGTATTGACTGGCGTCATGGCACCCATGGGTGCTGCAATGGGGACCTCTGGATTAAACCTTCTCTTTCTTCCCTATCTGAGCCTAAAATGTATGGATGGAACAGAACACCCTTGGGATACCATTTGGCAGGGGAATCCTGCCACCCTGATACTGAGCAAGCTGGCCAACTAATAGGATCTTTCATCCACACCCACCTGATGATCATTTCATTACTACTTTTCTACACCAGAACTAGTTGCATAATTATCAGAGATTTCCTTGGTCTGTTTTACAACTCATTCCGTCTGCTGTTTTTTTAAAAACTGATAGCATGATTTACTGTTCTCAGCTTTATTTTGGAGTTATGTGCTCCATTTTTCTTCCCAGAGAGCCAACAGGTTTTTAAAAAGAGTATTGCCTTATTCATATTTGAATTCCTCCCTGCAGAATAATGATAAATATTTGATAGGGCAGAGTAAACAATACAGGTGCTTTTGTGCTGTTCAAAAGTGTATTATGCAGATTGCACATGTGCATAATATAATCAAGTTGAAGAATCTGGGATTTTTTTAATGTGACTATATATGGGATTACTTAGATCTGAATTTATCTGTAAATTTTTCCTCCCATCTTCTACTTTCTTACGTTTTTAAAAAAGATTTTATTTTCCTTATAGATAGTAAAATCATGAAAAGAAACATATAACAATGCATCGAAAGAAAATTTATATTCATTAGAAATTATTTCTATTATATTTTAATTGAAACCAGGCTGAGCCACGGAACGTGGTGATGCCCATTAGTCATAATAACTAACTGGAATTTGCTTGTTTGGAGACAGTTATGTTTCATTAGTATTAGATACTGGAGACAAATAATGGAGAGGTCTGCTGTCTTTATGGTCTACCTGGAGGTATCTAAGTAGCTACTGTTGAAAACAGTATGCTAGACTAAATGCACTCCTGATCTGGTTCTCTAGAGTGCTGATGTGATCTAACAGAGCTGCCACTGCTGAGCTATCTGTCACATTTGAGGTGGTTTCACGATTTGGGGGCAGTCTGAAATTGGGTGGTATGATTTTTTTAATACCCCACAATTTTTCACTCATTTCAGTAATTTTTCACTCGTTTCAGCAAGAGGGTGCAATATTGTTCTCAAGGGAGTGGGTGTCAGGGAAGACGAAATGTGTCACTGTTGCTGAATCAACCAAGCCAATGGCTCCTTTCAGCTGCATTTACTGAGTGGTGGGTGAAAATGTGCATTATGGAATGCAGATATTTAAGGCAGCACAATCCTTTCAGTAGATTTATTCAAACAGTATATGCTTCTAGGGCTAGATTCACAGCACTTGGTGGAGACAATGAAATGCCAGCACAATATTGCAACACAGGCTACATTGGCCCAGTTGCCTCCCTATCAGGGACAAATATTTTCCCACCCTCCTTCCATTCCAACAACACAACCCTCAGATGCTCCCATCACTTTTATAACTGTAATTAGAACTTTAAAAAGAAGTGTGGTTTAATTCAACAAAGAGGGATGGGGAATCAAAGCAGGACACGCATGTTCCAAACTCAGGCTTAGACAACACCACATAAAGTCAGAACCAAAGAGGTGATTAGAGTCTTTTAGGGTCTCCCTGGGGCCTTCTGCAAGTCTCTCACACTCTGCTGCGGCTTGGACGGCTCTCTGGGGTGGTGCTGCAGATCTCTGGAGGCTCCTTCTCTGGTCACTCTGTTCTCTGCCCTCAGACCCAGATGGCTTCTGTTTCCTTTTCTCTCTTCAGAGCTCTCTTCAGGCTTCCTCTCCGGGACAAAATGCTCCCCCCCACCCCCCACTGCAAAACAGAACCAAGCCCACCGAATCTACATGCACATGGAGTTTACAACATGCATGCGTGCATGTCATTCATACTTGACAGGCCTGCTGTGTGTGTGTGTGTGTGTTAAGTGCCGTCAAGTAGCTTCTGACTCATGGCAACCCTATGAATGAAAGTCCTTCAAAACATCCTATCTTTGACAGCCTTGCTCTGGTCTTGCAAATTGAGGGCTGTGGCTTCCGTTATTGAAGCAATCCATCTCTTTTTGGGTCTTCCTCTTTTCCTGCTGCCCTCAACTTTTCCTAGCATGACGGTCTTTTCCAGTGACTCTTGTCGTCTCATGACGTGACCAAAATACGACAGCCTCAGTTTAGTCATTTTAGCTTCTAGGGTCAGTTCAGGCTTGATTTGATCTATAACCCACTGATTTGTTTTTTTTGGCCGTCCAGGGTATCCGTAACACTCTCCTCCAACAACACGTTTCAAAGGAATCTGTTTTCTTCCTATCTGCTTTCTTCAATGTCCTGCTGTGGGAAACATTAATTAAACTCTTGCGTACACACGCAGCCATCAGAGCCTGGAGCTGTCCAATCTTGCACAAGCTTCGCGAACTTGTGCCGCGCGTTTCAAACAACCGACAACCCGCCGAACGCGGCTCCGCTCCGCCCAACGGGATGCATCGTGCTGTTTTAGGATTAGGCCGACTCCCCCAGCCACGCCGCCTCTCCTCGGCGCAGCACGACCGCCACGCCTCCCAGCAGCAACTTGTCCGTCTTGTTGGAATATCTGTCGTGGGGATATTCCTGTGTTTAGCAGAGTGCCTTAAGCTTAGCAGCAGCAGAAGCTACACGTGCGTGTGTGTGTGTGAAAGGAAATAAAAAGGAGCAGTCGTTTGCTCTAATCAAACTAAAGTACATTTATTGTTGAAAGACACCTTGGATAGGAAAGGACAAACAAGGGTTCTCTATCCTGATCTATCTTGCTAATTCTCTAGGTATAAATTCCTGGGTTTAGCAGAGTGCCTTAAGCTTAGCAGCAGCAGAAGCTACACGTGTGTGTGTGTGTGTGTGTGTGTGAAAGGAAATAAAAAAGAGCAGTCGTTTGTTCTAATCAAACTAAAGTACATTTATTGTGGAAATACACCTTGGATAGGAAAGGACAAACAAGGGTTCTCTATCCTGATCTATCTTGCTAATTCTCTAGGTATAAAAGGGGATCTGCCTTCCACTCCATCTTGGGGTGGGAAGGCCTGGACGCGCGGAGCGCCCAGCTGTAGGTCTTGCTTGGATGATGGGCGAAAGGGAAGAGAGAGAGAAGGGAAGTTTCCCTGACAATACATCCTCTAAACATCAAAGGGGCAGGAAATGAGGGCAAGGGGTAACTAGAGATGACCTCCCCCTGCCCTGTCTATCGATCTGACTTTGTGGGCAGGCAAGTGGCACCGTCCTCGAAGGGCAGATTTTCCAACACGTCTCTCTCTCTCCCCCCCCCCCCATTCTGGTCTCTGCAGCATCGCTCGCTTCTTTGCACAGACTCAACCCCCGCCCCCCGCCCCCCGCCCCTCTCGGGCCAGCCGGCGCCACCGCGAGCGCGCGCCCTGCAGCAGGCCGCCGCCTCAACCGCCCGCAGTTTTCCCAGGCCCAGGAGCCCGCCTTTTCCTCCTTCCCCTCCCCCCCCCCCGTCAGGGCAGCTCCTCCCCTCGGGCCTGTCGGCGCGAACGAGCCCGGCTCCCGCGGAGGGACTCCATCCTCGCCCTCTCATTGGCCAGGTAGGGGGCCGGTAGATTCCGGGGCGGTTGTGGCGGTGGTTTTGTTGCCGGCTTCTCCCTCACGATGTTCTCCTCAGCCACCGAGGCCGTCCAGTTCCTGACCCGGAGCCTTTTGCGCCCTCGCCGCCCGCCCTGCCGGGTGAGGTGAGAGCGCCTAGCCGGGGCGAGGCTCCTTCGTGCGGGGTGGGGGGCAGGGAGAGAAGGGGGGGGGGAGAAGGAGCGTGTTTGCGGAGAAAATTTCTGGCGCGGGTCTCTCTCTCTTATTCATGGAAGGTTTTGCATGGGGTTTGCCACTCTTTAGATGCACTTTCCCCCCAATCCATATTCTCAAAACTCAATAATAAGCCGCCATGCAGAGTTTTAAGAATTCAGACGGGGGAAATGTGCATCGATAGAGTGGCAAATCCAATGCAAAACCTTCCATGAATAATGGAAGTGGGCGTGGGGGGACTCGGAGGAAAGCAGAGGGGGCTGTCTGGCCCCTAGCCTTCTTCCGCGCCCCCCTCCAGTTAAACTGCCAGTTTGTGATGAAGCAGTAATAAGGGGTCAAGGTCCTTTTCGAAAAGGCCGGTCGTGGTTTTTATATATATAATCAGAGCATACAATTGATACTCTTTTGTATTTTCTTTTATTGTGGTTGTTTGTTTTGTTTTATGTTATAAAAATTATAACTAAAATTATAAATAAAAGAAAATACAAGAGTATCAATTGTATGCTCTAGTTAATACATTCTTAGTTACATAATTATAATATTCAAAAATCAAAAATACCCTTTTGATCCACCACCCACCTTAAAAAGTGACCCATCACCAGACTTCCGAAGAAGTGTCTGAACAGTTTTAACGCTTGCATTATTAACAGTATAATAGAAAGATAATTAAACTTATTTCTATAACTCACTAACTAAAGTAGTAAAATCCATTTTTGCCAGTTTATCCCAATATGTGACGGCCTTTGCCCAAGTTTTTTTGAATTCTTCCATATCTTTTCCATGTAGGAATTCTGTTAATTTGGCCATCCAGGTCTGTGTTTTTAAACTGCAAAGCGATTTATCAGTAATGAAGCCGCATCATTGGTCTATCGAAGTCAATTCAATTTATTACTGTCATTGACCAGCAAAGCAGATATGCAAAAAGGATTAACGTTGATTAAAAAGATGAAATATTGCAATATATCTTTCCATAAAAATTTTTCCAAAAAAATGTTTACAATAAAATTAATATTTGCTTATTATAACCCATTCAGCAACCTATCAAAGTCAGTATTGTCTAGTCGCGGAGTTTGATGTTTGACCTTCTGTGCTACTGGATCATAACTGCTACCTTCCAATGTTTAATTTATAGACAGTCCCTTCCAAGTAGAAAGTTAGATGTTCAGGAGAAAGTTCGTAGCCTAGCAATACGGGACATACTAGTTTTCTATGTCTAGGGATTATATACATGATGTTTAAAGATATATATATATATATATACATCATCCATACATTACAGCCTTGCTGTGGGAAACCCTGAAGAAACAGGTGTGGACAATGCAGCAAGCATCAGAGGTGCAGCTGCCCACATTTGCCGGGCATGATATGTAACTCCTTTTATTTTGCTTTAAAACATAGGCTGGCAAACATGGCTCCAGGAAGCCCCAGCCCTGCAGATAGCTTTGTATAAATGACAATATTAACAATATAAATGCAACATCCAGCTAAACCAACACATAATATCATAAAAATCATCAAATATGTCCAAAGTTCAGCATAATATGAGAGAGTCTGCCCACCCCTGCCTCTTGTAGTGTGAGCATGCCAGAGAATTGGGGGCAGCATTAAGGACTGTCTCATGTTGCATTGGGTTGCAGAACCAGAGCTGTTTAATAATTGAAGATCTCCTCAGCCCTCCTTCAGGTTGCAGCAGCAGAAGAATGGAGACAGGGATTGGAGGGATCAACTTGCTGGTGGTCCCTGGCCCAAAGAATTTCTGGCTGTCCTTTTCGGCTCTGGCCTCAGCCTGGTGAAACTCTCTCTAGTGAGACCAGGACCCTGCGAGACTTGATGTAATTTCGCAGGGCCTGCCAGACCAAGATGTTCCACCTGGCCTATGGTTGAGGACAGCGACGGTTTACATCTTTCTGGCCTCCCTCCCTTTGGCCCTCCCTGCTTTTTTAGCTATTATTATTTACATGTGCCTATTCCTAATCCCCATCCCTTTCTTTATTGAGATTGTCTGGTTTTTTTCCTTCCTTCCTTCCCCTCTGGTTAGCCCTCCCCCCATTGTGATGGTTTAAAGGTGTGGATAATTTTAATAGATGTTGGAGAATGTTTAACTGTAACTTGTTATGCTCTTATTTGTTGGAATATGTTGTAAACTGCCCTGAGCCTGACCTGGCTGGGGAAGGGCGGGATAGAAACCAAGTAAATAAATAAATGATGAGTATCAAAGCTCAGTATAACATGAGAGACCTCCCTGAGTTCCCTGCAGTTTACGGAAGTAATATGGAGGGGGATCTACAAGCTACTACATCAGGCCAGGACGGGAATCACCAGAGCTACAAGGGCACTTGCCACTGGCAATTTGTGAATGGATTTTTGAAAGGCTGCAGCTCAGTGGTAGAGCATCTGCTCTGCATGCAGAAGGTCCCAGGTTCAATCCCTAGCATCTCCAGTTAAAAAGATTAGGTGGCGGGTAATGTGAAAGTCCTCTACCTGGGACCCTGAAGAGCCACTGTTAATCATGATACAATGTGTGGTATCAGTGCAATGCATTGATATGCTAGTGTCCTGATTTGGTATAAGGTAGCTTCATGTGTTCATGTGGCAATAATTGGTAAATAACTTTGCAGGTTAACAGTGCCATCTTGATCAGAAGAGTACCTTTCTAAAACTCATTGATTTCAGTGGACTTAGAAGGGTGTAACTGCATAGTTTGGCACTGCAACAGCATTACTGATGTTATCTGTAATAATACTGATGCCTCTCATTGGGCAAGCTGTTGTGCAAGCGCAAAGTTTATCCTCTCAAAATCATCTAGCAGGTAGTATCTGAGTAAGAATGATTTAAAGCTTGAAAATATTCCTGATCGGTGTATTCAGTGTTACGTGTCAGAGATACCTATTCAATTATTATTTGCAATGTAATTAATTACAAACAATGCAATTCCCTGTCATTCATGTCTCTGCCATTCTGTGCATATTTTTTTTTTTTTTTTTTAGTTTTGGAGTATTCTTTGGAGAACATATATTGCTGCCTCTACAACTCCGGCTGGAGTGAGCTCATTTAGCCCGATAGTGTTGAATAGCTGTGCTGCTATCTCCCCATTGAACTCAGGTCATTTATTATGTGTGGTTGGGACTTTCATTGTCACTAATACTTGCTAGAGCATCCCAAAATCCTTGAGAATTCATGCATCATTGATGTGTGTACAGGAGCTCAAATGTGGGGAAGACTGCCTACAAGGAAGCAGGGGAGAACCTAGAGGTTCCTACAGTTGGGGGGGGAGGGAAAAAATCTAATACTAATTCCTTCAGAAAACCTGCATGCTAAAGAACATGGAAAGAGAGGGGATGTTTTGTGAAATATTGGGGGGGGGGGAGAAGAATCTTAATAATGTGCAATGTGTCACTAAAATTGGCCTCTCTGTTAAAAAACTAGAAAGAATCAAATGTAACGCTGATTTTTAGAATGGGATCGGTGTGGGTGTTTAGGAAATTATAGGTCAGTTAGCCTAATGCAGGGATCCCCAACCTTTTGGAGCCTGTGGGAACAGTTGGAATTCTGATACATCATGGTGGGTGTAGTCACTACATGGCTGCCACAAAATGCCTACTGAAGGAGGTGCAACAGCTTACCTTTAGTCACACAGTGAAGATCCTTGTGCTGTGGTTGCAGCTGCTGCCAAAGCAACATTTAAAAATATCTCCACAGCCTATCAAATCTCCAATGTAATCAGAAGCCGTGTTGGAAAAAAGACCCACATGGAACCACCCACTTTCTAAAAACGTTTGGCAGGTGCCAGTAAATGTGTTAGTGGGTGCTGTGGGGACCCCTGGCCTAATGCCTGTTCTGAGTAAATTGTTTAAAGCTTGTTGAACACAGAATGATGGGCAGAGCAATCCTGAAGGGGAGGCCGAAAGGGGATTGGAGCTGGCATGACCCCTGCGCCGGCGTTAGTGCCACTAGTGCCGGCTAAACTGGCACTAATGCCGGTGCAGGGCCACTTATGTCGGTGTTGGAGAGCTACATGGTAGCATCACGCATGGGCGCTGGCACAGTCATTGCTGCAGCGTTTCCCCGGGGCTTGTGCTGGTGCCAAAGAGGGCGTTCCCGGGGGGCAGACTTTAGTCAGCTCCCTGAGGCCTTTCGCTCTGGGGATGCCTTGTTTTGTCGGTGCAAACTTGTGCCTGCACAAATGGAGACGTAACCCCATGAAACTCAATGGAAGAGTTTCAAAGAATTTTTTTAAATTACATGTTGAGCTTGCTGCGCCAAGGCAGCAAGCCACTCAGGAGGCGGCGCAGCAGCGTCATCCCTAGACCTGCCCCAACTACCTGCCCCCCGGACTGCTTTGTAAGTGTATACAGGGCTATTTTAGTGAGAGTACTCACCAGTACTGAGTACCAGCGCCTTTTGGGCCGGCTCTCCCATATCCTGAGGGAGAAATTGGTGGAAATCTTCCCAACTTTACATATGGATACTGGCACTTTTTAATATTATAGTTTCATAAAAAGAAGTTCTGCATCACCAGCCCTTAGCAGTCCTTCAAAAGTGTTAATGAATTTGTGGATAAGAGTGGGACAGGAGGCTTCATATATGACAACTACCAAAAAGCTTTTGATGGAGTCGGTCGCCAACGACTCCCGAGTAAACTTAGCACATGGGATAAGGGGAGGTATCTTCTCTTGGGTTAATAACTGGTTAGGAAGGGAGGGTAGGAGTAAATGGGCAGTTTTCATAATGGAAGGAAGTAAACAATGGATTCTCTTAGGGTTCTGTAGTAGGATCATTTCTATTTAATTTGTTCATAAATTGTGCGAGCAGTGAAATGACAAAATTTGAGGATGACACCAAATTATTCAGAATGGTGAACACATAAGTGGGTTGAAAGGAGTTCCAAGCGGATCAATGCAAGTTGAGTGAACAGGCAACAGCATGGAAAGTGGTATGTGTAAAGAGATGCATAGTGAGGAAAAAAACTTCACATATGTGCTAATAGGTACTGAAATGGTGGTGACTGAGCAGGAAAGATATCTTGGGGTGATGGTGGATAGTTCAATTAAAATGTCAGTTTACTGTGTGGCAGCAATTCTGTGTAAAGAGCAAATTCATTCCTAGGGAGTCAAAATAAAATATTGTAATGCCCTTTATAGATCTATCTGTTATGATCTCAGAAATATCATGGTAGAGCTGGAAAAGGTACAGAAAAGAGCAATCAAAATAGCTGTCATGCGGACAAGAAAATCTGAATTTTTCCCAACCACACTGCAGCAATTTACTGAGATCTTTCCCAAAACTTTGGAGCAAGGCAGGTTTGAGAAAGATTGAAGGAAGCTGGGAAAACTCTGAAAGATGCATGAAAGCCCTACACTGTTGTGGGGAAGCTGGAAAAAAAACCTCACTTCCTAACAGTTTTGAACCTGGGGCAGATAACCCATGTTGAACTGTCTAGGTGGCTTTAAAAGGTAAACTCAGGGAGGGTAGATCCATCAGCGGTTATTACCCATGGTGATTAAATGAGGCTTTTGTGTTCAGAGAAAGTGCCATCCCTCTGAAAGAGAATTGCTGGAGGTCAACAGCAGGGAGAATGTTTGGCCTCTGTGCCTTTGTTGTGGACCAGCTAGGGCATTTCGTTGGCCGTTGTTTCTCCGACCCAACAGGACTCTTCTTATGTTCTTAATCCGGTGGAGATGAATTTGCATTAGGGATCACCTATTTTATTTTCTCTCTTGGGTGGAAATTTAAGGCTGGACCAACAATTGGTTGGGTTAAAATCCCAGAACTGTTATCCATTTATAATCCCTGTCTTCAAATGTAAGCAATACTGGGGTATTTTAACCACATCCTCATGTTGATTATCTTGAATCTTTCACAGTTTACTATGTTGCTTTGTGAAACTGTGAACTGTCTGTTACAGAAAACCCTGCTATTGATTATATGGTTAGTTACTCTGTCATGAAAGACAGATGAGTCATAAGACCGTGATCTTACCAGAGGTTTCCCCCCATGTTTTCCATTTTATTTCATTTCCCCCAATTTCTAAATCACCCCTTTATCAAGTGAACAAAGCAGCCGTTCGAGTAACTGTAGGAGTTATCCCAGGATAACATGACAGTGTAAGCGGAGATCTAGTGGGGACAAGGTTGCCAGCCCCCCCCCCCCCCCGGTGTAGGGGCAATCTCCAGATCCTATTTCCCACAGCTGCTCAGAGTGGTGGCAGGAGAAATATTAAAAAAACTTGGCCGACAATGTGACATGACTAATGAAGGGGGACCCAGAAGTGAAGTCAGTCCTGTCTAGGAAATGCCAGAATGTCTATAACAATTCCTAGAGAGATCTGAAGAAGTGAGCTGTGGCTCACGAAAGCTCATACCCTACCAGAAAATATTTTTGTTAGTCTTGAAGGTGCTACTGGATTCTTGCCCTTTTCTACTAATTCCTAGAGAGGTGTGACATCACTTGTGGGAAAGTGTCACTGACAGCCACACCCCAATGTCCTTGTCCCCCCCCCCCCGGGTCTCCCTCTGGCAACCCTCAGCAGGAAATATGTTATTAAAATAAATTTAGCACTAGTTACATGTGCATTAAACACTGTACACTTGCTGGGATATCTGTTTAGAAGTAGTACTTGAAAGGCTACTTTTAATGCCACCAAACCCTCTGACCTATCATCTTCTGACTCTTCATGATCTTCTAAAACTTAAATCACTGTTGCAGCATTGTAACGTTCTGCATTTTCAGCAACTGATCTTTTGACTGTCAAAGTTATTTTAAGCTAACCATTCAAGGCTTAATTATGGCGAGGAGACCCACAGATGTTTTAGAAAAATAAGTAATTGTAGGGTTCTGTGTACCAAATCACAATGAGAAAACAGGTTTTTAGCATATAATTTATTGTTAAGTTTTAAGAAAGAGGTGGGAAAGAACCATTATAGGCTTTAGGTCACATAGTGCACAGACTTAGAATTACCATTATCACCCTCCCTCCCCCCCTCCAAAAAAAAAATCAAGATTGTCTTTTAACAAGAGTCCACACATTAAGTCTTGCTACAGAAACTATGGCCTTTTATGCTTGGCTGTTTCCCTCATGGTCACCCTTCTGACGACTTCGATCTTTGTTTTGATTATGCATGCCGTTTCCCACCATCAGAGGTCCCCCTGCATTTCCCTGTGTTTTACCTGCATTTTCAAATTTGAGATAAAGCAGGTCTCTCAAAATGCGGGCAAAATGCGAGGAAACACAGGGGGAGAGCGAGGCGACCTCTGACGGTCAGAAACGGCACGCATAATCAAAACAAAGACCAAAGTCGTCGGAGGGTGACCGCGAGGGAAACAGCCAAGCATAAAAGGCCTACATAAGCACAATAACATTCTGCATATTCACTGTTCATTTTGGTTAATTTTGGTTAACATTAACCAGTTGCAAATATAAAAGGGAAGAAAGAAAAATCCTGAACTAAGGGCTAACCCCTTAGTAAAGTCATGGAACAGGAATCCGGTGGTGCTTTTTAAATTTAAAAATTCTTTGACAGGATCACAGAAGTGGTAAGGGAAGGGTCTCCTTGCTATTTCTTCAATCTCACCCACCCAAAACGACTTTTCCTGTTAATGAAGAGCTGTCAGGGTACTGTTATGGGTGTCTTTCTGTAATCCGTGGTGGTTGGTGTTGCCAGGTCCCTCTTCACCACCGGCAGGAAGTTTTTGGGGCCTGAGGATGGTGGGGTTTGGGGAGGGGTGGGACTTCAATGCCATAGAGTCCAATTGCCAAAGCGGCCATTTTCTCCAGATGAACTGATCTCTGTCTGCTGGAGATCAGTTGTAATAGCAGGAGATCTCCAGCTATTACCTGGAAGTTGGCAACCCTGTGGTGGTGTAATAGGGCCATTCAGTGGTACATGTAATAGAAGGAGATAAACTACTTGGTCTGTTGTTCTGGTTTTTTTAAAATCTCCTACCATAACTTCTTGCCTAGATTTATGCTATTTGCATGCAATTCATTTTAAAATGAAAGGGTCTTACAGAGTGACAGTGCAATCTCAAATAGAGTTACACCACTTTAAGCCCAAGCACTTGAGTAGCTTTAAACCCATGCACTTGAGTAGCTTGAGTAACTCTGTTTAGGATTGCACTGTAAATGTAGTTAATTCAGTTCTTTGAAGGGATACGTTCAGGTTATGCCCACAGAAATGTATTTTTTTTTCACATGAAGCAATCAATAGGGTTTAAAAACATCTGTGTGTAAAGTGCTGCCAAGTCACAGCCGACTTACGGTCACCCTTTATGGGCTTTTTAAAGCAAGAGAAGTGGGTAATATACCACACTGAATTTAACTGATAATGGGATTTGGAGAATGGTAGTGTGCTTATTTCCTCTGAAGCTGTGCTGCTGCTGAGAATCACTAGTCTCAAATGTATTATAAAACTACTGTCTTTTCAGTATTACCCTCAGCTGGTGATACTTTGAGGAGCTGATGAAAGTCAATTAAACAGCCTCTCCTTTACCTGCATTTTAGTCACACGTTTGGATTTTTTGTAACTGCTTCCTTTGCCTTAGGTTATCATTTTGGCATGCACAAAGGCCTCTGATTAATTTGGAATATTGACATAATGCATAGCAAACACTCTTTTAAAGCACAGACATTTTGTTTTATGTTTATTTCACTTTCTAACCTCTAGGAATCCAGCTGAGTAATAGCATTGGAAATAGTAACAGCTGAGTAAATCCAAGGTACTCTAATACTCATTAGAATATATACCCTTCAGAATGAATTAGAGTACTCCAGAACTCATGAAGTATAAGCCATCCAAAACAAGAATACCATCCAGAGCTTTTAAAAAAAGCTCAGGCTGTAATTCTGATCAGTTTTTACTGGAATGGAATTTCACAGTTGCAGAGTGTCAGTCCAGAATTGCTCTTTCTGTGTCCTCACGGTTTGATCTTGGTATATGATTGGTAATTGCAAGAGGACTTTGTTTTAGCTTAAAGATTGTGATGGAGCACAACAGAAGAAGTGGCCCCTAAAGTGAACTCTGACTCACAAAAAGTGATGCTGGAATAAATGTTGTTAGCCGTTCAGGTGCCGCTGGTCTTCCCTTTTATTTTGCTACAATAGACTAACATGGCCACTTCTTTGGCCCTTTTTGGGCCTAAGACTGCAAATCATAGTTCTTCAAGAGGTGATAGGAAATGGTTCCTGTAGCCTTGAGGTTCGGTACACATGGGACACATTGTATGGAAAGCTTGGATAACTACTTACTAAGGTGTACACGTTGAGTATCTCTTATCCAGAATGCTTGGGACCTGAAGTGGTCCGTATTTCGGATCTTTCCATATATCGGAATATTTTGGAATTTTTGCATAAGCATAATGAGATATCTTGGGGATGGGACCCAAATTCATTCATGTTTTATATACACCTTTATCCACATAGCCTGAATGTAATTTTAAACAATATTTTTAATAATTTTGTATACATTGAACCATCAGAAAGCAAAGGTATAACTATCTCACCAGAATACCTGTATCAGCTGTTAAACAAGAGCAACAACAAACAGCAAACTAACTAGCAAAGGCAGGCTTTCAGTCTCCACTTATTTTGCAGTGTACACTGTATTTTATTTTTTTAGGTGAGATAAAACATTGAAAGCAGGCAGCACAGAGCTGCCTGCATTCCGGCTCGAAGGGTCCAGCTTTCGGATCAGTCTAGATATGGGATGTCCGGATAAGGGATACTGTACCTGAATGGTATAATATGACAGAAGGAAGAGATTTTTGTATGGATTGTTGAATCATTCAAAATAAATGTTATCTTTTAAAGCTGAAATTAATTCTGAGTGAGTCAGACAACTATGTTTCTGTCAGAGGAACTAAATTTTCAGTGACAACATCATAAGAGCAGGAATATTTGTTGAGAATCTTCAATGATTATCTTAATCACTTTTTATCCCACCCTTCCTCTGGGAAGATCAGGAAGATATATATGGTTATCTCCTCCCTATTTTATTCTCACAGCAACCCTGTGAGGTAGGTTAAACTGGGAGAGAATGTGACTGGCCCAAGATCATCCAGAGTAGGGGTTTAAATCCCTGTCTTCCTGGTCCCAGTTTGTCATTTTAGCAACTTCATCATAGTGGCTGAAACGTTTGCCCCAGCCAAGCATCATTTGACACTTGGACTACAATTGACAGGAAGTGATGTAGAATTTAATTTACCATCAGCTGTATATTAATGGAGAATATTTCATTTTAAATGTGAAGCAATCCTATGCACTTTGTAGTCAACTTTCTATATGTAATCACTCCTCTGTGTTGTCCCTCACACATTAATTATCAGCTGTTCATAAATCTTGTTGATGCTTATTTGTGTGGCTGCTTTTGAATTCTATTCTAAGCCTGTCCAGTTCCAAGACTTGCCTTAAACAGGCTTGCAGTGCTAATAATTTGTTTACTTCTGATAAAGCTGAGATGCTGTATGATAAAGACATACACAAAGTCACTTAATCAGATTAGTTGCTCTTTAACACATTTTAATAACTTTTTCAAATTCCTATCCATGATAATTAGAGTTGTGCAGGAATGGATTTCCTCTTGCTCTCTGAGGATATGCTTATTATGGGTGAAGTGAGAAATCTGTTACATATTCCAGATAAATAAACAACTACTCATGATTCTGCCTGTAGAACTAAGGGATGATTCTAATTCCAGATTGAGTACAAAGCATATTGTTAAGCAACCAAGGTTTTGGTAACCAGATATACCAGTACAGCGTATGATTCCTCTAAGTTCTACAGCCTGCATTTTGTGTGTTTGCTTTACTTCTTTATCTTTGCGAACTTATGCTGTTTAATGGCTTGAACATAGGATCTGAAAGTTGAACATGTATGAAGCTGCCTTATGTCAGATCAGAGCATTGATCCATCTAGCTCAGAAAGGTCTACTCTGACTGGTACCTTTCACAATGAAACCCCACCTCCTGAGATCTTTTAACTAGCGAAACCAGAGACTGAACTAGAGACTTTGCACAACCAAAGGTTAACAAGGAATAGCTTCACTGGGTTACTTGTTTGCTTCCAGGTCCAATTCAAGGTGCTGGTTTTGTCCTCTAAAGCATGTTAAGGTCTGGGTCCCACATGCTTGAAGGACCACCACAGACAGACCTTAAGATCTTCCCTCCTTAAAGGAGGGAAGATCCGGGCCTGCCAGGGCACAAATGTATCCTTGTGGCAGCACTGTCCTTGTGAAATTGGCTGCTAGTTGAACTGTGTGTGTGTGTAAAGTACTGTCAAGTCGCAGCCTACTTATGGCAACCCAGTAAGGTTCTCCAGACAAGGAGACTAACCAAGGTTGTTTGCCACTGCCTTCCTGTTCATAGAGACCTTGGATTTCTTTGGTGGTCTCCCATCCGAGTACTAACTAGGGCCAACCCTGCTTAGCTTCTGAGATCTGATGAGATCAGGCTAGTCTGGGTCGTCCAGGTTGAGGTGCCTGTTGAAGTAAGGGCTGCCTTTTCTTTCATTCCTGTAGCCTCAGTAGAGAAGGGTTGTCATGTCCAGCAGAGGTGGACCAGGAGAGATGGAGATCAGGAGAGGTGGAGACGTGAGGGGGTGCAGACAGCAACAGCCTCTGTAGGAATCACTGGAAGCTCTGTGGCAGTGGTTCCCAAAGTGGGCAGTACACCCCCTGGGGGGCAGTGGTATTACCTGGGGGGGCACTAAGAGGCAAGGGGGCAGCAGGGGGGCACTAGAGGTGGGCCCCTTCAACTGTGTTGTTCACTAATTTACAATAGATCAAGCTATGGCACCATGCTAGCAAATTTGGTGGAAACTATCAGAATTTCCCTCCTAGACTCTAAAGAGCTGGTACCACTGGATCAAGTTCGTCAGTATTGTTGAATAAATTTCAACTAAAAAGTTTTAATTTGATTTTGAATACATGTGCAATTAATTGTTACTGTTTTGAAATTTTATTGTTATTATCTTCTTTAGAGAGTCATGCAAACCCCTATTTTGAATAATCCCTTTTATAGGATAGGGCAGGGGGCACTGGGGTTGAGTTTGTGGAACCAAGGGGGCGGTGGCCCGAAAGGTTTGGGAACCACTGCTCTATGGTAAACCCCATTTTCCCCATGGAAGTGTTGTCACACCATTGCCCCAACAGCTATTTTTTAGAATTTTCCCCCCACTGCCACTCCAAGTAGCAGGGGGACTGGCAGCCTTACTCAACTTCCCACTATATAATTTTTCTTACCTGAAACAATTGATTGGGGGGGGGGGAGAGCAACCCACTACTTGATCCTGCTTACCTTCCAAGATCTGATGAGATTGGGCTAGCTTGGGCCATCTAGGTCATGTATAATTTGTGTGTCTGCTTCCTAATGCAAACCACTATTTTGGAGTGTCTTTCAGGAAGTTCAAAGTCATTCCATCAATGTATGGTAGAAGTTGTAAGGTAATTTACTCCAGAATCGCTCTATTGAATTGAGTGAGTTTCCTTCAGATCAGCTGGTTTGAAGATTGCTGTTTTAAGAGAGCTAATCTTAAAAACAATGACAGTGGGTGAGCTGGGAGCACAATTACTAGCGAAGAGCTAATGGGCTGAAGTGTGTACTGTTACACTAGAATTAGCAGGTAAATGGGGGTCTTTACAGCTTCATTTGCTAGGGCTGAGAGAATTTCTTAAAGATTAGATTCGTTGTGGGAATTGAGCTGTTTTTCCAGCGAGAATCAGAATTGCTCTTTCAAGAGTTCTGAGTGTCTGGGTTGTCAATATCTGATGTTGGGTGGTGGATTCTGCAGGAAACATTAACCATTAAACCTAGTTTCTATGCCAGTGGTTTTCAAATGTTCTACTTTTAGGGACTTTGTTTAATAAGATCTTGTCTGTTAAGGAACCTCTGTGTATTCTTCTGTAGGACATTGTGGGGAATGTTCTGTGGTGTGCACTAGATTCATGAGTGCTTGGCATTGTGGCTCATTGGTCCTCCCTGTGAATGCCCCTCCGAATGCACACCAATACATGGTTTGTGGAGGTTTTTCAGGGAAGTTTGCCACTATTATTGATTTTGTCATTGAACCTGGAACACAGTATACAAACTACTGTTTTATGCTGTCTTGTTATAGTTTCGTCATTTTAAATTCCCCAGTGTGGAATATATGTCCATCGTGCTTATTTTGACTCTTTGAAAATGGATTTCTAGACTTTGGTGAACAACTATATTAATACCATAGAGTAATCTAGTGGATAAGAGGCAAACAGGGATTCTTTCTTCCTCCACACTCTGTGTTGCATTTGTGTGTTATCAGAGAAATGTTTGGGTCAGAAATGTGTGATTCTTTGTAATACATGTCAACATATGTTCCCACTTTTATGCTGTTGAGCCCATAGCCTAGATATTTTGTGGTGAGGAAGCTTAAGTGTACACTCTGAAAGCCAACTTTACGTTAATGCAGCAATCCAAAATCCTAAATGCAAGTAATCTAATACATTTAAACTAGCATTGTCTTATATATTAAGCAATTTTAATGTTACACTTTAATGTTAATAATATACAGATGTATAGGAAAGAAAAAGAGGGGTATAAGACAATGGCCATTTATTCATGGTAATTAGCAGCACATTCCAGGCTGAATTGCCCCACTTTTTAAAATTTTACATGCTGAACCGTCATTCCGAAAGTGATTCCGAAAGTGACTGCGAAGCTGGCGCATACCTGCTTGGCATTACTAAAGAGCTCACTTAACGCAATCTTTGGCATTTGCCTCGAAGAATCCTCCTCAAAGAACCATGCAAAACAACAGCGGAGCGTTAGCTATACACATGCTAATGACTCTGCAATCAGGAACAAAGGAGCAGGCGAGTGGTGGGGGTGGAATTTCTCCTTTTGCGTCGGGACCGTGAATAGGCATTTTTAAAGTCGCATTTTAAAAAAGAGCTTTGAGTGAGCATCAAAATTGACCATGAATAAATGGCCAATGAGTTGGATCCAGACAAAATACGCTATTTCCATTCTTCCCATGGCAGAGCCTTCCTCATGTTGTTCCTCAGGTTCTCCCATCCTCTAGGAGCAGCATTTTACAGAGATCAGTGGGTTGAAGTAGGAAGAGGGAAGCAAGAAAGTTACATTCTGCTGATGGAAACTTAATCAGATCCAACTCACTAAATGGAGGGGAGGGAATATGGGATACAGAAAGGAGATTTAAAAAAACATCTTGGAAGCTAAGCAGGGTAGGCTCTGGTTAGTATTTGGATGGGATGGGAGACCACCAAGGATACCAGGATGGCTACGCAGTGGCAAACCACCTCTGAATATCTCTTGCCTTGAAAACCCTTTAGGATTGCCATAGGTTGGCTGCAACTTGACGGCGAAAAGAAAGAAAGAAAGAAAAAAAGAAGATGACTTAGAAGAAGGTAGAGAGAGACTACCGTAATTGTGGGCCAGAAACCATGTGGGAGGAGCTGTAGCTCAGTGGCAGAGCACATGCTTTCTGTGCTGTGGGTTCAATCCCTGGTATCTCAGGTAGCAAGGCTGGATTCAGTCTCAGGTGGGGCTCTTGTCAGTCATCAGATGGTGTAAGGCTAGATGAAGCAGTTGCCTGATGCTGCATAATTCTTCTTCGACAGAGGAATTTTATCCCACATGGAACGCAGGAAGCTCACAGTTTAAATAAGAGCTTCGACATGACATTATGCTAATTCTGACTGATCTGATTTAAAGGGGAAAGTTCCAGGAAAATCACCTGGCTGCAGGTGGAAAATCCAATACAGGCAGGGAACCAAACTAACCTCCACATTTTCTCGTTCCCTTTTTTGGCACTTTTAAAGGGCTTTTTCTTTTCCCAGCTGAGCCTAAGACAGCTTATTTGACTAGTGCTTAGCAACAGAACGTACTGCCACGGCAGGCTCTATCTTGGAATCTAATTACAAAGAAGAGTAAATCTTAATATGTGCTAAGTGTCCTCCCTATCTCTTCACACATCCCCCTATGGAGCTTTCTAGTCAGAGAGGCATGACGACTACCAAGCAGGCAGGAAGGAGCTCGCAAATGTTTCCTAGTAAAAAAGTAAGGAAAATCAAGACAAAGTCTATAAATGATGACATTTAATAGTGCTTGAACTGCTGCTATGAACGTCTACACATTGGTTGGGCAGACTTTCACTACTGCACTGCTCAATGAAGAAGAAGAGTTGGTTTTTATATGCTGACTTTCTCTACCACTTAAGGAAGAATCAAACCAGCTTACAATTACCTTCCCTTCCCCTCCCCACAACAGACACCCTGTGAGGTAGGTGGGGCCGAGAGAGTGTGACTAGCCCAAGGTCACCCAGCTGGCTTCATGTGTAGGAGTGGGGAAACAAATCCAGTTCACCAGGTTAGCATCAGCTGCTCATGTGGAGGAGTGGGAAATCAAACCCGGTTCTCCAGATCAGAGACCACCGCTCCAAACCACCGCTTCTTACCACTACACCATGCTGGCGCTCAATGAGACTGGACAAACTGAGGAAATGGAACCTGGCTGCTGGCTACGGCAGGATGGTTGCTATCTAGTCAGAAGCAGCCAGCCAGGACTTCATGTCTCTGAGTCCTTCCTCTCCTGTCCACTCTGTGTGTGCTAAGAGTGCAGGCACTGAGCATGTGACCAAATCCCTCTCAAAGGTTCTCTTAAGGGGACTGAGGTTTCCGTGAAAGACTTGATAGACAGGTATCTTGTAATTATGCCATCTCAGGAAGCTATTTGCACTGTTTGTGCTGTTGCACCTGCATTGCCTTGGTCTCTTTCTGTCAGATAGGCTCTTTGCCGGCCCCGTTAAGAAACAAGATGGTTCCCGCCACGGACAAAATGGAGTTTTTGTGCACTCCATTCCTCCCCGTTTGCACCCGGTCTCCTGCCCAAGATCTGCACCTCAATGGAGACCCGCCCGAGTAATCGCTGATCTGATACCGGTCCCGCAAGACAATGCCGGGAGCCCGGGAAGATCAGCCAGTTAACGCACGCATTTATTTCTGTATTGTTTCTTTGTTTCTAAAACCGAATCAACCCCATTGTATTTACCCTATATATGTACCGATATTTCCCCATGTCTGTATTCTAGCCTTAAGTCTCTATGACCTGCTGAACTCGCTGTCTTTCTGAAATAAACTTTTAACTCGCTGCAACGTCTGGAGTGAAGTTCCTTTGCAAGAAACGCAACGTGTTGCTGAGGCCTGACACTTTCTCTAGAGTTCTGTTTTCTCCTCAGAACTTGATAACCAAATATGGACATCAGGTGCCAGCTGGTACTGCTGCTTCTGTGTCCTGCATATGACATTTTATGTAATTTTCTTCCCTTTTTACTGTTATGCTGATGAATCCTATTGGATAGTGACCTCAGTGTCATTATCAGTTGTTTTCTTTATCTGTTTCATGATATCTTCTATTTATAAATCTAGTTTTGATGATTCTGCTAGACCTGTTGGGTATGTAGGTATGCATTTTAAGAACTATTTCTAATTCAGCTGCAAAATTGAAATAGTCATTAAACATCGAAGCAACATCTGGGAGGTATTAAGATTTAGCAAATCTTTCTCTTTAATTCTTGAACAAAGAATCCTTGTGAGGCTGAGAAAGAAGTAAATAAATTCACACTTCTGTAATATACAGATATAGCCTTGATTGTGCTGTGCTAAGTGCCATCAAGTTATTTTACATATGTTTATGCATTTGTTGGTCTTTCCTACTTGGCATAATTAATTGCTGTGGGAGTGTGCCATTATTTGGGAAACTTAAATCTAGTGGGGCAGTTGCTGTAAATTAGGACTATTAAAAACAACAGTAGAGTCAGAGTTAAGGGCTACTTAAGCCTGAGTAGTAGGGTTGTTAGTCTCCAGGTACTAGTTGGAGATCTCCTGCTATTACAACTGATCTCCAGCCGATAGAGATCCGTTCACCTGGAGAAAATGGTAGCTTTGGCCATTGGACTCTGGCATTGAAGTCCCTCCCTCCCCAAACCCTGCCCTCCTCAGGCTCCGCCCCAAAAACCTCCCGCCGGTGGCAAAGAGAGACCTGGCAACCCCAGCCAGAGAGCAGTTGTAATAGCAGGAGATCTCCAGCTAGTTGGCAAGCCTATCATTGGGGCTTACTGCCAGGAAAGTGTTCTTAGTATTGCGTTGTTAGTTCTACCTGCCCTTGTTGTACCCCCTGACCCTACAAGGCCCACTGTTATTGAAATTTGAAGGTGCATATCTAATTGTGGCTCCGTAATTTAAGAAATAAAAAGATTCAAAATGAAATCTGAAATGTCCTTCCTTGTTTTAATGTGTCAGTAGCTTTAGCAACTAAAGACTTCTTCCTCACTCTACGTAAATACTAAGTATTCCATAGATTCTTCACAGTAACTAGATTCTCATAAAAGAAAGTGGTGTAGAAATTCTTAGCACAAAGAAGGAAAATTGGAAGAAAGAGGAGTGGAGAAAGAAGATGACTTCAAAGGATGTAGAATAATTTGTGGGGGGGAGGGCAGGAGACGAGGAGAAGGTGCATGCCAGAGCTCATTATTTTTATGCTTTCTAATTGCATTAGATGGGGTAGAGAGAAGCCAAAACATGATGACTATGGGCCAACTAATTGATTATTAAAGTATTATCATTTAATATAAAAGCCTTTTCCAACAAAAGCTTGACACTGTGCTGCTTGGGCCTAGGGAAGGATCATTAAAGGGATGAAAGAAATGCTGCTTTTCTTCTTTAGAATATGTTGACAAGATTGTCTTGCAGGCATGCTGTTCATTTGACAGGATTATCTGTAATAAGATTATGCGCCATGAGATATAGCTGTGAATTTACTTTCCTCCTGGAAAGAAAGAACGAAAAAGAACAAAGTGGTTCCTTTCCCAAAATAAGACAGGAAAATGATGGATGATTTGCAGAAATTGGTTTTAACTAACGAAAACCTCTGTAACATTAACACATCTGTTTTGAGTTTAGCATGTACTTAAAGTGTATGTGGTTGTATACATCAACCACAACAGATGAAAATCTATCAGTGTCAAATAGGGGATGGAGAGCTGGATTACAGCTGGGAAGACTCAGTTTCAAATCCTCTCTTTGAAGCTCACTGTGAGATCTTCGGCCAGCTAATCTTTCTGCCTAACCTACCTTACAGGGATATTATACTACCCTCAGATTAGGATTGCCAACCTTCAGGTACTAGTTGGAGATCTTCTGCTATTACAACAGATCTCCAGCCGACAGAGATCACCTGGAGAAAATGGCCGCTATAGCAATTGGACTCTATGGCACTGAAGTCCCTCCCCTCCCCAAACCCCACCCTCCTCAGGCTCCACTCAAAAAACCTCCCACCGGTGGTGAAGAGGGACCTGGCAACCCTACCTGAGATCCTTGGAGATTAGGGTCGATTATGCATGGTCGGTTTACAAAAGTCCGGGTGGCTTCCCCACCACCCTTTCGGCTGTAGCGCAAGTGGGGCAACTGCGAATAAAAGAATCCAAGTCCGTTCTCATCCCTGGCCACCAGAATTGCCTGCGCAAAAGATGCCGGGTTTTAACAAAGCCAAAATGCCCCGCCACCTTGGAATCATGGCCCCAATCCATCACCTCCCTCCGAAGAGAAACAGGAACGTACAGTTTTATTTTCTTTAAACCAGAATCCCCCCCCCCCCCCGCTGAGTCATTTTGTCAGGCAGACTATTTGTGGCTCCCTCTGCCTGGCAGGCTTGAGTCAAGGCAGTTTTGAATGAGTCTAGCAGCCCTTCCAAGGAAGGGGACTCTCGTGCTTGGGAGTGTCATGGGCTGGAGCAATAATTAACCTGAGCATATGGTTTTCCTAAGAATCTATATGAGTAAAAGCATTTTTTAAGGCTCATATGAATAGAACTGATGCAGTAATGTGGGGTAAAGTTCATGCTGACTGAAGCCATTCTAAGATAAACGAAACTGCACGGCTACAAGGTTAAGACATTTAATGCTGCTCGCTTGATAGTTGAGTCTGAAAAGTATCGGCAATTGCTTATCCCGGGTGTTCTTCTCTGCATAAACGAGAAGGTCATCTCTGTCTGGGGATTTTTGGTCTCTGCTCTGAGATACAGCGTAAGGAGGAAATAATTCTACTGTCCGATAAGTCAGAATTGGTCTTTAAGCAGTACAACAGATGGTGACCTTGTGAACTTGGTGACTTAATGCCACATACATAGTAGAGCCTTTCTCCACAGACGAAGTGGAAGTGACAATGCCAGTCACTATCAAGAGTGACCAATTTAGACCCAGGACAGAAGCTTCTAGCCTCTTGGCTCAGCTCAGATAAACACTGCTCTGAGAGTATAAAAGCTGAACCAAACTGTTAGAAAGCAGAGAGCTGGTGGAGGACAACCTGGTTGTCTGGCTGCTATTTCTCCCAAACATCCGCCACGATGTAAAACTAGGAAAGCTGAGAGTTGATGGAAGTTGGCTCACACTAACTGACCTCACTCGATGACCTTGGGCCAGTCACAGTTCTCTCAGAACTCTCTCAGCCTCACCTACCTCGCAGGGTGCCTGTTGTGGGGGGAGGGGGAGGGGAGCTGATTGTAAGCTGCTGTGAGACTCCTTAAAGGTGGAGAAAAAGCGGGATATAAAAACAAGTCTTCTCCTTCCTCTTCTTCTTCCTTCTTCTTCTTCCCTGGACCAAGTTATAGCATTCAGGGGTGTGTGTAAGGAAACCAGTCCAGTAGTGTCCACTATGGCTCACTGTATATAGAAACTATGAAGATGGTGCTTAAGGCTGCCAGGTACAGCTGTTCTGTTGGATTCTGCCAGCTAGAATCAAAGTTTGACATTTAAACAGTTGCCTAATGTTTAAATTACATCACACTCACGCACACACTCTGGTTCTTTTCCTCTAATACAGAGGCGATGAACACACAAATGGTGAAGGAAAATAGATGTTATTTAGTAGCTTAAGTAGTCTACAGAAAGAAACCATGTTTACAGAAGAATCGAAGCAAGAAAGTAATATGCAGACATCCTTTCAGTTGTCAGCACCCCCTGGAGAATGACAATGGATGGACACCCTGGAATCGGCCATTTGTGCAGTACTATTCTGTGGTTCCAGTCTGTGCTGAGTTTCAGTTCTAGACGGGTCTGTCCATTGTCATTCTCCAGGGGTTGTCGACAGTTGAAGGGACATAAACGTATGACTTTCTTGCATTGGTTCTTTTGTATATGTGGTTTTCTTCTGTAGACTACTTCAGATTCTTAATAACATCTATTTTCCTTCACCATTAGTGTGTTCAGTGCCTCCATATCCCTTAGAGGAAAAGAATCATTGCCCTTTGGCAAGACACATACACACGCCATTCAAACAGCCTAGGGATGCCAGCCTCCAGGTGGGACCTATGGATCCCCCAGAATTAAAGCTCATCTCCAGAATGCAGAGATCAGTTCCCCTGAAGAAAATGGACGCTTTGGGTGGTGGACTCTGTGGCATTGTACCCCACTGGGGTTCCCATCCTCCCCAGGCTCCACCCCCAAATTTCCAGGAGTTTCCCAACCTGGAGCTGGCAACCTTACCCCTCCACCCCTTGCTGGTGGCCGGGTGGGGGGGAGGAAACGACCTGGCAACCCTAAAACAGCCAGTCACAAATACTATTGCATGATTGGAGAAGCTTGGAGAGTTTATTACTTGCCATACATACTCTGCTGTATCACCTGCAAAGCTTTCTGAAATTTTATTTTATTTATCATTTCAACATACTACCCCACTCTCCCTGGTCAAACTGAAAGGGCTGCCCTGAGCACAACACTTAGTAACCTTTGTAATACTGGTGAGCTGTTTTTTAATGTTGACACACCAGAGAGCTGCATGCCTGAAGAACGGGCTGTTTAGTTTGTGTCAGAGATCAATTCTACAAGCAGCGAGTTGCTATCTTACAGGTAATTATTCTCTCACACAATTTACCAGCAGTTTTCTAGCTAAGCAGTCATTCATGCTGTGTTGGCTTTTGAAAGCTCTTTGTATTGGATTACGGCTTTTAGTAGTTTTTCAGAAAAAAAAATTGCTTTGATTCTGGCTGGCATCTCAGAAGGTCAATAGTTTCTTGATAAGCGAGTTCATCTTGTGGAAATGGTAGTGTTTTCTTGAGGTCTTCTTGCAGGAGAGGTCATCCTCATGCTGGTAAATGTGACTTCTAAAAGTCAAGGGTGTCTTTATTTATTAATTAGGGATTAACTGCAGAATAGAAGCTCCTAGTGTTGTATGGAGATGAGGCAAATTATTTTAAAGCTTCTACTGCAGTGCCTAATGAAGTAAATAAAGTTAACAGCTCAGAATTATAATGAGGTAGTGTAAGAGCCAGAAGAAGGATGTCAGGGCAAGTGTTCGGAGAACGCGAGTCAGAAAGGAGAGTGATTTAATTGTTGCCAAGGACAGGGTTTTAGAATGGAATAGTGGAAAAAATTTAAATGTAACGGTGTTAATACTAATATATGTAATTTTATAATGCTGAGTTCTGTATGAATGCACTTATATGTAACGATTTCAAAACCAGAGGTTTTCAAAAATTAGGTTTTTGAAACAGTAGAAATATACATATTGTAATGACTGTGCAGAGGAGACGTGTTTGTTGAAGGATTCAGGGCCCAACTACACCTTATGATTTCTTCCTTCTTTATTTTAATCAACTGTTATTAAGCCGCCAGGATTGCTTTATCAAGGAAGACAACTGCCACAGGGAGAAAAAGAAACTTTCACTCTTTCCTTCCCTGCCATTTTGACACAGGGACAGGTGTGTGTGGTTCCTAGGGTTGCCAGGTTGCAGGGGATGGGCGGGTAGGGTTGCCAGCTGCAGGTTGGAAAACTCCTGGAGATTTGAGGATGGAGCCTGAGGAGGACAGGAGCCTCATTGGTATATAATGTCATACACTGCTCTGTTGTCTCTCTACAAATCTTCAGTCTGAAACTATTGTCACAGCTGCTATACGCTGTGCCAATTTGGATTCATGCCTACTCAGATGAAGTGGAACGGATCCAAGGCCGTTTTCTCAGACGTCTTGTAGGGCTCCCAAATTTTGTCTCTTATCTCACTGTCTGCTCTGTTGTCTTGTGCTGGCCAATGGCCATAACAATAAATGTAAATATAATGTCATAGAGTCAACCTTCCAACACATCCATTTTCTCCAAGGGAACTGATCTCTGTAGTCTGGAGATAGCTGTAATTCCGGGGGATTCCCAGGTCCCACCCGGAGGCTAGCATCCCTAGTGGTTTCCCTGTTACTTCTGCAGCAGCCAATACAGTACATGGCAACATGACTTTCTAGTGGCAGGTTTCCTTATAGTTTCCCTGCCCCGTTCGCGTGCAGGGGCCATGCATACCCCTCCCCATCAAGGCTTTTTCTGGTTTTTGTATTTAAACTGATATCATTATGTCAGTAAAAGATTACAACAGTATGTGGAATAAGTTCTCTGAATTTCCAGATTTCATTTTTTAAAATATTAAGTGTTCAGCCCCTCTCTTTGAGGAGATATGCCTTTCCCCTTGTATCTCCACAACGAATGGTACTAGAGACTATTTTTTAAATGAAAGCTGAAAAGTCAGAGAACCTGTTATACATATTGTTAGAACATATCCATGTGTAACAATATGCAGTTGCCAATTTAAAAAAACAGTGGCATGGGGAGGAAGTGGCTTCTGTGGAGAAAATGGCTACTATGTGGATGGGACTGGCAAAATCTGAACTTTCTCACTCACATCCAGGCTTTGCTGTAATTGTTCCCCAATCGCTATCGGTTGGAGATCAGTCGTAATAGCAGGAGATCTCCAGCTAGTAGAAGAAGAAGAAAAAGAAGAGTTGGTTTTTATATGCTGACTTTCTCTACTACTTCAGGGAGTCTCAAATCGGCTTACAATTGCCTTCCCTTCCCCACAAGAGACCCCTGTGAGGTAGGTGGGCTGAGAGAATGTGACTAGCCCAAGGTCACCCAGCTGGCTTCATGTGGAGGATTGGGGGATCCAATCTGGTCCACTGCTCATGTAGAGGAGCGGGGAATCAAACCCAGTTCTCCAGATCAGACTCCACCGCTCCAAACCACCGCTCTTAACCACTACACCACAGGTAGTAGTACCCTACTTCTTAGGTTGGCAACCCTACTGCTTAGGTCAGGGATGGGGAACCTCAGGCCTGGGGGCCGTATGTGGCCCCCGAGGACATTTTTTGTGGCCCTCTGGAGCTCCGGGAACCCTGCCGCGGAGGCGGGGCACAGGGCAGCCCTCCCCGAGGGTGTTCCTGGGGCCATGGCTTACAGCGCCCTTGTAGCGCCCTTTGGATCTCCTCTCACCGACTGTCGGTTGTTGGTCAGCGAGAGGGGAGGGGGAGGGACGCTTCCCCCAAGGCTGCCCCCAAAGCTGTGGCGGCCAGGAACTTAGCGGCACATTGTAAGCCCCTCTCGCTGCCTGTCGACTGTTGAGCAGCGGGAGGGGGGGAGGCCGGCGGCTCCCGGCAGCAGACCATGCATGCGGGAGCCGATTGGGCTGGGGGGGGGGGCTTTTATGGACTCTGGGCGGGAAGGGCATGGAGACTGGGGCCCGGTTGCTTGTGGCTCCGTGCGCCGCCGGGTGTGTATGTGTGGGCGGGCGAGGTGGGGAGGCTGGGGCCCAGTCGCGCAGGCCGGCATGCGCGGGTGTGTGTGTGTGTGTGGAAGCTTTTCTCTCTTTTCTTCCTCTTTTTCTGTCTTCTTTCTCCTTTCTCTCCCTCTCTTTCTCCCTCTTTTTCTGTCTCTTTCTTTGTCTCCCTCCGTCCTTTTTTTTCTTTCCCTCCGTCCTTTTCTTTCTTTCTCCCCCTCTCTCCATTTCTTTCTCCCTTTCTCTCTTCCTCCCTCCATTTTCCTCTTTCTCTGTTTTCCTTCCTCCCTTCCTCCCTTGCCGATCGACTGTTGGCTGCGCCCCCCTGGCGCCTCGTTTGCTGGGGCCGACCGCTGGCTGCCCTCCCACCTGGGAGGTGGGAGCGGGGGCGCCCTGCAGGCCTTCTCTGTGTGGCCTCCCCTGGGGTTGCCAACCTCCAGGTGGTGGCTGGAGACCTGGCAACCCTAGCCTCTCCCCCCCCACCGGGAGATCTACACCTGGTATGGCCCCCGAAAGATGTTATAAATGTGCAAATGGCCCTTGGCAGGAAAAAGGTTCCCCACCCCTGGCTTAGGTCATCGGCTAAGGTCCTTCTCTGTGTCCCTTACTGTCTGAGTTATGGCAGGTGGATAAGGAGCAGCAGCGCCTTCTCTGTGGTGATGCCAGGGCTCTAGTCTGAGAGGCTTGTCTGGCTATTGCTTTCTTCCAGCTTTTGGACAACTTAAGATGCTGCTCTTCCAGTCTACATTTGAGCTAGGGGGTGATTGGATTTATTCCTGTTGATCAGTGTCCTTTGCAACGGCTGACATTCTGTTTTAGTTTAGATGCTACTTGATCAGACTTGTTGGATGTGTTAGTTTGCGGTTTGATATTACCTTTAGTTTTTATTGTTTGCTGTATTAATGATGGAGAGGTGGGATCAGAAACATTTTAATAAGTAAACGGTAGTACATTTCCTTTTGCTTGACAAAATCCAGAGCTCAATGTTCAGCTAAAGAATTACGTTAAATAATCTTGCCCAAAGGTTAATTATACCAGAGCTAAACTTTAACTGTGATTTAAATGCAACTGATCTTTGCTCCAATGATGATTTGCAACCTTTTGGACAAGAAATTCAAGCATTCATTCTATCATCTACTAAATATTTTAGTTGGCTAAATACTGGTTGAATGTTGTTGTTTTCCTTCCAGGAATACAGCGTGGGCTCTTCATTTTCCTCTAGTACAGTTACACACCACTAAACCTGGCATGCGAGTCAGTCAGGAAGACTTCGAAAAGGCCAAAGATCAGCTGAAACATTTGAAGACTGATCCTGGTAATGAAGTAAAGCTGAAAATTTATGCATTGTTTAAGCAGGTAGCTCCAGCCATTTTCATTTTGTAAATATAGTTATATTTGTTTAAAAGATTATTGGAATGCTTTGCTTAGGCAATCTGAATGAGTTTTCCTTAGAATGTGCAGCCAGTGGCACAAATTGCAGCTTCTTTTCATTTTTAGAATATGAGGCTAACAGTGTCCAGTGAGCATTTCTAGTTCTTCTCTCGGTTTTGCATAATCCATATTTCCTCTGATTGGCTGTCCGGAATATGTAACGGAGGAAATGAGGGCTGATTCATATGTTACGAAGCCTATGTGACAGACATGGGGGCTGCCAGGAGGACTGTGGATCTAGGGTCGCCAACCTCCAAGTGGTGGCTGGAGATATCCTGGGATTACAACTGATCTCCAGACAACAGAGATCAGGTCGTCTGGAGAAAATAGCCGCTTTGGAAGGTGGACAGAGGTCTTTTATTCAGGGATGTTTCCCCTGCTGTCACCCCCGCTGACTGCTTCGGGGCTTTCTTTTGATTGTGCATGCCTTTTCTGGCTAAAACAACATCTGCAAAACACGTGGGGTGAGTAAGGCAACCTCTGATGGGCAGAAAAGGCATACATAAGTAAAACGAAGCACCAAAGCAGTCGGGGGGGGGGGGTGATCACAGGATCGGGAAACGTTCCTGCATAAAAGGCCTCAATGGCATTATACCCCTTGAAGCCCCCCCCCCCCAGATCCCACCCTCCTCTTGCTCCACCACCCAAATCTCCAGATATTTTCCAACCCAGAGCTGGCAACCCTCCTTTGGAACAGATGTGTCCCTAGAGTTCTATGCACAGATCTCAATGCCCAGGTATGCATGGGCTTGGTTTGGCTTGGTACTGTAGTGCTTAAGAGAGAAATGGCTAAAGCTTTCCCCATGGACTATTTTCCCGACTTGAAATGGCCTTTGGAGTTGTTCATTGACCCGTTAAGGAAATTTAATGTGTACTATTTATTTGGGTATTTCTGTGCTGTTTTTCTCCCCAAAGAGGCTTACTGAAAATTCCAAAATACAATTACAGCAGGGGTGGGGAACCTTTTTCCTGCCAAGGGCCATTTGCACATTTATAACATCTTTCGGGGGCCATACCAGGTGTAGATCTCCCGGTGGGGGGGGAGAGGCTAGGGTTGCCAGGTCTCCAGCCACCACCTGGAGGTTGGCAACCCCAGGGGAGGCCACACAGAGAAGGCCTGCAGGGCGCCCCCGCTCCCACCTCCCAGGTGGGAGGGCAGCCAGCGGTCGGCCCCAGCAAACGAGGCGCCAGGGGGGCGCAGCCAACAGTCGATCAGCAAGGGAGGAAGGGAGGAAGGAAAACAGAGAAAGAGGAAAATGGAGGGAGGAAGAGAGAAAGGGAGAAAGAAATGGAGAGAGGGGGAGAAAGAAAGAAAAGGACGGAGGGAAAGAAAAAAAAGGACGGAGGGAGACAAAGAAAGAGACAGAAAAAGAGGGAGAAAGAGAGGGAGAGAAAGGAGAAAGAAGACAGAAAAAGAGGAAGAAAAGAGAGAAAAGCTTCCACACACACACACACACCCGCGCATGCCGGCCTGCGCGACTGGGCCCCAGCCTCCCCACCTCGCCCGCCCACACATACACACCCGGCGGCGCACGGAGCCACAAGCAACCGGGCCCCAGTCTCCATGCCCTCCCCGCCCAGAGTCCATAAAAGCCCCCCCCCCCAGCCCAATCGGCTCCCGCATGCATGGTCTGCTGCCGGGAGCCGCCGGCCTCCCCCCCTCCCGCTGCTCAACAGTCGACAGGCAGCGAGAGGGGCTTACAATGTGCCGCTACGTTCCTGACCGCCACAGCTTTGGGGGCAGCCTTGGGGGAAGCGTCCCTCCCCCTCCCCTCTCGCTGACCAACAACCGACAGTTGGTGAGAGTAGATCCAAAGGGCGCTACAAGGGCGCTGTAAGCCATGGCCCCAGGAACACCCTCGGGGAGGGCTGCCCTGTGCCCCGCCTCCGCGGCAGGGTTCCCGGAGCTCCAGAGGGCCACAAAAAATGTCCTCGGGGGCCGCATACGGCCCCCGGGCCTGAGGTTCCCCATCCCTGAATTACAGCAACCAATGTAAATAATACAATTTAAATAAAACAAAGAAAATACAAACATCCTGGACTGGTTCTGGTTCATTAAGCTGTCACAGCTGGACTCGGAAGAGGCGGCGTAGGGATATTCTAAATAAATAAATCTAAATAAATAACACAGGCCTCAGGCTGCTTGCCACAGGCTAAGTACTTGCAAGCAGAGGAGAAACCAACAGCCCAGATTCCAAGACACTGAAAACTGGACAATTCTACCAACTATTTTGTCAGATTGCACAGAGAAGCCATTGAAATTCATAAACATCAGCACAACTTTAACAGAAAAGAAGAGAGTTTAAGAATGAATAAGGCTTGGCTTCCTGTCCTGAAAACCTCCAGACTAACAAAGACTACTGTTCACAATAGCCATCCGGATTAGTTTTGGATTTCACACATTAACAAATCACTTCAGGATACAATGGTTCCATATTAACATATCACACCCTCATTAGCACATTATCTTGATACTTACAGAACAATGATTAGCACATTACCTTTGATACTTTTTGCAGGACAATGATTCAGCTCAAACCCAACTCCTTTCTGACTATATATTACTCTTCCTACACACTTGACACTGAGAGACACTGGCCTTCAGTGTTACTCCTCTGAAGATGCCTGCCGCAGCTGCTGGCGAAACGTCAGGAAAGAAAATACCAAGACCACGGTCACACAGCCTGGATAACCTACAAGAACCAAAGCCCAGATGCTGTTCAGCTGCTGCTAGCAAGCTAGCAGGATCTTACCCACTTCCTCCCAGTATATGCTAAGTTTCCCAACAGGGCAAATAGCAGTCCTTGGGGCCATTTCAAGTTGGGAAAATGGGAGGGAGGACAGTGGGAGGGAAGCTTAAGCCCCCCACAGTCACACACAGTGGTCCTGCTCTGAATCAGGCCCCCATGTGCCTGGGAATTGCCTTCCAAGAACAGAACTCCCATACTGCGTCCATCAGTCAGGCCCAGGAACTATCCAGGAAAAGTGTATCATGTAGTAGGGCCCAGAATCTTGCAAAAATGGAGGGTACATATCACACACACTCAGAGTCTACATGAGTTGGAGTGTAGGTGTAGGCTTCTCTGTACAAATTCTGATGAAAGTGTGGAGGTTGAGATCAGGGCCAGCCAGTGTGATCATTTGCCCTCCTACCCCATTCCATGTGGTAATTACACTCTTCTTGCACTGGGATTGAGAGGAGAAGAATGGGGAGGGCTGGTTGTGTTGGTGTTTCAATGACATCTCCCATTCGCCATTCCTTATGAAACCAACGTTATTCTCAATGAAAGCAACTTATTTACAGTCCATGATCAGCCATCTTCATCTTTCTGTTCTTTTTAATCACAAAGGACACTATCATATAGGGTTTCCAACCTTCAGGTACAGCCTGGAGAGCTGCTGGAATTACATCTGATCTCTAGACTACAGGGATCAGTTTCCCTGGAGAAAATGGCAGATTCGGAGGGTGAGCTGTATGGCATTTTACATTCCAAGCCTCCCCAAACGTTGCCCTTCCCAGGTTCCATTTCCAAATCTCTATGAATTTCCCAACCTGGAACTGGCAACACTACGAACTGTGCTTATTCCACACACAGATCAGAATACAGTGCCTCCGTAGAAGCTTGTGTGATCCCCCTACCCCCATCAGGCTACCTTGTCTTAACTAGGCCATCTGCTCCAACATGCCTTATCATGAAACAGTGACAGTGCCATCCCCAGCAGAATTACACCCTTTGAAGTCCGTTGAGATCAGTGGGTATGACTCTCTTGAGGATAGCTTTGTGAACAGTTCACCTCCTTCCCAAGCTCCTAGACCAGGGTGGGGAACCTTTTTCCCATCAAGGGCCATTTGGATATTTATAACACCATTTGTGGGCCATACAAAATTATCAACTTAAAAATTAGCTGACCAAGCCCCAAGCAGGCAGCTGCTCCAGATGACCCCCCCACCCCGCGTGTGGGCAAGCAGGCAGGCATCCAACTGGTGGCGCACTCGCCCACCTGGTGGCACAGGATGGACTGTTGCACCATCTGGGTGTAGCCATCCAGCCACATGCCGGAGTTGCTCCTGCTCTGCATGGTTGGGGCCGGATTCTACAGCCGGCTCCTGCTACCTCCGCCTGCAGGGGTGAAATGAGGACACACTGGCTAAGAACTCCTCCCACCCCTGCGCATTCTGGCCCTGTCCCCTTTAACCCCTCTATTGTCGCCACTTCCGCCCCCAGCCCTCTTGTAGTATAGAGGGAATACATTTATCCATGGCCCTGGTGGGAAAGGGTTAACACAGTTTCTTGGGCAGCTCTAGCAGCTCCGTAGCTAATGACTCTTCTGCAAGGGGGGGGGAAAGGTTCCTTTTCTCAGCAAAACAAATTCACATCCGCCTTGAATAGAGGCTATTCCTGTCTGCGGGAGGGGGCGGATCACTAGTCTTAGATCCTTATGAGCTAGAGATCTGCCAGGACCCACGAAGGGTCAGACCAAATGATTTTGCGGGCCTTAAACGGCCCCCGGGCCTGACATTCTCCACCCCTGTCCTAGATGCAGACTCTTTTCTGCAGAAGCAGCAGTAGCATGTCGCTGCCGGTCTTGAAGGGACGTGGGGGACATTTGGGCCAATGAATACCTCAAGGTGGAGATGAGGCAGTGCATAGCCTGGCCAAGATGCTGAACATGCAGCCACACAATGAGGATGCGAGGAGTACATGAGCTCTTCCGGGATGGCTGTACCTGCTGCTTCAGAAGTGTGCACAGACCACTATTACACCTGAAGGCATATGCAAGCCTTTGTTGTCTTGAGATGTTATAGTGTAAAAACGTTAATGCAGATGTCTAAAAATATCACCAGTTTATAAGAATATAGAGTAAACTCACTCCAGTTTAAGTCTTTGACCAAGAGGGATATATACAAGCATTATAGCTGATTTGATTTCTTGGCTAAGCAGTTTAAACTAATTTGAAAAGTCATAGAAATGTGTATATATTACCTTCATGCAGGCAACACAGGGTCCCTGCAATACCCCAAAACCAGGCATGCTGGATTTTATCAACAAAGCCAAATGGGATGCATGGAATTCACTTGGCACCTTGCCACAGGTCAGTATGCCATTATTTGCAAATTAATCTTTATTTGAGGTTGCGGTCATGTGCGTGTAAATTTGTTGTATGTTACCTGAATATAATTAAGGCTTGACATGAAAAACAAAACAAAGCCCTGTTTTAATATTCTGATTATGTAGTTAGTGTGTATAATTGAATCTTCTGCTAATCTCAGGGAAGGGGTAAAAAACAATAGGGTACTGAGCTTCGTTTCTTGGCCAGTGGAAATTCTTCTGGTCCGTATGGGATGTCTCCTTCCTAGGATCATTTAATTTTTAAATATCCTATCAGTTGCCCCTCTGAATGTTTCAAAAATTATGCATAGTCTTTTTTCCCCCGTAGATGAAAATATGTCTTTTCGCAAATGCTTTTTTAAAAGTGATGGCTTTTCACTCATGTAATTTTTAACTTCTATCAAAGCTTAGGGAGAGAAGTATATTGTGTAAGCTCTTAATCTGCTTTGCAATTTCATCACCCTTTGGGAGTAGTCCACACTTAACTCTGACTGGATCATCTACTGTTTCAACTGGAACTTGTTTTTACTTGTGCTCTGTCTAATAACACACCTGTTTTAGATTGTTGGCCCTTTGGGCCTTACTTTGTTGTAACATCCCATTCCCTCTGCCCTTCTTCTGTTTGTTCCTGTCCTTCACACATGCACCCCTGAAGAAGTGAGCTCTGTCCTATGCAACTTTATGCCACTGTACAAGCAGTAAAAAGTTCCAGAGGCTAACACCCAAGCTGGATCCCATGGAAGGAGAGAGTAAAGAAGTCTTATTTTGCTATATTTACAAATATATTGGTAAAGCACAGATGGAGGTACTCCTACAGGGCAACACTTCTGCCACCCCACAACAAATCTCCAGAGAGAGATCTTGCACCTTCTAGGTGCTTCAGCAATAACTCCCAGCAGTAGCTCCTAATTCTCTTCCCATCTCTCTTTTCCAAATCTCTTTTAAACTGACTTCTTTTTACACAGGTCCAGGCACAACTTTGCAGGGGTGGGGGAATTTCTTCCACTTTCCAAATCAAACTGCTGGGCCAGTTCCATAAAAGCACATGATCGAGGGCGGGGGGGGGGGGGCGGTCCACAGCCCTCAGGAAGTATTAACAAGTTTACCATTCCTTTTGTCAAATAAGATAGACTGAGTCACAGTGATCAGAGGCCAAGCATGTAGGACAGAACCATTCACAAATTCTGGACAGAATCATTATCAAATTCCCAATGGAGCCCCTCCCCCCCTCCCAGCTCTTTACAATACTTTTGTTAATGTACCATAAGCCTTTTGGTTGTTTCTGAAGAGATGTGTCATTTGGTTTTGTTAAGACTGGAAAATTACTGCAACAATATCGTAGAATCATAGAGTTGGAAGGGGCCAGCCGGACTTTATGTTCCCTTGTATACATTTATGTGCAAAAGTTCACATCAAAGGCTCATCTAAAAATGTAATAGAAAGGCAAAGCTATAGTTTAATTTATAAAAGGAGTGCACTTTAACAGTCTATCAATAGAGTTACCAACAGAACAAAAAAGGGATCCTTGCTATGCCATTATTCTCTCTTGGGAGTATAAAATTGCGCTTCAAAAGCTTTCAGAAGTACTCAAGATGTCCCCGTGACATCAAATGAAATGTTGCCTGTTAGATCTTTTCTGAAACAGATAAATTTAATTCTGATGTTACATCATAAATAATTATAAATAATAAATGTTCATATACATGGCTTAAAGCGAAATGCCATTTACTTCTTGACCAGTTATTGGAAAATTCAAATTGCTAAGTAATACCTATAGCAACTGTATACATAATTATCTATAATACTGTATGTTATGTATATTTTTGCTTATTATGTTCTGAATTATAATTGATGTGAGTTGTTTTGGGAGATAATTTTTGTGTCAAACGTTAAGTGGGCAGCATTGTGTGGTAGTTAGAGTGTTGGACTAGGATCTGGAAGGCTCAGGCTCAAATACACACTCTGTCAGGAAGCTTGTTGGGTTACTCTCCTTCAGCCTGGCCTACCTCACAGCATTGTTGCGAGGATAAAATGGAAGAGGAGAGAACACTGTACACCATCCTGACCTCCTTGGAAGAAAAGGAGGATTAAAATGTACAAAATAAATAGATATAACTATCTAGTCATTGTGGATTTGGAATCCAGAATGTTCTTGAAGCACCAACTTTGGTATTGCTCACTTATGTAGCCAAAGCTGCATGCAGAAATATCCCTGCATATTTCTTCACACAACGCATAGTTAAACTGTGGAACTCTTTGCCCCAGAATATGGTGATGGCTGCCAACTTGGAAGGCTTTAAGAGGGAAGTGGACATGTTCATGGAGGAGAGGGCTATCCTTGGCTACTAGTCAAAATGGATACTAGTCATGATGCATACCTATTCTCCACTGAGGGAAGGGTATCTTCAAATCTGGGTGAAAGGATGTCTGCTTATTCCCTCTGGAGCTTGGCCAAGCAAGGTGGTGAACTCAGTAAGGGGATGGAGCCAACACGAGGCTTCAGAGACTCAGAGGGCTGGAGTCCCGCTTCTCTGGCCAGTTATACCCTATCCATTGAGTGGGTGGTGGTGGCTTCCAAAGAAAGGGGAGAAGAGGAAAGAAGTCAGCTTGCCAGGCAGTAACTTGGGGTGGCCTGGAAACTTCAAAACTCCCAGAAGAAAGAGCCTGGTGTCTTTCAAAGGCCGGGACAAACCTCCACAAGTAACACAAGTTACTACACAAGTAACAAAGAATTTCAGAAGATACATTTCTCAAAACCACAGCAGATATCATTATCCTTTCCACCCCTAAAGACATTTGGAAAAACGGGCTCAGGTTCTTAATGATGCTGAATTCCCCATTTTGTATTTTGTCTCTTCTTTCTAGGTGGCCTGCTGAGCCATCATTTGGTGTTCATTTCACATTCATTAAAGGCGTTTCTCATTACAGGAAAGTGCCAGACTGCAGTATGTGGATCTTGTGTCAGGCCTGATGTCTTCAGAAACTTCGAGTTATGTTAAAGAGACCCCTCCGGACAGCAAGTCTGGCTATGAAACGCTAGAAGTTTCTACCAAGGACAACATCACAAAGATAGTATTAAACCGCCCCAAAATGAAAAATGCAATCAACGTGAAGGTGATACAGTAACTTTTGGGTCCTCTATATTTTATCCTTCAGTTTGTAATTTAATGGGCTTTCCATGTAGTGCACTAATCCAGCACTGAGTCTAATTCGACGGGGGAGGGGGGAGGATGCTTGAACCTCTACCTCTTCCCCTCAAAACAAAAACCCCAACAGAAAAAAGCAAAAGAAAAACACCTCAGAACCTTTAGTAACTTGCTGCTTTAACAGAAGCAAGCTTTGTCTAATGAACTGAGTGAACATTACAAGCTGTTTCAGAAAATGGATGTCAGGTTCTCACACCCGTTGTGTCTGAGGTCCTCACACTGTGCAATTGCTCACCTCCACTTCAAATCATTGGCTGCTGCTGGCAGGACAGGAAAAGCACAGCATGAAGTGGGTACTTTGTAAAGCAGTCACATGGCTACTTTACTTTTGCTTTGCCCTCATCCCCCAAACCCAGCAAATCTCATTCTGACACAGTTAAAAGGATTGTATAAATTCTTTTTGTAAAGCCCCTGATCCTTTGTTAAGTGTCACCTTTCTCCCTAAATACAATTAGGGGAGAGTCAAAGCATGTATGCAGAGCCACGGAGAGCATAGCATAGTGTCCTGTGTGCTAAAGGACTTCCTGTCATATCAGCTGGAAATATCTCTGCATACCTGGATTTATTCTTTGGCTGCATACAGATGTACCTGGGAAGAGGAGTAGATTGCAGGTGTTTCTGCTGCAGGGTAGCTCTTTGCTGTAGTGATATGAGAATGCTATGCTCTTTGCCCTTCCTTCCGTGTTTCAAACAGGCTGCTTGCTATGTTTCTGTTTTGTCTTCACATTTTATCTGTTGATACCTTTTGTCTGCTCTTTGGGGGAGGTTTAAAATGCTTAAATTCTTTTACACTTTAAAAGCTGTTCCAAGAAACAAGATGCAGTAGCTTCATTACACAAGATCCAGCCTGTCAGCATTTTGAAAATCTGGCTTTTTCCTACTAGTCAAGGGGGGGGGGATTTTAGTTGAGCTCAGCCCAGGGAAGCAGAGGGTTTGTGCGTCCAAAATGTGGTCAGGGTGCTTTCATGGTGACATTGTTAAATCTATTTACTACTAAACATATGTCAAGAAGTTGAGGTCTCTCAATTTCTTGGATTTCATGATTTTTTTGGTTATTGAGATTTTAGACCAGAAAAATAAGTTTCCTTTTGAAAATTGCTTCTGTGGAGGGAGTAAGCCCCAGCTGGTGCTAGATAACCTTTCCCCTTTTTGGAATGCAAGGCCGTGCATTGCCATGGTAATTAAATGGTCAGCCATCATGACAATGTCCAGGTGCAGGTAGTTCTGCAGGCTTCCTCACCTGAACACATCTCTGAATGAGTCAGCAATTTCTGACCAAGTGATTAATTAACAGCTAAGTGCTTGCGTTTTCTCAATTGGCCTCTATGAGCTCATGCCACTGAGAAAACGAATATAAGGACAAACCAACCCTTGAGAAAACTATGCATGCTTTGGGGTACAGCAGGAGAGCTGTGCTGGCTGCATCACAACCCATTTGATTTTGGCCCTACGGGGAAACTCTGGTCAACTTGACCTGCTTGGAGAAACCTTTGGACAACCTTTTGAAACTCTTGAATGCTGGAAGCATCTTTGGAAGTTGGTAACTATAAACCTGATGTAAGAAACCTTTGCCAATCCTTTTGAACCAAAAAGGTTTTTGAATGTATTAGTTATGCTAAATAGTTTATTGTTTTCTTGCTTAACACTTCATGACTTTTCTTTCCTGTAAACCAGCTTGAATCTTATAAATAAATTGTTAGCCTTTAAATGGCTTGTGTCTGTGATTTTGGGATTCTAAGCCTAAATTCTAAGTGCCTTGTGTGAGTGTAAAACCACCTACCAAAAACCTAAGACATTTTGAAAGTGTAATCTTTCCCTGGCAGGCCTCTACCTTGCAGGGTAAGCGTTGCACTCAATTTTGGAGTGAGTTGGGAGAGGATTGCCCTTATCTTCCCCCTGGAGCTCAATCTTTTGAAAGGGCTGGTGGCAGCTACTCCTTGGACTTGGGGCGAAAGCCTGGAGTTCAAGGTTTTGTCTTTAGGAAAACATCTGACCAATCCAAAGCAGCCTCCAACTGGTGGAGACAGGTTGGGGAGCTCTTTGACAACATAGCCTTTCTGTAAATGAGAAGCCTTTGTCCTCTGGATCATGCCCCAAGTCTGTGATGCAGCAGAGTCTTTCGATTTTGGTGGCTAGCTAGTTACAATTATTCTTTCTATAGCATGATAATGTTGCTTGTTTTTCCTTTGTTATCCTCCTGTGCAGATGTATGAAGAAATTATGAAAGCACTTGAGAAAGCAGCAAAGGATGACTCTGTTATAACAGTACTGACAGGTACTTTCATTGTCTGTTCAGCCAAGTGTATTTTTCTTTGGCTTATATTTTCAACATATAATACATATCCCATTCCTTATGAAAAACAAGACAAGTTAAGTAGGTGTTGTTATTTATGCACAGTGATCTGCGGAACAGGTTGTCAGCCGCTACATTGATTTTTGTACTAGGCCTTGTAGAACTTCAAGCAGAATAGAAGGTTTGGATACAGCACATATAACTTAGTAAAAGCCTCTTTTTAACATTTTTAAATGCTCTTTCATTTATACAAGAACACTTACACAGGTGGAAAGCGACTGCAGGAGACAGGCCATTTTTCTTGAAAAAAATTGAATTTTGTAAAAAAAAAAATGAAACCAATACCTATTAGATCCATTTAGAGCTGATATTGTATTACTTATTATTACACTTCAAGAATATAAAATTGTCATGTACATTAGCACATGCAAGTATACTGTTTGGTGTATTTATGACTAAAAGTATAGTTTTGTTCAGACAATAACTATATATATATATGCCCAGTGTTAGATGTGTGGAGTAACATTTGGGTTGCCAGGTCCCTCTTTGCCACCGGCGGGAGATTTTGGGGGCGGAGCCTGAGGAGGGAGGGGTTTGGGGAGGGGCTTCAATGCCATAGAGTTCAATTGCCAAAGCGGCCGTTTTTCTCCAGGTGATCTGATCTCTATCGGCTGGAGATCAGTTGAATTAGCAGGAGATCTCCTGCTACTACCTGGCAGTTGGCAGCCCTAAGTAACATGGTGCTGTACTTAAGCATATCTTAGCTTTTGCCAATTGCGAAAATAGAAAAAAGAGTTGATGATGGAAATATCAATATTAAAAAAGGAGTTGAATACAGTCCCCTCCAGTCAGTGTTATCCAGAAACACAAAAAGCTCCATTTTTAGGAACAGCTTCAAAAATAAATATATTATCTAATTCTAAATATGGCCACAAATGTTCCATTACACCACATAATGATGCAGTCTGGACATGTTTCTAGATACCTGGGGAGAGCCCCAGATTTGCAAACAGGCAGACAGACAAATAGGGAGGCTTGAATTTTTCCTGAAATGGAGAATGGTGATCGAGATCTCCTGAAGTCTTGCAAGGTCACAGTCCCCATGTGAAGTTGCCTAGCAACCAAGGCCTTGGAGCCTCAGCCTAGGAAATTCCAGCAGCAGTGGCTAGGGAAGGAACACAAAGTGGTGGACAGGTTAAAGCAGAGAAAAGATTAGGATGAAAAAGAGAGTGGAAAACTGGGGAGGAGAGGAAAGGTTGGGGGAAAGGGGTCAGTGAAAGGGGAAGAGTGGTTAGAAGAAGGGAGGAATGGGAAATGGTTGGGGAGGTTGAAAAGAAAAAGAGAGGAAAACAGGTAGGGTTGCCAGCTGTGGGTTGGGAACTACCTGGAGATTTTGGGGGTGGAGCCTGAGGAGGGCAGAGTTTGGGAAGGGGAGGTATAATGTCATAGAGTCCATCTTCCAAAGCGGCCATTTTCTCCAGGTGAACTGATCTCTTTTGTCTGGAGATCATTTGTAATAGCAGGAGATCTCCAGCCATCGCCTGGAAGTTGGCAACCCTAATAATAGGGTGGGTGGGCAGACACAAGCCTGCAAAGAGAGAGTGTAAAACCTGCGGTTGGGGGAGAACCTGGGGAGGGAAAACAGAGAGGAAAATGGGGTGACAGTGGAGAAAAGCCTACAAAGAGTGAGAGAGCAGGAAATGGGAGGGCTGGGGGGAAAGAGAGGAAGGAGAAGAAAATGGGGATGAATTAAAACCCTACAAATATTGTAAGTTGTATAGTGAGAAAAGTCTTGAGAAAGGGGTTATGGGGGAAAGGAGGGTGGAGAAAAATCTAGGAAGAGAGAAGTAATAAAAAACACTGAACGGGGAAAGCTAGAAAAGAGAGGGTGAAATGGGAGGGAGAGAAGCCTGGAAAATGAGAGTAGAAAAGCAGTGAGGAGAGAAAACCCTTGAGCGAAAGAGAGAGGGAAAGGAGGGCAGCCTGAAAAGAGACAGAGAGTGGGAGCCAGTGTGGAGGGATGGGATTTCCCTCCCCATTTAATTTTTTGCATCCCCAGCTTGAATATTTATAATGAAGGCTAAGAAGGTTGAAAGTGCTTTGCAAGAGGTCTAGTTTCCCCAACGTGTCTGTACCTTTGCCCACCTGACAGCTTGCAAAATTATATATTTTCTTATATAGTTTTTAATGTAGCTAAATGTAGTATAATGTAGCTGAGCCAATTCCCCCTCCCTTAGGATTGCGCTATTAGTAGGTTTTTTTAAAAAAATTCTTTGAGTCAAAATGGGTCTTGAGTCCTGCTGACTTCAATGAAGAAAGGAAGCATGTGCGTAAACATCTCTCATCTGACATCAAAAGTGCAGACCTTTTGCTGTATTGTGTCAGTAATAAACTGAATGTTCAGTTTAAACAGCTCCTGCAAACATTATTTGGTTATTTTCCATTTGACTGTTTCACATGATCAGAATTCTTGATATGTGTTTGTCTGCAGGAAGTGGAGATTACTACTGTAGTGGAAACGACCTGAACAACTTTGCCAATGTCTCAGCAGGTGGAATAAAGGAAATGGCAGATAGTGGTGCAGAGCTGCTCAAGTAAGCCTTGTTTCAAATTATGTTGACCTGCACAGGAGACATCATAAAGTGTGTGGCAGGAGAGAAAGAAAGCAGTACTAAGATTTTAAGAATTAAGACATGAAATCTGTAGCCTGATTTTTAAAAGGTAAAGGTCCCCTGTGCAAGCACCAGGTCATTCCTGACCCATGGGGTGATGTCACATCCCGACGTTTCCTAGGCAGACTTTGTTTACGGGGTGGTTTGCCAGTGCCTTCCCCAGTCATCTTCCCTTTATCCCCAGCAAGCTGGGTACTCATTTGAGTCAACCTTGAGCCGGCTACCTGAAACCGACTTCCATCGGGATCGAACTCAGGTCGTGAGCAGAGCTTGGACTTCAGTACTGCAGCTTACCACTCTGTACCACGAGGCTCACTAGCCTAATTTTTGCTTAGATTTAATTCTCACTGAGTTCAGTGAGTTTACCCCCAAATAAGCATGCATATGATTGCAGGTAAAAATGACTTTTCAGTATCAGAATCCAGTGCCTTAGTCTTAGGAACAAAATTAACATATGTATTTTAAGTAAATACATTTTAAAAAATGGCCCGGAATAATACAATTTATATTACAGATGATTTCTGAAGATGGGAGAGTTTTTCATTCCCCTGTTCAGGGCAAGGAGTGGGAGGTCTCTACTTTAATCATTACTAATAAAAATCATTATTAATCATTACGAATAAAAAGCCGTGACCTGAATAGCCCCAGGCTACCCTGATCTCGTTAGAGCTCAGAAGCTAAGCAGGGTCGGTCCTGGTTACTGTTTGGATGGGCAACCTCCAAGAAACACCAGGGTCATGCATGACACAGAAGCAGACAATGGCAAACCACCCTCCGAACATCTCTTGCCTTGAATACCCTATAGGATCGCCATAAGTAAGCTGTGACTTGACGGCACGCACATACACACACACACAATAAAAAGACAGTTAAGAAGAACCTTCTAAATCTGTGTGAAAAAGGGATCTCAGACCAGGTGAGACCTATGCTCTGTAGACATGCCCTTGGGGATGAAACATGCTCTTAGTTAAGATGTTGATGATGGTCATCATCATTAACAACAACATAATCTAACTAACATTTCATCAGATATTATGCTGTTATTCAAGAGCTGAAAAATGCAGGACTAAGGGAACTTCCCTATGACCAGTGCTCTGGATCAGTGTGCTGATCACTCTCGATCCATGTGTTTTCTGGCAAGGAGGGAATCTTCTTGATGATCTCTCCTAATCCAGGCAGTGGAGCTTCCATCTCCCCACATCAGGAACTACCTATTTTATGAGGTGTTTCCTGTTTGTGCTACCATCACTGACTTCAACCACCCTAAAGGGGTAGGGAGAAACCAAGACTGTGAATCCACAGCACTCATGGAAACCAGTGGCCTAGGATAGCCAATAGTAGCTGCTGCCCAATCACTGGATTTGGGCTTTCAGATGCACACATCACACTGATTGAGAGGAGCAAAAATTTGCACTCAACTGCATCTTAAAACGTCTCTATTTGTGCAATTCTGCCCAAAGTATTATGTTTGTAATTTATTTACTCTTACAGGCTGCCTTTTCGTAATTAATTTTACAAGGCAAGGTAGCCATATATTTTTGCTCGTTTCAAAGTGTTGTTTTAGCGAAAAAACGTTAAAATAATTAACAGAAATGAAAGGGGGCAGCCGGCTCCATTCTGAGACCATTACAATCACCGCTGAAACTGACCAGAGAGGAAGCCTATGAGGCATGGATGGGAGGGACAGCCGGCTCTGTTCCTGAGATCATTACGCTCGCTACCAAAACTGACCAAAATGGCTTCTCTGGGAGGTGTTGGATGAGGCAGGGACAAGCGAGAATGGACAGGGAAGAGAAACCCCGAAGTTAAGACTATTCACAGAAATTGCCTCGATTAGCTTCGCTTTTGGATCGAGACAATATTTAAAATAGTGCGAAAACATGAAAACACAGGACAAGTTCGCGGAGGCTGCGAAGCGACTTCTGAAGGTTGGATAAATCACGAATAATCCAAAGAAAGCCCTGAAGCAGTCCCAAGGTGATCGGTAGGCTAAGTAACCAAGCATGAATGGCCACTATGCTTGAGAATGAGAAGATCTATTACTGATAAGTGGAATAGGAAACATTCAGAACTTGGAAGGCGATTTCTGTCACTCTTGTCACTTCCACCCTCCCACTTTGCTCCTGTATGCTGTTCATGAGGGTTCTCTGGCACACACACCCCAGCAAATGGAGGGAGCTAAGGGGCAAACTACACATTAAGGTTTTTAACGAACTGGGTCTACTGCGGGAAATGACTTAAAAAATAAAGGAGAGCCAAAACAGGCTCAAAACTCTATCGTGGGAAGGGGGGCTCTTGCCTTCCCCCTCAAGCCCTTTTCCAATGCAGGAAAGGTGCTGAGAGGAGTTGTTAGCAGCAAAACTAGGGAAATAACTCCCTCCTGGTGCTGTTTCAGCAGAGGAAAATGGCTTGGGTGGGAAGGCAGGAGCTTTTCTTCCCCCTACAGCACTGTTCCACCCCATTTGGACTCATTCATTTTTTAAAAGCCATTTCCCACAGCTGCTGTATGCTGCGGGAACCCTGAGTTGGGTTCAGGGAATCCAGACCCAAGTTGTTCAAAACCCAAACATGTAGGTTGGCCCTTAGTGAGCTGCAGAAGGAAAGGAAACTGGAAAAGTTCCACTCTGCTGCACCAGCAGATCTTTTTAGATACTGGCACTGTCCATAGTTTTTATGATTCATGTAAAGAATGGGTACTAAGGAAGAATATTCATACAAGACAAAAAGGAATAGAAAAGTTTAGCATTTGCATTGGGTATTTTCAAATTATTTGGCACTGTTCATTTAGGGATGATGGAATGTCCCAATTATTACATTGTGTGGCATTATTCCAGTTTGTTGTGATAAGGGTCAAATTACTGGCAGTGAGGAAGATGATTTCGTTGCCACACAATCAAATTCTGTTCCTGTCTCTTTTCAGAAACTTTGTCAAGCATTTTATTGATTTTCCTAAGCCATTAATTGCTGTGGTGAATGGGCCAGCTGTTGGAATCTCTGTAACTGTCCTTGGGCTTTTTGACATGGTGTATGCTACTGACAGGGTAAGTCATAACTGCACAACAAACTTAAACTGATTGTCATTTACCGTTCCCAAAGAGCTTGTCGTTCTAGGGATACAAGGAGAGATTGCTGTGGGGAGTATGGCGGGGGGGTGCCTATACCTGAGATGCAGTAGTTCTTCTGCCAGGTTCCCCTCCCGCCATTCTATAGGGTTAATTAAGAACATAAGAAAAGCCATGCTGGATCAGACCAAGGCCTATCAAGTCCAGCAGTCTGTTCACACAGTGGCCAACCAGATGCCTCTAGGAAGCCCACAAACATGACAACTGCAGCAGCATCCTTCCTGTGTTCCACAGCACCTAATATATTAGGCATGCTCCTCTGATCCTGGAGAGAATAGGTATGCATCATGACTAGTACCCATTTTGACTAGTAGCCATGGATAGCCCTCTCCTTCATGAACATGTCCATTCCCCTCTTAAAGCCTTCCAAGTTGGCAGCCATCTTTTGCACTATTGTTTCCCAATATGAAGCCTTCATAGAAAGAGAAGTTACTTTATGGCTGTATGTGTTTATTTAGTTTGTAGATTGCCTTTCGTTCCTGAGGGAACTTCAAGGCAGTTGTCAGCATCGAACAGTAATAAACTACAGTAGAACTCATTAAAAAAAAACTAGGATGGGTGCTTAGCTATCCTGCCTGCTGGTACAAAATGTAACCATTACAAATTATGCCTGAAAAAGGCTCCTTTACAAGCTTATATAATAATAATAATAATTTATTAATACTAAAGATGCCAATACAGGTATTGTATTGTTGTTGTTGTATTAATACGGTCACTAACCAGCAAAAACAAACAACCAATCAAGCAAACAACAACAGCCACAATAGATAATATGAAAACCATAACAACAGCTACTACTGCTACTACAAATAATCTAAACCTAAATATTACATATTATGTGTATGAGTGAAATTTATATAAACATCGTATAACTTGGTGTGACCCCCTTAATATTTTGAGCAATAAAGTATTTCTGTTCATCTGAATGGCTTCTATGCAGTAACACATTGGGACTGCGCAGGCGCAGGCCAGCCACGGATAAGATTTGTCAGCTTCTAGCAAAATCTAAAAGAGAGAGTTCCCCCTCCCCTTGGGGCATGCAATCTGCCCGCCCACGGTCACATGACCCAAGGGGGAGGGAGCACTCTTCCCTCCAGTTCTCTTTCTGCCGCCATGGAGAGAGAACGTGTCAGCACCTCTCTCTAGCCATGGAGCCCAAAAAAGCTTCACTTTTCAAAAAGTGTTCTGTGTGTGGTACTAAAATGGCTAAGAATGATACCCACACTGAATGCCTTCTTTGTTTGGGCGAAGCCCACATTCCGGCTGCTTGTAAGAACTGTTCTAAACTTACAAATAAAGCCTTGAGGGTTCGTTCCACTCGACTACTTTCTCACCTCTACAAAGAATCACTTCGTCCACAAGGTCGTTCTGCTGAACCTGGTACTTCGACTGGTAATTCCCAGTCTGAGGCGGGACCCACTATAAAGAAAAAGTTTGGCGCTTCTAAAAAGCCTTCCTCAGTAGTTATTCGGCCAGCAAAATTTATCGCTCCGGTCTCTCAAGATGGCCACGACCGCGGTTCACCGCACCATGCTTCCCGCTCAAAGTCGCCTCGGCGTCATTCACCTTCAAAATCACCGAAGCCCCTTCGACGCCGATCGCCTTCAGCGTCTCCTCGACGCCGTTCCCAAGACAAGTCGCCGCGTTCGCCTCGTCTGCTCGGGTTGCAAGCCCCTGACAAATCTGCGCAGCAGTCTATTGTCATTGAGGATTCACCTCCTCGTTCCCTGGCTACCCCCTCGGCTCCAGTCCCGAGCAGGGCCCAGGAAGACTCGGCTGAGTTTAAGTGGCACCTCCTTCATCTGTACAAAGATGTCCCTCCGGTGCTTTCCGAAGTCCCCAGGGCCCGATGATAAAGGGCCTGGGACACAGCCTGCAGAGATCCAGGTCGGTGCCATCCAAATGCCTCAACCCGCGACTGCCCTTCAGGACTCCCAACAATCGGTCGAAAAGACCCAAGCTGAGTCTCCGAAGGGTTCGTCTCATCTGGAGCCCGGGCAACGACCTTGGCACCGATCACTCTCTGCGCCACTCTCACTCCCCGGCTTCATCCGATACAGCTCGACGTCGATCACTTTCGGCTCGTCGTTCTACCTGTCGGAGTCGATCTCCCTCTCAGTGCCGAGCTGATCGTCGGAGTCGTTCCGCGTCCCGTCGGAGCCGATCTCCTCGACACCGAACCGGTCGTCGAAGTCGATCTTCTTCTCGATGCTGAACCAGTCGTCGAAGTCAATCTTCTTCTCGACGCCGACCCAGTCCTCGAAGTCGATCTTCCTCTCGACGTCGACCCAGCCATTGGAGTCGATCTTCCTCTCGACGTCGACCCAGCCGTTGGAGTCGAACCTTCATTCGAGGACACTGTTGGGGACTAAACCGATTTCTCCCACGGGAGATGTCCGTTTATATGCGGAGCAACTTATCCGCATGGCGAAAGCCCTCAAAATTGAGTTTAAGCCGGAGGATTCCGACCCTATTGATGATATCATGGATATCCTCCATAACCCTGATGTAGGTCCAGTAGCTCTTCCTATGATTAAGAGCATCCTGGAAGTGATCCATACCAACTGGGCTAAACCAGCTTCGGTACCCTCTTCCACCAGACGTGTAGAGAATCTCTACAAGATTCGCAGGGAAGGTGGAGAATTCCTTTATCAGCATCCCTCTCCCAATTCAGTTATTGTTGAGTCCTTGCCTGGTAAATATAGGTCTGGAGCACACTCGTCCCCACAGGACAAGGAAGGCTGTAAATTAGACATCCTTGCCAGGAAAGTTTACACTTCCTCATTTGTGGGCCTCCGCATAGCCAATTTCCTTGCCGTTATTGCCAGGTACCAATACGCCCATTGGGATCGTATTTCCCCCCAAATCTCCACCCTTCCGGATGACCAACGGCCTTCGGCTATGGCCATTCAGGCTGAAGGCATGTCGTTAGCACGCCAACAACTCACGGCTGCTCGCCATGTGGCAGACTCCTCTAGCAAGGCCATTGCTTCGGCTGTAGTTATCCGTAGGCATGCCGGGCTGCGACAATCAGCTCTCCCCTTTGACACCCGAGCCCGTATTGAGAACCTCCCTTTTGAAGGGACGTCCTTATTCAGCGACCAAACTGATATTTTCTTGGATCGCTTGAAGAAAAACAAATGCTAAGTTGCTAGGGGTTGCTCCCCCAGCTCCTACCTTAAAACGGTGTTATTTTGGTCGTCAGACCAATCAGCCTTCCCGCCCTTACCGTTTCCAGGGTTCTTTCCATCAGTCCTCCTTCCGCCTGTCCTTTTCCCGCCCGCAGCAAGACAGGAAATTTCCACCCAAACCGAGGGCCCGCAGAGGCCCCAGGGGTTCTCCAGGCCACTTTAACAAGCAGAAGCAGGCATGGCTAGTCATGTCTACTTGTTTTCTTGATCGCCTCTTGGTTTGCTATTACCACTCTTGGTTTGCTATTACCACTGATGTTTGGGTTCTCAAGATAATAAATGTTGGTTACTTTATAGAATTTGATACTTTGCCTCCATACAGGCCTGCGGGCCACGTCCACCCGCCGGCTCCTGAATTACTTGTACAAGAGGTTGACACTCTTCTTTCCAAGGGGGCCGTTTCTGAGATCCCACCTTCAGATCAACGGCATGGGTTTTACTCCCGCTTCTTTCTTGTTGATAAAAAGGGGGGAGGAAAACGCCCTATCCTGGATCTCCAGGATCTGAATGTTTTTGTTAAGACCAGGAAGTTCCGTATGCTTTCGCTTCTGGAAGTCCTTCCCCTCCTGGATTCACATATGTGGTTTGTGGTGTTAGATCTCCACGATGCCTATTTCCATATTGCTATTCACAAAGAGTGTCGCCAGTACCTGAGGTTTGAATGCAATGGGAAATGTTATCAATACAACATGCTGCCTTTCGGGTTGTCCACAGCTCCCAGGACATTCATGAAATGCCTTGCAGTGGTAGTAGCCCATCTAACCCTGAAGGGTTGCGTGATATTTCCCTACCTTGACGACTGGCTGGTAGTGGGTCAGTCACAGTCAGAATTGTCCATACAAGTGGATCTTATCCTTTCAGTCCTCCACAACCTGGGTCTTTTAGTTAATTTTTCCAAATCTAAACTCGTACCCGCACAGGTTCAGACCTTGGAGCACAGATTGATGCTGCTCAAGCTAGAGCCTTCCTTCCTGTGCAAAGGGCCCGAGCCATCCAAAAAATGGTGGCTCGGTTTACGCAAAAACGATTTCAAACGGCCCTTGGTATACAGAAGTTGTTAGGCCTCATGGCCTCTACTACGGCTGTAGTGGAGTTTGCACGTCTCCGTATGCGCCCGCTTCAAAATTGGTTCCTCCGGGCGTTTAGGCTTAATGTCGATCCCCAACACAAACGCCTTTCCATCCCTAGACATGTCATTTCTTCCTTGCAATGGTGGGCACACAATGTCAACATCCTTTCAGGTGTCCCCTTCCATCATCCTTCTCCCCAGGGATTCCTTTACACGGATGCTTCCCTATCAGGATGGGGGGCCCATTGTGGTAATCTTACGGCCCGGGGTACCTGGTCTCCCTTAGAATCCCGGTTGCATATTAACTTGTTGGAGCTGCGTGCCATCCGTCTCGCTCTGTCTTCATTCGCAGGGCACCTAGACGGACAGCATATTCAGATCACCACAGACAGCTCTACCGCCCAGTTCTATCTAAACAAACAGGGTGGCACAGGGTCCGTTTCGCTATCCAAGGAAGCCAGCGACATCTGGGAATGGGCCATAGCTCACCCGCTACTCTTTTAGCAATTCACATTACGGGCAAGAACAACACCTTAGCAGATGCTCTGAGCCGACTTCCCAATCAAGCGCACAAGCTCACCCTAAGCAGCGAGTGCCTCCATCAGATATTCCGCCTTTGGGGTTACCCTCAAGTAGACCTTTTTGCCACATACCTCAACTCAGTGTGTCCCAGGTTCTGTTCGAGGGCGGGAGTTGGTCCGGGCTCAATGGGAGATGCCTTCCAGGCAATTTGGAATGGGGCCCTGTTTTATCTTTTTTCCCCATTCCCCCTGCTCCACAGGGCACTGGCCAAAGTGAACTACGACAAGACAGATGCCATCATTGTCACTCCGTTTTGGCCCAGGAGGTTGTGGTTCGCAGTGCTCATGTCACTTGCACAAGGGAATTACATTCTTCTACCGAAGGATCCCTCTCACTTCTCCCTGGATCTGCAGCTTGCAGCCTGGAGGGTAATGCCCCAGGGCAGTGGTCTGACAGGGTAGCTAAGGTTCTGCTATACTCACTTAGGTCTTCCACACGGCGGTCTTATGACGCTAAATGGAGACACTTCTCTGATTGGGCTAAAGTTATTAATGTTTCACCAATCAACTGCCCACTGGCTGTTGTATTTGATTACCTTCTATCTCTAAAAGATGCTGGTTTATCTAATTCTTCAATTAAAGTTTATTTAGCCGCAATATCGGCTTTTCACCCAGATATTGACTCCTTCTCAGTTTTTTCTCACCCCCCTTCCAAAAAGTTTTTGAAGGGTCTCAATAAATTGTATCCTCCCGTTACTCCACCAGTTCGCCAGTGGAGTCTCTCCTTGGTCCTGTCACAGCTCATGAAACCTCCGTTTGAGCCGTTAGCTACCTGTGAATTAGCCCTCCTATCCTTTAAGGTGGCCTTTTCGGTCGCCATTACCTCGGCAAGGAGGGTGAGCGACATCTCAGCACTCTCCCACTCCCCTCCTTATACTCAGTTCCACTCGGATAGGGTGGTATTGAAACCCAAGATTTCCTTTTTACCTAAGGTTGTCTCAGCCTTCCACCTTACACAGGACATTGTCCTTCCCGTTTTTTCCCCTCACCCACCCTCTGATGCTGATAGAGCATTACATTCCCTTGATGTCCGCAGAGCCCTTCTTTTTTACATTAAAAGGTCTCAGGACTTCCATAAAGATGACAACCTTTTTGTTTGCTTCGGCGGACACCGCAAGGGTCGTCGTGCTTCTCCTCAGACCCTCTCGAGGTAGATCACGTCAACCATCAAAATGGCATATGAGTTTGCTCACCAGGAGTGCCCTCCTATGATCAAAGCGCATTCTACCAGAACGTATGCGGCTTCCATCGCCTTTTCCTCTAAGATAGATCTCCGGGACATCTGTAAGGCTGGTCCACCTGGTCCACGCCCTCTACGTTTATGAAACACTATGCTATGGATGTGGACTCGGCAAGAGATGCAGCCGTGGGACGTGCCCTATTGCAGTCTTTATTTCTGTGACTGTCCCACACCCTCCGTCCTGGTAAGCGAGCTCGCTACTCTCCCAATGTGGGACTGCATAGAAGCCATTCAGATGAAAAACAGAGTTTCACTTACCTGTAACTATTGTTCATCTGATGGATCTTCTATGCAGTAACACATTCCCTCCCTCCTTCCCCGCTGTGGGACCGTTCCGATGGCCTGGCCTAATGGTCGGTTCCGTGGTGGCAGGTTGGAGAACTGGAAGGGTGCTCCCTCCCCCTTGGGTCATGTGGCAGTGGGCGGGGAGATTGCATGCCCCAAGGGGAGGGGGAGCTCTCTCTTTTAGATTTTGCTAGAAGCTGACAAATCTTATCAGTGGCTGGCCTGCGCAGTCCCAATGTGTTACTGCATAGAAGATCCATCAGATGAACAACAGTTACAGGTAAGTGAAACTCTGTTTTTACTCTTATCCTGTCAGGGTACGACGTATTTTAATAGCTGCAGCACAGAATTTAGGAGTCAAGAATGTAAACTGTGATTTTTCATCAGTTAAGAGCTTCTTAGCCAGAAGCTCATCTGGTTGGTCAGGGCAAGTGTTAATCAAAGGGGAAAGAAACTTTGTGCGGACTTCTTGGTAGAATGAGCAGTGTATCAAGACATGTTTTGAAGTTTCTATATCCCCTGACCCACAAGGGCAAAGCCTTTCTGCTATAGGGGCCTTCTTATATCTTCCCTCCAATACCGCCGAAGGTAAGACCTGGCACCTAGCAAGGGTGAAAGCTTTCCTATGATTGATAAGTTCTAATTTGGAAAGATATGGTGCGGGGGAGACTATGTACCTAGATTTTTCAGGTGATAGGAAAAGGTGATCTCCCGAGAACTGCCTGACGTTCTATGTCATTCACCCTTTGCTTCAGAAGGCATATTGCCTGATCTTGACCCTGCTCCAACAAGGCAAATGGAGAGAAGCCCAGCCTTTCTATTTTGTTGTAAACTGCCTTAAGCCATAAGGACTGGAAGTTGTCCTGCAAGATCAAAGGCAACAGGCCTTGAGGGTTAAGATTTAATTTGAGCTCTACGAGCTGATCAATGAGTCAGTGACCTGGAGTCTCTTCCATCACTGCCCTCTTTGCGCTCCCTTCTTCCACTCCAGGCTGTTGGGCAAATGATTTCTATGAGAATGGGGTGGGGGGTCCTCAGCTTGCCTCTTCTGTTGTTCCTCTGGGACTGCAAGCTGGAACTGGGAAGAAAGGTACTGCATTCAGAGATCCAATATAATCCTGGTTAAATCAAAATGAGCATGAACCTAGCTTCTGCTAGGCTAAGACTTGTGCTCAGCACATCCTCCGTCACCCTTCCCTTCTCACACAAGAGCACAATGAAGGAATTTGGTGTTTAACACTAAGGTTATTTATTCATGGGAGTTTTACCTGAGGTTTGTTGCTGGCTGGACCCACACTTTCCTTTTGGGAGTCTATGCACCAATAGTCTTCACGCTCAAATAAGTCCCCGCCCCTTTAAATGCTGCTTTTTAATTGGCTTACTTGTAGTGCTTACTGTGAGAGAAAATTCCCCCCAACCCAACTGCCGCATAAAAAAGCATTTTAAGAACAACAACAACAAAGGAGCAATCTGAAAGGGGTGGGGGTGGGGAGAAATCCAAGCCTCATTTTTAAAAAGCCTGCTCAGAAAGGGCTCCCAGGAAACATTTGAATCCCCACCTCTTTACATGCTGCTTTGTAATTGGCTGTAAGAGAAACCAAGCTTGCATGTCCCAGGCTTTACCTTATGCATGGGGATTTCACCTGAGCTGAGCCTAGAGATGGAAGAATCGGGTTAATAGAGGAACAGGAAGTCCCAGGATTTATTAGGGCTGGCAGCGAGGTCATCTCTAATGGATGGAAAACTCATGTATAACTCCAAGGAACAACTGAGACAGACTGAGGGTGAACATGAGTGAAAGTACCCATGCATAAATGACTTAACTCTGGTTAACCATAACATACAAACACAGGAGGGCAGCATAACAGGAGTTAGTTTTATCCATGCAATCTGAGATTCCCAACCAGGGTGTAGTCCTGGTTTAAGTTCCCAGTTAGCAGAAGGAAAACTAACCCTGGTTAAGTGATGCTCCTGTATTCATACATTACAACTGACCAGAGTTCTTCATAACCCACCATTCCTTCACCATGCTCTGCAGAAGAAGGGAGGAGGGAGAAGGCAGCACTTGTCCGATAATCCTGGTTCATGCACACTTTTATATAACTGTGGTTTACTGGATGTCTGAATGCTGCCAGAATATAGCTTCTCCATTGTCTGGTTTGCATTGGTTTTCTCCTAGCTGCTGAAGCTCAGTTAAGCGGAGGATTTCCATGAGGTGTAGGTATAAAATGTTTTGATTACATGTCCGATTAGAAATGTTGTAGTAGTACAGTTACACTGCTATATGAGAGGTTGTCTTCTATTATTTGCAAATTCAGTACATTTAGGATATAAAATACCTCTTAGTCAAGCAAGTTGTTTGACCTAAAATGGCTTCAGAACTATTGCAAAGACTTAAAAGATGTATTGGCATTGATTTCACATGAGCTGTGTCATGCATGCGAAGCACTTGGACTTTACTATGTTAATTATATATCCAAAGCGACCTTTGGCCTTATTGTGGATAACTTGGGAATCATTAACTGTTTCTGAGAAGTCAAGGTGGGCCTCAGTTATCCTTTGTATTCCATAAAAGTCACAAAACATGACTTTTGTCTCCAGAGCCATGCATGTCGCCTAACTGCATTTAAAAGCCCTCTAAGGCAATTGTCATTATTACCTGAGGTTTATAAAGCCTCCATCTGAAAAAAAAACAAATTACTGTTTCGGGTCTTCATGTTAAATGAAGAATCTACTTTTTTTCTTTTTACACAGGCTACGTTTCACACTCCCTTTAGCAATCTGGGTCAGAGTCCAGAAGGATGTTCCTCATATGTATTTCCAAAAATTATGGGCTTAGCAAAGGTGAGATCCTGTTAAAATTCAGGATTCTGTATGATATGTTTCTGTTCTGTAGCTGTCCAGGCTCATTCGTTCATAAGAAAAACTAATCGATGGTTTATTTTTTAAAAAGCATTTCCTGATTTTGCTCAGACAGATTTGTTAAATGTAACTCCCCCTGCTGCCGCCCAGGTTCCCCAATATTCCACATACAAATATTTGAACATGAAGTCTCTATAACGTTCCTAGGAACCTTCATAAGTTGGGGGAATAGCTTACCACTGCAGTGGCATCTCCCCCATTCCCCTACTCAGAACATCTGAAGAGCTAGTGAAAGGAACCAAGCTATATAGCCGCAAGCACAGTATTGTGAGGATGAATGCTTTCTAGGTTTGTGCTGAGTTGGATATGGAAGCTACCTTAAAGCTCACAGACCAATCATTTTTTGTGCTATCTATAACACTCTTGGTATGCTACTTGCTTAGAGTTGACAGCTCCAGGTTGGGAAATACCTAAAGATTTTGGGGGCGGAGCCTGAAGAGGGTGGGGTTTGGAGAGGGGAGGGGCTTCAGTGCCATAGAGTCCAATTGCCAAAGCGGCCATTTTCTCCAGGGGAACTGATCTCTGCCACCTGGAGATCAGTTGTAATAGCGGGAGATTTCCAGCCACCACCTGGAGGTTGACAACCCTATACATGCTAGCTTAGGCGGGTAGATGATGGCTATTTGTTTAGTATATTTATATTCCACCTTTCTCAGCTAACAATACACAGAGGAAAAAACAAAACAGAATGAACAAGGGAGGGAGGGTAGGCTTCCCATTGCCAGGCAGATATTCAGTCTTCTAGCTGAAATGTTCAGCACTAGGCTCTGACCCTAAGAGCCCTGCATCCCGCATCTCTGGGCATGCCCAGGCCTTACATATCTGTGTGTTGACAGGAGAACAAACTCAGCAAGATGTTACTCAGCTGCTGCTAACCAGCCGGATCTTCTCCAGTTCCTCCCCTTATTTTGTCTACTTTCTTTAGCACAAAATGGCCTTCCTGCCTCATAGCACAGGTAGCATACCAAGTGTGTTATAGCCAAAAATGTTGTCTGAGACTTCGTATGTCTCGATTCAGATGTAGTGGCAAACCATGGATTGCCATCATGTGAATGAGCCTCCTGGAGACACTTGACCGTTTCCTCCATCTTCATACCCTTTGCAAATGGCCAGATAATTAGAACCTCCTGGGTTTGTGGCAAACTATAATTTGCTGTCACACCTGAACTGGTTTACACTTTCCCTTCAAACAGGGCCAGTTTACTGCCTGAGTGACCCAGTTAGTTGGGGCACCAAATTGGAAGGGGGTGCCACCTGGAAGGAGGTGACAGGTATTGCTTGTGCTGTCTGTCGTCTCCCAGGCCTGGTCCAAAGCAAACTGCAGTCCATGGGAGAAGTCACACCTTCCCTTTCCACTGATGCCGTGGCTGCCCAGCTCCAAGGACTCATAGACGCTCTCTGTAGTGCCTTGGAGCTGGGTCTGCCTAGATGTGGAGGGCTGGCATGCTCCCTTTAAATTTTTGCTGATGCTGCCCAACTGCAAAGGAGGAGGGATATTCCCCCACCACATTTGTGGCACTGCCATCCAGCTCCAGGACAGGCTGATTTGGAGACAGGCAGCAACGGCACATGTGTGTGGAAGTATGTGCATCCTCTTGTGCTGTGCTCTCTCCCCCCCCAAAAAAAAAAAATTAGGGGGCAAAAAAAGTTAAACCAACCTTGCTTTTTAATCAGGTTTCCAAACATTTTAATCCTGATTTAGAATCCTGGACTGCAAGAAAAATGCAGGCTGTAGTTTGCCAGCTCAGACATAGCAGTGAACTATTGTGTTCCATGAAAGCAGAAATAATCCATTAGCCGGTGGCTTGTGAGGAGAGCTAGAGGAGGGAATGCATGAACCCACAAATCTCCAGGTTTAGTTATGTTAACAGAAAACCATCGTTTGACCTAAGCTCTGTAGCTTTTGCACCCAGATTGATACTATCCTAGAAAGCAAACATCCTAATAAGACTGTCCACGCTCCAGAACAAATATAGAACAGAATACCAAAATTAACAGAAGGCAGTTGACAACAAATTAGACTGGAAAGCTGCTTTCCCCCCTTTTTTTTCTGCTTGCCTATCATATATATTTTTTTGCAAGCTACAATGTCTTGTTTTCCTTTCAGGCAACTGAGATGCTACTTTTCAACAAGAAGCTGACCGCTGCAGAAGCGTGTTCACAGGGGCTTGTTACGGAAATTTTCCCTGACAACGCCTTCCAAAAGGAAGTGTGGGAAAGGCTAAAAGCTTACGCAAGTCTCCCAAGAAATGTCAGTATTAAAAATATATAGTGCGCATATCCAGAGTTTGGAAACATGTGGTATGACCAGCCTCCTAGTACACAGATGCAGTGGGACTGCCATGCAGCCAACCATTTGCTCAAGAGTATCTCCATGGGTGGCATTGTACCTCATAAGAATTTCATAGCTTGATGATTTTGCCTATGCACATGCAAATTAGGATGTTTCTGAGATTTCTAAACTTAAAACTTTTTCTGCAGTTCAGAAATGTCTCATTCAACAAAATATTGCTCTCATTCGTTCTCATAGCTACCCTATGAGATAGGTCACCCTATTTCACACACATGAAGCTGGTTTATACCATTGGTCCATCAGGGTCAGTACTGTCTACTCTGACTGGCAGCAAGTCTCTCCAGGGTCTCTGGTGAGGTCTTCTGCATCATCTACTACCTGTTCCTTTCAAATTGAGATGCCATGGATTATACCTGGGATGTTCTACATGCAAAGAATTGAGCTACGGCTCTGCCCCATTCTACATATTGAGACTGAGGCCAAGACTTGGCAGGGGTTTTAAACCAAATCTGGCAGGTGACTTCTTTTTTGTAATAAATGCCAGGGCTTGTTTATTTTTAAGTCCCATTTGAAAAAATCCCAATAGGTTGTAACACTATCGGTTGGTTTAAGCTTATCCTACTGACTTTTCAGAATTTGGCAGTCCTATTGAGAGCCAGCGTGGGTGACCTTGGATTCCCCACTCCTACACATGAAGCCAGCTGGGTGACCTTGGGCTAGCCACAGCTCTTAGAGCTCTCTCAGACCCACCTCCCTCACACGGTGTCTGTTTTGGGGAGGGGAAGGGAAGGTGATTGTAAGCCAGTTTGATTCTTCCTTAAGTGGTAGAGAAAGTTGTTATATCAAAACCAACTCTTCTCCTTTTCCTTCTTCTTTGGACCCTCTGCATTTTGTTGCTCTCAGAATTGCTCAGAAAACACTTAAGACACAAAAGGGACTGGGCCAATCAGTTTCTATGCTGGAATCTAAGTAGTTGCCACTATTTTCACCATTTCTGTATTATCAGTCTAGGTAGAGGCTCCTGGGGATCCACTAACAGTTTGTCTGCACACAGATGAAAGTCTGCGCACACCTTCATGATTTAATTCAGGTGGTTTTCCTATCTACCAAACATTGCACATAAAAGTGTAGCGTTATTTGAGCTTGACCTTGGGAAGGCTATTTAGGCCTGACAGCAGTCAAGAATCTTCAAACACCTAAGGAAAACAATTAAACAAACTGTTTTTAGGAAAACCAAACATTTATCCTAGTTCATAGCTTGAGTTAGCCTAGATACTGAAATTGCCAAAAAAAATTGGACAAAGCAGTATTTAAAAACTGAAACATATCTAAAGTCCTGTCCAAAAGCATTTTTTTACAAAATCTTCTAAAATACCGCTGGCATAGACTCAGCTGGGCTTCGCTGGGCAATGTGTAACAGTGATTTTGGATGACCAGTGAGGTCCTTGTTGCTTGCCCCTGGCCAAGCAAGTCTTTCTATTTTAGGCAGGGTCTGTGTCCGAGATCTGAAAGGATGGGAGGATTCGTTGAAGGAAGAATCACCCGAGGACTGGAAGACCAAAGCTATTTAGAGTTCTAAACATTTGTCTATCTCTCAGGTCTTTTAAAAAATCCTCACATCATTTTCTGCCAGTCAGTAAGGATAAAAATTCATTCTTAGACATTGGCTTTCATCTGTCACATTCATCTGCATTTAAAAAAACAAAACAAAAACCAGATACTTTAATGGCTTCCCTCCCACAGAGGACTCTTATTTTCAGTCACCTTACTGATAACATTTTAATTCATATTTCGATGGGAATTTTGCCACGTGGAAATAACAGTATGGGATTTCAGTGGGAACTGCATGTGCTTAGTTTACCTGGAGATCATGTGTATGGTATACATGAAATGTGTGCTGTTATGCAGGAATGAATGCTACACTAAAAAATGCATAAGCAGCCGACATCCCTTGCTCTACACTGTTTCCTACCTGTTTTGCTTTCTATAAGAGCAGTCTTGATTCTGATAAAGCAGAGAAAAATTATCCTGCCATACTTTAAAGTCTATCCGTTCATAACTGGAGTTGCTCTCAGGAAGTTAATACCATAAATCACACATCCTGAATAATGCACTTTCAGTTCCCTTTCAGTGCACTTTGCAGCTGTATTTTACTGTGCGAAACGACAAAATCCACTTGCAAACGATCTTTAAAGTGGATTGAAAGTGGACTGAAAGTGCATTATTCAGGATGTGTGAAAGTGCCCAAGAACTCTTACAATGTAATCCTAAATAGTCACACCTTTCTAATCCTGTTGACTTCAATGGATTTAGAAGGGTATAACTAGGGTTGCCAGGGCTCTCTTTGCCATCGGCGGGAGGTTTTGGAGGCGAAGCCTGAGGAGGGCGGGGTTTTGGGAGGGGAGGGACTTCAATGCCATAGACTCCAGTTGCCAAAGCAGACATTTTCTCCAGGTGAACTGATTTCTATCAGTTGTAATAGCAGGAGATCTCCAGCTAGTACCGGGAGGTTGGTAACTCTAGGTAAAACTCTGTTTAGGATTGCACTGTTTGGAGGGCCACTCCTTACCAAGCATTCCCTCTGCAAATGTGTTCCAAACAAGGGCATGCATCCAGTCTTCCTCTAGCCTAAGGAGCTTCTTCTACTTCAAGTGACCTTATGTTGGAGGAAGAGTTACTTAGGCTAGAGGAAAGCTCTCTTCCAGCTCCTTAGGCTGGAAGAGTGGTAGGATACGGGTAGGATCCAGCCTAGTATTTATTGGTTAAAGGCAATCCATGGAGGTTTTTGCAGAGGGGATAGTTTGTTGCAGAAGAAACAAAGAACATCTTACAAATTGGCCTTTAATTCATAAATGCTTATACTAAAATTTCAAAAAGTGTTAGTCTTTCATGTGTTACAAGATTTGTTTGTGTTTTGGGGGGAAAATCAGTGGGAGAGGACACACCTCTTCCCCTATCTGCTGTTCCCCTCTCCCCCCCCCCCCCGCCATTCCTCCTCCAGTTGACCTTAATCCAGCCTCACAGTTTGGCTGGGTGAAGGGTTGCAGGGAGGAAAGCATCAGGGCAAGGGAAAGAGGTTAAGCACCTCCTTCCCACCTGCCAATTTACCCCTGCAATCCCCCTTCCCTTACATTAGCATTACCAGGCAAACTTGTTTTTTGGAACCTCATGTATGCCTTATAATGTGTAGCTCCAGTTCCAGAATAATAATCCAGTTTCGGAATGGCATGTTCCGCACTAACTGTGGGGTTTCATTTCCATTCTTTCTGTAGTCCCTGGCAATCTCCAAGCAGTTACTCCGAAGCATGGAAAAGGAGAAGCTGCATGAAGTTAATTCTCGGGAGTGTGAGTGTCTCAAAGAAAGATGGCTCTCCGATGAGTGCATGAGTGCTGTAATGAGCTTCTTGAAGAAGAAATCAAAACTCTAATCTCTTGCCCAACTGTGCAAAATAGATTTCTGTAAAACTAATTTCTATCCCTTTTTCCTACAAGAACAAATGTCCCTAACTTAATACTCCTGGTAAGTATCTAAGATGGTGCCTTAATTTTGACAGGGGTGATCTGTTTATTGTATTAATGACGGGGTTGGTTGAGACATTAATGGTACCCCCCTCAGATCTTTATCCCTTTTGTATCTGGACATGAATTTATGATACCAAACAAATCGCATATTCTGGCTTGGGCCGCGAGATGGGAAAGCTCTTACTGCTTTGCATGCTGAGCGAATCTCTTTGAATACAACAGCAACTGTTTGCTTTCCAAAAGGGGTCACTGATGCAATGTCACCAAATTTTGCAAGCTCTTGAATAACTGATTGCTGGTCAAGTTGGACTGAAATGCTGTTTGGTGTCCACCTATTGAAGAAGGGGACAAAAGAAGAAGACTGACATTATTTGTATTAGTAGAAAATCTGAATAAAAGTATTCATTTACAAAGGCTTGTTTATGGACCAAGAGTTTATGGCCTTTTATACAAGACTGTTTCCCTCACGGTCACACACCCCCCCGACTGCTTCGGGGCTTTGCTTTGATTATGCATGCCTTTTCTGACCGTCAGAGGTCATCTCGCTCTCCCCATGCGTTTTGCTGGGCATCCAGAAAACACGAGCAGAATGCGCACTCGTGGGGAGAGAGGCCATTTATGCATGGGAGGTTTTGCCTTGGAATTGCCACTCTCTAGATGCACATCCGAATTCTCAAAACTCAACAATAAGCCCCCATGAAGAGTTTTGAGACTTTGGATGGGTAAAATGTGCATCTAGAGAGTGGCAAATCCAAGGCAAAACCTCCCCATGCATAAATGGCCTGAGGCCACCTCTAATGGTTGGAAAAGGCATGCATAATCAAAGCAAAGCCCTGAAGCAGTTGGGGGTGACCGCGCAGGGAACAGCCTTGCATAAAAGGCCTATGAGTATATGCCAGTTCCATGTGTTTTATTATTTGCTATGGCACTTGATGTGTATCACAAGTGAATATAGTTCTTTGGAAACGGTTTACTGGGCAGACACTTGTGACATCTCCACTAAGGCAGAGGAGCTATAAAGTATGAAAGTATGTGTAGAGGGATTTTTTTAGCATTTTTTAAAAAACTACTAAAGGCTAAAATGAGAGCTATGTGAAAAGATTTGAATAAGCAGTCTCATTCTGCAGACCCTCCTGGTGTATTCTTATCTGTCTTGCAGGATTTGCTACCTGCTCGTAAGATCTTGGCATGTGGTTATAAGTTGAATTTATGGCACATGTTGTTCCAACTAAACTATTTGTTTTTAACTCGACATTGAATTGTGTTTTCCGCCTCTGGCCACCCTGACACAATGTTCAGTCACTTGGCAGGTTAGGTGTCTGTACATCTGGGGAAGAATTGAAGTTTTGCTCATCCTTGTATGGCAGTGTTTCACTGAGCCTCACACTGAAAAATGAAATGCTCTCATTCATGGACAAGGCGTGTTTCCCAACTACAAAACTGCTACACAGCTACTACTCAGAAGAGTGCTATCGATTGGTTTTCCTTAACCTGTGGGCTTTTTTCCTCTTGTCAGAATAATTTTATCCAAGCTGTCATTTAACTTGCAGTAGAAAAGATATTAGTGGGAGTAGGAAAACATTCATTCAAGACTTGATGCTGTGTAATTTGAGCCACTGATGCCAAGGAAAAGAATTTGCTGTGCTGAGTTCAGTGCACCAAGAAACCTCATTTAATTGGACTTTTGCATGATCAGGCAGTGGGAGACAACACCTCAGTGAAACAAGCATGGATGGACAACACATCACTGAGGCCACACTGTTAATTCGCACACTGAATGTATTTTTTAAATGGAGAAACCTTTGGCTTTACATAGCTGATCCTTTCTATTTCTTTTAGAATAATTAAACTGTGATTCTCTTCTCCTCTTCTGAAGGGTATGGTACAGCTTCCAGTTCCATATTCCATTGTCTTTTTTTGTGTAGCAAAAGTACCCTAGAGTGTGACATCTCAGATTCTGTTTTGTTTCACTTTTTCAGTCTTTTGACAAGTAAAAATTGCACCGATTATTCTGTTCCAGAGAGAACATTGCATAAGGGAGTGTGACCTGATTATTTCCTGGCTGTTCATTTAGCTTTTCATATTTTGAAACCTCAAGTTTTCACAGGTAGATTGTTTTGCTCAGAGTTTAACTGTTGGCTTTTTAAATTAGTTGCCAGGAGAACAGAGTTAGTGGTTGAACGCAAATTTTTTTAATAGTATTCCTATGACTGAGCCAAATCCTGAATTTATAACAGGTGGAGAGAGTGTGCTCCTGAAAGAAATAGGAGCATGAACCAAATAAATACCAAGTACTCAAAAAGAACCAAAATATGAAGAGTTCCTTTCTTATTACTTAGTAGGAATATTAGCATGCCAGGAATTCATCTCTGATTCTTTGGTAGATGGTAAGAAGTCAGGGGATAACATATAAAAAATGTCCATAATTAAGAACTGTTGTGGCATAATTAGGATTGCCTTTTAAAAAAATGTTTCTCTTCCTGTAATTTTAACAGTAATTTGGCTTGTAGAAATGTAGCAGATGAAATATTGTCGAAGGCTTTCACGGTCAGAGTTCATTGGTTCTTATAGGTCACACAGCCCGGATAACCTACAAGAACGTAGCAGATGAAGTTTTCCAGGCAGGGAGATCAGATGAAGTTTCTCTTATATAGCTCCATATTAGGAAAACATTTCACCTGCTAAATTTCTGTAAGCCAAGAGATGCTGTTAAAAACACAACCAGAGCTAGTAATAAAAGTTGGAAAGTTGACTAGAAAGTAAGGTTCATATGAAAGTTGACTAGAAAGTCAGGTGCATATGAAATCTACTAGATACACTGCAGACAAGAAATCAAAGGGTTGTGTTGTGAAGAAGAAGCAAGATGAATGCACATGTTTGTGTCTTGCTTTTGAATGAGCAAGTAGGCCCATTAATTTGTTTCTGAAAATACTATGTATCCTGTAATTTCACCACCCAGAACCAGCTAAGAGAGCTATACATACCAAAGTAGATTTCCATGCACATATCCCCAGAGGGGTTTATGCATAGATAGCCATTACACGTATGGTTACCCATTACAATTCAAAAGCTGCACTTGTTAGAAAAACTACCATAGTGGAGATGGGCTGTTGAGGAAGAAGGATGAGTGGATACAGTTCTGCTGTTCTCCTTTGCCCACCAAACAGCTAATCAATGGGATTTAGTGTTTTTAAAAAATCTCCACTCACACAGTCCCAGCTGTTCTGAATGTTCTCCATTGGATTGGGCTGGAAGTGTTTATTTCCAAATGGTACCATGTGCATGTAGCAGATGTTTATTTTTCCCCCAGTTTAGGAATTATGTATGTATATACCACTATTCTAAAAAACGGAGCACTTGGTTTTAATCACCTTGTTTACATCTTTAAATAGCTAAAGCCATAAACACTACTGGATTTATAATTAGATTTTAAGTGAGCTTTTAATCCTTATACCTATAAACCTTCATAGCCTTTGACTGCTATACAAGAAACAAAATGGAGAGAAATTATTCCTATAGCTAAGCAATCCTAGAATGTTGTCGAAGGCTTTCACGGTCATCTACTCTGAAGATGCCTGCCACAGCTGCTGGCGAAACGTCAGGAAAGAAAATTCCAAGACCACGGTTACACAGCCCGGATAACCAACAAGAACCAAATCCTAGAATGATTTCATTATTTTCCTCCAAGCAGCGTTGCCACCTGGCCTGGAGAAAACACCTTGTCCCTTTAATAGAAGCTTAACGAAATGCTATTTAATAGGTGATGTTATTTACCTCCATGCCATGGAAAACTTCAGCTGTCCATACATTTGGCCTCTATTAACGTGACAGGGAATTTTTCTCCTGGCCCTACATTCTAGATTGGGTTGCTTCCCCCTTGCATAAGTCAGGGCCTAAATAGTTCAGCTGATCTGGGAGAAAGAAGGGACCCTTCATGGCCAAATATGGTTCTGCTGGTTTCCATCTGGGGGGCTGATTCCACAATACACAGGCCAGGTCTGGGGTTTTGCAGTGTTGCCTGTGTAACAATCACACGAGTGGCAGGGTCTCCTTAGTTCCCAATTCAGATTGCAACTGTTGCATGCATGGAGAAAGGGATTCAGCCATCATGCTGTTTTCCTGTCCTGAAATGATCTGGGAGTGTGCTAGTTGGCCAACTGAGGAAACTTACATGTTTACATGTGAGTTCCCCCAAATGTATCCATCTTTCTTGGGGGGTGGTTTCTTACCTTCTGAATGCATTAAGCAAACTCACAAATGACTGAGAAAGTAAGCATGGAATATGAATGTGACTTAACAAAATCAGAGATTAGACAACACCAATGGGAGACTTGAAGAGGGGTGTCTCATTTTCCTCTCCCCTGCTATTTCCTCTTTCCCTCCTCCTGGCAGCCCCCATAGCCACCCACCAGCCAATCTACCTTTTATCTGTCCATCTTCAGCTATATTTATAATTATTATTAACAAAATTTATATCCCAAGGGCTGCCAAGGTGGCTAACAATTTAAAACATACAAGATAAAATTACATTATAAAACCATTAAAATCACCCCCTCCCAAACTAGGGGTGCCAGCACCCCCCGGCAACCATTGTGGGGGACGGACTTACCAGCTGTGAAGGGAGACCGGTGCCGATGTGCCAGCGTCACTTCCAGAAGTGATGTCATCATGTTGCCAACATCGTGACAGACGCTCTGCTATTTAGGCAAAAACTTTATGGTAGAAGCTATTTTTACCATAGTTTTGCCCAAATAGCAGAGCATTTCCCACGAAGTCAGCACCGTGAGGATGTCAGTTCCAGAAGTGACATAATCGCGTCAACAATGACCAGGACAAGGCCTCAATTTACCACTGGTAAGTCCTCTGATGGCCAGGTAACAGCGCTAGGGGGAGGGGGACCAAAGCAGGGGATCCCCTGCCCCCAATGGGGGTCTGGCAACCCTATCCCAAACATACATCATTAAAACAATTTTATCAAGAGTTATAAACAGTTAAAATACATACAAGGTTAAAATACATACTAAACATAGCAACATTGGTTAGGAAGGAGGATAATTGAAACAAAAAAGTCTTCACCTGCTGGTGGAAGACAGCAACAGAAGGGGTCAGATGTATCTCCCTGTGGAGAGAGTTCCAGTGCCATGACTGAGAAGGCCCTCTCCCAGGTTGCCACCAGCCTGATCTCAGAAGGTAGGGGCACCCAAAGCAGGGCCTCCGAAGGCAAGTTCATAAGGGATTAGGCAGCCCTTCAGGTATGTTGGTTTATTATTTATTTACTTCATTTATATTCTACCTTTCTCCTCAGTGGGGACCCAAGGCAGCTTACATGAGTCTTCTGTCCTCCATTTTATCCTCACACCACCACCATGAGGTACATTAGGCTGGGAGTGTCTGGGCCAAGGTCACCCGGTGTGCTTATATGGGAGAACGGGGATTTGAACCTGTATTTCCCAGATCCTAGTCTGTAACCGCTGTACCACACTGGCTCTTTTGTGGTGGCTACTGTTCAACAGTAGCAAGCAGCCAGGCCTGCCAGTGGTTGCTGCTGGGCCTGGCCCATGAGTCCTCACTCAAAGGCCAAATCAGGCCTGGAAAGGTGCCTTTCCCATCTGCTTGCCTTTTATTGACAGAAACCAAGGCTTGAACGCTGGCAATACTGTTGTGGCTGCCTAACAACCCCCACAGTGGCCACTGCAGAGGGAATTTGTTTCTTAAAGATACAGGTGCTGCTTGTATGTTTGGAGTGGGGGGTTAACACGCCAATTAAAAAATTTCAGATTTTTCTGCAAAGCTGGGGCTTTTCTCAGGTTTGTACAAAGATATGTCTTGTCTGATCATGGATCCAGTCTCCAGATGTAAGAAACCACAGTTGGAGCAGTGCTGAGAATTAGATATGTTGATAATATACAATTGCATTTATAAAAAATAGTGGTTTGCTTTCTACAATATCTTACCTTGCAATTACTGTTGCCATTGGAGCATCCTGTCTATATATCCCAGATTCTTTATATGTGTTGGCAATCTTATTGGAATATGTTCTGCGTTTCAGGGGCACATGGTCTGGCTTTGGTGAATTGTAAACCACCTGAGGTAGCTCCTTGTTAGCAATAAACATGGCAAAGGAGGGGACCTCATCATCTGCATAGCGGGAAGAAAAATAAGAATTCGAGGATATTATTGGGTCCTTAGTCTGCCTCCCCCTTACTGGTCCCACTGCGGTGCCATTAACAGCAGCCTGGCACATGAAACCTGATACTGCCGCCCACACTCCACAGGGGATGAATTGAAATTTGTGCCCCTGAAGCTTAGGGAAAGTCTGCTTTAACTGCAAACGCTGATGTCCACTGTTATGTGTTACCATGAATCCAAGAGACATGGGCTGTTGCCCTATCTTTGGGGTTGTATCCAATGGTCATTTTCCTCTGCCTGATGGGTACTTCTGCTGGCCAGCAAAGTGATTTTGCCAGTTCCTTCACACACATACCCCATTTAACCCACCACTATTCTTAAGGGTCCCCTGGATTCTGAGGGTAGAGTTTTGGTGGTGGAGTGGGGTACCACGGGCTACTGCAGGATGTTATTCTTGCAACAGCAACCTGAGAATAAGGAACATGTAAGATTCTGCTGCAAGGGCTATGGGTGATAAGGAAAATAGGATGTACGATCATGTACTCTTATCTTTGAACAAGGAAGGCAGACTAAATGCTAAGCCTTATACTAATGGTTTTGAGAGTACCCACACGCTTTAATCACAAGTGATGATCACTCAATGGTACAAATTCTAGATCTAACTCATACCATTTACTTTTTGTCTAGAAGGAACTTGATTATGATGTCAAGGCAGAGCCACACTTGGATGTAGAGAGAAATCAAAAATAAGTCTATATAGCATTTCTTCCTCCATAGGGTGATTCTTTAAAAATGAAGCCAATTAGCTATGAGATTTGCATGTAATTGGTTGTATGAACAGACAAGATTACAGACGTTAAAATAAAATATGGCACACTTCTGTGAGCACTAATCCCATAACCTATTTCAGGTGAGGAGAATATACTCTTTAAGAAAATTATGATACCAAATTAAAACTCTGTGTGTGTCATAGGCTGTTAATTTCAAACTATTCCAGTGCTCAAAGCCCCTCTTCTTGGGTAATTGATCAGTTTCACTTGTGTACTTTATATGAGGCATGATCTGCAATTTGTGTGTGGGGGGAATACATTGAGAAGGGATGGGAATAAATCTTTTAACCTTACAAAGACCATAACATAATGGAATATAAATTATCACAGCAATACACCACACCATCAAGATTCATTAAATCACAAATGTACAGCTTGATTTCTTCGTTCTGTTTGCATATCATTCAGGCAAATGTGGAATTTCCCCCCAATCTCTTTTTCAACAGGTTTTTACTTGTTTTATAATTACACTTCTGAAACAAAGTCTTGAGAAAATTAAATACTCTTTTCTCACAAAATATTGAATTGGAGTTTTCCAGATGGGCAGTGTTAAAGCTTTCCTTATCTAGGGAGGATTAATTTTACTGAAATATAATCCTTTCTTTATCCCACTTCAGACATTCCTTTAATCTTCTGCAAAGTAGCATTAATGCAGTTTCTGGCCTTCGTTATCATCTATATTATTAAGGAACAGGAATGACTTCTCAGGCTGCAGCTGCTAAGTGTTGTGACCCAGAGCACTCCTCAAATGCTGACTCGGTAACAAACAAACAAAAAAATCCATATAAGAATGTTGCAATGAGGTATAATAACAACACTTTATAATGATCATCCTCCTTCAGCAAGCAGATGTCACCTGTATGTATTGGAGGCCTCAAGATGTCCTTCTAAATAGTAAATAGTTCTAAAACAAGATAAAAATTCACCTTTTCGAGGCTTGCCTTGAAAACCCTAAAGGGTCGCAATAAATCAGCGGTGACATGACTGCACTTTACATACACATGCACACACATACCTGCCCTATCCCTAGACTTTCTTTTATTGGGCATCTAGGGCTTTGCTCCTGCTAAAAATCTCCCCCTTTTCTTTTGAGCAACGGTTTTCATATCCCAGTCTAGGTTTGACTAAACTACTTCCCCCTTCTCCTCTACTTTAGGTTGCTGTTAAAGGCAAATAATTCCCCCGCCCCATAATTGTTGCAGGGTACGCAGTTGTTAGAGGCACAGGAGCAGTTCCAGTAAAAATGTTGACAGTCCATTCCCACCTATGTACAGAACAGCACATACGTTTTCCTTCGTCTTCATAAGCACACCAGAGCAGCTGCTCCTTCAAGGGGTTGTGCAGTTTGCAGTGAAGTGCAGAGAGCTTTACGAATACTCTGTTTATGTCCTTGGCTTTAGCACAGCAATTCAGTTTCTGATAAGTGACTAAAGGTGGCAAGTTCAGAGAGGATCTTGTGACAGGTGAAATGAAATCTCCCTTCTTTCTCATTTCCTGACACAGTGACGACAACTTCTTAAATGGCATCCTCTTGGAAGTTATTGTTACTTTCTTTTTCACCTGAACTTTGTTTTCTTCCTTTTTCTTTTTTTAAGGAAAATAAGCTACCACCCTAGCAGGCAAAACCAACCTTTGGTGTCCCTTCTTTCTATACCAGTCACAGACAATTTGCCCTAATAGTGGATACCTGTCTTTCCTATCCCTTACTGTTATGCAATCTAAGTGTCACAAGAGCAGTGTGACATCACAAGGAGACATGAGGAAGGCAGAAGCCACGCTATAGGCATTATAGGCCAATGTTGGTGGCCGGTGACAGTTTCTTCCTAAATCAGTGGTAGCCAACTTGCATCTACATACGCCTGGCTACTTTGGTACTTCTGTTTGTGCAGATTGCTTATAGGCTGCCTTTCCTACCATAACCAAACAAGAGATTAAAATATACAACAAATCAGATTTTTAAAAAACCCAGACTTTAGTTAGGGACGTTCTGGCCACACAGTTACCGAACCAGAATATATGGAGTTTTTTTGTACGAAAGGCAGCACCATATGTAGAAATGCTTTTCCAGGTCTCATTCATACTCTCACTTTAATTACTTATGCCTTTGTAGAAAGACCTGTCATTATAGCTTTCTAGAGGAAACGTGCATGTCTCATTGCCTGCCATTGGGCATTTCCACATGGGTGATTTGCCCAGGTCCAATGAGGTTGGGGAGTGAGGTTCCCCCACCCCCCAATTACCCACAGCACTGTGGAGCTTCTGTGCTCCATCTATTTCTTTTTCCTAAACTCTTCTGCAATGTTTCTCAAATCTGTTTTGACATAATGTTTTGGGAAAGATCACAGCAAAGTCAGGCTGCCTGCTATATGTCTGGGAAAGTCTAGTTTTTCTGGTCCTGCCCACATTTTTTCAGCCCCAGTCCCTCCAGCAGCCACCAGGGGGCTTTTTAAAAAAATGACAATTGGCATATCAGTATAATGGCGTATCAATTACCCGTGTGTTTTTTTTTTAAGCTTGGGAAAAGTTCCCCTTGTAGGGTTAGGGGAGGGTTGGCTGCCATGGTAACTGAGGCGAGGAAAATGCAGGGAACCCCATCCCTTTGGAAGCCCCACTGCTGTGCTGCATTGGCTTCCTTAGGGAAGTGTTGCCAGTATTTTTTTTCAAGTGTTTTTCTTCCTTCCTCTTCCTGAAGTTTCAGATCTTGGTGTAGCTGGCTGCTTCCCTGATATCTTGAAAGTATCTGGGATGGTGAAATTTCCAGATTTAACTTCAGCTGGAAATGAAATTTGCAGAAGAAATTAAGGTGCTTTGATGAGTATATGTTTTCAGTAGCACAAGTTCAGTAATTACAAATAAACACAGGTCAGATACTGAAGGAGGTGGTGGGGCAATAGTTGTCAAGAGGGACATACTGAAACTTTCATCAGAACCAGTCATAGGAAGGTGTGTACCTGAAACCACTTAGGAGTGCTTTCTTCAATTAGGTATAATATATGTGTGAAAATCAGGCTGCAAGATGCTTAACAGGAATGGATGAGGTAATGTAGAATGTACCACACTGTGGGATTTTCCGTAGCAGGTCTATCTGGTGTGGAAAAGTGCCATTCTGGATACATCTTATGTCTTTGAAAAGTAGATTTTCTTTATACAGGATAAATTACCAACTTTTATTTACTCTGCAGAAAATCGCAGGTATACATTATTCAAGAAAAAGAGTGTTAAACAGTTCATTTTAGAAATAGGAGAATGTTCTTCATTCTTTTATATCTTGGTAAACTGTGTGTCAGAAGCAGCTGCGAAAAGATCTGATGTGGGAGGTCAGTGTGGAGTCAGGGATCCCAGTCATTGGGGGGTGCGGGAGGTATGGCGGTGGGAGCAGGTATTAGAAGGGAAGGAGTAAGAGATATGGACATGCTTGAACTTCTTCCAACCTGCATCCTATCCTGAGATACGGCAGGAGGGGTCTAGGAACCCCATCTCCAACACTGCTGCTGTGCAATGCCAGGTCCACTAGCAATAAGACCACCACCCTGCAGAATTATTTCATAACACAGGGTGTGGACCTGACTTGCGTGACTGAGACCTGGGTGTGGGAGGGCGATACCCAGGTTTCTCAGTCCTCCATCAGTCGCGGACTATGGGCCGGGGGCGATGCTCTGTTTGTCCAGGAGGCTTTCTACTTCAGGGCTTTACCCAGTCCAAGGATACCTGGCACTAAATGTGTTGGCCAGGTGTGGGACACCGAGGACAGCTTGGCTATCTGGCTGGGGTACCAGCCGCCCAACGCACCAGCAGATACCCTGTCAAGCTTGCTAGAGGTGGCGGCAGGCTGGGTTTTGGAGTTCCCCAGATCAATAATACTGCAGGATTTCCACCAGGCCTACGAGGGCAGCCGCAAGCTACCCTAAGCTACCCATCGTTACTGGCCTCCCCTTCCCCTCCCCTTGTCATCTCTGGGGGTGTTCCTGCTATCCGGTTCACAGCAGTTACTACTGTTTTAATGCCATCTTGTTTTAAATTGCCATGTTTGTTGTGGTTTAATATTGATATTTTTATATGTTTTATGATCCTTTTGGTTTTAAAGGTTGTAACCCGCTCTGAGCCCAGTTTGACAGGAACGAGGGCAGGCTATAAATGTGAATATAAATAAATAAAATAAATAAATAATGTGGAACAGAGTATTAAATATGTGGAAATGGGACTATAATGGAAAGGTCATATGTAACCTTCCTAGCACAGCCAATCAGACACACGCCTTTTTAGAAGTATTGCTGCTAGAACCAGCTAAGCATCTTCTTGGTGCATTTTCTAGTGCATCTTCTTGTTGTTTTGCGGCGCGTAGGATCCACGCAGCTGGAAGAAATCTGTCCTTGGCAAATCATACAATAATACAATGGATTACAACAGTATTGGAACTTTGGTCCACAGGACTATATGGGACTTTGACAACATAGGATCTCGCTAGGAGTAGGGGAATCTTTGTGCGTGTATACGTTGTCCAATAGTCTTGCAAATAGTAAAACAGTCATCTTGCTATTTACATCACTCACTGTTTCATTATTTTGTATGAAGGATTATCTGGTTTCTATTGTATAATTAAGATAGTACCTCAAGAGTAGTAAAATTGCATATAAATTAATCAGTGGTGGCAAACTGATATTCTTACCTTAGTGGTTTTTTCCACCTGGAGTTTGGCAACCCTAGGTTACCTCCAGATTAGATTACTGTAATGCTCACTATATATGGCTGCCCTTGGACACAGTTCAAAAACTTCCATGAGACCAGAATGCAGTAGTAGGATTGCTAGCTGAGTAGACTACAAGCAGTATATACCACTAGTGCTCACAGAACTGCACTGGATGCTTGCTTGTGTCTGGTTCAAAGTGCTGGGTTTAAAGCCTTTATAAATCTTGGGACCAGGATACTTGAAGGATTGCTTACTCCAATACAATTGTGTTGAGACACTTATATTTGACTTCACAGCCACGTGTGACCCCATCCTTGGACATGAGGCTGGTAGCCATGAAAAAGAAGGCCGATTGAGTGACTGGAATGTCCTTCCCTTTCACTGGCAAATTCTCTGGACATTTTTATGGTGCCAAGTGAACTTTTTCAGTTTCACTTTAACCCCTCTAGTGTGTTTTTGGTTGCTTTTTGATGGCTAATTTGCTGTGTTGCTTTATTGGTGCTGGTTTACTTTTTAAAAGTTATATATTGTGTTGTACTTTATATTTTTAATAACTGTACTCCAGGTAAGTCATTATTAGTGGAAGGGCAGTCTAGACATACCTGAAACAAATAAAATTGCCTTCCTGAGGGTTAGGTTTTTTTAAAAAGTAATTTGGGAATATAATCTCTCCATTTGCCTTTCTTTTTCTCTGACTTGCAGTTTGCCCTGGCTGCTTTGGGTTTTAAAAGGTGTAATATAAAGAATCTTGGAACTCTGCACAACATGTCATTTGAGCCCAAGTCACAATGTGTTCTGATGACACAATAAGATTCTAAAAAGCTAAACTCTAACAAAGTATTTAAGGCAACATTGAGTTTATTGAAGGAAGAACATGAAGAGGTATTTGCTAGCTATAGTCACTTTTACTATATTTCTTATTATTTCTAGGCTATGAAAAAGGGTTGTTTTTAAAGTGAACATTTACAATTCATTGTAAACTCAATTGTGATGTATCAGGAAATGACTAAAATGCTGTGTGGTTTGCCTCTGCTTTTGATAACAATATTACATATCAAATGTGATGTTTATTAACTAAACCAACCTCAATACATAATTGCTGTCAAGTGTTCTGTTTCCTTTTTAAAAAAAAATAAATTTCATAATAATACAAAAAGATACAGGAAAGGTACAGAAAAAAACACCAAATACAAAGCCATTAATACAAGAAAAATACTGAATACAGAATATAGAAAAATAACTGAATACAATGAATTACACTGTTTACTTCTATCCATAATACTGATCTTGCATGTTTAATCCAACTACTTAATGATTACCATCTTTAGCATCATAACTATCCTCCTTAGCGTTATTAATAATCCCAAATTAAAAAGGTAGGGTAAAGGTCCCCTGTGCAAGCACCGGGTCATTCTTGACCCATGGGGTGATGTCACATCCCGACATTTTCTAGGCAGACCTTGTTTACGGGGTGGTTTGCCAGTGCCTTCCCTAGTCATCTTCCCTTTACCCCCAGCAAGCTGGGTCCTCATTTTACCGCCCTAGTAAGGATGGAGGCTGAGTCAACCTTGAGCCGGCTACCTGAAACCAACTTCCGTTGCGATCGAACTCAGGTCGTGAACAGAGCTTGGACAGCAGTACTGCAGCTTACCACTCTTAATAACCTATTACGGCCCAAATGTATTATTGGTTTATGTCTACTATATGATTATGAACTCCCTCTTGTTTGGTTTTTCTTATTTATAATAACATAATACAAAACTGATAATCTTACTTCATCTGAAATTTTTATTTCTCTAATCACATATATCACAGATCTCAAGTGTTCTGTTTCTATAGTCAAGCCTGCTCTGACAATAGCATTAAAGAAACAACCACTTCATCTACCAAAAGCAATAATTGTATTCTATCCATAAGGAAGCAACTCTACCTGTAGTAAAACTACCTGGCCTGTTGTTGAAAAAGTACAAAGAACCAGTTTAGCATACAAAGTACCCATTTAGCACACTTTTTTATTCCAGGAAAAAACTACTGAGTAAATTTCATGCTGAAGAAGATCAACCAGTTCTCCCTGAAATTAACATGTAAGTTTTGAATGTGCTTAAAAAGTAAGGCATTGATATACAATACTTTAAAATTAAACATTGTGGAGATATCTGTAGCAATATTTCATAGATATAACATAGGAAACACAACAAGTAGGGGTGCCAGCCTCCTGGTGGGACCTGGGAAGCCTCTGGAATTACTGCTCTTCTCAAAACTACAGAGATCAGTTCCCCTGGAGAAAATGGCTGCTTTGGAGGGCATTATACCTCACTGAGGTCCCTGTCCTCCCCAGGAGTTTCCCAACCTAGATCGGGCAACCCTACCCCCCCTTCCCTTCTGGTGGCCAGGGGGGACCTGGCAGCCCTAAAATAAGTTGTTGGGTTGGCTACTATTTAAGCCTTAAATGTCACTTGAATGTGACCATACGGGTTTACGGCCCAATCCAGTCAAAAGTCCTATTAATTTTCTCCCACTGAAATCAGATGCATAGTATTTTTTAATGAAAAGGTAAAGGTCCCCTGTGCAAGCACCAGGTCATTCCTGATCCATGGAGTCATGTCACATCCCGACGTTCTCTAGGCAGACTAGTTTACAGGGTGGTTTGCCAGTGCCTTCCCCAGTCATCTTTCCTTTACCCACACTGAAATAAAAAAATGCTTAACTTTGCCTGAATCATGACCAAAATCAGAACTAGGTTTCTACAAGTACTAAGAAAACTAAGATACTCCAATGAGGTATTTGGCTGCATCACTACCACAGTACAGGATTTTTTCACAAAAGGCAAATTTCACACTGCGGTTATTAGGAAAGGTATTGAAAGTAATGCCACTGTATTGTAAGTAGAGATGGGAAGACCTGGAAAAAAATGGAAAAATTGGGGGGGGGGGAAGGGTTTTTTCCGGTTTTTCCAAAGCCGTTTCCCCCCGGAAAAAAACGCTTTTGGAAAAAACCACCACACACACACACACACACAATTTTCCCGTTTTTTTCCCAGGCCTTCCCATCTCTAATTGTAAGACATATATTTAAATTTATAGTGTAACTGCAGCTAGACATCCGAAGGCCCGGAAAAAAAAGAAAAGAAGATTTGGACCCCCCCTTTTTTCTAAGGCCTTCTCCCCCCCCCCCACAAGTTTTTCCAAAGGAAAAAATGGAAATTTGGGGGAGTACTAAAAAAAAAAAAACCTTCCTGTGAAATATTTTCTCTTTTAAAGACAAGGGGGGCATGCTGTAGAAATAGACTTAAATCCAGAATGCATTTCTGCACCTAGGAGAATACCTAATCCTCATGAGGGGTGTCTGCTAGGCGTTCATTGCTTTTTAGCTGTTGTCCTTTTGATATGACTTGTGGTTGACCTTTTCAATTCTCCCTGAAACTACTGTGACTGATATACCCCCAGACTGAGTAACAAGAAGTTTATTGCTTGGGGTGGGGGGGGGGGAAGAGATCAGACGGACACGGAGCAGAAACTGCTCCAAAGCCTCAGAGTGAAAGTCTGAAAGTTCCATTGAGAAGTGAGCTCTTTCTATCCAGACAACAAAAATTAAGGCCTTGTTCTAAAACAGCATAGGGTGCATCAGGTTGCAGTTTTCTCTCAAATGTTGGGTATGTTAGCAATTTTTGCTTATAGAAAACTAAGGCATTTATAACTTTTAAATTCCATAACTATGCCAAATGTTGCATTTTTACATGCAAAGAAAAATATAAACAATGCATTTTATGCTGTTAAAGCAGTAAAAGTAATTTAGGTTTGATGTGACAATAAACACTGCATATATTTCAATTTCCCCCCAAATTTCCATTTTTTTGGGGGGGGGGAGTCTTCAGCATTTCTGGAAATTTTACAACTCTAGCTGCATCTAAAATAGCATGTACAGTTTTGGTCCCATCTCAAAATTGGTAAAGTAGAACTGAAACTGGGTAATGAAAAGAGTTAGGGGGCTGAAACACCTGCATTCAAGTTTAGAAAACAATAATCATGGGACATACTAGATGTTTGTAAAACTGCATAGTGTGCAAAAAATGAAGACCCCCCCCCCCAATAACATTAGACCCTGGAGTTACTCAATTAAATTGGCTGTATTCAGGCCACACAATGGACAGTACTTAATCACACAACACAATTAATTAACACATGAAACTGGCTTATCTCAAGGTCAATATTTAGGGTTGCCAGCTCTCAGGTGGGGCCTGGAGATCTGACTTTACAACGGATCTCCAGACTACAGAGATTAATTCCACTGGGGAAAATGGCTGCTTTGGAGGGTGGTCTCTATGTAGCATTGCCAACTCTGGGTTGGGAAATACCTGGAGATTTTGTGGGTGGAGCCTGAGGAGGGTGGGGTTTGGAGAAGGGGGGGACTTCAATGCCACAGAGTCCAATTGCTAAAGCGGCCATTTTCTCTTGGGGAACTGATCTGCATTTAGGTAGGAAAAATCAAATGCATAATTTTAGGATGGGGGAGACTTGTCTGAGCAGTAGTGTGTGTGAAAAGGATCTTGAGGTCTTAGTAGACCAAACACTGAACATGAGTCAGCAGTGTGATGCGGTAGTTAAAATGGCAAATGCGGTCTTGGGCTGCATCAACAGAAGTATAGTGTCCAGATCACGCGAAGTGATGGCTTTACTGTGCTCTGGTTAGACCTCACCTAGAGTACTGTGTTCAGTTTTGGGCACTACAATTTAAGAAAGATGTAGACAAGCTGGAACGTGTCCAGAGGAGGGCAACGAAGATGGTGAGGGGTCTGGAGGCCAAGTCCTATGAGGAAAGGTTGAAGGAGCTGGGTATGTTTAGCCTGAAGAGGAGAAGACTGAGAGGGGACATGATAACCATGTTCAAGTACTTGAGGGGCTGTCATACAGAGGATGGGGCTGAGTTGTTTTCTATTACTCCAGAAGGTCGGACCAGAACCAACGGGTTGAAATTAAATCAAAAGAGTTTCCGTCTAGACATTAGGAAGAATTTTCTAACGGTTAGAGCGGTTCCTCAGTGGAACAGGCTTCCTTGGGAGGTGGTAAGCTCTCCTTCCATGGAGATTTTTAAGGTTAGATGGCCATCTGTCAGCAATGCTGATTCTGTGACCTTGGGCAGATGATGAGAGGGAGGGCATCTTGCCCATCTTCTGGTCACTAGGGGTGTGGGGGGGAGGTAGTAGTGAATTTCCTGCATTGTGCAGGGGGTTGGACTTTATGACCCTGGTGGTCCCTTCCAACTCTGATTCTATGATCTCTGTCACCTGGAGATAGTTGTAATAGCAGATCTCCAGCCACCACCTGGAGCTTGGCAACCCTACTTCTATGGCATTATACCCTGCTGAAGTCCTTCCATTCCTCAAACCCCACCCTCCCAGACTCCACCCCTAAATCTCCAGGAATTTGATAAATGGGAGTTAGCAACCCTATCAGTATTGTCTTCTCTACCTGGCAGGAACTCTCTGAAGTCCAGGTCTTTAACATCATCTACTTACTACCTGTTCCTCTCTTAAGTGGAGAGGCCAGTAATTGAATCTGTATCTTTCTGCATGGAAGGGTATTTGCTCTTCCACTGAGACAGAGCCCCACCCAAAAAGAAATTCATTGTAACAATATCAAGCCAGTGCTTTATATGGTTTTAAAGGAGGATCAGACAAATTCAGAGAGGTTAATCTATGAAGGACTATTGTCCAGGGTAGCTAAATGGAACTTCCTGAGAAGGAGGCAGTCTTCCACTGAATGCCAGTCACTGGGGTGGTATAGGAGCTTTAATGTGTTTTTTGTCCTTCTTGTGGGTTTCTTGGAAGCATCTGGTTTGGTACTGTGGGGAAAAGAGGATGCTGAAGCAGAAGGAGCTTAAATCTGATCCTGCACCACGGGGCTCTATTCATTCATATATATATCTATATCTATCTATATATATATATGAATGAATGAATGAATGGCAAGAGTCACTAGAAAAGACAGTCATGCTAGGAAAAGTTGAGGGCAGCAGGAGTTGAGGCAGACCCAACAAGAGATGGATTGACTCTGTAAAGCAGTGGTTCCCAACCTTTTTTTGACCAGGGACCACTAGGACTTTTTTGCAGGGACCCCAAGGTTCAAAATAAAAATTCCGAGAATTTGAAAATAAACTTTAATCATAACTGTTAGTTAAACATTAAGCTTAGAATAATATTTGAATATATATATTTTATAATAGAGAACTTTTAATTGAAAATATTAATTTATTATGGGTTTACAACTTTGTTTCGCGGACCTTAATTTAGTTCTCGCGGACCCCTGGGGGTCCACGGACCCCTGGTTGGGAACCAGTGCTGTAAAGGAAGCCACAGCCCTCAGTTTGCAAGACCTGAGCAAGGCTGTCAAAGATACGACATTTTGGAGGACTTTCATTCATAGGGTCGCCATGAGTCGGAAGCGACTTGACGGCACTTAACACACACATTATTAAAGGAGCACAGGAAGCACCATAATAAGAGCCACGTTTTAAATTAAATGCACAGGCCGGCCAGCGTAGACTTTGCGGCCTCGAAACGTGCCGTTAGCACCTCGCCCTCTGCCAGCGTTGCAAATGGTGCGGCTTGTCTCGCAGCGCACACCTTGCCCTTCCCCCAGCTGGGCTTCTGGGGTGGGGATGGGGAAACGAACTTGAAAGAGGACGCCTAGATTCTTTTCTATATGCATATTTGAACTGCAAGGAGGACTGGAAGTACTGCAATAATTCCCGAATTAGGGACAACTAGCAGAGATGTCAGCAGGACCTCATTAAGAAATTACCCCATTAAGCAAAGTCCTACCACCTCCTCAGCCATCTTATCAAGAATTTATCATAGGCAAACAAACATATGGCGTCATCCTGCCACGTATTACTATCTGGTGGATTTAGTTCTGTAGCCACTCTGGAAACATACCATAAACTGGAAGTTTCCTATAAATGTGCATATTGTGGTCATGTTATTAACAATTTCTAATGATGTCTGCCAAAAAGGCAACTGCAATTCATGAAAACATTTCATTTGTTTAGAATATTCTTATCCTGAAACGGTTTCCTCAAATGTGAAAACACTTGTCAGACATACAGACTTCATTTCATTTGCCTGTTGGTTACCAAGTGTTTAGAATTCTTTTCCATCCAATGTTCAATGGACTCAGTAGCAACATTGGTAAATTTCATCTTTTTAAAGCTTCTGTTCTCAACATTTGACAAGTACAAAAATGCCCGAAACCTGTTTTATTTTGTTCAACCTACTTTTCCCTTAGGACCTAACAAAAACGGCACTCTTGTGTTCTATCGCTCCGCAATTTTCTTCTCCCTCAGGTGTCCCTTAAACCTGAAATTTGGATTCTCCCCCCCACCACCACCCATTTACCTTCAAAAGAATAACACACTATATTTCATTTTTAATATGACACGCTGACCTACTTGATCATAAAACACATGTTTTAAGGGAACGTGTGTCAAATGGGATTCCCTGAGACCAAAGCTCATCTACCTGGCATGCAGGCAACAGGGGGTTTCATGAGGGGCCACCGGCGTCCAAAGCCAATTGGGGGCGGGGGGCGCTGCAGGGGCGACCGCAGCGAGGAGAACCGAGCGAGGGAGCCGACGCCGCCTCGCCCCTCCTCTGTGGGGGCCTCGCGGCCTGCTGCTGCTGCGGCGGCGGCGGGCCCGTTGCCATGGCGACCGGCTCCCTGTAGGCCTGGGGCCTACCCAGCGGCCTCCTCCCCTGCCCTAGCCAGTCATGTACCCGGCGGGGAGCGGGGCTGCTGTGCCTGCTTCTCCTGCGGCGAGGGGCGCGCACGGGGTTGCCGCAAGCTTTCCAGGGTAGGGGGTGGGGAGAAAGGAGGGGGGCGGCGGAGCGAGACCCTCAACCCCCGGCGCAAAAAGACTCCCGCCTTGCCGGTGGCCGGAATCTGAGCTCCCAACTTCCCCAGCGGTGGTGGTGATGGTGGTTGCCGCCTCGGGCCGCGGGCCTCTCTCGCAGACAGACGCGCGCCCCTTCTCGTGTGCCTCTGGCCTTGCTTTCCCGCCCAGCCCTCGGGCATTCCGTGGTTATTAGGAAGGGGCGAGCTTGGCCGTTTGTGCGCGGGAGTTTTGGCCTTGGGTTTGCTGCCTTCTAGAGGCGCGATTCCGTGGACGGCCTACAAGAAAAAAAGGAAAAAAAATCAGTGGGTTATAGATCAAATCAAGCCTGAACTGACATTAGAAGCTAAAATGACTAAGCTGAGGCTATTATACTTTGGTCACATTGTGAGAAGGCAATCACTGGAAAAGACAATCATGCTAGGAAAAGTTGAAGGCAGCAGGAAAAGAGGAAGGCCCAAAAGAGATGGATTGGACTCAATAAAAGAAGCCACGGCCTTCAGTTTGCAAGACCTGAGCAAGGCTGTCAAAGATAGGACATTTTGGAGGACTTTGATTCATAGGGTCGCCATGAGTCGGAAGCGACTTGGCGGCGCTTAACACACACGCAAGCTTGGCCACTTATGCGCGGGAGTTTTGGCCTTGGGTTTGCTGCCTTCTAGAGGCACGTTTCCCCCGTCTGAATTCTCAAAACTGCATGGCGGTTTATTGTTGAGTTTGAGGATTTTGGATGGGGGAAATGTGTATCTAGAGAGTGGCAAATCTAAGGCAAAACCTCCCGTTCACAAATGGCCAAGGGCCAAGATTAGAAAGGGGACAATGTTTTTCTTAGCCCCTATTCCTTTGTCCAACTAGGAGTGGAGCTGGCTTTTTAGCATAAAAATCAGTGGCATGTCTCGTAGCATGAGCCGACCTGGTGTAGTGGTTAAGAGCCTTGGACTCTAATCTGGAGAACCGGGTTTGATTCCCCGCTTCTCCACATGAAGCCTGCTGGGTGACCTTGGGCTGGTCACAGTTCTCTCAGAACTCTCTCATCCCCATCTACCTCACAAGGTGTCTGTCGTGGGGAGTGGAAGGATTGTGATTGTAAACCATTTTGAGACTTCTTAAAGTAGATAAAAGCAGGATATAAAAACCAACTCTTCTTCGTGTCTGGGTTACTTGCTTCACACATTATGCATCATATTTATGCACAGTGGAGCTGAATCTGTAATCTGAACTCCATGGCATATCTTTATGATGGGCTTTGCTCACACACAGAATACAATAGAAATGTTTTGCATCAAAATATTAACAGTGTCAAAAATACATTAGAGAGTCAAAAGTACATTATTTAGCATGTGTGTTTGATTTTAACTTGACTATCTTCTGCTTTCTGTGTTAACTAAATGTACACATTCAAATAGCAAGATCAGGTTTTAACCTCACCGTTTGTACACATGCAGACTTTCTTAAGACAACACACACACGACTCCTGAATGCAGAAAGCTGCTCTGATTTTTTTAAACTTCATCCACCAGTCCGCCACGTTACTGTTGCAGAGATGAGGTTACTGCAAGTATTGATCTAAGGGGGGGATTCCTCTGGAAGATCTTTGGCTTTGTCTCCCTACTGCCATTGGCCAGCTTTTTAAAAAAATTAAATATTTGAGCCAATACACTTGAATGCTGCCATATCTCCCTGATCCAGGGTGGGTGGATGATTAGATGTCCCTTCATTTCATATCACAGCAACATAGCAGCATTTGTATTTTCATTTTGACAGTCTTTACCATAGTAGAATGTGACTTGGCATTGCTATATTGTCACCATTGTGGCTGCTTGTTGATTTTTACTGTTTTGCCCATCTTGATTTCTATTCTCTTTTGTATCACTCCTAAATCCCTGTCCCCATACAGGCTTCGTAGGGGAACCAAGACCAACAAGGCTCCCAGCTTAATGGAAAATAATAACTTTGTTCCTGGCGTCTATGGGTCCAGTCTCCCACTGAGCAGCTTTGCATACCAGGTAGATGAGCTTTGGTCTCAGGGCATGTGTTTTATGATCAAGTAGGTCAGAGTATTTCATATTAAAAATGAAATATATTGTGTTATTCTTTTGAAGATAAATGGGTGGGGGGGGAGAATTCAAATTTCAGGTTTAAGGGACACCTGAGTGAGAAGAAAATTGTGGAGCAATATAACACAAGAGTGCCATTTTTGTTATGTCCTAAGGAAAAGTAGGTTGAACAAAATAAACAAGTTCGGGCATTTTTGTACTTGTCAAATCGTGAGAACAGAAGCTTTAAAAAGATAAAATTTACCAATATTGCTACTGAGTCCATTGAACATTTGATGGAAAAGAATTCTAAACACTTGGTAACCAACAGGCAAATGAAATGAAGTCTGTATGTCTGACAAGTGCTTTCACATTTGAGGAAACCGTTTCAGGATAAGAATATTCTAAACAAATGAAATGTTTTCATGAATTGCAGTTGCCTATTTGGCAAACATCATTAGAAATTGTTAATAACATGACCACAATATGCACATTTATAGGAAACTTCCAGTTTATGGTATGTTTCCAGAGTGGCTACAGAACTAAATCCACCAGATAGTAATACGTGGCAGGATGACACCATATGTTTGTTTGCCTATGATAAATTCTTGATAAGATGGCTGAGGAGGTGATAGGACTTTGCTTAATGGGGTAATTTCTTAATGAGGTCCTGCTGACATCTCTGCTAGTTGTCCCTAATTCGGGAATTAGTGCAGTACTTCCAGTCCTCCTTGCAGTTCAAATATGCATATAGTTCATCTTATGCCAGACTTCACTGAACTGCATAGCTGATAGGGATTAGCACAGAATTAATATCAGCAGCTCATTCTATATGGTTGCCATTTTTCTTTTCCTGTAATATTTCCTTGCTTCTGATTTTACACTATAGCTGCCATATGGGTGTTCCCTTTTTGAAGTACAGATATGTGATGTTCATGCATTTTAGTCAGTGTGTCTTTACAACCAGAAATGTATGATTATTACAGATTTAACTCATCAGTTGTAATAAAAACATATGGTCTTGGCCAGGATCCAGCAAACACACGGGTGGGGGAGTGATGCCTCATTTGCACCCCCATCAACCACACGGAATCCCACTCTAAAGGTTCCACTGGAGCAGCTTTTGGCTCAAGAGGGTGAAATGGTAAGGGGGGAGTAGAAGATCCTGGAGTGCAGGTAGAACAGCAGGTAGAACCCTTTGAATCCTGGCCCTTGTGAATACCCTTGATTTATGCTGTAACATATTTTTCTTCCCAGGACCAGGTATTAATATGAGGCATTTTAAAATTGCTTGTGTTTCTTATGGAAACTGACTAGAGAAAAGAATCTTCAGGCAGGTTTATTTATGTAGATCTCAGTGAAAGAGGAAGACCTTGGTTTGCTTACCCGTTGCTTTAGCAATAAATATAAGAACAAATGTCCATTACTCATTTGAACATACTGATGAATCTGGTTTATATTGTTCCTGGCTGCAATTCTTGCTCACCCCACCCCACCCCATTCTGTTTAAAATGCAAACCTAGATTATACTTGATGCATATGCTATAAATACAGTTGGAGAAACTATAAAGATATGTCATTGCAGACACAACACAATTGTGGTTTGGATTCTGATGGCTCAGCTGAAAATAAATTAAATTCACCAGGAGATAAAATTGTTGCTGGAGGTAAGCAAGTATAAACATTCTTAATACAAACAAATTGTTTCTAAAATGTATGTTGGTAAAACTTAACTCTTGGTCTTCTACAGGTGTTCTTGCAAGCACATTCTATAAGGTAAGAGCAAAATAAACATCACTTATTAAACAGTACTTAGCAACATACAGTATCCGGTTACAGTTTTTAAGTCATAAGAGACATATACATTATCCAGGTATGAATGGGACTCTAATAGAATAATAGTTGTGTGCCATTGAAAGAGTTCCCTCTTGCTTTTCCTTTACAGAAAGAACCAACGTGTTCATTTATGAGGTTATGCTAATGTAACTGCAGCTATAACACCTCAGTAATTTCAAAAATCCTGTGAAGCCAGCATCATCTCTTGATTTCGGAGACACCTCAATTGCCTTTGTTGCTGCAGCTCCCCCTTGAGCGTTGTTTGGGCTGAGCTGTTTTAAGCTCAGACTTTGCCAAGGGTCATCCACTGCCTCAGGTGGTCAGCAACATCACCATTTATTTGTCTTTGTAGCACAAATAAGTTATAGCCCAAATGAACTTTATAACATGAAATGACATCTCTGATGCCCCCGTGTGGATGCTTCCTGTAGGATGTTTGCCCCTGTGTTCTTTCTGCAAGGATTTTTCCTAGATTCTGTAGTTGCATATATATATAAAGCTGGTCTTTGACCGTAATAAATAGATGATGATGATGATTATATATCATCATATACATACATACACACACACCCTTTGAAAAAGTTCAGTTCAGATGTATGTGCTGTTGAAATTTATATAGAGTTTCTGCAGGTTTAACAGGAGGATCTAAAATTAGTATTGGGATCAAAACATGCAACACAAATGAAAGATTAAAATTTAGAATGGATGTAGCTTCTCAGTATTGAACTGGCTCTGCTCTTTTACAGGATCCTTATAAAGCTGCAGTGGAACAGCTGACAGCTCTTAGCTTGTCAAAAAATACTAGGACAGCACAGGTAGTATTAGTTTGCCAAAATCCTTTAGTACTGTTTGCTTCTTTTTGTATTCTCTGTGCTTATTCTGACTTGCACATCAATAGCTTTTTGTTGTTGTTGCACGTGTTTTGCTCATTTCAGCTCAATCCAAACAGCAACAAACAAAGGGCATTCCATTCCTGGAGCTATATACACCACCAAGGCAACAATGCAGTGAGCAGGTAAAGAAAATTTGTTAGCATTGTAAATGCAGTTAAATAGGACAGCTAGACAAACATGCCAGAATATGCAAATAGCAATGTTTGTAGATAAAAACTGAGTGCCAGGTATCAGCCTTATGGCAAGTGTGTATCAGAACTCTGTTGTTTTGAAGTTTTTAATGTTCTTGTTCTGTCTTTTGTTTGTGTACATAAGTGGTTCTACCTGATGGGGTCTGGGACTCAACTTGAAAAAAAAGCCCTACATTTATGCATAGGGACCTATGAACTTTGATTTGCTGGATATTGCAAAACAGTGAAAGAGGGGTGGGGACTTGAGTTCTGTCAGAGGATACTGAAGTATCTAGGGTTGTTCAACATCAGAACAAATCAAAGAAGGAGACAAAACAGAAAACGTGGAAATTGGTGGACACTGTTGAATTGATTGACATGTGCAAAGTTATCTCAACATATCTGTTGCATTAAATTTTAATAGTGAAAGAGTGGAAAAACAATTGGTGTAATGGAGGAACACTGTGAGTTGTCATGCTTGAATGCGTAACGATCATGGATAAGCCACACAGACAATGCCTGAATACAATAAACTAGAACATTAGAAAGAAATGTGTAGTATAGACCTCTCTTTGATGTGCTAGCTTACTGAATGGAGAGAAGATTTTTCAGATGAAGTGTTATGATCCGGAATTTTGTCATGGCATCTAGCAACCTCATGTTATGCAATGTGGTATCCTTACTGAATGATCCTGCTCACAGAAGAAAATACATATCTTTTATTATGTGATATTCTATAAAGAAAAGCTGCAAAGGCATGCAGCTCATATCTCATATTAACCCTTTGATCCTAAATATTTGTGCTAGCATAATTACCTACATTGAAGTTTCTGCTTGCAACCAATTTTAGTTCAGACTGTAAAGAAGTCAAAAACTATACGGCTGTCCTTTCCATCACTGTCTGTTAGGCAGCTGAAACTTCCCCTTTGTGATCGCCAACTTAAAACCATTCAGCTCAGTCTTGTGTATGTCTGCTCAGAAATTCCACTGATTTTTTTTCTAAAGTAAACATGCTGTAGACCAGTTACATATTAAAACAGCTGAACCAGCAGACAGCTTCTAGTCTATTTGTGCTGAATAATGCTGGAACTAGACATTACAGTGAATGCAGAACTGGTGCCAAAAACAGCAGTCCCGTGCCCAGTTTCCCCTTTGTCTCCCTGTAGTATGTAGCTGTTCAAATATGTGACATGTCACTACATACCATCTGCAGTTTTTAGAAGTATTTGCATTATAAAAAAGATTTATTATGGTGCTCAAGATCAGTGGATCAAGGAGCTTCTAAGGGATAAAGGAAAGGAAAAAACATTTATAATCATTATGCAGATCTACTGTCTGATTAATTATGGTAACTTATGGCTGATCAAAAGCTTTCTAATTAATATAATGAATTAAATGTTAATTAAATGTTAATTAAACAATTAAACATTGCATAACAAACAATTTTAAAAAATCAGACACAGAGTACACAATGTAAGAACCTTCTGACGCTGGGTTCTCTTGCAGCGTCAGCAGGGAATTGGACTTGGTGTTGGGAAGTCAGCATACTTCCTGCTTCTTTTTTTAAAAAACGTAAAAAACACTTCTTATTGTTAGCTACCACTGGCCAGTTCTGTTTAGGTGACTAGCTGTGCAAACTGGCCCTGACCTGGATAGTCCAGGCTAGCCTGATCTCTTCAGATCTCAGAAGCTAAGCAGGGTCTGCCATGATCAGTATTTGGAAGGGAGGCCACCAAGGAATACCGTGGTCGTGAGACAGAGGCAGGTAATGGCAAACCACTTCTAAAGTCATTTGCCTTGAAAACCCCACGGGATTGCCATTAGTCAGCTGTGAATACAACAAAAAAATTATATCCATCAGATATATGGATATATTAGATATATCCTTACAAGTCCATTTCCAGTCTTTCCTTATATACTGTTGTTTTTAATTCTTCATCAGCAAGTATAGCATAAATTGCTACTACATGGCTCCATTTATCAGGGTGTACTAAAATTAGTGCAAACCTATCTGGAAACCTGGACATATTTATTTGTGTTTGCATGCTCTGTATAAAGCTTCCAATTTGTAAATATTGGGGAAATGGCAATGCTATATCTTTATGTCTATGATATGTTTGCATAAAGAACATAATGAGACGGTATGAAACCTGTTATTCTGCTCAAGCTTATTTTTTCCCAGACAATGTAATTGCTTTGTTGAAAAGCCTCAGAAACTACATGATGCAATTCAGGCATACAAATAGAAAATTGCAATTTTACATTTATCTCAACTTTTGGATAACACTGACCAGACTGTATTGGGTCTTTGCTTATATCAATGCCTTCTTTCTAATCAAATCTAACTACTTAATGGGCATGATAACCCAATCTGTTGAACCTCCCATATCCTCTTAACCTGATCTTTGCTAAACCAGTAGGAGAGAGCAGCAAGACAGATGACATCATAATGCCTCTGTATATTTACGGCAGCTAACCCTCCTCGTATCCATGTTTGTTGCATTACTTGCTGATGCAGTCTAGGTTTCTTTTTTCCCCCAAATAAATGTATTAAACATACTTCGAAATTTCTGTAGTGTAGAATTACTAACTTCTAATTGGAGTTCAATCATAATGAAAAGTATTTTTGGCAAAACTTTCATTTTAATTATCAAGATTCTACCTAACCATGATAACTTATAGTTAGACCAATGGTTTAAATCATTTTCTATCCTTTTAAATAAAGAATGAGTATTCTGTTGAATCAACTTCTCTAGTCTATCAGAGATAAGCAGACCTAAATACAGAATACTGTTTCTCTAAAAAGAACTTGTCATAGCCATAATATCTTGTTTAGCTTCTTTGGATATATTTGTCCACATCAATACTGATTTTGAATTATTTATTTTATATCCAGAAATTCAACCACATTCACTGATAATTTTAAGTAGCTTCTGAGCAGATTCTTTTGGGTTCTGCAGGGTAAATACTACATCGTCTGCATATAATAATAATTTAGTATATATAATCTTGGTGTTTAATCCCCTTTATAGAATCCAATTGACATATAGCTGATGCTAGAATTTCAGTAGACAAATCAAACAATAAAGGAGAAATAGGGCAACCCTGCCTTACTCCCATTCTTAATGAAAAATAGGGAGAAGTGTGTGTGTGTGTTAAGTGCGTCAAATCCCTTCTGACTCATGGCAACCCTGTGAATCAATGTCCTCCAAAACATCCTATCGTTAACAGCCTTGCTCAGGTCTTGCAAATTGAGGGCTGTGGCTTCCTTTATAGAGTCAATCCATCTCTTGTTGGGTCTTCCTCTTTTCCTACTGCTCTCAACTTTTCCTAGTTTGATTGTCTTTTCCAGTGACTCTGTCTTCTCATAATGTGACCAACGAATGATAGCTCAGTTTAGTCATTTTAGCTTGTAGGGTCATTTCAGGCTTGATTTGATCTATAACCCACTGGGGTTTTTTTGGCAGTCCTCGGTATCGGTAACACTATCCTCTAACACCACATTTCAGAGGAGTCTACTTTCTTCTTATCGGCTTTCTTCATTGTCCAGCTTTCACACCCATACATAGTAATAGGGAATAGGATGGCACGAATTAACTTGATCTTGGTTGCCAATGACACATCTTACACTTAGGGAGAAGAAGTACCATTCAATATTATTTTTGCCTGAGGCGATTTAATATAGCAATCTATCCATTTAACCATTTAGAAAATTTGTCCCTGATATTAAAGAACCTTAATACTTCTGAGGAAGGCCCAATCTATTCTATCAAATGCTTTTTCTTTCTTTTTTTTCTTTTTTTTTTTTAATAATTTTTATTTATATAATTGAAGGGGTACAGGAAAAAAAAGGGGAAGGGATAAGCGTTGTAGATATAAAAACAGTAAATATAGATATTATATAAAAAGTAAGCTCAGTAATATATTGTAAATTGTATATTATAAAACATTTTCTATGCCAATGATAGTAATAATAATAAAGAGAAAAAATGTAATACTGTGTGTCATTAGATTACTCTATATATAATACTATTCTATAGTATAAGAGTTTATTAGCGTAACAACTATTTGAAACAGAGTTCTATAATACAATGCCAGCATATTTCAATTAATTAGTTGCAGGTCATATAAGTATAAAATAGCGCCCACTTATCGTCAAATTGCTCTGTAGATTCGCTGGATTTTGAATTTATCTCGTGAGTCATCTTAGCCATGCTGGCATATTCCAGCAATTTTTCTTTCCAAGTTTCTATTTCGGGAATATGATTTTGTTTCCAAATTCTTGCCAAAACCGTTGTAGCTGCGGTTGTTGCATACTTAAAAACATCGTGATATTTTAAAGGCAAGTTCTGTGTCGTTATGCTGAGTAAATAAAATTTTGGGTCAAATGTAAGCTTGATATTTAACATCAACTGCAATTCTTGATGAATTCTTTTCCAATATGTTTGTATCTTTGGACATGTCCACCAAACATGAAAATAGGAACCGTCGGTGTCCTGACATTTCCAACAGGCGCCCCTCTTGCCAGTTTTGCCAGGAGTGATCATCTGGGAAAGCATGTTAGGAGTCAGATACCATCTATAAAATGTTTTATACCAGTTTTCTTTCACTTCTTGCGACACAGTATATTTCAGTTCATGAGTACAGAGTTTTTCCCATATATCCATGTTAATCATTTCTCCGAAATTTTGCATCCATTTTATCATATTAGTTTTCACTTGTTCCTCTTCTGTTTCATATTTCAAAAGAAGTCTATAGATTTTACCTAATAAATGTGAATCATCTTTAGATATTATCTGCTCAAATTCTGTTAGTTCACGAAATGGCTGAGGATAAAAACAGTCTTTTTGTAAATTGGACCTCAGTTGTAGATAGGTCAGCCAATTCAGTTTTTGGAATTTTTCTTGGAGTTTGGTCAGAGTCTTAATTTCTCCGGTAGACTCTATCATTTGATTGTAGGTAAAAAGGACACCCGGTTTTAGTTTGACGTTATCATGGTAAGCCTCAACTGGGGACATTATAGATGGTGGAGAAGGACTTATTCTCTTTTGATATTTTTTCCATATTTTCATAAGCGCTATTTTGATATCGCAATCTTCTGGTATTTTATCCTTTTGAATTTTTGTTGTAGAGTCCCACAAGACTTTGTGGAAACCTTGTCTAAGATCCGCTCGTTCTAGAATGACATGCCTAGCATCGGGGTATTTTATCCATTCTGTGATCCAAGTTAGACAAGCAGCATGATAATATAATTTGAGATTAGGTAACGCCAGTCCTCTTTTCTTTTCGTCTTGTAGCACCTTAAATCTGATTCTAGTTTTTTTCCCATTCCAAACAAATCGGTTGATTTGTTTTTGCCAACTTTCTATTGTTCTGTCTGGAATATCAATCGGCAAGAATTGAAATAAAAAATTTAGTCTAGGAAGTACGTTCATCTTTATCGCCGAGATCCTTCCCAGCCATGAAATGTTCATTTTAGACCATAAAGTCAAATCCCTTTCGATTTTCCCCCAGATTTTCAAATAGTTTGACCTTAGAAGAGTCTTATTTTGGGGAGATATGTGTACACCTAAGTATTTGACAGTGTCTTTAACAATTTGACATCCAAAAACTTCTTTGATATACTTGTCTTCGTCTATTGTGGTGTTGAAGGTCATAATTTTCGTCTTTGTCTTGTTCAGTTTATAGCCAGAGTATTTTGCGTATTCCATAATGTGGTTGTAAACCTGTGGTATTGTTTGTCTGGGGTTTTGACAGATTAAAACAACATCATCTGCGTAGCTTTTAATTTTATGTTCTTCATTTGCTATTGTGAAGCCTTGAATCTTTGGATCATTTCTTATGTAGTTCGAAAGAACTTCCATTGATAAATCAAAGAGGAGTGGAGATAATGGACAACCTTGCCTTGTTCCTTTCATGATAGCGAATTCTGATGACAGTGAACCATTAATCAAAAGGCGTGCTTTCTGAGCAAAATAAATTGCACTAAAAATCGTTAAAAGAATGTTTCCACAGTTCATTTGTTGTAACGTTTTAGAAATGAAGTGCCAAGAGACATTATCAAAGGCTTTCTCTGCATCTAAGAAAATCATTGCGGTCTTCAGTGATTTTGACTTTGTATATTTAATTGCGCTGAGGATCAGCCGTACATTATCTCTCATAAGTCTCTTCGGGATAAAGCCAGTTTGGTCTGGATGTACCAATTTACCAATAAATTTTTGAAATCTTTTGGTAATTATAGAAACAAAAATTTTGTAGTCAATATTTAACAATGAAATTGGTCTATAAGCTTGTGGGAGATGTTGATCTGTACCTTCTTTTGGAATCAAAGAAATGTGTGCCTCTTGCCAAGACGAAGGAATCTTTCCGTGTTGAAGTACTTCACTATAAAGAGAAAGTAAGACCGGAGTCAGTTGTTGTTCTAGTAGCTTGTAAAATTGTGGTGTTATACCGTCTGGGCCGGGTGCCTTATCTAATTTTAGGTTATGAATAGCATCCACAATTTCTTGTGTTGTTATCTTTTGATTAAGACTCTCTTGGTCTTCTTTTGGTAACTTGGGTAATTGTGCATCTGATAAATAGGTTTCTAGTTCAGCTTCATTCAGATCATCCTTCGCATACAGTTGCTTATAATAATCCACAAATATTCTTTCAATTTCTTCTTGTTTGTTATAAATTTTGCCGTTAACTTTAGCACCAATTATCTTTCTTGCCTTCTCTTGTTGTCGAAGTTGATTAGCTAAGAAATGACCAGGTTTGTTTGCTCTTTCAAAAAGTCTTTGCTTAGCATATCTAATTTTTGTTTGGATTTCCTCTGTTTCTATCACCTCAATTTGATGTTTGATCATCTTGATAGCATGTAGGGTATTTTTGTCTGGTGTAATTTGAGCTTTTTTCCCCAATTTTCTTAGTTGATCTTGGAGATCTTTGAGTTTTTTCTGTTTATCTTTTTTAATTTTGGAGTTCAAGGCAATCATTTTCCCTCTGATAAAAGCTTTGCTTGCATCCCATATAACAAAATCCGACATTCCTGCGGTCTTATTTAGTATAAAAAATACCTCCGGTTACTTCCGGGCGGAGCTGAGCTTGCCAGACACGATTTTTTTCGTGGGTTCCCAACCGCTTCCGTGGAGACCCCCCCAGGCTTGGGGGGAGCCGGCCAAGAAGGAGAAATTCTCCATAAAGCCCCCCCGTCTTTTTTTCAGGGGTCCAACTGCCAGCAAAACGCTGATTACTGCGTCTGGTGATGAAGGAAGCAGCCGGGGGTGAGTCTACTGAGACATGGCGGCCCTCCGTCTAAACTTTTTCCTCCCCCCCCACTTCCGTTTTTTTTAAGAACTTACTTTAACTTCTATAAAAACAAACTGCAGGCGATAACAATAAATTGTAAGCTATAACAAACTTAACTTACCATACCAGCAAAATAAGCCTCATATATGAGCTGAGGGGCTGCGTGTGAGTGAAGATTTTAGGAAGAGCGAAGTGAAGAAGAGGGGGGGGGAACTGCTTCACTGCGGCTGAGCTTCCTGGGCTGGGTGCTGCGGAGTCCACTACACTGATCACCCGTGCGGCACGAAACATCGTCGGGCTCTGTGCAGCTGCCCTGGGCTGCTGGCTCACCCGGGAGCGGGCGGGCTGGCAGGCTCAGTGCGGGCTGTAGGAGCCAGGATTGTGACGGCGGCGGCGCGGCGGCAACGACGGGCACCAGACAGCCTCCAATAACGTGGACCTCGGTCGTATGCTTCTTTTTCCCCCATTCCCCCCCTGAAGTTCCTTGTTTTATATTTGGATTAGCTCCGCTCCCCTTTCTGCAATTCTTTTTTTCTATTTTTAAACATCATATAACTTCAAACGGAGCCTAACAAAATGGAGTTGACTTGCTAACAACTACTTTCGTTTTTACATTTTGAGAGACATACAAACGCTCTGCTGCCCTCCGGTGGCTTTCGGATTAATTGCAGCTGTTTTTCCTTCCCCCCCCTTTTTTTTTTTGCCTTTTCTTCCTCAACTTGTGTTGCTCTTTCATCCCATATTAAAACTGAGGTTCCTGGCTGCCTGTACATAATAAGAAATCAACTGGAAAAGTTTTTTTAGCATAATTACTATTTTAAAAATAAGACATAACTGTGGTAATCAGTGAAACAAACTATTACTAGGACTAAATATATATTTTTACACTACATTTTAAATCATCTTTTGAATTTTTTAATACCACTGACTCCAACATATATGGCACACTAATTGACTGTGTAGATTGATTCACTAATTGACTCTAATCAGTACTGTTTTGATTACTAGGAAATAATTGTTATAATTTAACATATCCCCTTACTTATTTTTTTTTAATTTTGTGCAGTTGGGCAGGTGAAGAAAGCAATAACTACAAATGTAATTGTAAATGTATGAGATTTGTATTGATATATTTTTAGGCTTTTAATTATTATGAGGAAAAGATTCACTAGCTTTGCGCATCGACAATCTCAAAAATTGAAAGGTAAACAACAAAAGAAGTTCTTAGAAGAATTTGAGGAGTCAGAAGAAGAAGAACAAGAGGTTGACGTCGCGAAATTTAAATCTAAAGCAGAGAAGTTACAGACGAAAACCCCGGTGATGGCTACAGAAAACAAGGATTTTTTTCCACGTACTCAAGAAATGATACTGGATATGAAAACTTCCTTACAGAAGTCAATCCAAGACTCAGAACAGAAGGTGCTTCAAAGCATTGCTAAGGTTGAAGAAAAGCTCGAATCTAATTCTCAAGAAATTATCAAAATTAAACAGAAACAAGAAGATATAGAGACTTCAGTAATGCAGCATACTACAGAGCTTTTGGAACAATCAAAAATAATTCAAGATCTTTCAATCAAAGCTGATGCACATGAAGTGAAGCTTAGGGATAAAAATATTAAATTTCGTGGGATTCCCGAAATTTTCGGCAAAGACAGCTTGGAGGCAGATATAAGGGCACTACTTCATGACAATTATGAGTTTGACGAAGATGACACCTCCCTGGAATTTTGCTACAGAATAAATTCATTTTATGCTACTAAATACAACAAACCAAGAGATATATTGGTGAGGTTTGTTCACAAAAGAACCAGAGACCTGCTGCTGAGAACACAAAGAGACGACCCATTGATCTGGGAAGGAAGTACAATACAGATTTTGTCTGACCTTCCAGGAAGTGTTTTATCCAAAAGAAAAGAGTACAACGAGTTAAAACAAGAATTGGCTAAGCGACAAATCAGGTTTCGTTGGCTCATTCCGTACTCCCTAGAGATTTCACTACCACAAGGGAAGAGAACAATTCACAACTTAACTCAAGCAAAAGATCTACTTGAAGAACTAAAATCATCAGAAGACTCTTCTTCAAAAGAATCTGAAGATACTTTGGAAGCAGTTCCCAGTACTTCACAACCGTCTCAAAAAGACAGAAGACAACCACTTGAAAAAAGAGAACTAAGAAAACATAAAAAGGTTCCTGAAGGTGACAAATTAGACCAAGCAGCAGCATTGTAGACTTGATCTATAATCTTACCATGAATCATTTACAGATTCTATCATTGAATATTAACGGTCTCAACTCTCCAAACAAAAGAAAGAGAGTTTTCCATAGTTTAAAAAAACAAAAGAAAGACATTGTTTGTTTGCAAGAAACTCATATCAAACAAGGACACGAAATTTTTTTACAGACAAATCACCTTGGAACTCCTTATCTTGCATCGGCTCAAGAAAAGAAAAGGGGCCTAGCTACTTATATTAATGAAAAAATTTTGACAGTCAAGACCCACATAGCAGATTCAGATGGACGTTATCAAATTTTGATCCTTTATGGGCCAGATGGAATTTGTTTCACATTAGTACACATTTACGCTCCAAATGCTGCTAAAGAAGCCTTCTATGAAACACTGTTTAAGAATCTTGCAGAACACCACCAAGGAGAAATTATAATTCTAGGAGATTTTAATGCAGTTGCAAATCCAATGATGGACAAAACTCATAATAGCATCTCAGGAAAATTGCCCAAGAATGTTTTTAAATTAATGAAAGAATTTAATTTAATCGATATTTGGAGAATGAAGAACCCAAGAACAAAAGATTTCACATTTTACTCAAATCGTCACGGATCACATTCAAGAATTGATATGTGTTGGATCTCCAGATCAATGATAACAAATGTGGAAAAGATACAGATTGCACCTAGAATACTGTCAGATCACAATCCGATTGAATTGACTCTGTTAAAAGGCAGACTAGGGATTAGAAGATGGCGTTTAAATGACCAAATACTGCGCAGGAAACAAATACTTGAACAATGTAAACGAGATGTGGAGGAATTTTTTATACTATCAAATGCTTTTTCAGCATCAATAAAATATAACATTGGGGGCATACCCCTCATTTGAATCACATTAAATCAATCACCTAGTATGTTCCATGTCATTAATCTTCCTTTTATAAATCCTATTTCAATACTGATAAAATGTGCCCAAATTTTGTTTTATCTTAGCCAACACTGCTGTGAAAATCTTGTAATCCCAATTCAATAAAATGATGCTTCTTGCAAATTCTTCCCTTCCTTTGGAATCAATGTGACATTGGCTTCTGCCCAGGTATTTGGAATAACACATACATTCTGCATAATATTGAATAACTGTCTCAGATATGGAGCAAAAATATATGAACGTATTTTATAAAATCCGTTGGTAAATCCATCAAGGCCTCATTAGTTTTCAGGTCGCATATAATTTCCATAACTTCTGAGGTTGAAACAGTTTGATCTAGTAATTCTTGATGTTCTATAGGAAGTCTAGGTATTTTTATATTATTTGAGAATCCCTTTTCAGCCTTTATATCAGCCCTTTCTGCAGTGTAGTACTTTTCTAAAAATTCTGAAATATTTTATTTATTTATTTATTTTTCTCCCACCCTCCATCCCCGGCCAAAGCCGGGCTCAGGGTGGCTCACATCATGAACAATATACTAAATAATAAAGCCATATCCAATAAAGTTTAAAATACCTAAAATCAGATTACAATTCAATCAATCAATTAATTAAAACACCTAAAATGTTTCTTAATTTCATTACTTTATTTCTCTCTTTTTTTAATGCTAGAAGTCTAGCTAGAACTTTTCCAGGTTTGTTTCCGTAATCAAAGTTAATTTGTTTAGCTTTAAGCAAAAATTTGTCTGTATCATGCAATTTCATGTATCATGCAATTTCAGTTTGTCTTTTGCTGTTTCCCATTATATTCTGTCCTCTTTAGCTTTAGTTCTCTGATGATTTTTTCTTCCTGTGTAAGGTCATGTATTAATTCTTGCCTCAGTTTCTTTCAGCCCAGTTACTTTCATCCCATTCCTGAGGATTGGAGTGGAGACAATGTCACCCCACTGCCAGAGTAAGTGTCCTCTTATCCTCCAATGCTGCAGCCTCTCCGGGACCTAAATCCGAGAAGAGAAATGCGGCACTGTTGTGTGGGGGGCGTTCCCAGGGGCAAAGCCGACTATAGTTGGCTTCCTAAGTCCCTCCAGCCCAGAGACGCGCCCTCCAGCAACAGCATTGCTGTACCAGGTTTTTCTTGGCTATCAGTGGGGCTGTTTTACCCAATTTCACTTTTTTGTTTTTTAAAAGGCCTTTTTGAGTCTTGCAGTGGCCAGGAGACCTCTTTGGAGGCCGTCCCCGGCTGCTACAAGGTACAGGGAATGAGCTGTTGGTTTTTATAAGAACTATCTTGAGAGATTAAATAACTTCTCATATAAGTGTTAAATGAACTCTAAACCACCATATAATTAACATCTTGAGTATCATTAATTTGAAAAAGAGGATATTTCTTTTATTTTTCCAATCAGCTCTTTATTCTGTAGTAATAAATTATTTATCCTCCATTCTTTTTTAAGGTTTCAGTTTGAATTTTTAATTTAAATATCAGAGGTGCATGGTGTGCATAGATTGCTGCACGTATTGAAATATCCTTAGTTCTTTTTACCATATATGAATCAGTAAAGACACAATCTGTCCTACTGTGTAAGTTGTGTTTATGGGGGTGGGGGTGGGGAAGTAAATTCTTAAATGGATACGTGCAGCTAAAAATATCCAACATTTCCATACAATTTAACCATTTTCCAAAAAAATTTGGAATGTGAAGATAAATAAACTCTCAGGATAAATCAACTCTAGTTTCCATAATCTGCCTAATCCCTTATAAACCTGCCTGGTTGCTATGGTCATCTTCAGAGACCTTCTTCAGGTGCCCCCACCTTTTGAAAGCAGGCAGCTGGCAACACTGGAAGGGCCTTCTTAGTCATGGCACCAAAGCTCGGGAAGTCTTTCCCTAGGGAGATTCGTCTGTCCCCTTTTGTTGCCATCTTCCACCAGCAGATGGAGACTTTTCTGCTTCGTAGGGTTTTCCCTCAATGATCTCTTCTTCCTAACCAATGTTTTATGGTTTGTATGTATTTTAACTCTGTTTTTTAACTCTTTTTAAAGTTGTTGTAATGAGGTATGTTTGGAAGAGGGGTTTATTTTAATGATTGTATAATGCATTTTATAATGTATGTTTTAAATTTAGCCACATTGGCAGCCCCTGTAAGGGCAGAAAGGCAGGTTACCAATTTTGTAAATAAATAAATCCCATTCACATCCCTTAGTCTTCTGTAACCTTTTGAATTAAACGTATAAAAACACTTTTCATCGTTTGGGTATATATTAACCTAAGGATTAATATTGACCTAAGGATAAATATAGCCTAAGGTGAATTTGTTAATATTATCCCCTTTTATTCATTTTTTCATGTATCGTGTGTTTATATTCATGCTAGGATAACATTTTTGTCAAAGGTACCTGACATCTCTTCAGTCAACATCCTCACATACAAAAAATAATAACCCTTAACTACTTCTTTCCTTTAACAATACCTATATCCTATCTTACTTAAGAATTACCTATATCCAATTTTTTAAAAGTCCTCCCTTAAAAAATTTATACTAAATAACCAATACCAAATATATCCACTGTATTTAACCCATGTAACCTATAGACCACATTGGCTGGCAAGAATGTCTTTTTAATCAATGAGGGAAAGACAGCCAATCACAACCAGAAGAAATGCAGGGGGCTGTGAAGATATTTCTGAACCAAACACCTCTGGACCATCTCTTTGATGGAGACAAGTTATTGCTTATTTGGACTGATCAGGGGCAGGAAAGATCTTTCTAACAGCTTTGACACTTTACTAGAAAAGCTGCTGAAGATGGAAGACATGGGAAATCACACATTTATTGATGAAGGCTATGAATCCTTTTCGTACAAGCAGGCCATCGTTGCCTATCCGTACTTAGCAATATATATCTCCTAAGAGATTGGTACAGGTACTACATATGGCAAGCCATCAGTTCTCCTTAGTGGAATGTGTGTCTCAGGAAAGAAAGACTGCAGTGATCTGATGTTGGCTGCAGTCCTGGATTGTTAAAACCTGCCAGAGCTTTGCTTGACTTCAGTTAGAACAGGATTGCCTCTTTTGTGGGCAGGCACAGAGTGGCAAGCTGCAGTACTGCGGTCAAAAACTCTGCTCACAACCTGAGTTCGATCCCAACAGAAGTCAGTTTCAGGTAGACGGTTCAAGATTGACTCAGTCTTCCATCCTTCCGAGGTCGGTAAAATGAGGGGTAAAGTATAGACGACTGGGGAAGGCAATGGCAAACCACCATGTAAACATAGTCTGCCTAGTAAACGTCATAATGTGACATCATCCCATTGGTCAGTAATGACCTGGTGCTTGCACAGGGGGACTACCTTTACCTTAAAAAAGGCAAACAAGAAGGAAAATCCTTTGAAACCTCTTTATTGATAATAATTAGTCTTACTCTACCCAGTATACGCTACCTAGTTTGCCAAATTGTTGCTGTATATTCAGGTTTCCATTTTCTAGCCCCAAAAAAGAGTTAAACTATTTTCATTAATTATTTTATAGCCTTGTTTCAAACGTTTTGACCAAAGCTGTGGAATATTCTGTAGTTATATGAAAGTATTTTTACTGAACTTGTCAGTCTGACTACAAATTATTAATAAACGCCCGGCAGGACTGCATGGGCTTGGCCAGAATTTAATTTTCTGTAATCCATCCTATACTACAGAGACTGCATTATGCTTTCCTTTTAATCTGTTTAATTCCTTTGTAGCACACAAATTGGTGTTTCAGACCAAGCCACTCTTTTGGCTTTGACAATGACTAGCCAGATGCCCTAGAGAAACAGAGGAAATTATGTGAGAGGTACAATGATCTCTGGACCAGCCTCAGGAGAAACATGTGCTTCTTGCATCAGTCATGACAACACATCACCAGTACCACATCTCAGAGCAGAACTGGACTCCTTGACCCATCGTTGTTATCCATCACAAGCCTATCTCTAAGGGCTAACGCACTCACTGTTTGAAACGTTTGTTGAGACGTTTTATTGATTCATGATCGCACCTTCCCCCCTCCCTTTGGTTGTGGAACCGTTTCGCTGTCGCTTAATCCACGTGGTTTCCAGAAACGCTTTTAAGGCGATCTTTTTCTTTTCTCCGTTTCCCAGATGGTTTCCTCTGAGGTGCAGATAGCTTTAAGATGCTGTTTATTTCCCCGCCCCTCTGCTGTCCACACCAACTGTGTAGCCCATGTCCCCTCCCCTTTCCCTCCGGTGGCCATTTTCTGAGCCTTACAAAAAAAAAAAAATGCACTTGGAGTAATGTTGGATCGTTCCTCTTCTTTTTAAAAAAGGGATCCGGATGTCAAGCATGGTGTTTAAAGCCTGCAAAGAAGCGACCCATTCTCCAGCCAGTCTCTTTTGTTGCTGTTGTTACGGAGGAGGCTGTACTTGTTGCTTTTGTTCTGGCCGCAGTAGAAGGATAGTTTGTTTCTTCTCTCTTCTCTCCCCCTCCCCCCCCCGTTTTCCTCCCAGTGCAATATCCCCAAGGTAAGATGGGAATGATTTCCTCCTTTGAGCAGTCTTTTGTCCCTTTGAGCGTAGCTTTTTAAAAAAATAAATCCTCAGGCACCCGACTGTGCCTAAAGTGAACTAAAAAAAAAAGTTGCAGAGAAATTTGGAGAGCAGTTACGCAAGCTCTCTGAGCAGGGATTCCTCCAGGACAGGGGCTTTGCAGACACACCAGCAACTTTGTGCAGTATTTATTATAATTAAATGAGTTCTGTGAAGACTGTGGGACTGCAGTTTTTAAACGGTGGAGAGGGAGAGAGTTCCTTGCTTAGTCCTGCAGTCTCCCTTGCTCAACTCTGTACAAGTTCTGCCCAGCTTCTCACGCTGCTGGTCCCAATTTGTATGTGCTTGTGGACATTTTTATAGGGACAGCAGGGGGTCTGAGCGGAGTTGCAGTCCCCAGGCTGCAGACTACCAGGGTGAAGTTTGCAAAAAATTAAAAAGGGGGGAAGGGGAGCTTGTTGCACATCCATGACATCATGAATTATGTGAAGCTCCCAGGGGGAAAGTGCAGACAGGCAGTTGTAAATACAGCGATGAATTTAGCCAAGGTGCGTGGGGGAAATCTGACTGTGCAGCCAAGCTACATAGTTCGACCACACTAATAATTTGGAGTAAATTAATGGTGCAGTAAGCCTCTGTTTCTTCTCAGAGTAGTTTTCAAAGTGTAAAAAAAGCAAAAGAGACAGAGAAAACCTTTTAAAACTTTAATAACTCATCAAATGCTTCCAACAGATAACTAGCCAGGTTTTACAGGGAAGGGATGGGGGAGATATCTGTTCTCTCTCTCAACAAATGTGTGCAATACTGCCTGAAGTATGGGAGAGAACAGGGGATATCACTGCCAGTCTGGAGGCTGTACGTGTATCAAAACAGGAGTGAAGCCAAGAAGAAGCAGAGCGTAAGCTGCAACAACCCCTTTGCCCTTGGTTCCTTGCCTCCTTTGGCTGCATCATGCCCCTCACTAGCGACCATGGAGAGGTTTATCTTCCATTGATGATGAATTCCCAACTCCCACTGGGGATGAATTCCATAGATCATGTGATGTCTGAAGAAGTGTTTCTATCTGTTTGTCCAAAGCTACTGCTAGTAATTTTTCTAGCTAGTTACTGAAGTAGAGGTGGGCAAGTTTTCTTTTAAATGAGACTGATTACTTCTCCCTTCTACAGTGCTTAGCACAGCTTCCTTGCGCCATCTAGTTTATTTTACTAAACTAATTCCTAATGTAGTTGTCTTGACCTCGCACGGTAAAACACAGCCTGGCCAATTCTCTGCATTTATTGTGCCATATCATTTGTACTAATGTACTAATAAGATGATGTACTAATCAGCTGAAAAGGCTAAGAGGAACAGACGTGATCAGAAATGTTAAGGGATATGCTATTTTTAATTTGGAATGATATAAATTTTGTCTATTGGTGAGATTAATAAATTGCTCAGAATAGTGAAGTCTTACTTCAGTCATGGAATTTAGCAGCAAATACATTTATTCTTCCTTTATGTGAGCAATGACACTAACAACTGCCTCCTAGATGTGTAATATAATGCCCTACTTTAGTAGTACACAGTTTCTCTCTTTCTCCACAGAGATGTCACTAGAACTTTTGCAGAAATGCCATTTAGCTGCGGTGATACTCCAATAAGCCTCGTCAACACTAGTCCAGCACTGGTTGATTCTCACCAATCAGTTTCTTATCCTGGAACTCAGCAGACAGCATTGGAGAACTGCAGTAGAAATGGAGACGGTGACTTTTTCAGAACGGCTCCCGAATCCTCTGCTTCTGATTCGTATCCTGCTACAGATAGTAGTAGTGATGATATGCTTTCTGTAATGAAATTGAACTGGAAAACAGGAAACAGCAGCGGAGATGACAAGCATTTAGCTGAGAAAAAGGATGCACCTGACTGTTCAAAAAATAGGGCAGTTTTGCTAAAATATTTTAAAAATGCAAATCTTAATCTAAGACCAGAGCCTATAGAAGACAACAAAACTTCCTCTTCAGCTCAGTGTGATACATTTTCCTATCCTGATTTCCTTCCTGCACCTTACAGTGGATTGGATTTACAAAAATTGTCCTTATCCAAGTGGGATGACTGGAAATTATCAATGCCACCATTGGAAGACTCACTTGATAAACTAATTTCTCGCTTAGTGGAAATGGAAAGGTTACAGCACTTGACAGTATTAAAAGAAAGGACAAAGGAACCATCTGCTTCTTCTACCATGGCTCTTTACAACCGCCCCAACTCTTCAAAAGATATGCATCAGTTGAAGCAGCTGAAGGCAATTGATCTTTCGTGTCCTCAGGCAGCCTTTGATGGAGATTTTCACAATTTTGGCAGTTTTGTGCGGGAACCAGACATCTCAAAGTGCTCTTGCCAACATTGTCATAATAAATGCAATTCTGGACCAATTTCCCCTCTGCGTTCAAAGCACTGGCGAGCATCCTACAATAAGTGCATTAAAGCACCAGTGATTTTAGAGACGGGCAACATAGCTGCTCGAAGGTCTCTGTCATGCGCTGGCAGTTCAGCAAAAATCCGATCAGCTTTCAAAATGCCTTCACCCAACACACCTGCACCTTTTTCCTTACCTGACAGTGAAAATTCAAAAATTAAACAGCTAAGGACCAGAAGAAAAACTTGTAGAAAAAATGTAGCATTAATAAGTAAACCTTTCAACTCTCAAAGATTACAATCCCTATCTGTTCTGGCAAAGCCCAGGTATACTCAGGTCAACCATCAGTGATCTGTTGAATTAGATTGTTAGGCCAGAAGTACTTCTGAATGTTGCGTCCAGTTGTTATTTGTATTATATTAGAATATCAGATTTCCCCCCCTAAGCAATCATTTTCATGATACTTTTAAAAAGTAGCAAGTGTAATCACAGTTCCCTTGGGGATTTTATTTTGATGCAGTATTCAGATTTACTTTTGAATATGTTTATATTAAGATGTCAATAAAGTATAGCATGTGGACTGTCTGATTTGGTATGATTCTAAACTGAAAAATAGTAATGAGAGATTAAATACACTTTTGTTAGAAGCTCTGATACATTGGATTCAGGAAAGTTACTGTAGAGTTGGGGAGGTGAGTGTGAGGAAAATAAGCAATTCTCAGGGCTAAGAATGGAACCTCCCATGTTCAGAAACTGTGTGGCTCTGATTACTAGATACTAAGCCTATACTGCCTGGTTTAGCTGTTCCCTGGTGAACTGTTCTAGACATGTCGAAATACTGTGCCATAAATTACATAACAACTTTTGAAGTTCTCCTGACTTTCAAAAGATTGCTGTGCAGCTGTAAGGTGGCAGAAATACAAGACCAGAGCGCTGCCAGAAGTGCAGAATTAGCTATGTGGTTTTTCTGGATTATAACTTTCTCCTGGGAACACAAACTTCTTTAAATCTTTAGGTTACACAGAACATAAGAAAAGCCCTGCTGGAGTATGGCATCTAATCCAGCGTGGTGTAGTGGTTAAGAGCAGTGGTTTGGAGCGGTGGACTCTAGTCTGGAGAACTGGGTTTGATTCCCCACTTTGCCACATGACTGGCGGACTCTAATCTGGTGAACCGGGTTGGTTTCCCCACTCCTACACATGAAGCCAACTGGGTGACCTTGGGCTAGTCACAGCTCTCTCAGCCCCACCTACCTCATAGGTGTCTGTTGTGGGGAATATTGTAAGCCGGTTTGATTCTTCCTTAAGTGGTAGAGAAAGTCGGCATATAAAAACCAACTCTTCTTACACTGTCTTACTCAGTGGCGAACCAGTTGCCCTGGAGGACCAACAAACATAGGTTGCCTTCTGCTGATGTTGCCTTCTAAGCATTGGTATTCATAGTTTCTGCCTCTGAGTGCAGCAGTTAGTCATTATGACCAGTAGCCATCGATGAACCTATCCTCCGTTAATCTGGTTTGGCAAGGGTGATTGATCTCCCGTAGAAGCTTCTGGATGCCATCCAGATAGCATGTGCAGCAGACAAAGAAGACACATATAACATCCTTACGGTGTACTTCTGGACACTGAACAGAGGGATTGCTCTGACACTGTCATTCATCTGTGGGATGGATGATAGAAGTGGAAGGCACACTAATATCCACGAACCATCAGGTGATTGCTACTTTTAATACAACTTGTTCAGCAGTGAAAAAATCCTTGCATACATGGGCTGAGACCATGGCCAGGCAGCTCTGCTACAGGGTCTCTAATTGTTTAGAATTGGGAGGGGGAGCAGCCTCAGCTTGTCATCTGAATGTGGGTAATAGAAGTGAAAATTTCCCACTTTTACATTCACATTGGGATCTGTCCTAAGAAACAAACACATTCCATAGTAGATTCCACTGCTGAGGGAAAAATTATTCTAAAGCCTGTAGATGTTGCTGGCTAAACTCCAGAGCCACTTAATTGAGGTGAAGCACAGTGAACCAGCCAAACGACCTTTATCTGCCCCTGTCTTCAGTTGTCCTTTTTCTCCCCCTGGCAGCCCCTACCCAGGAAAACTATGGCTGAGTTGCATGGTTCTGGCTGTTGGGCTGAGGCCCAGTTTTGAAGTGTGAACCCACAAGGACTTGTAGAGACACTTCAGTTTCACTTGTATCCCCCTCCCCCACAACACATTTTCTCCTCCTGACAACTCCCATATCCTCACCTTTCCAGGCTTCCTTTTCTCCTTACCCACCCACCTCTTATCTTCCCCTCCCAATCTTCAGCTATGTTTATTATTTACCTGTGAGGTAGGATAAGCTGAAAATGTATAACTTGGCCCAAGGTCACCCAGTGAGCTTCCGTAGCAGAATGGGGATTGAAACCTTGGTCTTCCAGATCCCAGCCTGAAACTCTAAATCACTATACAACACTGGCTTTTGTAGGGTAACTGCTGTTGAACAGCAGCAAGCATCTGGGCCTAGGTGAGTCATGCAAGTCAGCTGGTAGCAAGTCATTTGGTGGCTGCTGCCAGGCTTGGCCCCATAAGTCTTCCCTCAAAGGACAAAACAACCCTGGAAAGGGCCCTGCCTTCTCCCCACCTTTTACTTACGAAACAAAACAAGGCTGGCAATACGGTTGTAGTTGCCTAGCAACTGCCACTGAGGGCATTTGTTTCTTAAAGCTACAGATGCTGCTCCTATAATTTTGGAGGATTTTAATCCCACAATTTATTTTCAAGATTAGAGATTTTTCTGTGAACCTGGGTTTTTTCCTCATGTTTGTAGAAAGATCTGTCCTGTCTGACTATGGCTCGTCTCTGGATTTAAATTTCCACAGATGGGGCCACATTTGAGAATTAGGTATATTAATATGTTGCCCATTTGTATTACACTGATATCAAAAGCCAAGGATGTAATTTTCAGTTAGCAAACAAGTGGTAAGCCTGTGTCAGTGTATTATCATTCAAATGGCAGCTGGGAGCTCTGGTAATTGAGTGCTGTTCCATACTTCTAAAATCCCTCCTATAGAAAACCAGATGTTAGGGGAAAGGCTACTGTTCATCCCAATATTGAGTGTTCTCTGTGCAATTAATGAAGTCTACAGATAAGCACTCAAATAATTTAAGTTCTTAAATTAAATGCTGCAGTTTAGGTACTGGCTTATCCAACCTGCTATCTGCAAGCATGCAGCCAGCAGTAGCATACTGAGGTGGGACAGATGCTGAGGCCCAGGGTTTCCAGCAGAGCTCATTGTTGCCACCACACCCCTGCCTTCATGCCTCTTCTGCAAGCTGTTTGCATGCCCTCCCCCCTTTCAAGCCCTCCTGACACATCATGTGCTTCCTGGTGGTGCTGCTGCGTAGGATGATTTGTGAATGATGCATACACCTGGGAGTATGGATGGTGGGTTGCTTTAGCCTGCACCCCCAACACAAAGACCAACAATGGGGGCAAAGCTGAAGTCTGCAGTGGGATGGGAGAAACTGCCTTTGCCTCTTTTCAGATAGAAGTGCACAAGCAGAAAAGGAAGTTAGACCCTAAATCATTAATAGCGGCTATCCCAAGTCGGAATGCAAAACACTACTGCCAATAAGTAATAAAAGGCATTTGTTTAATAGAACAGAATTAGAGAATATAGGAATATTCAGTATAAAGAATAACTTTTACATTAAACAAGAAACTTGAATTCTTAGCTAATTACTGGATGGAAAAACTGACGGTCAATATATTTCATGGATTTGAAGTGAAATGGCACCATCTGAAATTAATACTGTGCACTTGTTACCATTTTGCTTTCTGCTTGAAGAGCAGGGCTGAGGGAAAATACCATATGCCACAGGATTCACATCAGTTACAGTAACTGGGTCTGTACTCTGTACATGCTCAAAGCACCTTTCCACAGGTTAATAGCTACAGGGGAACAAGTCAGCTTCACAGGCATAATGGGATTCAGTGTTATGGATATGCAGAGGGCTCTTACTGAAGACAAAAAGTTACCAGCTGATACCTCAGCCAGAGAGTTGTACACCAGAGAGATTTGGGACCCCACAGCTAGATGATATCTCTTCCTTTCAGGGAAGGAGATGAAATGGCCAACAATGGGAGGGTCAGACAAAAGGTTATAAAAATAAAAGATCTGGACATGGAGGAGAATCTCTCTAATCTACTCTGTTCTGCTCTTAAGATATCCATTAACTTGAGAAATGAAAGCCATAGACATAGTCTTGAGCACAGTCTTGGCTGAACAAAGGGGAGTAACCCCCAACCTAAGAAATTGAGGTAAAGGATGATTTCTGGACACTGTAACTTCAAGAACAGCCTATCCTTATTCTAGCCGCTATATAGGATACGTATAGTAGTGAAACAGGATTTGCAGTTATATCACTTTTCATTTTAATCCTAGCTCAGACTGCTGTCTGCTTTACTTTATTACATGTATATAATTTGTTTGTAGCCTAATATCTGGACCCACACCACACCCAATTCAATCATGCTTATCCAGAACAGAGCATTAAAGCAGGGGTCCCCAACCTTTTTGAGCCTACAAGTACCTTTAGAATTCTGACGGGTGCAGCCACAAAATTACTGCCACAGGAGGTGGAACCACCCATAAATTAGCTGCAGCAGTTTACCTTTAGTCACACCGTGAATGTCCTTGTACTGTGGTGGAGGCTGCTGCCAAAGCAAAAGTTTTTTTTAAAAAAATCTTCACAGGCAATCAAATCTCCAAGGACAATCAGAAGCCCTGCAGGGCAAAAGCACCACCTGACCCTTCCCACATTCTTAAGTACACTTGGTGAGTACTAGGAAAGGTGCTGGTGGGTGCCATGGCACTCTTGGCACCATGTTGGGGACTTCTGGTCTACAGAGCTCTTCAACTCCAGAGTACACAAGTTTGTGTATGCAGGTCTGCGCAAGTAGCTAGTGCACATGAAACAGAAGAGGCAAAGAGGCCCAGCCTTTAAATGGCACTGGGGTAAAGAGTGCTGAAATACTAGTCCTTCTGCTGGATAGTGGCAATGGAATACCCAGAGAGACTAAAGTAACACAGGTGTAAGGGAAAGTGGAGTCTCGTCAGGCAGAATCCTGAAACTGCTGTGGATCTTTCCATACCCATATAGAAACAGAAGTGTGGCTGCAAGCAGCGCGCGGGGGGTGGGTGGATGGTATCCAACCAGCCATTTATTTTTAAATACTCTAAAGTAGCTCCTCCTCCAACAGAAGAGCCACAAGTAGGAGGAAGGCTCCTTAGACTTAATAAATGAATAAATACACTTTGCTTGGTGTAGTAGTAGTAGAAGGGTAGGATCCACACCAATGTTTTTCTACAACGGTAATTTAAAAGTATGTGAAATCTGACATGAGAAGTTGGTTAAGACATCACTTTAACCCAGGAGTTGGGAACCTTTTTTCCGCCAAGGGCCATTTGGATATTTATAACATCATTCGTGGGCCATACAAAATTATCAACTTAAAATTTAGCCGACCAAGGCAGCTGCCCCAGATGACCACCCCCCTGCATGGGCAAGCGGGCAGGCATCCAACCGGTGGCGCACTCACCCACCTGGTGGCACAGGATGGTCCAGCCTCACGCCGGAGTTGCTCCTGCCCCACACGGTCAGGGCCGGATTCAACAGCCGGCTCTGGCTACCTCCACCTGCAGGGATGAAATGAGGACACACTGACTAAGAACTCCCCCCCCCACGCATTCTGGCCCTGCCCCCTTTAACCCCTCTATTGTCCCCACTTCTGCCCCCAGCCCTCTTGTAGTACAGAGGAAATATTTTCTCTACGCCCCTGGTGGGAAAGGGTTAACAGTTTCTTGGGCTGTCCTAGCAGCTCCATAGCTATCGACTCTTCTGCAAAAAGGAAAAAAGGTTCCTTTTCTCAGCAAAACAAACTCACATCCACCTTGAATAAACGCTATTCCTGTCCGCAGGAGGGGGCAGATCGCCAGTCTTAGATCCTTCTGTGCTAAAGATCTGCCAGGACACCCGAAGGGCCAGACCAAATGATTTCGCGGGCCTTAAACGGGGCCTGACATTCCCCACCCCTGCTTTAACCTATGGGTATATTTTAGTAGCCATTATGCTCTGCTGTGACTCTGAGCCTCCCAAATACTTTAAAATTCCTCTTATCAAATTCCTTATTGGGCAAAGGCTTCCCAGAGACTTCACAACAGCATTTTCCAGAGCCAACCTAGATGTAACAGCACAGGGGTGCCTCTGCCATTTAAAAGATGAATTTCTCTGTTTATAAAAGCAGTGGAGGCCCAATCCTATAATGACTGGCATAGTGAGGAAGACGTGTCCTTTCCCCTCATGCCATTTACAAGAGTTCACCCCCCCTCCAAGCACTGGGGCTCTTGAAAACAGCACACGGACAGAGGAAACAGGCAGTCCCCCTAGTCGTGGCCCTGATCAGGATCCCCCCCACCCATGGTGGCAGAGGGAATTTCATCCTTAAAATGGCAGAAGTGTCCCTGTGGCGGATTTGAGGATGCTATTGGGTTCAGTTTGGCTCTCAGTCTAATTACTAGCAGAACACTTCTGCTAGTAACTTAATACTGGGAAAATGAGGGTTACTAGAACAAAAAGAAGAGTCTTGTAGCCTTTTAAAGATTAATAGATTTATTGTAGCATACGTGAAGTGTTACCCTAAGTTTGCAGATAAACATACACAAGTACGTAGAAAACAAGTTTGGAAACAATGGTGCTAAAAGGCCATGCAATGACAGAGGTTCTATCTGTGTTACCAGAATGGTGTAGTGAGAAGCACAGAAATGTTGAGGTAGAAGGCTGGCTTGCTGATGAACCTTGAACCATTTTTTGTTAACTCAGTTTCTAAAGAGGCTGACATTTATATCAGCTTGCAAGAGAAAGTCTGACAGAGCACTTCCTTCCAGTCCTATATTATCAGTCCTAGAAGCTCTTCCTTTACGTAACCAACAAACATTGTTATATATGAGTTTCATTTTAATGATCACACCATAATGAATGAGTCAGTGTTTTCACAAAAAGCTATTACTTGAGAAAGCAAGAGCTAAGAGTTAATATAAAAGGAAAGCTAACTATTAAAGATTACCTTAAATCAGCAACCACCTTGTGGTAACACCCGCAAAACCGATCAGATGAAAGATGAACAATCACAAGAACTTAAACATGTATTTTTTAAAAAATATAAATGTGGTCTCTAGCCCACAAGTGTTAAGGAATGCACCTAAAACCTCAACATTTCTGGATAACAAACCATTGTCTTAAACACAGGTAAAGTGTTTTAAAATGAACTAAATAAGCTAAACTACCAACTCAGATTTGGAGCAGGAGACAAAGATGAATTATTGCTGCTTGGCTGCTTGTGAGAGGGTGGCGGTGGCTCCTTCACCAGAGGAAAGCAGAGCCCAAAGAAACGGTAAATCAATACAGTGACCTTCCTTTGAATAAACCACTAACTTGTCTGGGTGTCTAATATTTAAAGGAATCCAGCACTAACAGTCTTTTTTTAACAGAATGAACTTCATAAAAATTACAAATAAATGTTAACAGATGATTTCCAAAGCTGTTTTATTATCTCGAAGTGAATTACCACTTTACATCTTGTTACACAGGTTTACATTACAGCTTGCCCAAAGACACCATTGTTCTGTATTTTCATAGACTGATCTGCCTCTTGAGCACGTCAATCCATGCAAATGTTTCTCACAGGTTTTCTGCCACTTACCCTACACAGGAAGGGAAACATATCATTAGCAAACAAAAGTGATGATTTTACATCAGATTTACCAAAATCATTTAAAAAAATAACCATTTATGGCATGTCAACCTACACTGCAGCACAAAACAGTGATGAATATATATGTATCAAAAAGAATTCCCATAACGCTTTTCCTAACCTGCTGCACTATTATAAAAGCAGGATATTTCCTTGACTGAACAGTGCCAATGCACGAGTCACTTTTTTCTGGGGTTTGTGCATTTCAACCTTAGTACAATAGATGCTGTGAAGGACAAAGGACATCTGTATTCCTAGCTGTAATTCATTCAAAAGCACCTTCCAGCCTTCTCTTACCAAATTCATTGATTAGGATTAAACGACACAGACCTAATTTAGGCAGATATAGTCTCTGCTATATAGTCTGTGCTGGCTTTCAGGCACACAACCACAAACCCAATCTGTGCTGTCGAAAAGAGCAAAGAGTCTGAAGAATCTAGGCCCACCTGACAAATCCACGACAATATTAACATTTATTCTGATGCCAAAGCATACACAAGGCATGCTCTGAAGCAAATGAATGCTGCTGTATTTCATGCATTGTTTTTTTAAAAAGAGCATATTAATGATCCTACTGGTATATTTTAACCTAATATTTGGTTGATTCTTGCCAAGGGGATAAAATATTATAATAAAATATTTAAAACATACTATACCGTGCCTACCTCAATTTTATCACAACAAAAATCACATCACCCCAAAAACAAAACAGACAACATTTTACATTTTTTTTAAAAAAATGCCACAATAGTACCATGCTAAGACCTGCCAGCGTGGCAAAAGAGTATAATGAAACCTATATCTGAGTGCTGTGAACTGAAAAAAAACCCAGACATAACTAAATGGAAGAATGTTTTTCATATCTTTTATAGAACAGAAACCTTTGTTCATGTCTTCTGGTTGCCATCATCTTCATTTGAACGGCACCTACAACACAAAGAACAAGTAAACAAGCAACTTTGTTTTTTTCTTGAGAATGGCTTAAAATCATGTAGCCATAAGGCACGCTGCTGCTACTGGAGTCGACATGACCACCTCTTTTCACTATTTGTGTCACAGCGATATGAGACAATGATGGAGGCCACAGAATTTGACTACATCTGTGTCAGACTGCCACCAGATGTGCAAGTTAGACTGGAAGGGTCACCAAAGCACTGCACCACATTACTTTTTGTGTGCAAATAACTATCAAGTAATCTACTTCTTCGAGTGTCAAAGCTGCCTTCTGTCTCCTGCACGAACAAGAAACATTTTAAATAAGTTGAGAGAGAAATACATTTACTACTTAAGAAGTCACATTAAACTGAAGAGGAGGAGACCGGGTAGAAGTTCGAAACAGGTAGGTAACACCACCCACCGTCTGTCTCCTTTGTGGCTCGCTATGTTGCCAGGGTGGAGAGCACCTCACGAGGAGCACTCCACAAGCGGCGTGACTGATCACACTAAACTGTGCACTCTGGAAGCAACTATGTGCCTAAATGGGTTAAAAATCCTATTTAAGGGACTATTACAAAGCACCTAGGACTGTGGTTTCATATAGCCGTGGAACATACACAAAATGTACAAAAATAGATCACTTTTAACCAAAGAACTGGATTGGCAATCACGAATTCACTGATTTGGGGATCCTCACGGTGAACAACAAACTACCGTTTACGTTGCTGCTAAAGTTTTATCTACACATGCTGTCAGCAATAACCTTGTTAGGAAGGTGAAGTTGGTGTCTCAGCAAACCAGACCCCCTGGAGTAGGCGTTGAGTGGCCTGTGACTTGCCTTCCTTTGTCTCTCTCAGCACCATCAAAAAGGAAAAGTAAGAAAAACAGCACAAACATTAGTTAAAACCTGTATCCAATCCCAAAACCTATAGGAATAAATTTCATTACAATGAAAGCAGACAGTATCTGTAGGATGCTGGGGGAAACGGGGTTATTTATACTACAAAGTTGGTAATTAGTCTAGTATTTTCAAAGGACTGTATCTTTTAGTAACTGATTTAATTAATGGACTATCAAAAATGAAATTTTCTTCTTATGTATTACCTGAGTCGGGAACACAGGAGACAAAAAAAATCTTTTAAAAATGGCTACCAATGCCTTGTTCACAAAAGACTTTATTATCTAATGATGCATACTGAAAACATACAGAAATCTGCATGGTCCACTTTACATGCAGCAGAACAATCTTCACTTCACAATAAGTGAATGTCAACTGTTTTATGCAAGAGACAACACTTTAAAGTCACATTTCTTAAAGAAAGCTTCATTTACAAAAGAAATAAAAGGTAAAGAAGCAATTACCGCTTTTAAAAAGCAGCTGCTTTGTTCAAGAGTGGAAGGTTTATGCCTGTATTGAAAGACAACATGATCACAAATAATGAAAACAATGAACAAATTAAAAACACCTTTAGCATAAAGCAGTACACTTTCAATGACATACAAATAGCTAAAAAGTTTATTACGGTGTTTTCTATCTGGCCATGAGATAAGGACTTTTGGAATCGGAGTTCAATATTTGTTGTTAGTAAATGAAAACTCTTCTCTTAGCTCTGGGTCTATGCCATAGTGAACGGTATTTAACAAAATGTATATAAAGTCTATATTCCTAGCTAGTTGATTTTTTTTTAAAAAAACGAAGGTAATAAACAGTACACTGAAGGCGCTCTCTCCATCAAGTGCACACCTCCCCCTTTTTTTTTTAATGTGATGATCAAACAGAAGTGGGAATTTATGCCACAGTTGTAATGCCAGAAAACAAAAAACAAGCTCGTTTATCAAACATGCAGGGAATTCTGCTACAAAGCTATTGACCCTCCTTTTGTCAGCTGTCCCAGTACAGTAACTTAAACACCAGTGATGTTGATGGTTTAGCTTACCTTCAGTGTACTGAAAGTTGTACACAACCTGCTTTAAAAGAGGAGACCATCCCTGCGGGCAGGCTCAAGAAGGAACAGACCCCCTTCGGCACTGACTACACCAAGGGCATGCTGCCGTGGCCTGCACGCACACACCTAGGAAAACGTAATATAAACAGCATTTATGCTGGCCAGTTTGCAGAGACAAAAATGAAGCCAAATCTGCTAAAAAAACAAAAAAACAAAAAACAAAATCAACCACCCAGTCTTACTGATCTTTCTTAACAGATTTTCTGTTTTATATAACGTTGTGTGTTTGTGTGTTTTCTTGGAACTGCAACCATATACATTAGCATTGTACTTCTGTGCAGTCTTGGCAATTAAAACAGTTCTGTAGTGAAAAAAAACTTCACATGAGAGACAAACAGATTTACTCTAACATTTCTAAAAGAAATATCAGCCTTGGTGTTAATTCAAATATACCATTCTTCCTCAACTCTGCAGGGGAATTATTTATATGTTTTATGTACACTTTATAAACTGCTGTGAAATTTCATCAGTCTTTGTATATTAACTATTCAAACCCTTTGAACTTCTTCACTGGATTTAAATTTTCTCCTGGATGAAGGCATGCTGCAAAGCCTGGTTGATACTAATCCGTTTAGCTGGGTCTAACATAAGGATCTGGTCCAATAAGTCCTTCAGTTGGTGAACCTTTTTACGCTGGTCTTCAGGGAGGCGCTGGCACCCAATTAAATCTGCTAGCAGATCCTTTGTTGGATTAATGGTGCTCATGACAGTTACTTTTTCCTAGAAAGACAACGGAATCAAGCACTTAATTTCAAGACCACTAAGAACATTAACAAGACTAACTCGATTTCTAGTTAGTGGCAGAACCTTCCCATCATTTTCATTCAAGAGCCAAATGCAGTCCTCGTGCTATATTTTACAGGACCCTGTCTAGAGAATTACAAGGTCATCCCGAGTTCAGCCAGCTCCACTCCCATCACCTCCAGCCTAACCACTGATGGGCACTGACTTGAACTTCATCTTGAAGCCTTTCACAGTAACAAGCTGCTCTTTTGTGTGTTTGTGTGCAAGGGGTGTGGAAGAATTACACCTCCGAGCCCCCCCCCCGACAGAATTTTAAGGGATTAAGTGGTCTGCAACAGGAGGGGATAGGTGTGAGTCCCAGTCCATGAGCTCTCACAATCCTTTAAATCCAACCCGTGTTTGTTTGCCTCCCATCTTAATGTAAAGAGTCAGCTGCTCTACAGCTAGATGAGAGAATGGGGACCCACCTGGAGAGAATTTATAACTCGTGGCCAGACAGCTGGTTAACTGCAAGCCTGAAAGTGTGCACTAATCAGTATACTCCTCCAAATGTCTACTTTTTGCATACTCAATGTGACTAAACTGCGAGCAGAATGCATTTGACAATACAACCACACAGAAATTTCAATTCTATATGCAAAAAGGTATGAAAAATCCCCACAGAGTGGTTCAGACTTACCCTTTCTGTTACTTTATCTACCTCTATATACATAAAGTTGAGATTTTGATCGAAGTGTTGATCTTTGAACACACCTTTTCGGATCATCTGCCAATAAAGATAACAAACATATTGCCTTAAATTACAGTCACACGTAAGTGTAAATACTGAAAACATTAATCCCAAGAGGAAACCTACAGATTTCATTGCAATACTCAGGTAGTAAATTGACAAACAAAGTACAATTTCCTCTATTTAATTAGATCTGTACCCTCTCCTAACTTTAAAAAGGTCAGGTCGTATAATATCACGAATGATGAAGGATAGGATTCTGCAAGAAAATTCCACTAACAGAATGGAAGGGTGGTTTTCACCAATACCCCCTTCTCTGCTGCAGACTTGCAATGCTCCTTCTAGTGTGATGTTGGGGGGGGGGGGCTCCTGTTACCAGGAGCAATATTTCAGGAATAACTTTGGGCTGTGGTGATAGGGAAGAGGCAGGGAAGTCCCACTCTGCTGGTGTAATCTCTTTTATCAGCAGATACTCTGCAGGATCTGAGCAATGAGGTGCTATAAAAAAACAGCTGGGTAATGCAAAAAATAAAAAAATCAAAACAAGCCAATATCACATGAACACATGAAGCTGCCTTATACTGAATCAGACCCTCGGTCCATCAAAGTCAGTATTGTCTACTCAGACTGGCAAGCGGCTCTCCAGGGTCTCAGGCAAAGGTCTTTCACATCACCTCCTTGCCTAGTCCCTTTAACTGGAGATGTCGGGGATTGAACCTGGGACCTTGTGCATGCCAAGCAGATGCTCTACCACTGAGCCATGGCCCCTCTCCATGGCTCTCCAGGGTCTCAGGCAGAGGTCATTCACATCATCTGCTTGCCTAGTCCCTTTAACTGGAGATGCTGGGGATTGCTGGGGATTGAACCTGGGACCTTCTGCATGTCAAGCAGATGTTCTCCACTGAGTCACGGCCCCTCTCCATATCAAAAGCTTCACTTTGTTAAACAAACACCCAGGATTATTATTTATTGCATTTCTATCCTGGCTTTGTTCTGAGGATCTGAACACTGCTTATGGAGGGTTCCCAGGAGTTCTCTCATCCAGGCACAGCAAGGCTGCTGCGTCATGTGCCTTCAGACTACAGCCTGGGACTGTCCTTCATTCCAAGGGGAAAGTTTTACAGTAAAAATGAGCTCTCATTACTTTGAAGGGAAGGGATAGATAACAGTTAGCTAATTTCAGTGCAACTGTCGGACCATATCCCGAGCATCCCGCGCTTTCTTTTTTTAAAGAATTTTTTTATTAAGGTTTCAACAACATTAAACACAACATACATATTTAGTAGCATAATTTTGCACATCCTAGTCAAGATATATATATCTATATGAGTCTGAAGTGGGTCTACAATCTGCCATTTCTATCATTCTTTAAAAATTTATCATATAGCACTTTATTTCTTTACCTTGTTTGGCATCTTTCCTTTGAGGTCCATAGCAAGCTTCAACATATGGTTATTGGTTTTCCCAGGAAACAATATTTTTCCTGTGTAAAGTTCATACAATGTACAGCCTACAGACCACATATCTATACCGTAGTCATAGATTTTGCCTATAACTGAAGGAGGAAAACAGTTTCAGAGTTAAACCACTTATCTAACATACTGAAATTAAAGGTCACTCACATTTCTAGGATAAGCTCACAACAAAAAAAGAAGAGAATACATGAATTACAGTATCTAGGCCACTCAAGAAAGTAGGATGCGCTAGTTAACTCTAACCATAATTTATGCCCTTCTCATCCTTCACTGTGAAAGATGGTGTTTGGGAAGTAGAAAAGATGGTCGTTATGCACAATAGCAAGTATACGGTGCAGAAGCATGTAGACTATATGGCACCACTGATTAGATAATGTATCGAGTGGACATCTCTAATTGTCCATTCGGTTACGAGGGGCCAAGTCTTGGTCATCCTATGATCACACGCACAGACATTCCACATACAGCTCTGTCATTTGATAAACACAGGGGGGCAAGCTAATGAAAAAGGAAGGAAGCCATGGTACCAGAGAAGGAAAAGGAGGAGGGATAGTAGCAAGGGCTTGGGCAAAGGAGAAAGCACGGCATGTGAGATGATGACTGTAAGAGGACGAGAGAAAGCAAGAACGAAGGGAAGTCGTGAATGGCACTCACCCTCCCACTCAGCTGTAGCCTGTCTTTATGTTCACATTTCCGTACACAATCCCACCATTTGGCGGGCATCTCACACTAGTTGACTAGATAATTATAAAAATCTAATTAAGCACCAAGAAATGTTATCAGGTACAAAAATTCCACCTTTACAATTAAATATATGCTTATCTGCTTCATAAATACACAAATTCATACAATTAGAGAACCTGAACATAAACAAGAGCATCTCAGATTAACTTACTAATTTCAGGAGCACGATAAAATCGACTGACAAGGTACGGCGTGATGTCATTATCAGCTACATGTGAAGCTGATCCAAAATCACAAAGCTTTAGTATGGTTTTAGATTCATTTACCTAAAAAAAAAAAAAAAAGACTTTTTATTTCACGTCATGAACTACAGCTGCAAGTCATGTTGATATTATGCACACAAACAAACAATTCTTAACAGTAGTGCTGATGTTTTTTCAAGCATTTCAATATATGTGAATGTGTTAAGTAAGTATTTGACCTTGATTATATTCGGGAAAAAATATAATTCTCAGAGACAGTGTATCTCTAGATACCAGCTGTTGCACAGAAAGAATATGGCTTTCATGACCTGCTTGCAGGCTCCAGAGGAATTATTTGGCTACCCACTGTTGGAAACCATATGCTGGCTGAAGGGACCACTTGGTCTGCTGCACCAGGGCTCTTGTTATGCTTTTAGCATCTTCCACAAATAGAAATTTAAAAAATACTGGAATGGATCTAACCATCCTCTACATAGCCTCCATTGAAGGAAGAACCACATAAGTTGGAGGAAGACTTCAAATTTGAGCCAGAAGGTGAGGTATAAATACTGCAATAAATAAATGAAATATAAACTTTGACCAATAGAGTGGTTAGGATAGGGATAGGATCCAGTCCACCAGCCCAATTTCTGAAAAACAGGATATTTATAGGCATTTATGTTCTTTCACCTATTTAACAGAATTTACGGTAATACTGACACTTTTTTAATATGTCTTAAATATCCCTACCTACACATCTCCATTCCCTGTAATAGCAAAGCAGCTGATGCCAAGGCAATCGCTAATGGCACCAAAATGGATCAAGCCACAGTCACAAAGAAAGGCACAAGAAAGCTACTGTAACTACTTTTTCTCAATAACAGATGGAGCAGCAGCATGAAATCTCTCTACACAATGCAACTAATCCACATGGTAAGCCAGGCCCTATATATTGTAGCTGCATACTGGAGCAATCACGATACAGTTACTGTTAAGGACAAAATTAAATAATTTAATTCAAACATGATCTGGTGCTATGTGATCTGAGAGCCAGCATGGAGGAGTGGTTAAAAGTGGTGGACTCTAATCTGTAGAACTGGGTATGATCCCCCACTCCTCCACATGAGCAGCAGACTCTAATCTGGTGAACCGGGTTGGTTTCCCCACTCCTACATATGAAGCCAGCTGGGTGACCTTGGGCTAGTCACAGTTCTCTTAGAGCTCTCTCAGCCCCACCTACCTCACAGGGTGTCTGTTATGGGGAGGAGAAAGGAAGGTGATTGTAAGCTGGTTTGATTCTTCCTTAAGTGGTAGAGAAAGTTGGCATATAAAAACCAATTCTTCTTCTTCTACGTGAATGAGCCTTTAAGGAACCTAGGAATCACTCACACAATTCCTCCTCCAATCACATACCATGAGCTCTTCGGTTTTTTTCGTAAACCATACTTTGCCTTTACATCTGAGCTGGCTCTGTAATGTAGGATTCCCAGCCAAGAACAAACCAGTGTCTAGAATCCTGGTTTGCAAGGCTAGCACGATTCAGTTTGTTTGGACATAAATGCAAGCTACGGTCTACAGAAAATCTGGAAAGTACTAGGTCACAATTCACAAGTGGAAGAGGAGGCAAAGAGATATCAGGCAAATGAGACCCAAGCTTCTTAGATTAGTTGCCAAAAGCATAACAGCCAATCCTTGACAGCATACAGACCAGCCTTCAGTAAAGGCAAATCATTTTGCAGTTTGGAAAACCTGACTTTTCCTTATGTTTTTGCATCTTTCAATATCTATTACTGTTCCCACATGCACTGATTTCTTTTGGAGTAAAGCAGGGCAACGCTGGAGACATTTAAACAGACTGTACATGCATTACTGTATATTTCTTCAAAAACTCTTTTGAGGATTGTAACTAAATATTACTTACCAAAATATTATCTGGTTTTATATCTGCATGCAAGATGTTACATCTTTTCAGAAGTTTTAATGCCAAAAATAGCTGCTGACTGTAGGATCGTACAGCCTTTATGTGGAGACCAACATCCTTTCCATACTTCTTTAGAACCTCTCGCAAATTCATACTTTTAAATGACGAAAACACACAATAGAAGAGGAGAAGAGAAGGTGGGGGAAACAAACCAGGGATCAACATATTTAAAAATACAGTGGCTTACATTCTCTTGAACAAAAAAAGTTTCATGAGAGGCAGACCTCCTCATGCTGTGGAACCCTAGGAACCAACCCAAAACACAGCATTACAAATATTAATGTATGAAACATTATTATTATTTAGGTAAATCAGACTCATATCCTTCAAACAAGACTGACTTGAAAAAAATATTTTAAACAAATTTCAGCCCTCAAATTACTTATTAGTCCACTGAAAAGTTGACTACTGACAGGATCTACTGACAGGATCTACTGACAGTATAAAATTCCAACAGCTGAATACCAGATGAGTGATGAAATCTAGCCTGCATTAACAACTCAACCGTTGTTTTTCAGTAACTGCACACTTAGCACTCATCCAAACAGAACTCCAAGTAGAACAGGATTGAACCATAATTTTAAGAATACAAAACATCCTCTCCAGTAGGGAGAATTGCCTCTGTATTGGCAAAAGAAAGGTTACGTGCAAATGTTCACACTGAATTTCAGAATCTACTTGAAAACATACGACCTTGATTTTTATCTTCTATTTCAGAACTTAACCCAATTTCAACAAAATTTTACCATCACTTTTAATTCTCCCACTCCATGTGTACATGCAGGTTAAAAAGGAAATTTGAGTATCAAATTTAACTTTAAATACTCCTGAATCCTCATGAGAACAAAAATGTAATAGTCCACATTATGTATTTTTTATTTTGTGTGGATTTTTATTTTTTACTCCAAATACTCTATTGTGTTGGCCACTATCTCGGCAATATTCTTCTTTAACAGAACCTGGGATTATTTTCAGTTTTGAGAGATCAGCTCATTTTACTCATTTTCTCCCAATATACCATTTCATAATATAGAGAAGAATGCTACTCATTCTCAAATTTGTTTATCAAATACTGAAGAACAATTTTTGAAACATTCGAAGTAAGGATAATTTAGGTAGGGAAATGGGCAGTAAGATCAACAAGATAACTATTTTAAAGAATACTTTAAATCTACTTTTCATGTCTCACCTGAGTGGTTCAAATACTAGACAGAGGTGCTGCTTGTGATAAAAGTGCCGGAACAACCGCAAACAATGGAACTTGTCATCTGGGTCTGCATCATTGAGTTTTTTCAAGAATTCCAATTCTTTTAGACCAGTTTTCTGCCTGAAAAGAGATCAGCTTACTGTAAAAATGCAGTCACATAAGAGCCTAAAACCATTATGGTTTGAGAGAAAAATAGCAATAACAGATGCATTAAAGCTAAAAGGATCTACACAGCCTGAAGCGAATAACTACAACGCACATGTGACACAACAGTCTGAGGACAAGGTAAAGCAGAAGGTGGCAAAACTGTGGCCACAGAGAATACAGAGACCTGGAGCTACCTTTCCCTACAGTTGGCTGCTGTGAGCTGTTTCCAACTGAAAGTAAATGCAGGACTGGAACTTGCACCTTGTTTTGTGGATCCAGAGCCACTCATGCCGCAGGCATGCATCTATAGACAATCGAACCCCCCTTTACACATCCTAGAGCAGCTGGGTTAAGTGAAGCATAGAAAGGAGGACAGAGTGAAAGGAGAGGGAATAAGCGACAGAGTGGTGGAGAGGGAAGAAGGAAACCACAGAAGAGAGGCTGAGTACCAAATGAGCAGAGGACCGGGAGGCAGTACTTAATTTTCATTGATATTGGGACAATGGTCGTTGTTAAATGGGGCATACCCTACCCCCCCCAATGGTTTCTGTATATCAGTATGTTCCTTGGACCACAAAGCTGTTATAGATTGTTACATCCTGATCAACAGTAGATATTTTCATCAAGCTGTACTTTATTTGTCAAGCACAGCGCATTGTGCAAATCTCAGTTGCTGCCCCTGGGGTATTACTACTAGTCCAGCAGCTGGCCCATTATAATTTATGACATTTAAAAAAACCTTCTTTACTTACATAAGCTCATTGTTCCTGATGATTTTGACAGCCACCTCTTGATTTGCTCTTGCCATATCTCTGGCCCTCACCACATTGCTGAAAACTCCTTGCCCAGTGTAACCATACACATTGTAACGTTTATCTAGAACTTCACCAATGTTAACACCTAGAGCATAGGAAAAAAATTACTGTAGAAAAAATTTGCAGCATACACATAAGACAATGGGGAAATTAATAAAGAAAAACTTTCTTGTATACAAATAACTATACAGAGCAGGGATCTCCAACACAGGTAGCCTGTACAGAGTAGCTCATACATCCTAGAAAACCCAGGAAAAGGTCACAACGACGTCTGCAGTGGGCCTTTTAAAATATCTATTATTTCATATGATTTTTCCTTGTGCTGCTTAACTGGCAGTTTCATTTCTGATGCTCTTCATTTTGGTTTCCATGTTGTTTCAAGGACAGAAGAAATCTTGGTAATATGTAGTGAGGAAGGAGGCAGTAGCTTGGGATATTTTTATTACTCAGAAGTAGTTCTCATTAAAGAAAAGATTGGTGACCCCAATAAAGAGTATCATTATCTACGAAGGAGTGAATTCCATACAACTACCTATCACAGCAGGTCCAGATAGAAATCAAAATTCTATTCCACTATGTTCATGATTCTCAGTATGAGAGACAGAGATGGGAAAAACATACTCAATAAGTCTTTTTATCTTATTCTGAACATGGCTCCAGAGCATGGACCAAAAAATCCACACAAATATACACATACATAGTGGCAATATTTCTACAAACCTGGGCGATTTGAAGAACATTTAAAGTTTAAAAAGCACTTAAAGCTACGGAAGCAATGTCTGAGCACCAACATCACAACTTCAAGAAGAACCAGGAATTTAACAAACAGTAAGATCAGCAGAGTTGGGGTGAGGGAGGAAGGAGGGACATGAAATTTTTCCTCTCCCATGACTCCCCACGGGTCTACCTTTTACGGCAGACATTGCTGGTACTCTTTAACCCTCCAAGGATGGCTGCAAAATTGGAAACAGACCCATATTTGCAGCCATCTTACAGGGTTAGAGAATAGTCCCTTCCAGGGAGATCCCAGCTAGTGTTCTTTTAGAACCACATTCTTTGGGTTTCAGTTGTATGGAGCATGCTGAGGTTTATTTCCAGAAAAAGACTGAAATAATGTAAGCTACGCAGGAGTAACTTCACGGCTCAACATGTTATTGTTGTCAGGATTGTCAATTTTACTGGTTAATTGACAACTATACTGTCAATTCCATATTATGCTGTGCTGCAAAGCCCTATAGAATTACACGGTGCAGTACACAGTTCAAATTTAAAACTTCTAACACAAATGTGCTTTAGGAGATGCTATGACATTAGTACATTTTTCTTGCTGGTCATGTAAACACAATTAGTTTAATTTAGCGACTGTACTTCAGTAGATATTGTAAACAAACTGTGGTAGCCACACTCACGATAATATCCTTCTGCATCAGTCCAATTATCCCTGAGGTTAGGGTTTTCTTTGAAGTCTTTTCCAATGCCAGCAGCCCTAAGGCGTGCACTCTAAAAGAAAGTAAGAATCTAGCCTTATTCTTTATGTTCTACATAGTTTAAAAACTGAGTTTGCTTAATGCTTGGATGTGGAACTAAAGATCTACAAAACCTGATACGTTTAAAATACAAAATAAAAAGTATCGATTGCATTATACATCTAAACAATAATTAAGCAAATCAACATTGGTTGCCAAAATGTGCTTTACTAATCAATGCACTTTAATTCTATTCACAAATGGGGTCTTATATCTATGACAAGAAGGTAGGTACAATTGGGGGAGGGAGTCCTGTGCCATAAAAAGAAAAAAAAACCCTTTTAGGTCTATTTCTGACAACATACAAAATGTACATCTCAAACAGTCACAATTAACTTTACTGATATATGCACATCCTAATACTTAAGTCCACTGAACACTATTCAGTAATACCAGAATAATAATTCTTAAGATGGTCAAATAATTATATCCTAAAATTAATGGTTAACATTTCAGAAATCTGTTCAGTAACTTTTAACAAGTTTCTAATATATGGTTCTTGCTTGTTTTTTGGCAAAAATAAACACTTGATGAACACTATTACAATAACTTAAGACTTTGTCAATGAGCAATAAAGATTCATTCATTCAATACAATAACATATTTTTGTGAAACTACCTACATCAAAATATGCAGCAAACATGTCATCCGATTCTGTGAACATGTCAGGTGCTGTGATTTTCTTCTGAGATGAACCTTTAAAAAAAGTTTTTATTATGAATACTAAAAATAGAATGAAGTGAGAACCAAGCTGAGTAGTGCAACACATTTCCACAGACAGAACTTTTATATCATTTTTTGCTTTTCAGTATCACCAACTCTGGCTGCAATTCAACCCACAACTATTCCTGCTTAAGATCCCAATATTTCATGGGACAAGCATGTGTAAGAGGTTAACAGAAACTTCACATAATTTATTATTCCATTGTATTGGGGCTTGCTGCTAATACTAAGCAATTGTGTTCTACCTACATTTCACTTTTATAGGGATCCTGCAACATTCATATGCATCAGCATCAGGCTTTACAATGCTACACAGGCACACTGTTAGATACACCACATTGTAAAACCCTCGAATGCAAACCTTGAGATAAACCTCACCACATAAAACCTCACTACCCTAAGATGAGTAGAGAAACGTTTTTGAACAATGACAGCTCGTTCAGTCAGCTTGACAGTGACATGCTTTTATTTTCTGGTGACTCAGCAGGCTAAGTCCAAAAGTGGCCTGATATAATTTAACTAGGCTTCTACAAATGACAAATAACTTGCACAATCTTCCACAGTGCTTTCAACACAAGGACACCGTCGTTTTAATCGTAGCTGCCATGTTCTTGTCAAACATTTGATCTTTTGTCGCATCATTCTTTCAGACTCACACAGCAACATTGCACATTCTTACCATTATTTTGCTCAACAGTCATGAGGTTGTGCTTGGCCTTCACCGAGGCCTCAAAAGTGTCCATATTTTCCCGCTCGTACTCTTTAACATCTGCAGCTACCCGTTCTAGAATGTCATCAGGTGAATTTGAGCGACTGCGGGTACTGCTCTGAGGACTGCTTGGTTCAGATGGCATGGACATGTTACTGTCTTCAGCTAAGTATTTGTATTTCTGGGAGGAGAGGGAAAAATAACTTCGTCAGTCTTGATATAAGCTAAATATGAGATTCTCTACGTTCTAAAATACTCTATATCAAATGGCTGCCTAACAATCCTCAGAATGCTGGCTGAGGGCTACTGTTGAATCACCACGTGCGTTAATGTAAGACTGTAAGCATGCTGCAGGCTGTAACTGCCCAGCATTTAGTATGTGGAGTCTTTCAATGTGTTCCTTGTCTGCTCCCTTCACTTTTGCAGTTCTCCTGTCCACACATGGGAACCCAGGTTGGAAGTTTGTGGTGGTAATAAAATATGTCGGAAAGTTGAACCAATGGCTTCTGGAACTGCATGACCATGCTTTAGGGGAACTTTCTAGCTGATGCACGACTTGATACTCCACAACTTCCCTTGAAACATTATACAGAGGCAGGATGGGCAGTCCTATTAAGATGGGCAAGATTGTTTTCAGCATCATCCACTCTCCTGTCCTCTTCCCCACCGTAACTCTTGCCTTATCATGACTGGTACAAGGCCTTGCACTGAGCTTTACACTGATCACTCTTGTCAAAGACCAGAAATTATTTAATCAGTGATACCTACCCAAATTTCACTGATTTCATGTAAAGAACCACATATGCAGCCTATAAGAGTAACTTCCTTAGAACCCATACAGCAGAGGCAAAAGCAAAGAGTTTCTATCATCTGGTACATCAAAGGTGGGCAGAAGTTCACTCATGAATGACCAGTTACTCTGCAAGCAATTGGAAGTAGTTCTCTTCTCCTCCTCCAGTGCTGCTGTAATCACTTTCTTAACCTTCCCTTTAAAGCTACCGCAGCAGTTTCTGTCATCTTTCATGAGAAGGGGGTACACACACAGAGAATTGTGCTGGATGGGGAACCAACAGCACCAGCAGCACACTTTTCCCATCTGCCTCTCCTTCCTACACACAGAGACCCATGCTCTAGACTGGAAAGGGACATGCTATTGATCCTTTTCCTCTGCCTCAAAGCTGCTACTAGAATCCTCCGGGGAAAACATAAAGATGACTGTGTTACAATTTGGGATGCTAGTGGTAGTTTTCCCCACCTGAGCACTGTAGACATGCTCTGAATTGCTGTAATTTTTGTACAAGCTGCCGTTTTGTGACTAGCTCCACCTACTGCAATGCCACTGTGCGACTGGCTCCACCCATCAAGCCAACACGTAGCTGCTCAGATGCTTGAAAAAAAAATTAAGTAGCTCCCATTAACATGAAGTCTCAAAAGTATCTGACAGGTTTTGACAGCATAACAGATGATATTTTTACTATATTTACTGGGAGGGAGCAGACTGTTTATGAGAAGAGGAGTAAGCACCATCATATACCTGCACGATTGCTTGTCTCTGTAACCTTCTCTGTTCTATGAGAGCTTCTTCATCTTCTTCTTCAACATCAAAGTCTTCAAGGCTATTAAAAAGGTAATGATTGACATATTCTACTTTAGGAATTTATATTCAATGCTCAAAGATTTATTTCCCCCCAATATGCCATTTCAGCATTCTATTAGCTTATCTGTGAAGAAATGAAATTAGTAATACTTTCCGAATTTTTTTTCATCAAAACGACAAATTTTAATCTTTCTCCAAATGTGTAAACTTTCTACATTTTGTTTTATGCTGAAGGGAAATATTGGTCGGGGTTTGCTTAGCCCGACAAAGTGTAGACACTGTGCCAACATTTGAGGAAACAACAGAACAGTGAGGAAAGGTCACTGAACAGTGAAGATAATTCATTTTTAGCACAACTGTATACTAAAAAGCACTTTAGTATTTCGTTGCAGAGAATAGCCTTTGGTGCATCCACCAAAGGCCCAAAGCAAATGAAAAGAACATCAAACTTATGATTTTGAAAATTCATCTCAAGACAGTGTCATCTGGGTTAATACAAAGCTTCACCACAACAATTAGCTTTCTCCTCCTTCAAGGCTTCCCACTGGATCTTCAAGGGGTGCCTCAGTGTCCTTTATGGTTGCTACTGCAACCCAAACTAACACTTTAACTCTGGCAACTTGCTTTTTGTCAACATCTGTTTTGTTTTTTATATCTGTACATGTGCATACATCACTATTAATTTGTGGAAGGGCAAGCATTAATTTGGGATTTTTTCCCCTACAAACATTAGGGTTTCCCTGGATTTCTAGAACTTGATACTTTGAATGGATCTTGCTATCCACTTAAGGGCCACTTCAAAATTAGACATCATAGTGCCTATTAGACTTGACTCAACCTGTCGGTGGTTCATTACTGTATACATACAATCAATTATTGAAGCATTGTAATTCAGTATAAATATTAACATTTGCCTCCCATATGAAAATACGGCTGTGTTCAAGAAAGAATACTTTGATTATTTATCTGCTTATATGACTGTACTTTTATGAGATATCATCAAATATTTAAAATGAGATCATACTTTTCATCTGATGAAGAGTCTTGCTCAACTTTCATTCCTTCAGAAAGACTTCCTTTAAATTTATCTTCTATTTTGCTCCTACTCCTCCTTCTATGGCCACCACGTGACCTGGATCTTCTCCTAAAACGAGATCTACTTCGTCGACCTCTGTCTCTGAAAAGTGAGAAACAATATTTACAAAAGAGTTGTATAAAGACAAAATATTATATTTCATATGAACTTTCATACTTAGTTTTGCATGACAATATTATTTAAAAATACTTATCTGTTCCATCTTGGGATAAAAAAATGTCTAGCAAAGCACAACTTTTTTTTTTTTTTTTGCTGTCAAGTCACAGCTTACTTATGGTGACCCTGTAGGGTTTTCAAGGCAAGAGACGTTTGGAGGTTTGCCGTTGCCTGCCTGCCATTGCCTGCCTCCATGTCACGACCCTGGTATTCCTTGGAGGTCTCCCTTCCAAATACTAGCCAGATTGGGAAGCAATTATGATATAAAACACTAAAAGAACAACAAGACAGAATCCCTATAATGGATGCTAATATGCAACAGCCAACAGAAGCCTAAGATAAAATAATAAACACAGACCCTATACCATCTGAAGGATAATTATGGAATTGGCCTAATGCAGTGGTCTTCAACACATGGGTAAGGACCATCAGGGGTCACAAAGTCCCACCTGTAGAACTGTAAGTCCCTACGGAGCTGTCTTTTGCTGTTTTATGGCAGGGTGGACTCCTAACAGAAAAAAAGAGAAAGCAAGGAAATCCAGCTTCCTCTACCCTTCTACACACTCTGAGAGGAACAACAGTACAGTGAGGAAAGGTCACTCAGCAGTGAAGATAATTCATTTTTAGCACAAGCAGGTTCAGAGACCATCTCCACAAAAGCTCCCCTTTTGCCTGGTCACTCCTTGCTCCCATCAGTCAGTTGTCCCATGCTCCATATGTACTTCCAGCATAGAACCTCCCAACCCACCAGTGAAGTCTAACTCTGGCTCCTGCTATTCCTGTCACATGTGTGTGTGTAATGTGTCGTCAAGTTGCAGTTGACTCATGGTGAGCTCCATTTTCAAGGCTAGTGAGAAGCAGAGATGGTTGGCAATGGCCTTCCTCTGCAGAGTCTTCCTTGGTGGTTTCCTATCCATGTACTGACCCTGCTTAGCTTCCAAGATATGATGAGATTGGGCTATACTATACCATTCCACATCCCCTTCTGTGTCAGTATACACACCTTCTCCGAGGAGATCTACTACGCCTTCTTGGAGACCGACTACGGCGAAGAGGTGAACGAGATCTTCGCCTAATAGGAGATCTGGATCTTCTTTTGGATGGGGACCACCTAGGTGGGCTGGCATCTTTTGATCTCTCACGTCTAGAGAGGATATCATCTCTATTTCGCGTTCTTGAAGTTGGGAGAAGAAATATGGCAAAAATAAAGATTGTACAGAAATTTGTTACTGTTTAACTGAAACCTCATGCCAAAACTAAAAAAAGAAATATATCACATGGATTTACACAATTGAAACATATTACAAAATTGCTAGTCTTTGTTTCCTAGTTACAGAAATATGTGCCTTATTTATTAATATCTTAGCAGGTACAGGAATATAACTGCAAGATTTCTTTGTTAACTGGGGCTAATAGGTCTATTTTAATTGACTTCATTAATAGTTTTTAAGATAATTTATTTCTTGAGCATATTCATTACATTTTACTGTTAACATGTATTTGGACTTCTCAACCACAACTTGGAAGCCTAGAATTCTAAAATAATATATCATCATATTCTAAGACTGGAAGAAAACAAATCTGTATAAAGCAGGGGTGGGGAACCTTTTTTCCGCCAAGGGCCATTTGGATATTTATAACATCATTCATGGGCCATACAAAATTATCAACTTAAAAATTAGCCGACCAAGCCCTAAGCAGGCAGCTGCCCCAGATGACACCCCCCCGCAGGCAAGCAGGCATCCAACCGGTGGTGCACCTGCCCCCTTTAACCCCTCCATTGTCGCCACTTCCACCCCCAGCCCTTTTGTAGTACAGAGGGAATACGTTTCTCCATGGCCTGGGTGGGAAAGGGTTAACACAGTTTCTTGGGCGGTCCTAGCAGCTCCATAGCTAACAACTCTGCTGCAAGGGGGTAAAAAGGTTGCTTTTCTCGGCAAAACAAACTCACATCCACCTTGAATAGAGGCTATTCCTGTCTGTGGGAGGGGGCGGATCACCAATCTTAGATCCTTCTGAGCTAGAGATCTGCCAGGACCCACGAAGGGCCAGACCAAATGATTTCGCAGACCTTAAATGGCCCCCGGGCCTGACGTTCCCCACCCCTGGTATAAAGGATGTAGTTTACATGTTTTCTAATTGCAAAAACTGTTTCTTATATTGAACTGGCTTTTTAAAAAGAAATGCAAGCTTTTTCAGCATAGAAATAAAAACAGAGCATGACTTCAATCCCTTCGTAGGATCTTAATCTTTTTGCAGGACAATCCCCACAGCACTTTTTAAAGCAAGTAAACACTTTTTCCAGCAAACCGCTTCAAATAATTTCTTGTTGCTGAAGACAGGTGTGTGTATGTGTGGGGTGAGGTATTAAGAGAACAGAAACCATTTCTCCATTAATTTTTTTGTTTGTCTAGGCCAGTGGTTGGCAAACAGCGGCTCCCGAGCCGCATGCGGTTCTTTGGCCCCTTGAATGCGGCTCTCCCCGGGGCCCGGGCAGCCGTGGTTCCTGGCCGGCGGGATCCTACCAGCCTTCCAGGAAGCCGGCTCCCCGCCTCCCCACCCCCCCGTTCGTCAGCTCAGCGGCTCCCCCGCATCCCCGTGCCCAGCCAGGCAGAGGTGCCGTGCTCCCGCCCCACTCCAGCGCACCCCAGACGGGAGGAGCCAGCAGGCGAGTGGGAGGCGGCGCCCCCCTCCCCCGGCCTCCCCTCCTCTCTCTCTCTCTGGCGGGGAGGAATCAGAGGCGGCGGGGAGAGGTGGCGGCCGGCCGGCCAGGCTGCTGCTGCAAGGGGGCGGGGAAGAGGCAGGCTCTGCCTTGCATTGGGCCGGAGTGGGTTGCGCGCCCTGTGCACTCCCGCCGCCTCGCCCAGCCAGCCCAGGAAGGAGGGTAGGGCGGCGGCAGTGGGGCGCGGGGGAATCCGTCCCGGAGGCTGACTCTGTCAGCTGGGGGTGGGGGTCAGGCACGATGGACTTTGATGGACCAAGGGTCTGATTCAGTATAAGGCAGCTTCATGTGAGTGCAATTGGGGGGAGTCCCCAAATCTCTCCTCTCATTGGACCTTTCAAGCCGACCGCCTGCCAGTGCCCAGCGCTGGGAGGGTGGGGGGGGGGCAGAGAGGAGCCCCCTTCCTGGGGGGGCGGCGGGGGCCTCCGGGGGCCAGCCTCGGTTGCCGTTTTATTTGGGGGGGGGGCTTGGGAACCAGGAGGAAGGGAAGTCTGCACTTGCACCATTTGGGAGGGGCTGTGGGTCAGTGGTGGAGCATCTGCTTGGCATTCAGAAGGTCCCATGTTCGATCCCCGGCATCTCCAGTTAAAGGGACAAGCAAGTAGGATGGTGGCTCTCAAAAGAAATCTCAGTTGTTGTACTGTTGATATTTGGCTCTGTTAACTAATGAGTTTGCCGACCACTGGTCTAGGCAGAAGACCTGTGGTTTTGTTTTTGCTCTGTTACATACATACACCTTTCTCAGCAGTGTATCTATGAGAAAAACAGTATGAATGTTTGTATGGGCATGCCTGCTTCTGAATGTCAGAGGAATGCACGTGTCAGAGTGATGGAACAAAAAGCATGTGCACGCAGGCATACATTTTAGCATTTCAGTAAAAAGCTCAAAAATTTAGTGTAATATGATTTCCTTAATCGCTGAAGCACATCAGAATTAAGTCTAATGCCCTGAACAAATATAACTGATTTTTCATGCACCACATTCTATGAAAAATGTTTTATTTGATAGCAAACACAAATCTTCCACATTATCACTATATTCTCACTATTTTTACTACCGTCAGCAGTCCCCCAAAGTTATTAGTGAGCCTTGCCACACTTGCTAATGCTGGTAATCTGTAGCAGACAGGAGGCCTTGAAAGAACTTAATCTCAAAAATAGCAACAGCATGTTTTGATCTATTGTAATAATATATTTTATCTTTAAATTAAACACAGTGCTCCAATCTATAACTGTTGATTAAAGACGGCTTCAAAACTGGTAGAAATTTTACATCTCTACTGCTAAGTATATATAATGTATAAAAATAAGAAGCACCCTTATAAACAATTCTTGTTTCATTTGTATTCCTCCCAACTAATACATCCCCTCATACTATGTAAACTCAAAAGTAATGAAGGAATGTTAACTTTCTCAAGCTCAGTGACTATTCCTCCTTCTCAGAATTGTGCTATCATGCAGTTTAGGATAACTGTATTCCAAAAATATCTAAAAGTATTCTACAGTAATAGAGCCACTGTATAAGAGGGCACTGTATAGAGCAGCAATAGAGAAGTGCTTGTGCTCCAAGTAAAATGGGAGTGGGGGAAGGAATCAGAAAACAGAATCAAGGTCTGATTTATGAGAATGACAGTTTGATATCAAGCAGTGTATAAGACCCTAAGAACTGTCATGGTGGGTCAGAGAACTTGATCCATTTATCTCAGTATCTGATCTGATCTGATCTGTCAGGCTTATATGACAATGAAGTTCACAAAAAAGTTGCTATTTGTCACTCTCTCACTCTCTTTCCTCAGTATTTCATATTGGCAGTCAGTGGGTAAAGGGTCTCTTAAATAACATTTGCACTTATGGCTGTCGTGATTAATAACCTAATGGAACTGTCCATGTGTATTCACCTAATTCTTTGAAAAGCCGTGTATGACTCTTGATAACCAAGTATTCAGAAGCAATGAATACATATTCTATCTAGGTTGAAGATAAAGGTTAAACAAAGGATTCACAAGAACTGTTAAGAATGGAAAAATACTTGATATGCACAAAGGCACATATGATGCCCTCTACACCCTGGATATTACACCAGCTCAAGGCAATTACCACAATTCAGAAAACAGGCAATGCAAAACCAGCAATCTTTTACCCTAGCATCCTAGAAGGGATATCTCCATTTTTAAATTGTAGAACCAGTCTGTTATAAATTCCCACTCCGGGGAGTCTAAAATAGGAGCGTAGGGGTATAGTTGAGATATTGCAGTTAAGCAATTGGCTCAATGAAAGGGTAATGGCATTAAAATTGCTCCATCTATAGTAATCAGTCTGAGAATTAAAAAAGATAGCCAAATGGTTCCGTTGAAATGTCAGAGAAGCTGGTGGAGAATGTTCTTCTTTATCACTTTCAGATATGTATATTTTAAATATGTGTTTCTGAAACCTTTATTTTTTTATGCAGGTATCTTTGGGGCAGTGGGATCATTTGAGGGTTTATTTTGTTGTTTTTAAATGGGGGTGCTTCTAATTATGATTTGTAAGCTACCTGGAACCATGATGGAAGGAAGGCTATACATGTTTAAATAACAATTAAAACAAATAAAATTGAATAATAAAATTACCTAATAAAATAATAAAATTACCTTGGTGAGGAAAACCGCCTCCTTTCTGATTCTCTTCTTTTTCTCTCTGCTGACCTGCTCTTTGCTCTCCTACCCGGAGACCTGATTCGAGATGGTGATTCACTCTGCTTAGATCGGTGATCATTAACAAGAGGCGATCTACTGCGTCTCGGCTTATCACGCAGTTTTGGAGACAAACTTCTTCCTTTAGGGCTGCGGCCTGGTCTTCTACCAGGAGACCTGTTTTCTTTCCCTGATGAAGCATCTTTAGAAGGAGATTTAGTAGGTTTCTTTTCTTTATCCATGTCCAGTCTCCTGGATTTTCGATCTTTGGACCTTGATCGTCTGTCTTTGGATTTGCTTCTTTGTTCTACTGGAGATTTGGACTTTTTGCCACGATCTCTGCTTTTACTGTCACTAACAACTGGAGATTTTTTATGATCTCTTGATTTAGTCTTCTCTTCTACTTTAGTCTTGTCCTCAGGAGGAGATTTGGACTTCTTATTTTTCTCTTGAGAGCGCCTTTTAAGGGTTGGCGATTTTGTTTTTCCTACTTGGTCTTGTGACTTGGTTTTTTTAGAAGGGCTTTTGGATTTTCTTCTTTCTTTTGACTTACTTCTAGTTGTTTTCTCTTTGACTCCATCAACTCCTGACTTGCTTTTCTTTTTATCAGATCTGTGTCGAGTCCGTTCTTTTGATTTACTTCTACTCCGTTTCTTTGAAATAGTTTTATCTGCAATCTCATGTTTTCCCTTAATGTTTGAGGACTTAGTTGCAGATCTAGTCCCATTTCTAACCTTGTCATTGATCTCTCCCTCTTCTTCAGAACCTGACTCATAACCCTGCAATATTAATCCCATCCCAGATTGAACTTTTCCTTCCATTAACTCATTTTCAAGTTCAGCCTTTAGCAACGCTCTTTGTTTTTCCAAGTCTTCTAGAGGGGCTAAGAAATCAATTTTAGTTCTTTTTGCTGGCCCATCTTCTTTATCGGAGGCATCAACAACTTCCTTTCGTTTATGTTTCTTATGCTTGTGTCTATGTTTATGCTTTTTGTCTTTATCTTCTTCTGAAGAATGTTTGTGTTTCTTATGCTTTCCTCTGTGTTTATGTTTCTTTTTTTTATGTCTGCTGTGCTTGTTTGGAGGTTGCTCTACTTCTGAAATTTCCCCATTTTCTTCATTTGCACTTCTTTCTGAAATATCAGCATCTTCAATTCTGTAAACATGTTAAAAGAATAGATCAGGCATCAAATACAATATTTTAAATTAACAGGACAGTAATTGCCTCACATTTCCCATTTATGGCTTGCCTTTAAAATTGTGATATGATTTTAATTGTAAGACATCTTGAGCAGGCCTCTGAAGAGGCAACATAAACCTACCACAAATAAGTAAATAAATATAGAACATTCTTAATTTGCACTCAAACAGCAAGTCACTGAAACAATCATTTCAGTTTGTGCAAACATCAAGATGCCTCACATACAAAGCTGTGATTAGACAGTAAACACTCCATATATGCTAGTGCTGAGATATAAGAAACCAAAAGCAGCATCACTGAGTATTTGTTATTACTTCTGTTACAGACAGGGATGCTGGGAGCCACCATGGGTTTCCCAGACAACAATTCCTTCTGGACCATTCATCCCACAACCAACCATTAGACGAACTGCTACTAACCAATTATTACCCTAATCATGAATCATACTTGGTTTTCCATCCCAGTCCTCATATTTATATTGCATCCTTCCTCCAAGATGATCAGAACATCGTGCATGCTGCCCAATTTTACCCTAATATGATCCCTGAGAGATAGATTACACCAAAAACTATAGATACTACATGGGTCGCACTTCTTCTTCCTTCTCAATAAAAGGATGGCCAATTTTATAATCATACATCAGTGGCACTTTGCACAGCTCCTGGAGCACCCAGAATTTTCTTCCCCTCATCCTCCCCACAACAGCCTTTGTTACTAACTTTTAAATTGATTCTATCTAAATTTGTTAACTGGTGTTAGTCACTTGGAAGCCTTTTTTTGGTTGAAAAGCAACATACACAAGAATTAAATCAACCAACCAATGGCTTTGTTCTTGAATGACTGTAGCACAAGCTGGACTGCCCCACCAGAACGTTTTTGAAGTGACACTTGGGATCTGAAAGTATACTTATGCACTAATCTTTATTATTGCTTTTTTCATATTACAGATTTTCTTTTGGGGCCTTATCATTTGAAGTATTAGTATGCACCTTGTTATCAGCTGCTTTCTTCACAGAGGAAAATTATATTGTAAACCATTTCCCCACTACAATTACTTGCTAATTTGTAATGAAATCATGAACAGTATTGTGAAAAAGAAGATACCAACCACCAGCTATATGATCATAAAACAGATCCAACATAAAACCCTTTTTTGTTGCATGATGAAGCATTAGAATTTGTGGAGAGATAAAATTAAGAATAGGAAGACTAAATATAATAGTTGATTGTTTAATTAGAGTACCTGAAATTACTAAAATTTAAATGAGCTGCTCATACATAAGCTTTCAGTCTGTGCTTAAATACTTAAAGGTATGTATACTTATGGGCGTGAGCTATTCATATTATATAAGGAGCAGTTTTGATCTAAGATGGCTAAATGCAAAGAATACAGGGCTATTAAAGATTATAAAATTTACTACAAAGTATAAAAATATTATATTACATCACAGCACTACAGAAGGGGCCTCGAAGATTCTTCACAAAATTATCAGCACTGCAAATATGAGTATAATATGCAAAAAGTCGATCATTTCAACATTTAAAAGAAACTCACTGCATCTCTACAAACATTATTCTCTGAAAACGATTAACTCTTAAACAGTATTAGTTTTACAGTTTCTATATAAAATGTTATTGACAATGTACTAGAAATGTACTTCACTGGTAGTGCTTTCCTGGCTCAGGGGCTTGCACCGGCGTCAAAGCCGGCATTCCCGGGGCGCAGCTGACTAAAGCCCTTTCGGCCCAGGAAGTGACGCCTGCAAAAAGGCAGGCGCAGCCCTGTGGAACCCAATGGAGAGCTTTACAGGGTTTTTCTGAAAAAGGCATCTTTGGCTTGCTGCACTTGACAGCTAGTTGCTCAGGAGGTGGTACAGCTGTGCTGTCCCTGGACCAGGATAAGTACCCGCCCCCCAGGATTGCACTCTAAGGCAACTAAATGCAAAAGGAAACCTGAGGGAACCTTCTTTAATCATCAATGTATTCTGAAATGATTTTCTGATATACATTTTACAGTAAATGTTCAAAATGCAGGTAAGGATCACAAAAATGCTGTTAAATGCTTAAACATCTAGAGAATCACAAACAATGGGAAAGAAAAAGATGCTCTCTGAATTGTAAGAATTGTTTTTAAAACACGAGTTTGCATATGCTACAGCTCATTTTGGCAGATGCTGAAATCAACAGCAAAAGCACAGCTGTGTGAACTTACTACCTATATTATCTTTATGGGTTATTTTTATTTTTAAATTAAATGCCACAATGATGAGCTTTATATTGTAATCACCTAAACAGATTCTATGGCTGCCAAATTCAGTCTTCAAAAATCAAACAATATTTTTAGAAGTCCAATAATATTTCTTTTTAAAGAATAATGCAGTTCTGGCAAACCTATAGTAATTTTGAATCTACCAAGCTGAGTTTTAATTAGTAAGTCGTCTATACTAATTAATTTCTTTTTATGCCATTAAAGGTTTTTGACTTTGACTTAATTTCTACATACTAGAAAGTTGAGGAATCCCAAAAACGTCTACTCAGTTTCCTACTCAGGGCTCTTCAATGGCACTTACTCCCAGGAAAGGATTAAGACTGCAGTGTTTGAACACATATCAGAGGTTGTGCTTGTTACATGTTTGTCCCCTAAAGAAATACTTGGGCATTGGGTAACTAGCCTATTCGAAAACAGCTCTGATTTTGTTAAACAGTTCCTCCACAAACTGCAGCCCTCATTCAGAACTGCTCACATAAGGCAGACTATCTTTTTTTTTCTGTACGATAGGCAAATTCTATTCAACTTTACTCAGCACAGTTCCACTGAGCTCAATGAGTCTCACTCCAAATTAACCAGCACAGGATTGCAGGCTTAGATGATCAGCCTACTATCAAAAGTCTATCAGCTTTTTCCTGAAAGCCTCTCCAACAAATGGCTTTCCATAAACTTCTATATTAAACAAGAGTCAAATGTAATTCAGCACTGAAAGTCAAAGGTTAGATATCTCCCTCAGAGATAACATTTCTCATCTCTGTTTTACAGTCAGTTTGATGATGCAATGGCTGAATTTGTGTATCACAAACCAAAATTAAACTGCAATCAGACACAATTTGTTGCTATGCCTGTATGTTCCCTGCTCAGCATAAAGACCTTGACTGACCCGACTGATTAACCTCCAATTGACCATGATACAGGCACCTTGGCAAATCAGTATTCTAAATCCTAGGCCTTTTACGCATAGTGTTTTCAGATCATGCATAAAAGGCTTTGGTTAAATCCCAGTATAGAATCCTAGCCTGAGGAGAGTAAACAAACTTCAATTTGCTAAGGTATTTTTATATCTGGATATTAAGGCAAATAGAGCCTGGTCAAACAGGGAAGTTCCCAATCCAATTTCATGCACAAGAAGGGAACATGTGAGCACAGCAACCAAGCTGCATCGGTAGCCAGTGCCAAACAAACCTCTGTTTAATTAGTTTGCTGCAATGTCTGAATGTAGTGTTTACTCACAGTTTCCAAACAGAATTTATTATAGAAGATTGGGGAGAAGGGATGGAAAGCCACCCCAGTTAGAGCTTATGAGCTTTGTGTGTGGGGAGGGGAGAGCACACAGAGACAGATCCTGTACAGATCCCCAGCCTTTTTTTGGAGGGCTGGTTTACACAACTATATCTATTATCCAGAATGTAAAGCCAAGCAGTTATCCCAACAGTGGTATAACTTATTTTCAAACATACTGCACACAGTTTACTCAATTTAACCTGCGTTAAAAGGAATTGCACGATTGAGATAACTTTTTTCCTAACCTCATGATTTCATCTGTCAAGTATGGCAGTGTAATACAAGGTTTTATGTTGGCAATCAATTTTCAGACACACACAAAGCTGCTTTTCTACCACGTCAGATCAGTGCTCAGTACTGTCTACTTTGATTGACAGGAAGGGACTTTCCCCCCTAACACCTGCCACCCAAGATTCTACACTGAAGATCAAAACGGAGTCCTTATTCATGCAAAGCACAGACCCTCTCAAGACCCGGCTCTTGAATTTTGGTTTTATATTTCAAGCATTCCCACACAGCTCATATTCCAAAAACGTTGTGGAAAACAAAGATTTTTTTAACAGCACATTACATTGTAACCATTGTTCAACGTGTATGACAAAAACCAGAAGAGGTTTATCAGCAAAGAACATTACATTTTTACAAGGGAACATCGGGGAGCAGAAAAACGAACAAACATGGATCCATTTTTTAAAAACAGATTTCTGACAGCCTTATGGTGTTTGAAAACAATTGAGAGACTGTGTTGACGACTTTATAAGGACTTTCATGTCTCAGTTGAACCCTGTAGGTATATACCTTGTGTTAAAGTAGTTTGGCTAAACCAAATTAACACAGTGACAAAAAAAAAAAAAGCCACTGAGATGCAAAATCAATTTGTTACTGAAGTGTTCGCCAGCCCACAAAAATAGAAGCCGGGTTGTGTATACATGAGGAATTATCCCCACCAGCCCGACGAAGCTAGAAACCGGCGCTCACTACTAGATCCGGCAGCCTCGTTTTAAGTGTCTCCGAGTTCAGCCGAGTTTATTGTCATGTAAGCAGCACAGGAAGGCAGGCTTGAGGCAGATTTTTCTCCCTTGCGTGTAAGCCACGGCGAGAGAGGGGGACAGCCTACACCAACCGCCTTAAACAAAACAAAAGGCCTTCCTGCAACCCTCAACTAGGCCTGAGGCAGACGGGCTCCGCGATCACAGATGCGCACCGAGGGCGAAGGCCGCGTGGGCACGTCGGGTTGGGGAACGAAGGGGCTCCTGCGTGGCGGCGAAGGGCGCGCGCGCATCACCCAGCACGAGCAAGAAGCTCGCCTTGCTCGAGCCCCGCGCGCCAGGCCTCTTCCCAACCGTCACAGCCGCCCAGCGGCCGCGTGCGCGCGCTGAGAGGCCGTTCCTGTCCTCGGTCTCCTCATCCCACTCCAGGGTACCCCGCTTTTCCCTCGATGACGAACAGCGGACAACACCCTTAAGGGCCTTTCGTGTTAACGGTTCTTCTTACCCGGGACCCGTCAGCCCTGACTCCACCATCGTCGCCGCGGCCATTTTGAACTCCCGAACTCCTTCTCCGCCGCCGCTCAGCGCTGCCCAAGACACTGGGGCGTGGCGCATGCGCTGTGAGGGCGCCCGCTAAGGCGACAGAGCAAAAACTTGCCGAGCATGGCGTAGCCCCGCCCCCGTAGCCGGAACTGAGGTAGGCATCGCGCGCCAGGAAGAGAAAGGGGTAACTTCCGATGCGTGGGCGTGGTTGGGGGTAGTCTAAAGGAGAGTTCACAATGTAAAGATAGCGGTACTTCCGGTTCCCTTTGGAAAAGGGACTACGTGTGGCGTATTGAACGACGAGAAAGAATATGACGCCATAACGATATTGTTATGGGGAGGTCTTCCCATTCTGCGTATTACTTTGCTCAGTATATGGCCATACGTATGCCGGAAATGAGGAATGTAGATCATGCTTATCTCTATGGTTTCAAGCAATTCAGCGGATAACGGCACGTCCTGTCTTAGGGAGCGTCTCTAAAAGACACTCGTCAGGCGCAGGCGCAGAACGTCCCTGGAAGTTTCTCAACCTTTGCACGATTGATCGAGTGAAAGATAGTTGGAAACCCTGCTCAGCCCGAAATGATGGCAATAGGTTCGTTGCATTCAGTGCCACGTATTCCCAAATAACTGCGTCACGTGTGACTGTAGCTATTGTGGCTTAATCCTGTGCGTGATCACTAGAAGTAAAATGCCCTCGTGCAAACTTTCTTGGACTAGAGACCACTATTTCAGATGTAGTGAGCAGGTCCTTATCCCACAGTTGTTTTGAGTAAGGAGGAATGGGGGGGGGGGAAACATACTTGTCTGCTGGTTTTTCTTTTTGTTACGGACTTAGTTACCCGTCAAAAATACCTCTGAGTTGACTTATTGATTGGGAGTAGATTCAGAAAGTTCTTCACCGTGCACTGACATATACAACGATCACAAGGTGTAGTGATGACTACTGGTTTAAATGGCTCTTAAGAACTCAACATGTACTAGCAGCTTGTTTTGCATTTGAACTCTCCATAAGGATACGTTATGAACTAGCAGCTTACCTTAGAAGGACTCCAAAATTATGGTCCTCAGATTCGAGCTAATGATATGAAAGAGGCTGATGATGTATTGATATGAAATGGACTGTTTCTGGACGCCTGTACCTGTCTATTCATATACCACAAGAAGTCTTGAAGATTTTTGCAAGAATGGACATTTGCAATCTCGTGTAGTCAGCAGTTACGCTATTCTATACCTGTTGAAGCACTGCCTGGTTTGTGTACAATATATGGGCAGCTTGATGTGGTTTACATGCCTTTTTTACTTTACCTGATGTCTACTATGAAGAAAAAGTTTATTATAAGTAAAATATACCTTTTGATACTTGTTAACAAGGATTTTCCTTTGTTATATCTAACTCCTCATCTTGGTATGTTATGCTATTTGTTTGCATTACAATCTGATGTTATATACTGCCAGTGCTGTATAAATTAGCTGTAGTTTCTAAGTTACCTTTAAGGCAACTCCAGGTAGTCCAGATTGCAGTGATCAAGGCTCAGTGGCCTGGGTCAGTGTGGCTAGATTGGCTGGACCCAAATAAGGGATAATTTATGGACTAGATGTTAGTGGCAAAAGGCACTTTTGGCAGCACCATCAGTGTACTTTTCTATTAATGCTATTGTTCCTGTACCATGACTGGTCATTTCATAGTGTCAGGACAATGACTTACAGTGCAATCCTATGGAGGTCTACTCAGAATCTTACTGAAATCTACTCAATAGTGGTTCTTAAGATAGCACTGTTAGTGTGTCACCACTAAATAGTATACACTGATGTTTTTTCAACATACAGTGCGTTTCTAAGGAGAGTTACTCCAGTCTAAGCCCATTTGGTCCATTTCTCAATATTCATGGGTTTCTGTAGTAAGTGTGGGGTACTCTGCTGAAGGTGGGAAGGGGGATCTCCTTGCTGCTGTTTGCCAGTTTCCTTTTAAAAATACCACAAGCAGGTATGTGCATAGCAGGTAAGTAACATTCTCCCCGTGGAAAGATAGAAGTGGGCTGAAATATAATAAATGGAGTAGAAGAGATTTAATTTTCAGTTTCTCAGGACAGTTGACAGGATTCTTGAATGTTTGGGTTTTTGTCTTAATGTGTTAAATGTATAAACTATAATACTTCATCTATCATATTGGTTAACTATTGTACAGATCTGCTGTTTGAATCATATCAAATATCATGAACAATTATAAAAACAAGACAGTTTCTTTAACTCTTCAGTTGATAATAGCTAAACTAGCTCAGGTTGAGATCCAGCAGTGGCATTTGTAGAATGGCCAGTCTGAGGAGCCAAACAGAAATGTTCAGGGATTTTTAAAAGGGATCAGAATTTCAGTATAATGCAACAGTCGAGGGGGGCCCTTTTATGAGGGATGCCTTATGCAGTCTGACTGAACTGTTTTCTGTGTTTTGTAACTGAGTCCGTGTGAGGAAGACAAGCTATAAATGAAATAAATAAATAAATTTGGCACTTGTTGCTTTTGTTACTCTGTAAAGTATAACATACTATAAAGTATAATAGCTTGGAGGGCTTTAAGAGGGGAGGGGACATATTCATGGAGAAAAGGGGTATTCATGGCTATTAGTTAAAATGGATACTAGTCATGCTGCATACTTATTCTCAGAGGAGCATGCCCATTATATTGGGTGCTGTGGAACACAGGCAGGATGGTGCTGCAGCAGTCGTCTTGTTTGTGGCTTCCTAGAGGCACCTGGTTGGCCACTGTGTGAACAGACTGCTGGACTTGATGGGCCTTGGTCTGATCCAGCAGGGCCTTTCTTATGTTCTTATTCTTTTACAACACTACATTTAATAGGCGCCATCTAGCCAAAATTAAGGACTTTTAAATTCTATTAGTTTCAATAGAAGAGTTAGGGAGCAACCCTAAGCAAGTCTACTTAGGAGCAAATCCCATTTTATTCAATAGGGCTTAGTCCCAGGAAAGTGTTCTTAGAATTACAACCTTAAGTATGTGCATGAATTCATTGGAACCAACGGGATTTAAAAGTGTGTAACAGTTGCAGGGCAATTCTTGATATTTCCAGTCTCCTTGCTTGCTTGAGCTCATGCACACATCTTTGTTATGAACGTGCTTGGAAACCCAGAAGCGTGCCAGTTCCATGCACCTCAGTATAATGTTGCCAACCAAGGAGGTGAAACATCTTTCTGCAACCAATGGACTGTGATTGAGCAGAAGGAAGGAGCTGTGTTGCTCACCTTCAGAAATTCTGGCACAGTTTTACCAAACAGGTTCCAAGCCACAGCGCATATAAAAATAATATACATATATTACACAAAGTCAAGTGTTGTGCTTAGATTTCTCAAAAAAACAAAAAAGTAACAATACAAATAAACATGCAATCTGGGCAAAGTGCGTTTCTTCTACAAAAACGATTCTATGGAGGAAAGGAAGCTGTTCTTAGGTAAGCTGCTAGTTTGCGTGGGTAGTTTTTGGCCTCCGGCATCCACATGTTCCAGATTATGTCAGCAGCAGGATTTTGCATAAGTGTTTGCTTTTTGCATGATAAGATGGCCATATTAGAATTATACTTAGGGCAGGCACCTTATTCTCCCTCCGCTATTTCCTCCTTCCCCTCCCTGAAAGCCCCCGTAACCTCTCCCCCTTTCCTGCTTCAGTCTCTCCTTCTGACATACTACCAACCTATCTCCCCACTCCCCCATCTTCAGCTTTCCTTCTGACGCCTGGGCAACCCCTGCCAAGGAAAACTGTGGCCCAGTTGCACAGTGCCAGCCAACAGGCTAGGCCCAGTTACATGGCGGAGAACCTGAAAGGATGTGAGGGTTAACTACTTTTTTTTTTTACTCTTTCCCTCCTCCTGACAACCCTCATGACCTCCCCTTTCCTTGCTTTCTTCTGTCCTTCTCACCTACCTGCCAATCTACCCTTTGCTATCCAACATTTTCATTGATATTATTTCATTTATGTCCTGTGTTTCTCTGCAACGGGGACCCAAAGCAGCTCCCACGATTCTCCTCTCCTCCATTTCATCCTTACAACAACCCTGCGAAAATTAGGCTGAAAACGTGTCGAAGTGGAAAAGCAAAATCACATTTTTTTGTGTGCTTGTGTACTAATGGACTTGTTCTCAAAGGGGTGGGATGAAAGGAGGACGCCAGCTTTGCCTTCTTGCTAGCATGACGTTCCTTCCGAAGATGTAGAAAAGGGCAAGAGTCCAGTAGCACCTGAAAGACGAACAAAAATATTTTCTGGTAGGGTAGGAGCTTTCGTGAGCCGCAGCTCACTTCTTCAGATACAGCTAGAATGTGAATCCATCTGTCTTTAAGTAGAGGAGGGTGAATTCAGACAAGCATTAGTCCTAATCCCATCACGCCTGCTATTCACATTTACATACTGTTAACGTTTACATACTAATGCTTGTCTGAATTCACTCTCCTCTACTTAAAGACAGATGGATTCACATTCTAGCTGTATCTGAAGAAGTGAGCTGCGGCTCACGAAAGCTCATACCCTGCCAGAAAATATTTTGGTTAGTCTTTCAGGTGCTACTGGACTCTTGCCCTTTTCTACTACTGCAGACAGACTAATACGGCGACCCACTGCGAATTATCTTCCGAAGATGGTTGCAGCTACAAGATCAGTCCTGAAATTCTGCAATAAAACCAGCGAAGGTTTGCAGAAGCCAAAGAAAGGGCACCTTGCTGTGTCGTAGCGGCAAATAAATAAATAAATATCCTACGCGCAGCAATTTGCCCATACTCCCTCAAGCGCTTTAGAGGGAGGGATCTAAACGTGGGCAGGAGGCTTTGGATTTTGAAGCTGGGGGGGGGGGAGAGCGGAAGCGGCGGGGAACCCACGGGAGGCAGCCTGGGTCCGCCTCCCCCGCCGAAGGGAGTGGAAGATTCCTCTCTCCCCGCTCTGTTGCGCTTGCGCGGGGGAGAGTCGCCGGGGGCTCAGCGGAGCTTTCTCCTGCGCAGGGCGGGTGAGCAGAAGATCGGCAATGCTCGTTAATGGGTTTCCATGGACCTTCGGCCAGGGATAACGGAGGTCTATTTTTTAATGGCCAGGCATGAGCTTCTCGCCTCTGCCGGCTGCATTTTGAAAGACAAAAGCGCAAAGGGGGCCCCTGTTAGCGGTCGCCTCCTTTGTGGTATAAGCTCCGACTATCTCTTTTCAGTTTCCCCATCTCTGCTTCTGCTTCCAGTAAACAGGCGACTTTAGTGCTCGCCTAGCTTGCCTTGTTCTAGAGCAGTGATTCCCAACTTGGGGTATATGTACCCCCTGGGGTGCAAACCAGGACATTTATGGGGTACATGAAAAAAAAAAATAATAATGGTGGATATATAAATTTGAAATAACAGCCACTATGTTAATGACAAACATTTTGGTAATATGAAGGGTACGATTTATAGAAATGGGTAGCGCAAGTGAAAAAAGGTTGGGGGCCACTGTTCTAGAGGGAAGCCGAGAAAGTAATTAAGTCTGTAAATGCTAGAAATAGTCTGCTATTGACTTGAAGATTATTGGTATGTTTTTCATGTCGATTTTTTCTTTTTGTAAAGGAATATTGTGAAAACATTGGCTTAAATATTTGCAGTGTTGTTTCTAGGTTTTTAGAAGTTTGATGCGATGCGACTGTAACCGCAGTGATCTGAGTTTGTTTGTGAACAGTTGTGTCAGCATAGCAGTTTGGCTATTTTTAAAAATGCATGTCCAGTTTTCTTTCCAAATTTAGATGCAGATTTAACCTATAATTTTAACAGGTTGCTTTAACAAATCAGAAAGCTAAAGCTATATTGTAATTGTGCCAGTTTTAGCAAGCGAGAACAGCTAAACATGGGGCAGATTTTTAACTTTCCTTTCTCTTACAGACTTGTTCTAAAGGCACATGAGTAATTTTACAAGCTCAAGTTGCTTAAGAAAAAATATACTCTGTTTTTGCAACGATGGACCTTGACATTTGCCAATCTGGTGGACATGAAATATGCAAATGATTGAGACAATGGTGCTTAATACACAAGAGAAGAAAGTTGTCGAAGATTTTTCTCCCTGAAAACACAGAACATCTTTTCCTATTGTCATTTGTATTCTGGATGTGGATTGAGGTAATACTTAGGAATATTTACATCGATTTAAAGAGTCCAATTATTGTTTTCTTTTTGTGAAGTCATATTTTGTTTGAAAACGCTTCAGTCATTCCAGATTCTTGGTTATTGGTACAGTGCATAAATTGTTGTGCTAAAGGATTTGGATGTCTCTTTTGTCTCTGGCTGCATCCACATTGCAGTGAGTATAGGTGTTACTTTCATTGCCACTGCAAACGAATGAAGCATCCACACAAATGGTTGAGCAGTGAATTCCCACCCTGCACCAGCCATCTTGCAGCTTCCCCTCCTCATTCTCATCCAGGCAGTCTGGACAAAAACTGCCTGCACTTTCCCCCTTATATCTCCACAACAGAACAGGCTAGAGACTTACTTTTTTTAAATGAAAGCTGGGAATTCAGAAAACCTAGTACATTGTGCCTCTAGATTGTTATAACATTATTGCAGTAGTAATCACTGATTAAAGGGAAAGCCATGACAAAGCCATTTCGTGGCACAGCAGGGAAAACAGTGGTTGCAAGGAGTGCACAGAACTATCAGAAATGCATGCCTTCCTGTCCAAGTGACATGCGAATCTGTTTGGACTGCATTCTATCAAAAATGTAATCACAGAATAGGTTTGAAAATTATTAGAGCAAAGCAGAGGAAAAACCTGAAAAGTGGATATGAGCAGCGCAGTCCTAAGGGGGGTGGTAGTTGTGGCACACCCAGGAATGGCACACCCACGGTGCTACTGTGCTGCCTCCTGAGCAGCTTGCTGTGCTGCAGTCAGCAAGTCGCACAGGAAAAATCCTCTAAGCCCATGAAACTGCTGCATGCAGTTCCATGGGCTGTGCCACCATTTTTGCCGGTGTAAGTTCACGCTGGCAAAAGGGGCATTCCTGGGGTTAAAGGTCTCAGGGAGCTGACTAATGTCAGCCCGGCCCCTGAAAACGCCCTTTTTGGCACTGGTGCAAGCCCCCGTGATTGAGGTACATTCCTGCGGTGGCTGGGCTGGCGTTCATGCATGTCACCGCCAGGGTGCTCCCTGGCACCAGCGTGAATGCCCATTGGGATGGCTCACATGGCATTTACACCGGCGCCATACCGCCTCCAAAGCCCTTTCAGCTCCCCTCTTAGGATTGCACTGTTAGAGATGATGATGTGTTGATGCTGACTGGGGGAAAAAAGGGTGTTCCAGTTTAGAAGCAAAGGCAGTGCAAAACACCCATGTGGAAGCAGTTGCACGCATGGGAAAACCTTTTCTCAGCAGTAAACTACAACATATGGAGGCTGGTAAAACACATTAACTGGAGATTTAGCTATTTGTTAGGGGGAAATTTAATTTGATAGTTCCACCAGGTTTGGGCCAGAGCTGAAAAGGTCTTGGCTCTGGTCGAGGAAAGCCAGATACTTTTTGGGCCAGGGGCCACCAGCAAATTGTTACCAGCTGAAAGATAGTAAGTTAAAAAAAATATTAGCACAATCGGTCTTTCTTTCTCGTTTTTTAATGACTTATTAGATTCTTAAATTACAAAATACTCTTTATTTAAAATACTTTATAGATAAAAACTTCGTAACCCACAGTTTGCAAAATATCGATGATCAGATTTAAATTAATTAAATGTATGTTTGTTCAATGTGAGGACTGGGGATGGAGAATTTTCAAGAGCCTGATAATACGGCATCAGGATGACTTTCAGGCATCTTAATATGCATATGATCTACAGTATCTTCTGAAGACATCTGAGAACTGACATAGGCATGCAGTTCTTCTGTTGAAAATGGTACCAGTCTGCAAATAGTACCAGGCTGTATAGGATTGAAACCCTTATGAACTGGATATTTCTGCTGTTGCTTGGGAGATCTTATTATGTCTACTCCCTCTGGCTGAAAAGAGATTTGAACGCACTGTGAATGTGAGACTTGCCTCCACTTGAATTGTAATTCTTCCTTTTAAAAAAAATAGGTGGCTGTTTCCACAAGATGAGTCGCCGTGGCAACAACTGGGCCTACACTGAGGTCATTGACCTCCTGGATATATGGGGAGAGCAGAAGATCCAGAAGTTACTTCAGAGTAGCTATCGAAATATGGACACGTTCCAGGTCATTGCAAGTGAGATGGCAAAGCGGGGACATGAGCGGACGGCGCAAGAATGCCGCACCAAGACAAAAACAATGCGCAGGGATTACAAAAAGGCCAAAGACAACGCTTCCTCTGGGAGCGGACGTATCCTGTGTCCTTTCTACGAGCAGCTTGACAGAATATTGGCTGGGGATTCTAGCTTCAAGCTGTGTCGGAGGCGACAGAATATCACTCTGCCAGAGGACTCTTCAGGGGATACCAATTCCCCGTGTCCCATGGCAGAGGGAGTGGTGCCAGTGATGAACGAGGACTACATGGAGGGTCAGGATCAGTGTTCTCCCTGCACGCAGTTATCATTGGAAATCTCTGATTCTGCCACACCCAGTCCCATGTTCTACATGACGAGGGCGGCATCTGCGAAACCTGCAAGCATGTCTTGGCCAGCAGCAAGTAAGCACTGCGCTTGGATTCTCCGAATGGACCGCACTTCCATAGGAATTGTGCGCTCGTCCTCTGCACTGGGGCTAAATTGCTTTTGATAGTTAATGGCTATACTTGTTGTGTTTTATAACTCATGCATGTTTTTTTCCCCTTTCCCCTGCCTACTAGAAGTTGATCATCCAGCTCCTTCTCTGCCATCTTTCTTCCCTGCTCATCCCGGCAGCTCATCAAACAAAGACTCAAGAATGGGTAATACAGCTGCTTTTGAGATTTATTGATATACGTCCTTTATTTATAGTCTGCTTTTTAAGGATGCAGCCAGACAGCATAGGACATCCAATAATCAGTGTAAAAGGACTCGGATTGCTAAACTGGAAAACAATGGAAACAAAAAAAAAAGTATAGAACATAACATACCATAAGCAATGCAGAGAATGGTATTAGAAATGCAGAACACAATGCAGTAATAGCAACATAAAACATACAACAAGGAGTGGAAAGACCACAGTCCTATTTCCTTTGTAAAAACAGCTTCCTGGGCCAATCCATCATATTATATCTTTATTCCCTTTTCAGAAATGCCCTCCTGAACATTTCTGTTTTACACAATCTGAGGAATGATAAAAGTGTGGGAGCCTTCCTGATCTCCTCAGGCAGGCCATCCCACCGAATGGGAGCCACAGTGAAGAAAGAATGTGTTCAGGCTTGAAGGCCTTTGCAGTGTATTTGCAGTCTTTATTCTCTTTAATACGCACGTTTGCATGTGTGGTTTATTTTCAGATGTGGCTATACCATCGTCGCCGACTCTGCTGCACAACTGTGCAACTCTTTCTTCCGAAGGGCACCTAACCAGAGTCCGAAAGCGCCAAAGGAAAACGAGGAATGACTTGGTTATGGAATTGTCGAGGATAGCAGACAGGAGGGTACAGACAGCCACGGACCGGATCCTGTCCTCCCTGAATAGGTACGCCACGGCAGACTTGCAGGACCGTGAGAGAGACCGTGCAGACACTGCTCAGATCATTGCCATCATGCACCGCCAGACAGAGCTGCTGGAATCTCTGGTGCAGATGCAGTCCATCGAACAAACGCCTGTCTCCCCTGCGCCCTCCTGGCACGCCCGGCCTCGTGCTGCCATCTCGCCTCCCTCTCGTTCAGGGGTCCCAAGGCGGACGCTCATACCCAGAGTGAATCACAGGAGAAGGCCCCAGAAGTACAGCCCTTAATTGCACGGCTGCAGTTTTGTCTCCTGACTTTATAATTTTATAATGTTTCTTTCGATTCCTTTGCTTTTATTTCTTAGCACGTTATACAAGGTGTGAACTTCCCCCTTCCCCTTTAATTAATACTGGGAAGTGGGACAGTAATGCAGTGGTGAGCATGAGACAATTTGTCTCTTCCATGTAACCATGTCGCATCCTTTCATGGTTGGAGCCAACTTTCCTCCTCTTCTGTGATGTATACATGATGAAGGTTATACCATCCTAATGGACGTATTGGTGAAATTGTATGATATTGTGTAGGGGTGAATATAGTACAATATGAATGAATATTGAATGCTTACTTAGTATTAACAGTAAGCTAGCTGAAGTACAGCAGTGACTCAGTCCCTGCCTAGAGGGTTTCACGCACCTCTGCAGGTTCCCTTGATTATGGCCAGACTGCAAAGCTTTTGTGCCGATGGGAGGAGAAGATGCCTGATTCCTTCCACTTTGCACCAAAGGGCTAAAAACTCATTTCCTTCCCAGCTGAAAATGTAACCTGCTATGCAGAATGCCTCTCTGGCACTTCAGCTGTCCCCACTGATACTCCTCCCCATCATGGAGGAGAGGGGTATTCATAGCTACTAGTAAAAAATGGAGACTAGTCATGATGCTTACCTATTCTCTCCAGGATCAGAGGAGTATGCCTATTAAATTAGGTGCTTTGGAACACAGGCAGGATAATGCTACTGCAGTCATCTCGTTTGTGGGCTTTCTAGAGGCACCTGGTTGGCCATTGTGTGAACAAACTGCTGGACTTGGTGGACCTTGGTCTAATCCAGCATGGCTCTTCTTATGTTCTTATCTGCAGTTTGGGCAGGCAAAGGACTGCTGCGTGTGTGCTGAAGTAACTGGTGTGCATGGGCTCTGTAAATCCTGGGTGCAGATGTATCTCACAGTTTTCATTAAGTCATTGAGATGCCTGTGGAAAAAAAGATGGCAGATGGCTGCAGAGTGGCGAGAAGAGTAAAAAAGGAAGGGGAAATGACTTCAGGAATGAATGAAGGCAGGCTCTGCCAGGCTCTGTGTGCATGCGTGGAAGTGGGTGACCAGGACAGTTCAAGCCGGCTTCCTTTGAGCTTGCATTGGACAGAGAGGATAAATGGGGACCAGGAGGAGATGTAAACAGTGCAGGGAGGTGGAGAGTATTGAATGCAGGTTGCAACAAATGCAAAGAGCATTTAAATGGAGAAAATATATACAACCGATTTGTATTGGCTCCCTCCCCCCAATAGTGTCCTTAATTCCATGGAGTGCCCCAACTGAGATTTGGAGGATCCTCCAGAGCAGCCGTGGAACTGAAGGAGGGAACTGGCAGAAATCCACCATCTTTCCTTTGGCAATCACTCTCTAAATTTGAGCCCCACCCATACAAAGATCACGTAAGCCTTGGATCCAATCCTATAAACTTAAAGGCAGTATGGAGATTAACAGGGCCCCAGTGCAGAAACTACCAGAGAGTTGAGGCTACCAAGACCAAAGGAGCAGGAGTTCTGCTGGGTCATGGCCAGGCAGCAATTTCCTCCAATGACAGTAGCACTTAAGACAACGACGACCAGAACATTTTTGGGGAGCTGAGAGGGTTCTGAGACTGGCCCAAGGTCACCCAGCAGGTTTCATGTGGAGGAGTAGGGAAACAAACCTGGTTCTCCAGATCAGAGTCTGCCATTAACCAGTACATCATGCTGACTCAGTGTAAAAAGACCGGAATTGGGTATCTCACAGGAGAGGTGCCAATTGGTATGTGTGTGGGGTATTGCCTTATTACTGTAGTTCTTTGCATCACACTGTGCAGCTGGTGCTAATCCCATGAGTTTGTCTAGACTAGCAGCAATAAACATATGGACTGGCAAAAGCAGCTGGGGTGAAACACTGTAATAAATAGGGCCTTGTCATAATGGAGAACAATTTATTTTGGCCTTCAAAAAGTATAGCAGTGGGTTAAAATGTCACTGTCACTGAATGTGCAAACTCCCTTGTGTCAGCAAGTAATTGAGCAGGGGTAGGATTCTTTTACGAAACAAATTAATGAGGGACATTCTAGTTTTAGAATTGTATTTTAGATTTCTTTTTGTAACAGCAAACTCTTGTTCTTTGCCTGTATTATGAATTTTGCTTCATAAAACCTTGATTTAAACAAAGTGTCTCTCTTTATGTGAATTGATATTAGCAGGCTATCCGCTTTTTTCTTTCTTTTTCTTTTTACTGTCAAGTCACAGCTGACTTGCCCTGACCTGGATGGCCCAGGCTAGCCTGATCTCATCAGATCTCAGAAGCTAAGCAGGGTCGGCCCTGGTTAGTATTTGGATGGGAGACCAGCAAGGAACGCCAGGGTTGCTGTGCAGAGGAAGGCACTGGCAAACCACCTCTGTTAGTCTCTTGCCATGAAAACCCCCAAAAGGGGTCGCCATAAGTCGGCTGTGACTTGACGGCACTTTACACACACACACAAACACACACACACAGCTGACTTATGGCGACCCCATAGGGTTTTCAAGGCAAGAGACATTTGGAGGTGGTTTGCCATTTGCCTTCCTCCATGTCATGTCCCTGGGATTCCTTGAAGGTCTCCCATCCAAATACTAGTCAGGGTCAAGGCTTAGAATGTGTGACTGGCCCGAGGTCACCCAGCAAGTTTCCATGGCAGAGCGGGGATTCGAACCTGGGTTTCCCAGATCCTAGTCTGACACCTTGACCACTACACCATGCTGGCTGTTTTTATGTGAATTGATATTAGCAGGCTAGAAAGCATTAGTTCTAACCAGTTGGAAGTGGCACAGGTAAAGTTAATGCTGCTTCCACATGGCAATGGAGCATCCACATGGGAGTTTCCCCCACAGTTTCCTTGCCTTAGTCCTCACTCCAATAGCTGCTATTTCCTCCCCATACCTTAGGAAAACTTTTAAAAAGTGATGTCAATTACTGATTTTTTTAAAGCTCTAAAATGCCAGTGGTATTGGGGGAGGACTTTCAGCAGCCTTCAGTACTGTCAACCATAGTATTCTACCGAGCCTCCTCTCAGTGCTGGGACTAAGGGATACTGTATTATGGAGGTCTGGGTCCTATCTGGGGGTTGGCCTCAGAAGATAGTGTTGGGGGATTCCTGCTCTGCCCCATGGCTGTGGGCCTGTGGAGCTGTAGGCTTTTATCTTATCCCCCATGTTATTTGATATCTATATGAAGCCAATGGGTAGGGTCAGATCAGAAGGTATGGGCTGCAGAAGATACCCAGCTCTATCTTTTCCACCTACCGTAATTCTGAGGGGGCTGTTGATGTTCTGAACTAGTGCTTGGAGTCAGTAATGGACTGGATGAGGGTGAACAAGCGGAAAATTAATCCTGAGAAAATTCTCTGGGTTAGGAGAAAGGCAGGCAAGGGACTTGAGATCTCTCCTGTCTTGGATGGGATTATACGCCCATTGAAAAGCTGGGTTCACAGCTTGGGAGTGCTGCTGAACACAGCAGTCATACCTTAGAAAACCAGGTAGCTATAGTGGCTCAGAGTGCTTTTGCCCAGCTTCGGCTGGTGTGTCAGCTGCACCCATTCTTGGTTAAGTCAGATCTAGCCACAATGATCTATGCCCCAATTTTAAAAAGGAGAACGGCAGGGGCAAGTATAGAGCACTGTGAAGGTTGTCTTTCTAATTCGGGGCCTCATTGGTATACCGGAATTCTGACCCCCATAAAAAAAGGGAGAATGAAGAAGCAGATGAGGAATGGTGGACAATGGCGGCCAAGGTGGAAATGTTTCAGGGTCAGCTGGAAAGCAACTGGGAGGAGGGGTGGGAGGGGGAAAGATGAAAGGGGGTGTGTTGGGACTCAGGGAGATCATCCTGCACGCTGAAGCATGCACCAGCAAACATTTGCATTTGCCGCAAAAGTGAAAGTAAAATCGGTACAAAACTTGGATGGGAAAACACAGGGAAGTATCGAAACAGAAGTGAGTCGGCCCTGCAGGCAGGAGAACGTAATGCGTTACAATAGAGAATAGCGACATTTGCTGAAGAAACAGAAGACAACCATGCATTATCGGCCTTAGTTACATCTAGACTGGACTATTGTAATGCACTCTATTCGGGGCTACCCTTGAAGAGTGTTCAGAAGCTAAAGCTAGTGCAGAATGCTGTGGCTAGACTGCTGGTCGGGGCCAGCTACTGGGAACATATGACCCTGAGCCCAATTCAAGGTGTTGCATTTTAAGCCCTACATGGCTTGAGACTGGGGTATTTGAAGGACTGTCTTCTTCCATATGTTCCTGCTCAGGAATTAACATCACAGGGAGGAACCCTCTTGACTGTTCCACCAATCAGAGAAGCTCATCTGGTGGGCACACAAGAGAGGGCCTTTTCGGTGGCAGCCCAACAATTATGGAACAACCTTCCCACGCAGGTGTGCCTGACCCCTTCACTGTCGATTTTCAGAATGCAAGTTTTGTTAGGACCGCATTTGATTGATTTAGTTTCAATATACTGGCAGTCCTAATTGGAGTTTTTAAATCTAAATTGAGATCTTTGATTTAGCCAGCATGGTGTAGTGGTTAAGAGCAGTGGTTTGGAGCGGTGGACTCTAATCTGGAGAACCGGGTTTGATTCCCCCCTCCTCCACATGAGCGGTGGAGGCTAATCTGGTGAACCGGGTGGGTTTCCCCACTCCTACACATGAAGCCAGTTGGGTGACATTGTGCTAGTCACAGCTCTCTTAGAGCTCTCTCAGCCCCAAGCATGTCATAATATTGTGACAGACAGCTGGTCAGTAAGCTGTCAAATACCTGTCAGATCAGCAGGATCTGGGCTGATGCAAGAGGCTGCAAGAGCCTGGAAGCAGCAGTATGAACTGGAGTAAACCAGATATGGCCAGTAGTATGATGTAACGCTGTGGGTGTAACAGCAGGTGGCCTGATAGATATCTGGAGGTAGACATGTATATAAGTAAGTAGAATGTAAAGCTCAGTGTTGGAGTATATGCTGAATGTATTGGTGGTCGGGAAGCTATTGTCGGGAGTGAGTGTTGTTTTATACACTGAAAATAAACTAAGCACTTTTATAGTAGCTGGAGTCTGGTGAAGTGTTTTGGACCAACTGATAACCCGCTGGCTTCCGCGATAGTGTGTTGTGGGGAGGGGAAGGGAAGGCGATTGTAAGTCGGTTTGATTCTTCCTTAAGTGGCGGAGAAAGTTGGCATATAAAAACCAACTCTTCTTCTTCCTATATACTGGCAGTCCTATTTGGAGTTTTAAAATCTAAATTGAGATCTTTTGTGTGTTTTATATGGTTGCTTTATATTGTTTTTAATGTGTTTTTTAAGTCATCATTGCAAGCTGCCTGGAATTCTGCAAGGGAGAAAGGCAGGTAATAAATGTTTTAAAAAACAGATAAATAAATATCTGCCAAGAACTGAGGCGAGGTAAATGGCCCCGATATGGTTGGGAGCTGCAAAAACTAGAGCATTCCCTTCCATAGGGGGTGCAAAGGTGCTGTGACCGATCTTCCCTTAAAGATTGCACCAAGACCACACCAAAATGAGAGGAAAGCCAGAACCAGGATGAAAAGAGGACAATATCATGGGGATGCTCCTGGAAACAGGACCGCAGCAAGGAAGCTAAGGCGAAGCAAAAAATCCATGGAGAAGCAGCCTTTGGTAGAGTGTCTAGTCCGCACTCTCCCATTCCTTTTGCCAGTCCACTTCCATTCTTGCCTAGATATTTCTGTATGATCCAGCAGAATGTTGTGGATCTCGTGACAATGCTTGGCACGAGTATTAGCCAGAAATGATAGAGAGTGATGCTGATAAAATGGAGGTATATTAGTGTTCCCAACATGTGGGAAAAACAAGATGATAGATAAGTGCAGCAGTGGTCTGAATGGAAGCAAGGTAGCAGCACCCCACCCCACCCCCCGCCGGGCCCTGAATATCAGATAGAATCAAAATAAAAAACCTTTAATGGCATAAAAAAGAGCATGTTAAGATAGTACAATACTTATAAAGTTCAATATAATAGAGTTCTACTATAAGCACCAAAGAACACAAGCAATTGGCATAACTATTACTTGTCAATACTAAAATCAATAGCTAAAATTTTTGCCAAATATTCAGCAACTGCTTCTGTAGAGTTGGGGGACTTATCATCTAGTAAAAGTTGGGTAGTCCTATTCACTGGGCCAGGGAGATTCATGATGATTGGATCTATAAAACGATTTCTTAAACTGGAGAAAAAAGGGCAAAGCAGTAAGATGTGAGTTATGGCTGGACATACACCATCTCAAGTTGGTGGTAAATGGGTGCAAGCGTTCCTTGATCACTCTTGAAGAGGAATAACATGACTGTTACTATCAGAGGTAACTGAATGCTGTTTTGTTCCCTGCACAATGGTCTGAGCTGTAAAGTTCTTGCTGGCAGAATGCAGTAAAACAAGCGCACTCCTTCTCTTTGCCAACCAAGATTACACTTCCATCATAAGGAGAAAGTGGAGGAGTTTCTACCCATTATTCCTTAATTTAATAGTCTACAGCCACTCTCTTTCTTGGCTCCTAAATAAATGCAGAGCACCTGGACCTTTGTTCCCAAGGAAAATAAACCTGGAGAGTCCAGTGGCAGCAAATAAGGCAATTTCACACTCAGAGTCAACTTATATTAAATTGGTATTCATTACCAACAGTGGGAATTTCAGGCAGCTTCTCCTCCTTGATCAACAGGAGACAAATATTATTTCATGAACTAGGGATAGAGAGACAACAACACAACATCTCACACATGTCTTTATTCTATTGTTTGAGCCAGTAAACCTTAAGGGTTTGGATGTAACATCTATGCCTTCATTAGAGGCTATTGACCTACTGTGAAATGTCAAATACTCTGACACAAGTAAGACCCCCTCCCCCTTATATCTAATAACTGAGTAGGGTGGGTTTACCTTTTAAAATAACTAGGTAAGCTGGGCCCTGATTTAATCCATACTGAATGTATGTGCATACCTGGACTGGAAGTTTAACATGACCAGTGGGTGGAAGGTTTTTCAGCCTATCAAAAGCTCCAGTAGCCTGTAATTATGAGATACTATGGAATATATACCCCGATGAATAAAGCCTTTTTCTGTAAACCTATGAGACCTTGTTCAGGCTGCTGCTCTGCTCCAGCTATAGGTCTTTTGCTCTGGTGAACGTCTTCGTCTTCTTCTTCCAAAGAGGCTATGGCCCTAGGGTTGCCAGGTTCCTCTTCACCACTGGTGGGAGGTCTTTGGGGTGGAGCCTGAGGAGGGGAGGGTTTGGGGAGGGGAGGGACTTCAATGCCATGGAGTCCTATTGCCAAAGCGGCCATTTTCTCCAGGTGAACTGATCTTTATTGGCTGAAGATCAGTTGTAATAGCAGGAGATCTCCAGCTAGTATCTGGAGGTTGACAACCCTATCTGGCCCTGGTTGAGGACCGCTGGATAGTTTTGGGGCCAGGGACCATTAGTAAGTTGTTTCCAGCTCAACACAAATGCTGTCTGGGAGGCATAGCGGGAGAGACGGTCCTGCAGATATGATGGTCCCCAACCATTTAGGGTTTAGTCTGTTACCTCCTCTAATTTGCCACACACACACACCCATCCTTGTAAGTCTCTTTTGGGAAACCTCTACATTTTCAAGTAGTCACCGTTTTCTTACATTCGAATATTTCCTGTGTGTCTGCCAAAGAATGATTGCCAGCAAAATCCACCCATTGCTTTCCCCCTGAAAAGTGATGATAATGGCTTGAAATGGTACTCTTCTGAGGGCAAAAGAAACAAATCCCCATATTCAGTAATTTGATAAAGGTTAAAGTTAGACCAATGTTCTGCAAAGGAACTATTTCATACAAGATCAGATTACTGGATGAGGATGTGTCACTATATTTCATCATGTTTTGCTGCTTTAAAGGACGGAACAAAATAATCAGAACAATGTTAGAATAGTTTTTGTTATTCAATAATGCAAAAAGCATGCTGCAGTTTGGGTAATCTTCACTAAGATTTTTTTCATGTTCCAGAAGAGGGCAGCAAAAGGCCAGTGATATTCTAATTTTTGAATGCTCTTTTTGTGAATGCTGTTCATTTTAAAACTTGAAATATTAAAAAGGTATGTCTGTGAAAATGACATGCACAGTGGATTAATTTGTATAAGATTAGAATTAAGAGTGTATATCTGTGAATAGTTTTCTACCTTTTTTAAGTATAACAACATCAGAACAGTGATCTAAACTATCAGGTATTTTGTTGTTGTCAAATGACAGATAACAGGAATACTTTTAGAACTGATAGACCCAGTTCCTGATTCCCAGGTTTTTAAAATATGTAAGGTTCAAACCACAACATATGTGCTACTAGTGCTGCTTAAGATATAACGTACTAATTTCATGGAATTGTCACAACATGGAGAAAAGCCAAGCTGAACAGTAGTATCTGTAGCAAAAGTCAAGAAGGATTTCCTTATTCCTAGAAGACTTCAGCATGATTGGGGGGGGGTATTCATCTGTAGTTACTGTATATTGTGTATAATCATGCAAACTATGCAAGAGAGTCCTTACAAAACTGAAAAATTATCTTTTATATGAGTTACACTACAGAAGGGATCATAGCCAACTAGATAATGAAGCATACTCAGGAATATCTTGGATACCTGCCCTGAAATTACTGGTATGCCCTAATCCTTTAAGAATTTAGGAAAACATAACTCTAGCTAAACTCTAGAAACAAAAATATTAAAATGCTAGATTACCACCTGTGCCAAGAGATTGTCTTTTCCACATACAATTAAATGAAATTCATAAGTGTGATTATCCCTTGACAGATATTGTATGCTCATCCAATGTAACCAAAGTTAAATGATCTGTACTTTCCTGAGGTTTGGATCCTAATTTGGCATTTCATCAGTGTAACGGCGCTTCTGGGGGCAGAATGACAGTTCCATTTGCAGAGGAGCATCTTCCGCAGAAGGAACGCTAACATATGGGGGGGGGGGATTTTAATTTTAAAAATAGACAACTGGGGGACAAATTCCATTATTGGGATTTAAGATATTCTCCATAATGTGGGGGACACAGCAATGATACTCTGTTTGTTTGTTTTGCTGCTGTGGTTGCTGATTAAGCACAGCAGCAATGAGCTTCCACATAGTGGGTTTTCCTGCCCCTGTCTTCTGCAACAACCATTTCCCCTTCCTGCACCTCTGGGAGCTTTTGGGTTGGGGTTAAAAAGTTGGTAAGTGACAAACTGCTATAGCGTTATAACGCAATAGTTATTTGTCAGATTTGGACTTTATTGAAAGCCCCCTGGTGGTGCAGGGAGGAATGGCAGCTATGGGGGTTTGGGGCAGGGAAAATGGTGTGATGGGTGGGACCAGGATAGATCCAGATTTTCCTGTCCGTATGGCAGCTGACCTGGCTTTGCTGCAATCTTTCTTAAAAGATTGCAGGAAAACTGGGGGAAAGCCAGAAGGTTCACAAAAGCACCATGATGCTATGTAGAAGCATGGGAAACCCCTGTTTCCCATTATCATTCAGGACAGGCCAAAAACCCAGTGTGGAAGTAACCAAATATTTTTGTTTCTTTGGGTCACCCATTAGGGGGTCATCTTGAGGCCATTCTAGGATTTCCCAGAACAGTATATTTGTATTCCTGGAAGACTTACTAAGGAAATAATCAGTGCATCCATCTGAGTGCCTCTTCTCAAATTATGCAGAGTGCTAAACATACACAGCACATCCTTTTTGAAAAGCACATCTGTGTAATTATCAGCCCTTATCCTTCTGAAAAATACACGAATGGCATTGGGAGATGACAGTGGGCTGGAACCAGTGCAGTGTTTCCTTGGGCGCAAGACCCCCTCTCCCCCAGGAGCAGGATTTCAGGGGGCATTTGGGGTTGCTGCAGGATGAGGAAACTGATAAATTTGCACTCCATGGGGAGGCAGCCTTGTATGGATGGAAATTCTGTGCTGCTGCAACCCATTGGCTTCTCTTGTGTGTGTGTGTGTGTGTGTGTTTTAAGGGGGAAATGTTAATTTCTGTATAAGGGTCCTTCAAGGTCTGCTGTCACATCACACTAGTTTCTGTCACTAACATTTTTCTGTGGGGTGCACTCAGGGGTAAATAAATGAGGTTTAAATGACACACCACCCTGACACTGGTATTTCCTTAACTACATACAGTAGACTTTTGATTGCAACTGCAATATTTAGTCCAATGAGAAGGTCTCTTTTCTGTTCACTGAAAAAGTACTTGTTATAACACAAGAGAGCCAGCGTGGTGTAGTAGTTAAGAATGGTGGTTTGGAGCTGATCTGGAGAACCGGGTTTGATTCCCCACTCCTCTACATGAGCGGCAGAGGCTAATCTGGTGAACTGGATTTGTTCCCCCACTCCTACACGGGAAGCCAGCTGGGTGACTTTGGGCTAGTCACACTCTCTCAGCCCCACCTATCTCACAGGGTGTCTGTTGTGGGGAGGGGAAGGGAAAGTGATTGTAAGCCGGTTTGATTCTTGCTTAAGTGGTAGAGAAAGTTGGCATATAAAATCCATTTCTTCTTCTTCTTCTTCTTCTTCTTCTTCTTCTTCTTCTTCTTCTTCTTCCTCCTCCTCCTCTTCCTCCTCTTCCTCCTCCTCCTCCTCCTCCTCCTCCTCCTCCTCGCATTGTTGCAGGAGTTGTGAAAGTATAATGGATGTCGCCATCTTTTTTACCCTCTGCATTTTCTTCCTATATTTGTTCCTTATGGCTCAAACACTATCCAGTTCTGGAAATCTATTATTGGTAGAAAGAAAGCTTTGCTGTTGATAAAAGTAATAAGTAAGTTGAATCAAGAATTTCATGTAATTTTATCTTTTAAGACTGGGCAGTTTATTTAGTGAAGTTTTTGTTCTTGTTCAAATAATTTCCCCAGGACCTGTTGCCTCTTCCACTCTCTTTTATTGAATTAACTGCCTCCTTTGTATTCCCTGGTTTCACCAGTCCTAGAACCTGACTACCAAGAACATCAGACTCAGAGGAGTATGACCAATGGCAGTCAAGGCAAGATGCCTCACCAATCAGACAATACAGGACCATGAATGCACTTCGTGTTTGCAGCTCCGATTTCTGCGGGCTTTCCTTGCATGTTCACACTTCATCTCAACCAAAGGATTCCGGAGACATCTCCAGAGCACAATTTCTCCGCGTTAAGAGCATTCGCTTATACAGCGAATTAATAGAAATGAAATGTTTTCCTCGCCCGGAGCCTTAAAGTGCGAACAGAAAATCTGTCTTCACTCCACTTCCTGCTGCCAGTCCACCCCCACTCCTCCCCCACCTCCCTAACTGTCCACACTCGTTTCCCCCCTTTTTTCCGCTTTGCAGAAAAGCGCAACCGTTTGCGCGAGCAGCTGCAAGTTTGCTACCCCCTTATCAATTGCAAAGGGTATTTTTTTCATTGCTTGCACAAAACGCCATGAGGTTGTGTCCTCTTTCCTCTGCTCAAAATAAATGGAACGTCTGCGGCTTGCGCTTATGCCCATGTCATGTCGTTTGATCAGGAGGGTTTGTTGGAGGTGATGTGTAGCATCTCTTTATTTTTGACTGCTTAGGCAAAGGCAGATGTGAGGGGTGGGATGGCGGCAAGTTTCGCTTTGCCAAAGTAAAACTCCTTCCCTGCATTATAATCACAGGTTTTGTTTGTCCCATTTTTGCCACCAATTTTTAAACAGGCTTTCCCGCAACCGTTATGAAGTGCCCCGCGAATTTTCCTTAATTTCGCCTGTCGCTGACGCTGGACCAATCGCCGTCCTTGTTTCGAGCACCAAGTGGGCATGTGCAACAGGCTACAACCTCAGCCAATCACAATGCTCCTTCGTGTTGGATGCTTGTGTACTGGACATGTTTAAATTGCGAGGTAAGTTGCTAGTGCTTTCACGGACCAGTATAGACAACATTCACACAGTGAAGATTCTCTGTTTTGCATTCATTGCCACTGCAAATACAGAGGCATTCACATTGGCAATGGAGCATCCACATGGAAGTTTTCTGTGCACTTTCCTCTGTCTGCTGCCATTTCTTCTGCATTTATTTCCTGCCGTGCCAATGGAGGGCTTTTTAAAAAAATTGCCTATAGTGCTATAACACTATACTATAATAATGCTTTAGCAATTAGCATTCTTAAAAAAAAAAACCCTCCTTGATGCCATAGGGAAAACAGTGACACCAAAGGGCTGATGGAATGAAAATGGCATAAATGTGGGAGGGGCCTTCAAAAACACACACCATCCCTTCCAGATGGTATGCTAATGTGCTTGGACTGCATTCTTTCTGAAAAGAATGTAGCAATGCAGATCTGAGAAGGAACATATGGAGGATAGGGGAAATCAGAGGATTATATCACGTGGATGCTCCATAAAACAGCATTCCAGCTTGGAAGCAAAGGAGAAGAAAACATTATGTGTGGAAGCAGCCATGGATGCTGTGAAGACAGAAGAACCATTTTGTTCTTTGCTAAATCATTATTCTCCATTTTGTATGCATCAGTTTAACCATTCAGTAATTTTCCATAGGCATAGCTCACACTGGTCTCACAAATAATACCTGCAGCTTGCAACGGTAATGGCCTAGTCCTCAAGGTCAGTTGCTCATTCCATCTTAATTGGCGAATCAGCACATCTGCGGGAAGATGGGGAGGGGAATGAGATCACTTCTTCCTCCTGTGAACTTCATTCCAACTCAAACCAGTTAGAACCATCTAGAAACTTCTCACTACAATCCACCTTGATTGGGAGTTGTAGGTCATCTGACCTGGCCTGGGTCCACTTTTCCTAAGTTTCGCTATGCCCTATGGCAGTCACCTTACCTCTTCAGTTTCAGCATGTCACTCTGTCGCTTGAAACAACAACTTTATCGCATTTAAGAGCAGAAACTATGTAACATCTTAGTAAGTATAGTGTAGCCAGCTAGACTTTATTGATTTGTTTGCCAGTTTTGCCTATGTAGCTATGTAACTTGCTGTGAGGGTCTCTGTCTTTGTGTCTCTGCTTTCCATCACCTGCGGTGTTATCAGTGAACTCGTAAAAGCAGTTCACACCTTCTGGTCTCAGGCGCCAGGCCTGATGGCCCATGTATCTTCCCCCCCGCTGTTCTTCCTGCCAGTACTCCCTCAGGCCGGTGCGGCCTTGGAAGTGTGATAGCCGCACCAGACTTCCTGGGATCCGTCTGATGTTTTGTATTATGCCAAGCTTGTAACTTCCCATAACAATAAGTGTGAACCCCAGTGCCCCAGTGCCCTGGAGTCAATATATTCTGTAAACCCGTATAGCCCCTCACTTGCAACTTTCTACCTGTGCCTGTCTCATCTCCTGAAGGCTTCAATAAATCTATTGTTTCTGTATCAACGTCTGAGCAACTGATTTGGAGAAGCAAACTCAGAGAGGGGGATCTCTCACATTAAGTTGCAAGTCCTTGCCTCTCGGACTGCAGCTGTACCGCTTTGGACAGAATGTCAGCCGACGAGGACACCACCCCTAACCCCGATGCCCCCAAGGAACCGGACGAGCCGGAGAAGCCGGACCCGAAGGAGGAGGGAGCCAAGCCAAAGAAACCGAAGGGTCGCGCACCCGACCAAGATCGGGACGAACGTCCCCGGGGGCTTACTTATTGGCTGGACTCTCCCAAGGGCTGGTCGCTCTCGCGGACTGCGGCGAAGGATCGCCGGTTGGCCTTCCCCAGCACGGGACTCGAAGGGGACCCGGCCCGCAAAGAGGCCCTCATGGAGGAAGAACGAAAGCAGTGGCAGGAAGACCGCCGGGCTATGCAGGAGCAGATGGAGATCATGCAACGCGTAATGGGTGAGATGGCCACGACCCTAGATGCGCTGAAGTTGCAACCTCCAGCCGGTGCTCCCCCAGACGGGGCGCCGGTAGTTCCGCCCGCAACCCCTGCCCCCCCGGCCCGTCGGGACCTGAAAGTCACGTATGACGGGTCGGGAGACCAGTTGACCTTTTTTATGGTCCAAGTAGACATTTTTATGCGGGAACAAGGCCGAACCTTCGTTTCTGAGGAGTCCCGGGTGCAGTACGTGGCTTCCTTACTGCAAGGGGAGGCGGCTGCCTGGATGGTGTTGCAGTATGAACTCCGCTCGCCGGTGCTGCGAACCCTGGACGAGTTCATGGTAGCACTCCGAAACCGTTTTGAGGACCCGACTCTGGGTGAGCGGGCTAAAGCCTCCCTGATGCAACTGCGCCAAGGGACTAAGTCGGTGGCGCAGTATGCAAGTGAGTTCCAGTCACTGGCTAGCCGAATTCTGGACTGGAGTGAAGCTACCTTGGTACAATGTTTCAGGGAGGGTCTCAACCCAGACCTCCAACATTGGGCCTTCATGCAAGGGAACCCCCCGGATGTGGAAGGTTGGGTTCGCCATGCTGCTGACATCGAGAATCGCAAACAACTCCTGAACTTGTCCAAGCAACGGCTTGGGCGAGACCCCAGGCCCCGAGGTGACCGTGGCCGGGAACTCCGGCAAGGGGGTGGCGGGGTTCTCTCGGCCGCGGAACGCCGCAAGCGGTTCGAGGCCGGAGTCTGCCTGATCTGCGGGGGAAAGGGTCACTTTGCATCGCAATGCCCCTCTCGCTCAGGCCGTCCGACCCCCCCCCGCCAAACCCAGGCCGAGCCGACGAAACCGGCCGCCGACAGCCAGCCTCGCCGCAGAAGTGGACCACTGAGCCGGCGCTCCGGCGCACCCTCCGCTCTCCACGCGCGCCCCCAGGATGGGGCATCCGACTCTACGGTCCCATCGGGGTCCCGGATTACAAATACCGTCTTTGATTCGGACGGCTCCCCGGAAGCCACCACCCCGTCCCCCTCTTCCAGCGAGGAGGAAGAGTGGGAACAGCCGGCAAAAAACGCCGTCGGTCTGCTGTAGAGGGGGCTCCGCAGCAGACCGTCCCTATCGTTGTGCAAGGAGCTCCACCGATGGTAAGCGCCCAAGAGGACAATGTATTTGTGCGTGTTCATCTGTCCCTACCCAAAGGGGGTCCCCCGTTAGAGGTCCCCGCGTTGGTCGACTCGGGGTGTGCCCGCACCATGATAAATGAGGAAACTGCCAAGAAGTTGGGTGTCCGGCGCAAGCGGCTTCCGGGACCCCTCCGTTTTTCCCAAATGGACGGGAGTGACTTTAAACGGGGTCCTGTGACCCACAGAACTGCAGCCGTGATTATGTCCGTGGGGGAACATTGGGAACGGTTGTATTTCACCATCGCCCCTATTGTAACCCCTGTGGTGTTAGGGATGAACTGGTTAAGGGGACACAATCCCTCCATTGATTGGGTTAAACGGGTGCTTTCCTTCCCCGAAAACCCCTGTGGGTTGCATGACAAGGAACGGGTACTCAGAACTCCAGCCGCCGCACTGGTAGGGTCCCCCGCCCCAGTCTCTCCTCAATTACCCTCTGAGTACTCGCAGTTTACTGATGTTTTCGATGTTAGAGAGTGCGACGAACTGCCTCCCCACAGAGAAACGGACTGTGCCATCGAGATTGTAGGGGAAGGCAAACTGTCTAAGGGAAAGGTTTACCCCATGAGCCCTAGTGAAAAGACTGTATTGCGAGACTATCTGGATGTCAATCTGGCGAGGGGTTTCATACGCCCCTCCAAGGCTCCTTATTCAGCCCCAGCTTTCTTTGTAAAGAAAAAGACGGGAGATTTAAGACTGTGTATTGACTTTCGCAGACTGAACGCAGTCACCCAGTCTAATGCTTACCCCCTCCCTCTTATTCCTGACCTTCTAGCACAATTAAAGGAGGGCCGAATCTTCACCAAACTGGACTTGGTAGAAGCCTACCACCGCATTCGCATCAAAGAAGGAGACGAACCCAAAACGGCCTTTTCCAGTTGTTTTGGGATGTTTGAGTACCTGGTCATGCCGTTCGGACTTTCGGGGGCTCCGAGTGTCTTTATGCAATTAATTAATGAAGTTTTGCATGATTTACTGTTTCGGGGGGTGGTGGTATTTCTCGATGACATTCTTATTTACTCTGAGACCATGGAAGAACATGTGCGCCTAGTGCGAGAAGTGCTCCAGCGGCTGCGGGAGCACAAACTGTATGCTAAGGTGTCCAAGTGTGAATTCCACCAACCTTCTATTACATTTCTGGGGTATGTGATTTCCCACCAAGGGTTGGAAATGGACCCCGCCAAGGTCCAGGCGGTGCGGGACTGGGAAACCCCCACTACCCGCCGCCAACTTCAACAGTTTTTGGGGTTTGCCAACTTTTACCGGAATTTCATTCCCAACTTTGCCCAAGTTGCGCTTCCCCTCACTGCCCTGTTGCGTACCAAGGACAGGGGGGCTAGCGCCGCACTCCCCTCAGCCCGTCTGCAATGGTCTCCCCAGTGCCAGCAAGCTTTTGAACGTTTAAAGCTACTTTTTTCATCCGAACCCGTTTTGGCTCACCCGGATTGCACCAAGCCCTTCGTGGTGCAGGTGGATGCCTCGGATGTAGCCATGGGCGGGGCCCTATTGCAGAGGGATGAGGGGGGACGGTTGAGGCCATGCGCCTACTTCTCCAAGAAGTTTTCCCAGTCCGAAATCAACTGGGCCATTTGGGAGAAGGAGGCAGCAGCGGTCAAACATGCCCTTACCATATGGAGACACTTCTTAGAGGGGGCCGAGCTGCCGTTCGAAGTGTGCACAGATCACAAGAATCTTGAGGCTCTCAAGGGAGCTAGAAAACTCAATGCCAAACAAATTCGGTGGGCCCAATTTTTTGCAAAATTCCGGTTCACCCTCAAACATGTCCCTGGCAAAGAAAATGCCCTAGCTGATGCTTTGTCACGACTTCCCCAGTATCGCAACGATTTCGATCGCCCCGTCGACTCCCTGTTCACTCCCGAACAGCGAGGGGAAGTCCCTGGCTTGGCCGTCACCACCCGATCCCAAGCCCGCCAACCGGAGACCCCCCCTACGCTCAAAGGTATCCCGGAAGCATTCCAACAGCGACTCCGGGACGCCTCCTTACAGGAGGAGGAGCACCATCTCCTCCCCACTGGCTTGGAACGAACCAACACTTGGTGGGTGCAAGGGGGGAAACTATATGTCCCATCTTCCCTTCGCAAAGAAGTATTGGGACTTGTACATGGGGCCAGGCTAGCGGGTCATTTTGGTTTCATAAAAACGCTTCACCTAGTTCGAAGGCAATTCTGGTGGCCCGGTATGAGATCTGATGTAGAGTTGTATGTGCGCAGCTGCCCCACCTGCGCCACAGCCAAGAAACGGATGGGAAAACCCCCGGGGCTTCTCAAACCGCTTGAGAACCCCTCCCGTCCCTGGGAAGTCATCGCCATGGATTTTATCACCGACCTACCTCCAAGTCGGGGGAAATCGGTTCTCTGGGTTATCACAGACCTCTTTTCCAAACAGGTTCATTTCGTTCCATGTGCAGGTCTTCCTTCAGCCCAGGGCTTAGCTAAACTGTTCATCACGCACGTCCTCAGGCTACACTCGATCCCGAGGAAGGTCCTCTCCGACCGGGGGGTCCAGTTTGTTGCCAAATTCTGGCGGGCTTTCCTAAAGTTAATGGGAGTGGAGGAACAGGGCCTTTCTTCCGCCTATCACCCCCAAACGGATGGTCAAACGGAACGAGTAAATGCGGTAGTTGAATGTTATTTGCGTTGCTATGTGAATTTCCACCAGGACGACTGGGTCGACCTGCTGCCATTTGCCGAATATGCGTACAACAATGCGCCTCATTCCTCTACCGGCTTTAGTCCCTTCCAAGTTATATACGGGACGGATTTTGGCCCTTTCGGTTCTGCCCCCGTCTCGCCAGAGCTCCAGTCTACCCCTGATCTTCAGGAGTGGATTCAGGTGGTTAAATCCACCTGGCCATGGTTGCTCAAAAATCTGGAAAGGGCAAAAAGCAAGTACAAGGAACAAGCAGACAAACACCGGTCTCCGGGATGGGAACTCAAGGTGGGGGAGCAAGTCTATCTGTCCACCAAAAACCTCCGCTCTCTTCGCCCCTGCAAAAAACTGAGCGACCGTTATGTAGGACCTTTCCCCATTACCAGAGTAATCAACGAGGTTACCGTGGAACTGAGTCTCCCTAAGACTCTCAAGGGAGTTCATCCAGTCTTCCATATAAGCCTCCTCAAACCTTATGTAGCAGCTCCCCAGTTCCACCCCCCTCCCGCTCATGAGATTCCTACCGTAGTAGGAGGGGATACCCATTTGGAAATATCCAAGGTTTTAGATTCCAAATGGAAGAAAGGGAAACTGTTTTACTTTGTTCGCTGGAAAAACCTTGGCTCCGCTCATGACGAATGGGTGGCCGCACCCCACATGGCAGCTCCTCGCTTGGTCCGAGAATTCCATCTCGCTTATCCCGATAAGCCTCGTCCTCTCGGAGGGGGGCCTTAAGGGGGGCAGAATGTGAGGGTCTCTGTCTTTGTGTCTCTGCTTTCCATCACCTGCGGTGTTATCAGTGAACTCGTAAAAGCAGTTCACACCTTCTGGTCTCAGGCGCCAGGCCTGATGGCCCATGTATCTTCCCCCCCGCTGTTCTTCCTGCCAGTACTCCCTCAGGCCGGTGCGGCCTTGGAAGTGTGATAGCCGCACCAGACTTCCTGGGATCCGTCTGATGTTTTGTATTATGCCAAGCTTGTAACTTCCCATAACAATAAGTGTGAACCCCAGTGCCCCAGTGCCCTGGAGTCAATATATTCTGTAAACCCGTATAGCCCCTCACTTGCAACTTTCTACCTGTGCCTGTCTCATCTCCTGAAGGCTTCAATAAATCTATTGTTTCTGTATCAACGTCTGAGCAACTGATTTGGAGAAGCAAACTCAGAGAGGGGGATCTCTCACACTTGCATTTTAATCTGCTCTTGAGACTTTTCTTATTAATAAAGCTCTTTTAACCTTTAAGGTTGTTGAGTTTACTTGCCTAACTCAGTGATTTGGTTACTCTACTTCTCCTTTGCTTCCACGACTGGGGTTCAGTCATCATGCTACAACCAGTAATAGACATGTCTCCATTTGGGGTGTATTTACTAACTGAATATAACGGCACACCATTCTCACATGTATTTATTTGGAGGTACGTCACACCAATTTCAGTAAAAATTGCAGTGGGGTTCCATCTTCCCATCAGAGGCAGGAGATGCCTCAACCCCATCTCCTGTTTCCCATTGCTGCTCCTGCAACCAGCTTGCAGGCTGAAGCAATCGTTCCCCTCCTGTGCACCTTTTCAAGCCCCCCCCCCCACTGCAGTAAAGATGGGAAAGTGGGAAAAATCCACCTCCTCTCTCTTCCACTGGCATCTTGGCCACAGAGAAGATTTTCAGGACAAGAAGCATAAGACAGGGAAAGCCATGGAGTCCACCTTCCAATGTAGCCATTGGACAAAAACACATGGTCGCTTCATCCTCCTTTAATCCCTGTTTTAGCCAGGATCGAACGCACATTAGGCGAAACGCATGCGTTCGATCCTGGCTGGATCCTGGCTGAAACAGGGATTAAAGGAGGATAAAGCAACCATGCGTTTTCACCCACTCTCTCTAGGTGAAATGATCTCTGTCGCCTGGAGATCAGTTGTAATAGCAGGAGATCTCCAGCTACCACCTGGAGGTTGGCAACCTAGGGAGGAGGGAATTTCAATTCCCACTGCAGCCCCCTTCCCCACTGCACACTATCCTTCAGGGTTTCTCAGCCCTCGGGAGCAGCTTTTGTGGGACTCGGGGAACTGCAACAAGAAAGCAAATGCAGCCAGTATCCCTTTTGTGAGCAAATCTCCATTCCCCAGTAGTCGGGATCCAGCCCAGCATCTTCTATCAGATCTATTCTCGCTATTTGTCTAGACAGTGGTGCATCAAGGCTACTTTGCTACCTCTGTCCCAAAATATTCCCCACAGCAGATTTCTGGACTTTAAAAAATGTCTACCAAAAGAATTGCCAAGGACCCCCCCCCCACACACACACACACAGTAAACAATGTCTGCTTTGGAGAAAAGTAATACATTCTGTCACCTTCTTTGTACAAAGCGTTCATTTATTTCCTATTTTCCTTCTGTTTTGAAAAGGGTTCTTTTCTTCAGTTTTGTGTCTGTCACATTAAAGTTCAGTTCCTCACTAGGAGGCTCAATATCCCTTTTAAAAAAAGAAGCCAGTGCACTTAGATTCTTTTTTGTTCGCCAGAGGCATTTGTGTACATGGAAGTTGTGTTGCCATGGTTATCACAAGATCTCCCTTCCTGCCAAAAAATAATAAAACTGTGTTAGAAATCCTTGGATTTCCACACAAAAACTCTTTGTGTCTATCTTGGCTTGGGACTTGTGAGCGTGTTCTGGGAGCCACACGTTTAATGCTCCCATTTCTTTAAATATCAAGCGATTTAAAAACTAGAAAGTAGAATGAATAATTGTGGAAGTAAAATGAGGCAAGTACTCGACATTAGTCACCCTCTCAAGTATATGCTGTCATTGTGGCAATACAGTAATAGCGACACAGCAGGAGAGCTAATTAGCACCTATTGCACTAAAATGCAACCGTAGGCCTGTGGTGAAACAGCATGTGGAGGATTAAAATATATAGCTGCAGAATTGCTAGCGCAGTTGTTCATGTTTGAGTTTTCAGGGATAGAATCAATCCTTTGATTTTATTTCATTGATCTATTAAAAAAATACCACCCCTATAACCTCAATTTGCAAGATCTGAACAAGGCTGTCAAAGATAGGACATTTTGGAGGACTTTCATTCATAGGGTCGCCATGAGTCGGAAGCGACTTGACGGCTCTTAACACACACACATAACCTATTAACCTATCACAAGCATTCAGGACCGTCAGCCTGGCCCAGTCTTGCTAGAGGTTGGAAACTCAGCATTGTTGACCTTGCTTAGTACTTGGATGGGAGACAACCAAGGAAGGAGGGACTGTGGCTCAGTGGTAGAGCATCTGCTTGATATGCAGAGGGTCCCAGGTTCAATCCCTGGCACCACCAGTTAAAGGAACCAGACAAGTAGGTGATGCGAAAGACCTCTGCCGGAGACCCTGGAGAGCCGCTGCCAGTCTGAGTAGACAATACTGACTTCAATGGACCAAGAGCAGCTCGATAAGGCAGCTCGATGTGTTCGTGTGAAGACTGAGGTAACTATGTAAAAGAAGGCAATGGCAAATCATTTCTTGCTTTGGATACCTCATGGTCCTGGGGTCACTATGAGTCAGTTGCGACTTGATTGCACACTATCATCATCATCATCGGCAGTGTTTGATCATATTAAATTATAAGACTAGGACCTAGGATACCCAGGGTCAAATCCCATGAAACATGTGGTGTGACCTTGGGCCAGTTACTCTTAGCCTCACCTACCTCTCAGGGTTATTGTAAAGATAACATGGAGGTGGGGAGAGAGCCACGTAAGCCAGCCTGAGCTGGCATAAGTAATAATCTAGATATCTATAATGATTTAAGCTCTTCCTCCAGCAAGCTCAAGAGAACACTTAGGCAAACCAGTTTTGTCCTTTGAGAAACCCTGTGGGGCACACTGGGATGAGAGATAGTAACTTGTCTGAGACTCAAAAATGGCCGGTTGAGCTGGGAGTAGAACTCAGATCATCAAAGCCCAGAACAGAGTGTCCACAACATACTGACCCAGTTTTGCAACTAGTAATCTAGTCCTTCTCATCAGTAGTGGTTAAGAGCAGTGGACTCTAATCTGGAGAACTGGACTAACTCCTCCACATGAAGTAGGGTTGCCAACCTCCAGGTACTAGCTGGAGAATTCCTGCTATTACAACTGATCTCCAGCCGATAGAGATCAGTTCACCCTCCCTTCCCCAAACCCCACCCTCCTCAGGCTCCACCTCAAAAAGCTCCTGCTGGTGGTGAAGAGGGACCTGGCAACCCTAACATGAAGCCTGCTGGGTGACCTTGGGCTAGTCACAGTTCTCTCAGAACTCTCTCAGCCTCACCTACCTCACAAGGTGCCTGTTGTGGAGAGAGGAAGGGAAGATGATTGTAAGCCGCTTTGAGACTCCTTAAAAGTAGAGAAAAGTGTGGTATAAAAACCAACTCTTCTTCTTCTACACAGGTAAGTGTGGATAGGGAAGAGCCCCGTGGCACAGAGTGGTAAGCTGCAGTACTGCAGTCCAAGCTCTGCTCACGACCTGAGTTCGATCGTGATGGAAATTGGTTTCAGGTAGCCGGCTCAAGGTTGACTCAGCCTTCCATCCTTCCGAGGTGGGTCAAATGAGCTTACTGGGAGTAAAGGGAAGATGACTGGGGAAGGCACTGGCAAACCATTCCGTAAACAAAGTCTGCCTAGAAAATGTCGGGATGTGACGTCACCTCATGGGTCAGGAATGACCCGGTGCTTGTACAGGGGACCTTTACCTTTAAGTGTGGATAGGCAGGCATTTTGATCAAAATTATTAACACTGTCTTTCTAAGTGGAGTTATTCCCTTCTAAATCCATTGAAGTCAATGAACTTAGAAGGGTGTAACCTTGTTTAGGATTGCTCTATAAGTTGCACCTCTTCAAAAATAAATATACTTCTGTTAAATAGATTTTGCACCCACTCCAGAGACATTTCCAGGGCATGCACATATATACCGGTAAGTAGGTGTAGCTAGCCTCTTTCTCTTTCTCAGCACTACAAGGTACACTTTCTTGTATATTGTGAGAAGCTGGAGTGATGCTTATGTGTCTTCATGCATCTGCTCTTCAGTCTCCTGTTAGCATTCTGCCACTTGCCCTCCACTTTCTCTTTTGTGCTCATTTCTTCAGCTGAGTGGTTTGTAGAATTATCTTTCACACCCTTTACTGTACTTGCAAGCATTTCCCATTGTGAAGGGGTGCCCCTGGCTGCCTCTGTTCTTTTCTTCCTGTTGCATTGCAAACACAGCCTGTCACTAAGTTGAGCCACATGCAGAGATTATGGGAGAGCCTGTTGTAAAGTATAGAGTTAAGAAAAGATTGCTTCCTTCTTGCGTGTCAGTCTTAAGTAAAACTCTCTTTCCCAGGAAGTTGAACCTAGAATATTTGTGTGTGTGTGTGTGTGTCCCACCGGATTCCCTTGATTATAGTTATGGACACATGAAACATAGACACAGTTTGCTGAAAATGTTGAAAATATGACAGAATTCAGCACTATCAAACATAGGAATTCATCTTTCAAAATCCTTTCCAAAATATTAAGCAAATTCTTAATGTAAACTCTCAGCTCTTTTGCCCTGACCTACATTTTTAGCCCAACAGAAACCAAATACTTGAAATAGCAGCCTTCTTTCTCATCTTTACAACATCTATAGTGAATGGCACAGCTCAAAACACTTTCTGCTTTGGCAACCACAGCCCAGTGAGGGTCTTGCTGCAAAAAAGAGGCGTCATACCATGATGTTTAGGCTACAAATAAATGCATTGCTTGCTAAGAATTACCGGTAGGAAAAAAATAAAGAGAAGGGGCTGAAGCATCTGAGAAAAAGCTAGAGTTTGGGTTTCCAATTTAAATAAAAGGTTATTTAGGGAGAACATGATAGAAGTTTATAACTGTAGGCATGGTATACAGAAGAGAACCAGTGTGGTGTTAGCATAGTTAAGGTGTCAGACTAGGATCTGGGAAACCCAGGTTTGAATCCCCACTCTGCTATGGAAACTTGCTGGGTGACATTGGGCCAGTCACACAATCGCAGCCTCGACCCTGGCAAGTATTTGGATGGGAGACCTCCAAGGAATACCAGCTTCAGGTTGGGAAATGCCTGGAGATTTTGGGGGTGGAGCCAGAGGAGGGTGGGCTTTGGGGATGGGAGGGACTTCAGTGGGATATAATTCCATAGAGTCCAACTTCCAAAGCAGCCATTTTCTCCTGGTGAACTGATCTCTGTCATCTGGAGATCAGATGTAATAATAGGAAATCTCCAGCCACAATCTGGAGGTTGGCAACCCTACATGACATGGAGGCAGGCAATGGCAGACCACCTCTGAATGTCTCTTGCCTTGAAAACCCTACAGGGTCGCTTAAGTCAGCTGTGACTTGACAGCAAAAAAAAAAGATATGGAGAAAATTGAGAGGGGCTACTTCCACACAGGGAATTTGTTCCATGTGGATAGCAGGATGCCCCCCATGTTTCCACACAAGATTTGTGGGCCTCCTGGGGAAAACCTCTTTTAATTCAGCTCAGGTGTGTGGTGGCTGCAGAGCAGTATCTGTGTGGACACTCCCTCCACAGCCAGTCGAGGGAGAGGCTGAAAACAAGTGGCCCCTGTTGCCCATTGGTTAAGACTGCCCCTGCATGCGCCGTGGCACCCATGGGTGTCCACTTGGGAATCACCAGCATAGATAGGGTTGCCAACCTCCAGGTAGTAGCTGGAGATCTCCTGCTATTACAACTGATCTCCAGCCTACAGAAATCAGTTCACCTGGAGAAAATGGCCACTTTGGCCATTGGACTCTATGGCATTGAAGTCCCTCCCCTCCCTAAACCCTGACCTCCTCAGGCTCCACCCCCAAAACCTCCTTCTGGTGGTGAAGAGGGACCTGGCAACTCTAAGCACAGAGTTAGGCTTACACTTCCATCTTGCTAGGGCTTTATTGCTGATGGTTCTGGAGCTCAGTCAACTAGAAGCAAAGCTATTCTGAGACACAAAGGGAAGAATCCATGTTGTAATGTGTCTGTTGTACGATTGCGCTATCCCAGAATTTTTTGAGTTATCAAAAAGTTTGGTCAGTCCTAGTGTACGCTGTAATACCATCAATTCCAACACCTCTTGCATAATACGATTTGAATGCTGCCTAGCAATTTACCAAATCTCTGTGTTTCTACATGTCATGAGCTAGCTTTCCTTATCCATTCCCATTTAGATATGTGGCAACCTCAGTCAGTGGTATGTAGCATGCATAAATAAGAGCAAGGTTCTCTAAAGTGTCTTTCACTGCAGATGAACTGGAAGACAGGCTATCTAGCAAAGCCTGAAGCAAGTAGTACTCTCAAGTATGTCATGTTTTCACTCAATGGGATTTTCTTTTGTGTTTACTTCTTGTGGTTTATAAAGGCTGAAAATAATCACTAATAGTCTGAGTACTAGATTTTTGGTATAAAAACCGTCTACTGCCTTTTCAGAGCCCATTCCTTTTATTTTATTTGTGTGTTAAATAAATATTGCTTTGGTTAAAACAGCAACTCAAAGGGGTTTGCAATATATGTAAAATTAATCATCAAGGGAAAAAACTACTATCATTTCCAAGATCACAACCTGCAAGAAATGAACAATACAGTCCTAAACCTTTATAAATCAATTGACTTAAGTGGACTTTGAAGGGGATAACCGTGTTACCCAAATTAGATTGTCTCTCCCTTTTGGTTGGGGAATTAGCTGGGGAGACTGTATTTTGTAAGAGGCAGGGGTAACCAGGATCTTTTACCCTTTGTAAACTAAGACTGAATCCCTGCGAAAAACTCTTAATAAAGAGATTTTTTTAAAGATTATTTTTTAAATTGTAAAAATAATTTCAAACACACCAACATTCCAAAAACACACAAAACCCAATACATTCAAGAACTAGGAAATAAAAGGTAGGAGGGGGTGGACATAAGGATATGAGGTTTCCAGGGGAAAATATATTTACCTAACAGAAGTGTGACATCCAAAATGGCAGCTGCAGGAAGGGAAAGAGAAGGGGGCCCACATGCAAGCATGCAGGGGTACGCGGGGTTCAACACACACCTTCCTATTGTGAGAGAGAAGATATTTATATCCAAAAATGTATCCTGGGACACTGTGACTTCACTGGTGACCAAACATTACCGGTGGACAAAGACTTGATTGTTCTTTGCTTAGTTTAGAAGTCTGGGTAAGAAAAGGACAGGGGATGGGAACAATACCTAGGTTCTTCTTGATTAAGTTTGCTACACATTTCCAGATGAGGGAAGGTGTTTTTGGAAGATGTTTTCAGGAAGGATAGGTTGACTCAGAGGGGCTTGGCTTCTCCCTGTTTGCAACTTTGATGGTCTTAGCTGGACATCTGGCTATACTGAGTAAGGATTCCAGGTTCCATGAATGGGGCTTAATCATTAAGGGTTTTTTTGCTATCAGTTACCAAGTGATTGCAAGGTGAATGTTAACACATATGCTAAGTAGCCTGTTTTCCTTCTTATTGCGCTCCAGGTTTCACCTGGCATAAGCCTGGGAGAGGCAGGCAAACAAGGCCGTACTTGCCCTGTCAGCTCTAGAGTGGTCACAAAGATGGGTGCCAGAAAACTTCCATTTTGTGTCTAGCTACACAGCAGTGCCCTCTCCTTGTGCGTTCACTCCAGTCCTGTACCCTTGCAGGGTGTACCAGGTAACCTAGGGCGTCCTGGTGAGGCAACATCTGTGCTTAGATTTGAACCAAGTATCATAGTGAAAGTGTAGGGGTATGTGTGTGTGCTGTCAAGTCACAGCTGACTTATGGCAGCCCCATAGAGTTTTCAAGGCAAGAGACGTTCAGAGGTGGTTTGAAGTTGCCTGTTTCTGTGTAGGCTGAGAGAATTCTGAGAGAACTGTGACTGGCCCAAGGTCACCCAGCAGACTTCATGTGGAGGAGTGGGGAATCGAACCCGCTTCTCCAGATTAGAGATCATTGCTCTTACCCATTACACCATGCTGGCTCGAACGTGTAGGTAGGAGAGGATTAAAAAGCTTTTTTTTTTTTAAAGCTTATTTTTGTTTGCTTGAAAACGTTAACTAGCAAAGTTATGTCTTCATGGTCTTCTTTCGGGATAGAGTTCCCACAGAACTGGGGTGATACCTGAAAAGAGCTTACTCAGAGACCACTCAGAAGATAGCTGGGAACAAGGGGAACGTGTCTGTTATATACTGACAATTTTCTCCAAGTGAACAGATTTCTAGCAGCTGGAGATCAGTTGTAACAGCAGGAGATCTCCAGCTAGTACCTGGAGGTTGGCAATCCTACACGCCAAGCAACTTTCTTCCGCTAGGTGGAATTTTTCTCAGGCTGATAGAGACTCTTGTGGGGCTCGGCTACTCAGGATGCTGGGAATTTGGCAAACAGAAGGCCTGTTTTTTCTCTAGAGATCAAGCAGTGGGGGCCTGATTCTCATTTCAACGGCAGTGCAAGGTAGGGTTGTCAACCTCCAGGTGGTGGCTGGAGATCTCCTGCTATTACAACTGTTATTTCCAACCTGGATGTCACAGTTGTAGTTGCTGGGGAGATGTGAAGAACAGAAAAACAGCTTTTTGTGTGCCTTTACCAGGTTGGTGAACTGATTGGTGTCCGTGCAGGCCAGCTGATGTACAATTGCATCCCAGCCTTCCTGCACTTTGCAGATTGCAATGCATGATTGGTTGAAGTCTTAGAAACAGACTTATACCTACAAAAAAGGTGTTGCAGAGTAAGCGGTGGAATTATTTCTTACTTGGTCAAACAAACGAGAGAAATCAAGGGTGGAGATGGAGAGGTCAACAGCCCGTTACGAGGGAAACAGATCTGGAGCGCAGCAACCCTGACAGCTCAAGCCAATCTCTCATCGTTTTAAAAAAGGCCATTAACTTAAAAAGAGGCCAAGGCACTCAACTGGAATCTGAAAATAGCCCTAAGGAAAGCCAGGAAGAAAAGGGGCAAGAGCCACATGACAACCTTGGATTGCAATAATGTAGAAACCTTAACTTACTGAGAAGCTTTTTGTGACTCTAATAGAGGGAAAGGCTTGGGGAATCATTGGAAGGACTTTCCCCCAAGTAATTCTGCTGCAAACTGGAGTTGTTTTCCTTTGATACAGAATGACTTTTATTTTGATGGAATTTCAGGCATTTGAAGCCGTCTCTATCCAGAGGGGCTAATAAGAAAAATCAGCACTAGTTGTTTGAGAACCCACTGCACAAAAGGGCCAAGTCCTGGTGTGTCTTTGGTTCATCACCGCTCCTCTGGGGTTCTCCTTAGTACATTGCTATTGCCTTTTTCAGCCATTTCTGAAATCCAACAATTCAGGATGATTTAGCATCCAACCGAAATCAGATTAAACATGTAGTCCCACAAACTGCTGGCGGGGGGAGAGTAGAAGATACCATAACATAATGCTTTTGGCGTATTGTATGAGCATAACAGATCTTAGCATTAGCACAGCACGTTTCGAAATGCTTCACAATCACTAATCTTTATAAGAGCTCTGCAATATAGACCTTATATCATATTATTCCCAAATCATAGATGGTCGGCCAAGGTTGAGATTTAAATCTAAACTATAAGACACTGGAGTTCTGTGACTGAAATTCCAGATGTCTAATTTGCCCATAAAGTTTCTGGAAAGTGGTGATTGAGTAGGGTGGGGGGCATGGCAGTTCCTCATTATGCTGTTTCTCCAAATAGAAATGGTCTCATCTGGCAGGCTGAAGCCCCAGTACCAAAAAAGACAGGTGTCCTTATTGTACTTCTTTTTCTGTAACATGGCTTAAAACAGCCAGCCGGAGTAGGGTTGCCAGGTCCCTCTTTGCCACTGGCGGGAGATTTTTGGGGTGGAGCCTGAGGAGGGAGTGGCTTGGGGAGGGGCTTCAATGCCATTGAGTCCAATTGCCAAATTGGCCATTTTCTCCAGGTGAACTGCTCCCTGTCACCTGAGATCAGTTGTAATAGCAGGAGATCTCCAGCTAGTAGGGTTGCCAGGTCCCTCTTCTCAACCGGCGGGAGATTTTGGGGGTGGAGCCTGAAGCGGGCGGGGTTTGGGGAGGGACTTCAATGCCATAGAGTTCAATTGCCAAAGCGGCCATTTTTCTCCAGGTGATCTGATCTCTGTTGACTGGAGATCAGTTGGATTAGCAGATCTCCTGCTACTACCTGGCAGTTGGCCACCCTACCAGTTAGTACCTGGAGGTTGGGAACCCTAAGCCAGAGGGTTATTTTCAAACAAGGAACCTCCTCCTTCTCCAGTGTTCCTGATCCATATTAGGCTTCCTGTGGCTGGTTTCTGGGCACAAATAACACATCTGGAGTCCCAGTCACAGCACCCCAGTATCTTTTGTCATTTGGCCCACAGTGGCCTGTCTTAAGGCTGCATTCCAAGGTGGTAGCTGATGTGAGATTCGGAAGGACTCCTCCACCTAAGCCCCATTCATTTCTGCCAAGGGAGCCAATCCATACACACATTCCTTTGGAGGGCATCAATGTGCCCCCTCCAATTGAAACTTGCTAGGGCTTCATTGCGAGTTCCATTTCTGTCAGGGCAGTTAAAAGGGTTAACTTGTTTACATCAATAGTTTAGATAGTCTCAAGGTGATGATGCAAAAGACAGATGTAACCATTCTATTGGCTAGAGAATCGCCATTGCAAACGTGTAGGAAGGCACGGAGTCAGAATTGTTTTATTACCCTGTTCTTTTGTTAAAGGTGTGAAACTTTGGGGCAGGATGTGTCAGTTACCTTTTGAATCTCACAGAAGCAAGATGCCTGGTCTAAACTCTCTTGGGCTGAGACACAGACAAAGGGATTTTAAGCCTTAGAACCTGCTAATACTTTTTAGCAAGATTTTTGGGGAACTAGATAGGAAGATGTTATTTGTTTTACTCCACGTTACCCTTCCTGATTTTTAGTATATTAAAGGATTTTTGTTTGATTAAGAAACAAGTCTTTGACTCTGTTTTATTGTGTGCTTGACCTGAATTCTTTCTAACCGCAATCACGATTCATTGGGCCTCTTAACAAACCCCAACAAAACTAATGACAGTGCAAGATTTCTGCATGTGCCTCACAGCACATGTGCAGAACCCTTGATTAGGACACACTGGCATCAGTCAAAACCACCTTATAGTCTACATTGAGGCTACTTGGGGGTAACAAGGTTACGTTTTGCTGCCTCTAAATAAAAAGAGAGCGTTTGTAAGCCCCATTTTCTCCTGCTTCCTCGTTGTGTTGTTTGTAGCAGGCTCCAAGGGTGTTTCTTTGAGATAGCAGTACATTTTAAGTTGTTTCTCTGCTTTGCTGTCAGACTTCTCTGGCGAAGAGCGAAGACGTTTCTTAGCCCCCATATCTCCCCCAGTGCCTTCCAGTAAAAACAACCAGCTACTTAAAAAACAATAAAAGCACAATTGAAAGGTTAATGGACCCAGCAGTGGGGAGCTGTAGCGAGGGCGCCCTATCTCGGCGCCATCTTGGCTTCCTCGTATCAACCTAGTTGTGTTGTATGATTATGCTCTTCCTGTCCTTTGGTATATTACATTAAAAGAGCTTCCAATTTGGCCAGCAGCTATTGGAAAAGACAGTGAAATATCTACTTGAGCAGTGAAGTGAAGAAATATCTACTTGAGTAGTGGCCTGGAATGTCCCTGGAAAGTTTTCCTGCTTTCTGCTCCAAAATTGTCTATATTCTTTAGGAATGGAGATCTTAATTCCATGCGCACCTTTTTAAGAGCAGGAAGGGGGGGGGGAAATTAGAAAAAAGGAATTCCCCCTAACAATAAAGGCATGGGGAAAGGGAAAGAACACAAAAGGAGCAATCTATCTCCAGCTTCCGCCTTGTCAATCATTGGTGCAAAGAACCTCGTGGAAATTCCTTTGCTTTGCCAACCTTATTTAAGAAAGGGAATACAGAGAAGCAGCAATCTTTTATTTGGCTGTTAGTAGGCACTGAATTAATCTCAGGCATGACAATATCTTAGCAGGGATATACAGCTGTTCCCCTCCTTTCCAATTATCAACCAATGAGCGAGGGTTACCAACATACCTCAAGGAAGATGTCCCACCTCTTTAAGAACGACTTAATGTGTGGAAATGGGCAGTTGATGTCTTTCATGGCATGGAGGAAAATAACATCTGGTAAATAACATCCCGTTAACCTCTATTAAAAAGTCAGGACATTTTTTCTCCAGGCCTGCTGGAAGCCCTACAACCAGCTCAGGGAGAGGGGACTGATGAGTGTGATGATGCCTTTTGTTTCATTAGGCAGGCTGGTATCAGCCTAGGGTTGCCATTGTTGGAAAATCTGCCCTTCCTAACGGTGTCATTTGCCTACACATTAAGAGGGGGGACTGACCACAGAGAGTCAGATAGATAGACAGGACTCGGGAGGTATCTGTAGTTACACCTCACCCTCATTTCCTGTCCCCTTTGATGTTTAGAGGTGTATTGTCAGGGAAACTTCCCCCCTCTCTCTCTTCTTCCCTTTTACCCTTCATCCAAGCAAGACCTTAGAGCAGGGCGCTCTGTATCCAGACCTTCCCACCCCAAAGATGGAATGGAAGGCAGATACCTTTTTTTTATACCTAGAGAATTAGCAAGGTAGATTAGGATAGAGTACCCTTGTTTGTCCTTTCCTATCCAAGTTGTATTTCCAGAATAAATGTATCTTTAGTTTAATTAGAGCTAACGACTGAAGATACTTTTATTTACACACATGCATGCATGGATGTGCTTCTTCTGAATGCTAAGCTTGAAGCACTCTGCTAAATACAGGAATATCTCCACGACAGATATTCCAATAGCCATGTCCCTCTTCGTAACCAGCGGGAGGCTTTGGGGGCAGAGCCTGAAGAGGGTGGGGTTTGGGGAGAGGAGGGGACTTCAATGCCATAGACTCCAGTTGCCAAAGCGGCTGTTTTCTCCAGGTGAACTGATCTCCATCGGCTGGAAATCAGTTGCAATAGTAGATCTCCAGCTAATACCTGGAAGTTGGCAACCCTATATCAGCCACATATTTATTTATTTACCTAAACTAGATATTTACATCCCACTTTTCCCTACCATGGGGACCCAAAGGGCCAAGACAGCTTTTATCCAGGTGAACAGATCTCTGTTATTTGGAGACCAGTTGAAATAGCGGGAGATCTCCAGCGACCAGCTGGAGGTTGGCAACCCTATCTGGCAGTGAGTTCATCATTTTAATCACTTGCTGAGTAAAGAAGTGTTTCCTTTTGTCCTTTTGATCTAATTCTCCCACTTCTCCTTGAATCCTGAAACAAACACAGCAGTGGACAAAAGAGGAGGGGGGGGGTACACACCAGCATCCCCTTGACCAGGTTTCTAGACAATCAGGGCACTGGGAATGTTATCCCCTTAGTAATCCTCACCACACCCAGCACTCACTCCAAAGACACCATCAATGCAGGTGGCCCTTCTTTAGAACCCAAACAGACTCCCTCTCACAACTATTTGTATGCCATATACATGTATGTTTCAACTCTGTGAGGATTCTGAGAGGATTCAGTCTGTCTTCAAGTCAAGCCCACAGGGATGCCTTTGATGGAAAGACTATGCCTCTGATGTAAAATTATATTTTTCTAACCAAGCAAGTAGAGACTTTTGGACTTACCTGTTGGATTTTGTCCACCTAGCTATTTCTGGACTTACCTGTATAAGAAGGTTGCATCTTCTAGTGGAATTGTACTTCGTTGTAACTAATTTATAGATAAGATTTTTTTGTTTATTGTGATATGCACTGTCTTTGTCTGTTTTCACTATTGTCAGTAAATTTTGCACTGTATTTCTATACCAAGTTAGTCATGAATAACTGAGCCCTTTACTGATGTTTGGTTGAGCTTTTGTACAGTATAGGGGATTTTTTGCTTCAACCTCCAGGTACTAGCTGGAGATCTCCTGCTATTACAACTGATCTCCAGCCGATAGAGATCAGTTCCCCTGGAGAAAATGGCCGCTTTGGCAATTGGAGTCTATGGCATTGAAGTCCCTCCCCTCCCCAAACTCCGCCCTCCTCAGGCTCCACCCCAAAAACCTCCTGCTGGTGGCGAAGAGGGACCTGGCAACCCTAACTGAAGTGCTGGCTACCTCCTGCCTTTCCTGGCCATCTGGGGTTGCTTTCCCTCTTAACCTAGTTCATCACCGACTGTACTTCAAAATGGATTACATTCCCCCTCCCTTTGTCAATATACAGAGAGCACATTCAGAGAAGATATACATTTACTCCTAGCTTGATGGAAATGATAAGCTATACCGTAAGTCATCTGGAAACGATCATCTCAAAACGCAGTTTTTATAGAGTTATCTCATGCACGAAAATCAAGCTGAGATGCAGCGTTCGTGTGCTTTTATGGGGTGCCAAACCAAAATTTCAGGCTCCTCTCCACCCCCTCACCACAGCTGGATTGGGAAGCACGGGTGGGTGGGAGGAGGGTTTGCCGAGGTGGCAAATTGAAAATAGCACACATTTCAGTACGGAGGAAGCCTTTAGAACTCCCACTGAAGAGGAAAACCTGATGAGCACTGCAACTTCCTTAGTCTGATGCCTAAAAAGAACGTTCTTAACACTTAAAAATCCTTACGTTTATGAGCAGGGGTGTGTAAATGCCACGATTCCATCAGATCTCCCAGAAAAAAAAATGCAGAATGTGGTCTTAGGTGTAGAATTCCACTTCTGGGAATCTTGCAGTGCACAGTAAACATGCATAATTGCTCAGTTAAGCCAACTGACTGAAAATGTCTCTATCTTGCCTTATCTCCTTGGACTCAAGGTGGCAAACAATGCAGCAACCAGGTTGTGAGGACACAAATTATAATAGTTCAGTTAAGAAAATGAAAACCCAGACTAAAATACACAAATGACCAGCCGATGAGCCTAGACTGGGGTGATTCTGAATAGGATTGCACTGGCATTTTTTTTTTTTTTTAAAGAATGCTTCCATAGCTTTGAAGGTAAGTTTGCCAACTTCCTGGAGGAAAAACAACAACATTCTGTTCCTGTAACAGAATCATAATGGGATGTTATTTTCCAGGTGATCTTTAACGCCATGCAATGAGCTGCCACATTTTAAACATCTACTAAAGGGATAAGAATTTTTCCTCCAAGTGTTTGGGCAGCCCTGCTATGAAGATGTATGAGCGATGCATGTAGAAATCTAAGAATCCAGGGGACGGATGGCTGAGTAGAATTTCTTGAGGATAAGGGCAGAACGTCTGTGTCAGAAAACTTTATTTCAGCTGGGCATCCAATCCTTGGCCCATTGCCACAGGGCTCTGGCTTATGTGTACTAAATTTACCCCTGGGACCAGTGATTCTGCAAATTGGTCCTTGCAGCCAAAGGCATTTTTTATATTTGCACATAAATTTGGTATTGATTTTTTAAATGTCATCAATAGGTACAGCAAACCAAATAAAATATTTGCAAGATGCTACTTACCCTCCTCCTATTCTACAAATGCAATATAATTGCTGCACTCATTCATGTTATGAGTTAATAGGTACAGACTAATCCTTCAAGTGTATCGATTAGATGATACTGGAGAAATATAAATTAAGTTTGGTGACACAGCTGAGATGAGAAATGGAGTCCATTTTTTGAGAAATTTGCTCTTCTTCTGAGTTCTAGTTGTGCATGTTAAATACTGCAGCCCGATTCTATGCATTTTACTCAGATGTTCCACTGATTTCTCTGGGATTACTTCCAAAGAAGGGTACAGGGTATTGTACTTGAGTAGCCCAACATTAAGAACTTGGGAGATAGTGTTATTGTGTTCAGTGGGAGTTACTGCCAAATGGACAAACCCAAAATTGCAGGCCTAGTTTATTTCCATCTCAAGGTTTGCTCTTTCTATTGGGGGATCGGGGCCCCAGTTCGTGTAAAGGGAACCCCGATCTTTAATTTATCTGCTACCAAATCAGAGGGAATGGATCGTTCCTCTTGTACTATGAGAATTGAGATCACACACACACACAAAAGAGGCAAGACGCATTTGTCTTGAAGTAAAACAATCTTTACTCTAACTCAGGGTAGGGAAAAAGTCACTGGGATACAAAACAAATAATATCTGTCTACATTCTATGTTTCCTATACTTGCCAAAAGCCTTTGGCAAGGCACTAAGCTTACTTACGAGTAGGCACCCTTAGCAAAAGGAGAGCCTCTCTCCATCCTGCCTGTTCAGCAGTCAAGCAAGGAGAAAGTGATCAACTACTTTCTCTTCTAACAAAGAAATCGAAAGCAGTTGAACATGCAAAGTAGTTGTATACGTGACCCTCGGGGCACGACTGCAATGGCCACTACACTGACCAAATGGTCAGTTACAATATTAACCCTTTAACTGTCTGACATGTAACAAAGCTCGCTCTCTAATACCCAACAATCCCCTTTTCGAGGTTTAGTTACATTCAGACATATAAACACAATGCATCACGTAAGTATTCAAACTGTTGTCTAGGCAGTGGCTTCGTCAGGATGTCGGCCACCATCTCTTTACTTTCACAGTACTTCACTACTACGAGACCTCTTTCTTGTTTGTCCTTTACTGAGTCCATTTTGAGTCGAAGAAGTCTCTTCCCTTTCTTAGAGTTCTCGCCATTCAGTAGTGCTATACACGATTGATTGTCCTCAAACATTGTAGCAGGTGTCAGTTCATCTAATCCAAAGTCGCGTAGCAGTTCAATTATCTCTTCCAGCTCCGTACATGCACACTTGGCTGCTATGCATTCTGCTTCAGTTGAAGATGTTGACACAACTTGCTGTTTCTGGCTGGTCCAGGAGATCAGGTTTTCTCCAAAGTAGAACAGATATCCACTTGTAGATTTGCTGTCTGTTCTAGTACCACCCAGACTAGCGTCCATGTATCCTATCAGTTTCAGCTCAGTATTTGGAGTTATCTTCAACTTCAAATCAATAGTTTTCTTTAAGTATTGTGTGAGGTGTTTGATTGCATTCCAATCATGTTCTGCAGGTGTGCTGGTCCTTCTACTTAGGATTCCAACTGCTGCACTTATATCCGGTCTACTAACGTTGCTCAAGTATAGAAGTTTTCCAATAGCTTCTCTGTATTTGTGATTGTTAGGCAATAGTTCACCTCCGTCTAGATCCATATATGAAGGGTCAAGTGGAGTGTCTTTGGTCTTGCACTCCTTCATATTCATGAATTGCAGAAATTCCAGTATCTTGTTCCTTTGATTGATTGAAAATCCATTGTCTTGGTTTCTTTCAATCTCCATTCCAAGATAGTTCTTTACTTCTCCAAGTAGTTTCACTTCTACTGATTCATTCAGTTTGTTTGCAATTTCTTTTGCAGCTTCTTCAGTGTCAGAACAAATCAGAAGATCATCTACAAAGGCCAAAACAAAGTCCCATCCATCATCCTTCTTCCTTCTGAATAAGCATTTCTCTATATTTCCTTGTTCAAAGCCTTGAGCTTTCAATAATGAGGTTAGTTTGTGGTTCCATGCTCTTGCTGACTGTTTGAGCCCATACAAAGTCTTTTCAAGTTTACAAACTTGATTTTTAGTATCACAGTCCTTTAATCCTGGTGGAAGTTCCATGTATATTTCTTCTGATAATTCTCCATTCAGGAAAGCTGTTTTGACGTCGAGTTGCAGTACCACTTTATTCCTGGAGGCGGCTATACTCAGCAAAGTCCTTATAGCCGTGTGACTAATCACAGGTGCGTAGGTTTCTGTGTAGTCAGTTCCATACTTCTGGGTAAATCCTTTTGCAACTAGTCTTGCTTTGTATTTGTCAACAGTTCCATCCGAATTCTTCTTGACCTTGAACACCCACTTACACCCCACAGTCCTTTTGTTTGGTGGGAGTTTGGTTAGTTTCCAGGTATTATTCTTCTGCAGTGAGTCTAATTCTTCTTGAATTGCCTTCAGCCATCTCGACCGCTCCCCATCGGGCAACTTTTGCAGTTCGTCCCAACTTGAGGGTTCCACGTGGCTGTCAATTCTAGTGAAAAGACTCAGTTTCTCTGCTGGTATTCCTTTTGTAGTCCTTGTAGATCTCCTTAAGGTCTGAGAGGGTTCCGCTGTTCCATCAGCACCGGGATCAACCCCTTTTGAATCTGCAGTCTCTTGCTGTTCCGCAGGAGCAGGTGGATTGCAATCCCATGCTGTAAATGGAATCTCTATGGTTTCCTCTTCACAAACCTCTGGATCATCAAAGTTATTAATTTGTTGATTATTAATAACATTTCTTTCATCTATATATACTGCATTCAATATTTGTAAATTGTAAGTCTTAATGTCCATTATCCTGTACCCTTTTGAGAAAGGATGGTATCCCACAAGAATTCCAAGTTCTGTAGTAGGATCCATTTTTCCCCTTTTCTCCTTTGGGATGTATGCAAACACACGAGATCCAAATGCTTTCAAGTGTTTCAGACTAGGCTTCCTGCCATTCCATCTTTCATATGGAGTCATGTTGATAGCACTTGAAATTGTCCTGTTGTAAAGGTAAGCTGCTGTATTTACACATTCTCCCCAGCAGGGGTAAGGCAAGCCTGCCTGTAGCATTAAACATCTTGCACTTTCCATCAGAGTTCTGTTAAACCTTTCTGACAACCCATTGTTCCTAGGGGTATATGCAACTGAGGTTGCATGCTCTATTCCTTCAGATTCAAGAATTTCTTTCATTTCTTTATTAAGGTACTCACTTCCATTGTCAGTGAACAATAACTGTATACCTCTGTCATGTTTATTCTTCATCAGGGCAACATAAGCTTTAAACTTTTCAGCTACTTCAGTCTTTGATTTCAACAAATACACATATGCAAATCTTGAGGCGCTGTCTATGAAATGCAGAACATATTTTGCCCCTCCTGCTGAAGCCTTGAGTGGGCCAATCAAGTCTGAGTGCACTTCTTCCAAAATTTCTGCCTTAACACTGCTTGGCCTCTGCACGTGCTTAGGCGCTGTTCCCTTTCCTCTGAGACACACTTCACAACGTTCTTTGTCCTTAAAGCATTCCTTAACTGGCATTCCACAATCAATCAGCAGTTGCTTCACTGACTTAAAGTTTTTATGAGCTAGTTTCACGTGCCATTGGTACAAACAGTCCTTGTGGTTACAATCTGCAGCCTTCTGCTCTGCCAATCCTTTATTAAAAGCAACTAGGCATTTTGATTCTTCCTCAACATTATCTTCATTTCCATCAAAATCACTTTCATCAGAATCAACATTGCTCTCAAAATCACTACAAGCATATTCCTCCAATTGACTTGCAACATTCTCCAGGCAATAGTGCGAGCCTACTGATAGCACTGGGTATTCTCTTCCATCAGAATCAAATAAGCGACATTTGTCTTTTGTTATAGACACTTCAAAGTCTGCATCCACTAATTTATTCACGGACAGTAAATTTTCATCTGAATTAGGCATTAGGAATACGTCTTGTAAGGTCAAATGCATCACATTTCCACAATAGCTTTGAATTGCAATAGAAACTTCTCCTTTCTGAGTGCATAGAAATCTTTCTCCACAAGCCATAACTAATGTTTCATCACAAGGCTCTAGAAAGTCAAAAGCTGATCTCAAGCCAGACACATGTACATCTGCACCACTGTCAAGAACAAATGTATTTACACGCCTTAAATAATCTTTGGTTGAAGCTGTATTCAAGACTAGATAAGCCTTTGGGTGACTGTGCCATCTGGGCTTCCCTTGGCTTGTACTTGGGCTCCCTCTTGTGGACGATTGGGGCTGTTGCCTCCCATTTCCATCCCTCTCCCTTTGTGAGGATTTGGCGGGCTTTTCTTCCCGGCGAGAGGGGGGGGGAATTTCTCCCTTTGTTTCACGTCTCTCACATTGAAACGACCGGTGACCATGCCTTCCACACAAGAAGCATCTGATTGTGGATTTGTCATTTACACGCAGTACAGACACTCCACGAGACAATTCCCTCTCTTGGCTCCTGTCTGCTTCAAACTGTTTAAGTGCAGTCACCAGCTTAGTAAGGGTTAAGTCCTCTCTACCCAAAAGATTCCTTTTTTCAGCGTTATATTTAAAATGCAAACTTCCCAGAAATAGTACAAGAAACTCTTCTTCACCGATTTCCCCTCCTACAGCCTTCAACTCTGATTCCATATCTTGCATTTTCTTAAGGTGTTGCAAGAGGGTCATATCTCCAGACATTTTATTTGCATACAGTCTAGTTTTTAAAATCATTTTCTGGGTTTTTGACACAGTTCCAAATTTCTCATTGAGTGCATTTAGCATTTTCCTGGCGCTATCATTATTCAAAATTATTGCAGTTTCTTCGGGATTAATCGCATTGGAAATCAAATTCATTGCCTGGGCATCTGAAATCTTAAATTTCTTAAGGGCTTCTCTATCTGTGTCAGCTGGCGGGTCTTCATTCAAAACGTGATTCACCCCAATTGCTGTTAAAGCATTTTCCACCATTCTCTTCCATACTGGAAAGGAGGCTTGGGTGATATGGGGGACAGAAACGGATTGGGGTTGTTTTGAATTCATACTTTCCTTATCGTTGCTCATTCCAGCGGCTCAGGGCTGCTTTCTTCCTCACAGGATCCAAGCGTGGCGCGCGGGGTTAAGTTTCCTGCCGTCCTTTGCAGACCAGGCTGCTGGCTCCGTCACAGGAAAAATTCCCTCTGGGCGTTTGTAAATCCTTTCGTCTCCAGTGAAGATCCCAAAAGCAAAAAAAAGGAGTGCGGTGTGATCCTATCTCAATAGCCAAAATAAAAACCAAGCGTACTCAGCTACCACTTATTGGGGGATCGGGGCCCCAGTTCGTGTAAAGGGAACCCCGATCTTTAATTTATCTGCTACCAAATCAGAGGGAATGGATCGTTCCTCTTGTACTATGAGAATTGAGATCACACACACACACAAAAGAGGCAAGACGCATTTGTCTTGAAGTAAAACAATCTTTACTCTAACTCAGGGTAGGGAAAAAGTCACTGGGATACAAAACAAATAATATCTGTCTACATTCTATGTTTCCTATACTTGCCAAAAGCCTTTGGCAAGGCACTAAGCTTACTTACGAGTAGGCACCCTTAGCAAAAGGAGAGCCTCTCTCCATCCTGCCTGTTCAGCAGTCAAGCAAGGAGAAAGTGATCAACTACTTTCTCTTCTAACAAAGAAATCGAAAGCAGTTGAACATGCAAAGTAGTTGTATACGTGACCCTCGGGGCACGACTGCAATGGCCACTACACTGACCAAATGGTCAGTTACAATATTAACCCTTTAACTGTCTGACATGTAACAAAGCTCGCTCTCTAATACCCAACACTTTCTCATTAGGACCTTGACTTATTTATTTAGTCCATTTTTATCCTTCCTTTCCATTTGGTGTTTTATACTGTTTGGAGGTGAAGAAGAAGAAGAAGAGGAAGAGGAAGAGGAGAAGGAGGAGGAAGAGTTAGTTTTTATATGCCAACTTTCTCTACCACTTAAGGAAGAATCAAACCAGCGTACCATCACCTTCCCTTTCCTTCCCCTCCCCACAACAGACACCCTGTGAGGTAGGCTTGTGTCCCATTAGCAAAGCCAGAATGAACCAGTTTTTATGAAAACTGCTTTCAACCATTTTCAGATCTTCCTTGCACCTCTGAGTCGCTCCAGTGTGCTGTTTGAACTTCCTCGAGCACTTTGGGAATGACCAAGATTGTTTTCTCACCATTTTTGCCGGTGCGTTCTTTTTCGGCTTACGGAAAAAGCATTCTATAGCGCTATAACGCAGATCTCAGAATGATGTAAAAAAAAAAAAAAAGCCGGAAAAGAACGCACCAGCAAAAAAGGCAGGAAAACAATCGTGGTGCTGTTTGAACTGGCCAGAGCACTTTAGAGACGGCTCATAGACGGATTGAAATAAGCTGTATGAACACCCATCTTTGAATCACATTATTCCAAAACTAGCTAACAAAGGATGACATCCGGTTTAGATGGGTAATCTGAATGGGGCCAAAGGTTGTGATCCTGTGCACTGTAATGTTCCTTTACTCTCCTTGACATTAATTCAATTTGAACAGCCCAGCAGTGTCTAAGACTGCAGCTGGTCGTAAATTATGAGACAATAATCAGTGCAATCCTAAGTAAAGTTATGCTCTTCTATGTCAATCGACTTCAATGTACTTAGAAGGATATGCCTTGACTTAGGACTGCACTGAGTATGAATGATGTGTTTCGTCCAGTGACATGTTTATCTGGCACAAGCAAAGTTCTGATGCTCTTGGCACGAACATACCTGGCTCTAATCGGAAACGACATGATGAATTATTGCCTGCTGATTAGCATAGTAATGCTGGTAATAAGCTAAATATCATGCATTATTACAAAGCACGTCCTGTCTTGCTCCTGTTAATTTGATCCACCAGAGGTAGCAGAAAGGAAAAGAGGCTTCAAACATTTTAGAAGTATTTGAATGATAATTAATTGCTTATGCAGCAGCTTCAGATCATCACTGGAATCCTTTATTGTTTATAGTGCCTCTAATGCATCAGACTTTATCGTCTGATTTTTGCATCTGGTCAGATACACCAGCTGTACAGCTCAGCCTTAGCCACAAAGCTGGAAGAGATTTCAGTTGGCATAACTGAGAACTGATTCCATATTGGTAATTTTCTGTAAAGCTTTTATAGGCAAAGGGGGAATGTAGGAAAACTCACATTAAGGTCTGGAATATCCCCCCATGTAACCCTCTGCTTAAATGTCAGCAAAGCAGCTGCATTCTCTTTTTGAATGCCAGACTTTATAGTGAATTATAATCCTGTCAATTAGGGCTGTCGATTCGGTTCGGCCCGAACTGAAAAACAGCCGAATTTCCCCTGATTTGGCGGTTTTTAGTTCGGGACAAACGGAACTCAAAAATGGCGGGAAAACGGGGGAGCCAAATTCAGCGAGTTCAGGAGTTCACGAATAAATTCAGCAAATTCAGGGCGCAGCAGCATAACCGTCAGTAAGCAGCATTCTCCCCCGGCCAATCGGTGGCCAAGCTGGGTCTTCTTCTGGCCAATCAGTTAGGATTGAGTACTGGAGGAATCAGCTGCTGCGCGGCCCGGCCGGGGAGAGAAAGAGAGAGAAATCCTCGTGGGGGGGTGCATGTGCACATTCGCTCCTTTCCGTGGCTGCAGGGGGCACATTTTTTGGGGTAGAGACCCCAAACTTTCAGCAGAGCTTCAGACGAGCCTTCTTAAGAGACCCCCCATGTTTTGTAAACATTGGGTCAGGGGGTCCCGAGACATGGGCTCCACCCCTTTTCCCTCCCCCCTTTTCCTTTTCCGTGGCTGCAGGGGGTGCTTTTTTGGGGGTGCAGCCCCCAAACTTTCAGCATAGCTTCACACGAGCCTTCTTAAGAGACCCCCCAAGTTTTGTAAAGATGGGTTCAGTGGGGGCAGAAATATGGGCTCCCCGCTTTTCTCTTTCCGTAGCTGCAGGGGGCGCATTTTTGGGGACGGAGACCCCAAACATTCAGCATAGCATCAGATGAGCCTTCTTAAGAGACCCCCCAAGTTTTGTAAACATTGGGTCAGGGGGTCCCGAGATATGGGCTTTCCCCTTTTCCCTATTGGGATGAATGGATCACCCGATCCTGTATGCATCTCCAGAGCGGCAAATCCAAGGCAAAACCTCCCGTGCTTAAATAGAATCGTATTGGATTACCCAGTCCTCCCAGCCCCTCCTGATGGAACAGAAGACAGCCACAGTAAGACCCCTTTGGGGGCTTTAATCTATAATTTTTCTCCTGTGTGTGTGTGTGGGGGGGGAAAGCAGAGTCTGTGTGTGTGTGGGGAGGGAGCAGTTTCTGTGGGTGGGGGGGAAGCCAAAATGGGCTTTCGCCCATTCTGCCTGGGGTGTGTGTGCCCCCTCGAGTCTCTCTCTCCCTGGTTTGAGGGGGGGGCTTCAGTTGTGTGTCCTCAGGTTTTCCCTCATTCATAAGATCGGTTAGGTCTATTTTGATGCTTGCTCAAAACTGGTTTTCAAATGGTGACTTAAAGAATGCATTTGCCTGGTCCCGAGTCCGATGCAAGAGGGGAAATTCCACCCACTCCTGCTCATTATGCATAGCTAGCTGCCTCTGTCCCTTTCCATGGTTTGCAAACTCCCAGGTGTCAGGTGTTGCTTTGCATGGTTGCAAACGTGTTGCTTTGCATAGTTGTGTTGCTTTGCAAACTTCTTTGCACCTGCCCTGCCCTTGCTCCCTGCAGCTCAGCTGTTTGTTGGGGCTGGGAGCTTTGTGCATGGGCAGCAAGCTCTGCTCAGAGATGCACATTAAGGGCCCCTTTCGGGGCCCATATCTCAGCCCCCCCCCCTGACCCAATCTTTACAAAACTTGGGGGGTCTTGCAAGAAGGGTCCTTTGAAGCTCTGCTGAAAGTTTGGGACCTCTACCCTCAAATATGCCCCCCCGGATATGCCACAGAAAGGCGTGGTTGTGTTTTTAATGGCTTAATTCAGCCGAATTTTTTTGAATTCGCGCCGAATTGCACGGACCCGAAGTGGGGGAGTTCGGACTTTGGCATATCCCGAATCCAGACAGGCCAAATTCGGCCGAATCCAAACTATACCGAATTTTTTTTTCAACAGCCCTACTGTCAATCATATAAACATACAAGAGAATGAAGTCCGTGGATAGGGTAGACGGTGAAGGGAAAAAAGAAGGGATTTTAAAACCAACAAAACAACAACTGAAAACAAGGCCCGGTTCTCACTGATGTGGTAGACAATATCAACTTGTGGTGATATATTTTATAGGGTTGCCAACTCTGGGTTGGGAAATTCCTGGAGATTTTGGGGGTGTAGCCTCAGGAAGGTAGGGTTTTTTTGGGGTGGGGGAACCTTAGCATGGTATACTGCCATAGAGCCTGCCTTCCAAAGCAGCCGTTTCCTCCAGAGGAAGTGATCTCTGGAGATCAGTTGCATTGGTAGATGAGGTGAAGGTGGTGGGGACCTTAGGGGGAAGGTGACCATGTCCTCCTGGAATTCCTTTTGCTGTGAGGGTCCAAGAAAGTTCATAGCCACATGTATCTGTTAGATTTTGGTAGGGCAGATTTTAATAAACTCAGAGGCATGATGAGAATCATTCCATGGGCAAGACTGCTGCAAGGGAAAGGAGCAAGTGAAGGGTGGGCTCTCCTAAAACAAGAGCTCTTAAAAGCTCTTTTTACAGTAGGCTTACCAGGTCCTGTAGCTCCATTGGCGGGAGCTTTTCTGCAGCATGTGGCGCTGTTAGCCAAAATGCTCGGTTATGAATATTTATATGGGGGAATTAGCAAATCAATAACTGGCAATGGGCATAACTGCAGGATCTAAGACTGTGTCTACCAGAGTCAATTCCATGGTTCAAAGAATAAGGCAGAAGGAATGGAGTTAAAATTAAATGGTGTTTACTTGATTATATGTTCACACACAAACAAAACAGATTTTTGCAAAATACACACACACAGAGCCTAGAGAATAAAAAGGTGGTAGAGACGTTCACCAATGTGGCCGGTTTCCCTTTTGAAGAGGGGAAATACTGCACCTGGTCCTGTAGGGGGGGCATCCAAGGTTCCGTGCAGCAGAGAGGAATAAAAAGGGGGCAGGGGGGGTCCCCTGTGTGTTTGAGCATCGCTGCCCACTCTGACAGAGTGACAGCAAGTATAGGAGGTGTACAAGAAGGAGTCCTTATGGCTTGAAATCGACCCCAGTTATACTCTTTGGGGGCTGGGGGATGATGGGCTTACCCCCTCGTGGTTCCCATGTCAGACAAAAGGCAGACAATAGCGTTAATGATCAGCTACTAGTGTGGTGATGAGTGATTTAGACAGGCTAACTAGAACCTATGGGCTTTGCGCAATTCCAGGGGAACCGGGAGACAATAGTTGATGGGTTTATTGAGTTGACACAAAGGCACGAACAACTGTGTCGGGGTGAATCACTTCCTGGTTGCCTGAGGAGCGATCTCTTGGTGCTGATTCCTCGGGGGCTTACGATGGATCGTTAGTCATGCAGATGGAGGGGGGGGGGGTCCTGGCTACGTGTCTAGTTGTTCCTTGCGAAATGGCATCTGCTGGATACTGGGACGGGATTGCAGGAAAATGGATTCCTTCTGGTTCACTCGGAGGGGTCGTCCTGCCTGTGGATCCTTGGTGCCTGTCTCGCGGGGTGATGCATGAGTCTTTCCCTTTGCGTCTAGGGCTTGCTGCATGTCTGGAACGGTGGCGACACATGTTGTTGTGGTGGCCAGGTAACACAGTTCAGGAGAGGACCACTGTCAGGCTTCAGCGCGCCTGTGCACCTGGTGCGATGAGTGCCTGCGCCCCCCGCAACGCGCCTACGTCACTTCTGGGTTTACTTGGAAGCAACGTGGATGCTCTATCAATCTCTGCCAAAACTCTATGGTTTCCAGTCACAGCTCCCTTAGCCCCATTTACCTCACAGGGTATCTGTTGTGGGGAGGGGAAGGGAAGGTGATGGTATGCTGGTTTGATTCTTCCTTAAGTGGTAGAGAAAGTTGGCATATAAAAATCAACTCTTCCTCTTCCTCTTTTTCTTCTTCTTCTTCTTCTTCCTCCTCCTCCTCCTCCTCCTCCTCCTCCTCCTCCTCCTCCTCCTCTTCTTCTTCTTCTTCTTCTTCTTCTTCTTCTTCTTCTTCTTCTTCTTCTTCCACTATACCCTGCTGGCTCTCATAGGTCGATCTACCGATGGTTCATTTTGAAAAAAACAAAAAGTTTTATTGATTTCTTAAAAATATTTTGAAACATCTGGCACGTTTAAAAATATATATTAAAAAGCAGAATAATTACAAAGCCTAACAGAATATGGCTATATTCCAGGTAAATCTGTGCTCTGAAATGAAGGCAGCTCTGCTCCCACCCTTGTACGTTCAGCTTGTTACCAAGCAATTAAATGAGGCATTTTTTTTATTTTTCTCACACAGAGAACTTCTTTGATATTGCAAAGGATGATGATTCATCACAGTCTATTCAATGTTCTTTCTAATAGCTGAGATTGTGGTAATGGAATGTGAAAGGACACTAGAAGAAGTGAGACATCCCTTCATAAGGAGACACATAACAACAAGAACTGATTTCCTAATTGTGGAAGCGAATGGTTTGTCTGAGTAAAATGACCTGTAGGATGATTTAATGAGAAATTCCCAAGTCAACATATTTCGCACAAAATGGTTTTTTAAAAGGTAAATCTGATCAAGGGACATGATCAAGTTACCAAATGATGAAAGGGATGCTTTCAGGGAACTCCCATAATGGCTTCTTCCACATGGTAATGTTTCTCTGATTTGCTTTCATTGCCACTGTGAACACAGATATGTGTCTTGGAGCTTCCACATAGCAGTTTCCCACAAAAGAGTTTCCACACAGGAGTATTTTGTACATTTTCCTCTTGTGTCTGGATGTAACTAATATTTCCCCATTAAGTATGCATTGTTCACTATTAACCTGTGAATCTATAAGGTTGTTCTGTACAAGGTATTTTTTTATCAGCATGTATTCCAGCAAATACTGGCAACTGCTGGTGCAGTCTATATGTGCCCTGGGGGAAGGGGAAAAAAGGATCCATTGAGCATTTGGAGATTGCACTGTCTATGAGTGTTTAATCTACACTAAGAATGAGCTTATTTTAATAATTTAAATCAGGTGATATTTACATCCATTAATATGGATAGTTTTTTTTTAAAAAGCAACCATCCTTCAGTAAAGAAGTATGAAGTTTTCTTCTTCCTCTTCTTCTTCTTCTTCTAATAATAATAATAATAATAATAATAATAATAATAATAATTTAAAATAAGCTTATTTTAATAATTTAAATCAGGTGATATTTACATCCATTAATATGGATAGTTTTTTTAAAAAAGAAGCAACCATCCTTCAACAAAGAAGTATGAAGTTTTAAAAAGGAGAGTCTGTACACAATCCTGTTTGTAAAGGGGGAGGAGATTTAGCTTCTGCACATCAAGATGCTGCACATGTTTTCTGGGAAGTAAGTCCGATTGAGTTGAATGGCGCTTACCCCCAACTAAGAATGAACAAGTAAGTCTTCCCCTCCTTCCCTCCACCTCTTCTCATGTCACACACAATGTCTATGGCATGCCTGACATTGTGTCAGGTGCATCCTGGAATTTCCATGAACCTGGGTTCACTTGTGCCAGAAGCAGGTGGAGGAGCGGTGGTGGTAGGGGACAGAGAAATTGTTGTTGGAAGTGAAGGACTTTGCGCTGTCTCTTAACCTCAGACTCCAGAGGGGGACAAGACTAGTGAGTCAGAGAGATAGAAGGGACAAGACACTGGGGCATCCTTTCTCTACTGCTCTGACCTATCCCTTTGATGTGTAGATTGCTACTCTTAGGGAAACTTCCTTCCTTCCTGCTTCTTCCTCACCTCCTCACACACACTGGCACTCTTCTCCATCTTGCCACCATGAGGGAAGGACGCATGTCCTGGATCTCCCTCCATCCTAGTTAGAATAGATAGGCAACTATATCCTATCCAGAAATAGATTTCCTACAGGGATTTGGGCATAATGAAAGCCCTCACAATCCAACAATTTTCTTCCCTCCTGTCATTTGGACAGGAACGTGCATACCTATGGGGTACTAGGAATATGTGCACTTTCTCAACTACATTTTTAAAGCAACTGGAAAAAACCTTTTCATTCCGTTAATAAAGCTCTGAAAGTGAAGAAGCATGAATAAATGCCATTTGCTCATTTGTTGTTATGCCTCCCTCTGCCTCACCCAAGATGCGCTGGGCAGCTGCATGTACTGATGCTACTGTGGTGCAGCTGTGGCACCAGGTGGCAACAGCTGTGGCCTCAGACCAGACTGCTAGTTGGCCAAACAGACAGCAAGATAGAGGATCTCTCTCTCCCTCTTTCCCTCCACCTTTTCTCCTGGTATACACAATGTCTAAGGCATGCCTGACATTATATCAGGTGCATTCTGGGATTTTCATTAACTAGGGTTCCACGAAGTGCCAGTGCATCTCCACCCTACCTCAACCTATGCCCCCATTCCCATCACTACGGTACATGACCATCTCTGGAACAGCTTTGCCAACAGATTAAGAGAAAAACGTCCTGTCCTTTTAATAGAGCTTTCCATGGCACAGAAGGAGCCCCGTGGCGAAGAGGGGTAAGCTGCAGTACTGCAGTCCAAGCTCTTCTCACGACCTGAGTTCGATCCCAATGGAAGTTGGTTTCAGGTAGCCGGCACAAGGTTGACTCAGCCTTCCATCCTTCCGAGGTCGGTAAAATGAGTACCCAGCTTGCTGGGGGTAAAGGGAAGATGACTGGGGAAGGCACTGGCAAACCGCCCCGTACACAAAGTCTGCCTACTAAATGTTGTGATGTGACGTCACCCCAAGGGTCAGGAATGACCTGGTGCTTGCACAGGGGACCTTTACCTTTTCCCATGGCACGGAGGCAAATCCCATCCTATTAAGTCTCTATTAAAAGGACAGGGCATTTCTCTCTCTCCAGGCAGTTGGCAACACTATTCTGGGCTACAAGTCCTCAAGAAGCACCTCTGTGCTGATAGATGGCTCAAATGTTTGCTTGGCATGTTTATTTTTATTTATTATAAGTATTTATAAGTCTGCCTTTCTCCCAAACAAAGACCTGAGGCTGTTCTGTAAATTGGGGAGGGACAGTACAACGGTCCAACGTGCAAAAGTTCAAGCATCCAGTGTTCCTGTGCTACTCCAAATAAACAGAATTAAACAAATAAAAAGCAAAAAAATGGTTTGTGGGAGGAGGGGGAAGGAGAGATGGAGGAGGAAGGGCAACAAAGTGGGTGTGAACAGCGGAGAGGAGGAGTAATGAATACCAATGGAAGTAGCATCTCCAACTTGTCCACACCTCAAGGATAGTTGTGTTTGAAACGGAGAAATAAAATGCTTCATCATATAAGCGTTTGTTGATAACATGGACATTAAACAATTGGAAAATGGCTCCAGCCCAAATGAGAAGAAAAAAGTGGGGACACAAATAAATAAAACATTTCATTCAATGTTTTAAAAAGTTGGTGCGGAAATGCCCATAGCATGGATACTGGTTGCTTCTGTTTCACCCCTGTGTATCACCCATCTTGATGCCCATAGCGTGGATACTGATTGCTTCTGTTTCACCCCTGTGTCTCACCCCTCTTGAAGTTTCCCCAAAGCCTGAAAGTTCTCTAGTGTGCTGCCACATGTTAGCCATGTGGTGGGCCAAGGTGTTGGCAAACTATTGTCTCCTTCTGAGGGGTGAGTTCCTTTTATGATCGCCTCTAATTCCTCTCTATAGCAAGAAAGTGTTTCACTGCACTGATAAGATGAAATTGCAAGAACAAATCTAATAATGATTTTATGTACTGTTTTTTTTAGCAAATGCAGTTAAAAACGATTTTCATAAAACTCTCCCTTAAAATCACAGCACGGGATGCAATGTTTTTATTCTCTTAAAATATACAACTAGTGTACAGTATCTTGACTTGAAACTTCCCCTCCAGCTGGCAAACAGCCACCCAATTGTGCAGTAGGAACGCTGCCCCCCTTTCCTGTGGCTCACAGGGGTTCCCCTCCTCCCAAGAGCCACAGTTCACCAGGTCCTTGCTGGAAGCTTAAGGCAGCTTTGTGAGTGAGTTCCTCACGGAAATGTAATTTCCTTGTTTAGTAACATAGGAAACACAACTCCCACTGGGTGAGATAAGAAACTCATTCTATGGAAGGATACGAAAATCACTGTCTGGAAAAATACTATATATTGAACGGCACTTCCGGTTGAGGTTTTTTAAAAAATGGCTAAGGTGTTATCAAGAATGTGGCTGCTTGGATTTCAATCCTGAATTCTGCTGATTCAGAATGTAGTGTAACATACTTAAACAACCAAAATAGGTCTGAGAGCATAACAGGCAGAGCATTAGCAGAAATCTTTCTCCCCCTCTCCCCAGCAATAAATGTCTGTATGAATTCAGAATCCAAAACTGTGGCTTCCCAGCAATACTAACAGTTAGGTATTTCAGTGTAACAGGTGAACAACAGCTTACCTGTGCATACGATTGCCAGTTCTGGGTTGAGAAATACCTGGAGATTTGAGGGTGGAGCCTGGGGAGGGTGGGGTTTGGGGAGGGGAGGGACCTCAGCAACATATAATGTTGTACAATTCACCTGCCAAAGCAGCCATTTTCTCCAGGGTAACTGATCTCTGTCATCTGGAGACCAGCTATAATTCTGGGAGATCTCCAGACACGACTTGGAGGTTGTCAACCATATCTGTGCAACACTGTACATGCCCAGCATCAAATCTCCAGGAGTTTCCTAACCTGAAGTTGGCAAACCTACCCCACTGGTGGTCAGGGGGGACCAGGCAACCCTAATCAATCATGTATATACTGGGTGTTGGATTAGGGTTGCCAACCTCCAGGTACTAGCTGGAGATCTCCTGCTATTACAACTGATCTCCAGCCAATAGAGAGCAGTTCACCTGGAGAAAATGGCCGCTTTGGCAATTGGACTCTATGGAAGTCCCTCCCCTCCCCAAACCCCACTCTCCTCAGGCTCCACCCCCAAAACCTCCCATTGGTGGTGAAGAGAGACCTGGCAACCCTACCCTGGGAGCATTAGGTGAGGGGAGACTGCTGGGATAGCACTTCCAGTTTCAGAACAGGAAGTGTTATCATGATGTACTGATGCCAATTCTGGTTTTGGAGCACAAAGTGATGCCATGATGCTTTAGGAATTTCCACATCTCTATGGTTTTTACCATAGTGATTTGAAACTTCCTAGAATGTTAGGCTGTCACTTCCTGTTCCAAAACTGGAAGCAATCTCTCAGCATCAATCAACACCATTCCCCACCATTTCCCCTCCACCACTCTATTCAGCGAGGGTGGGAGATGGGGATTGTCAGCTGGACGTTGCCTGCCAGAAGCAGATAAGCAGCAACCTTAGTATTGACTGTTGTCTCACAGTAAAGTCATGTGATCATCAGGCACATTACAGACACAGTCAAAGTGAAAAGACTGCATGGGATGGTGCCACCAATCTGTAGGGAACCTGTTGTGCTTGGCCACTGCAACAAGCATGGCTCACTTTCACCACAAGTTAGACCCATGGCCACTTTCACAACAATTCCCATTGCATGCTCAAAAGTTGAAGCCTGCTATGTCACAGTGGGTGCACAAAACCAGGTCACTTTGGAGGCTACTTCTGCACTCAGATAAATCCACGTTCCCCCAAAAGTTCAGTCATGTAGAACACAACAGTTACCATGGATCGACAGATGATGTCACTGTAGCACCACAGGGCAAACGCAGTGCTCTTTTAACATGTGATGAGGCAAATATGGCACTGAGAACCATCTCAGTTTGGAATGCACGCCTGTACAAATTCACAATGGAACAAAGATCTACTTTCAGTTCTGTCTTTATTCCCCCACGGGTTGTTTACATAGCATGAGTACAGAAGAGCACTTGTTTCCTTTCTCACTTCTTATTCAGAAGTCGTGTGTCTGTTTAATGTATACGCTCAAGGAGGATGGCAAGAAACAAAGTCTGTTTGAGTGCTGCCAATACATCGAAGACTGTGTATGTTACAGCCTTATGGCCACTTTTATACAATCAGCTGGACTAGGTTTTTCTTTAACCCCACTACAAGCATATTTCAGACTGCCTTTCCATTTTTCACATCTGCATCCCAAGAGCAAGAGAAGGGCTGAAAAGTGCTTGTGGCACATGTGGACTTGATCTTAAAGAGATAGCCATCTTTTCTATGGTCCTGTGTCTAGGACACTGTAAATGACTCCGTTCAGGAAAAGCTTCTTGTAGAAATGTTGCCTTCCAGAGTTAGGCAAATAATACTTTTTTCTAATGTGGACTTTTTCACACTCACCCCAAAAAGAACTCATCTGCCTAACTTTGTCAGGTAGGTGGAATCTTTGACCTTTAATTTTGTTATCTTGCCTCTGATCATGTCAGAGAAACATGTCCAGTGCCCTTGTTTACATTAGCTGCAAACAGGTTGCTGTAAGTTTGAAAAACTAGAGTCCATTCTGAGTCAGAATCCCTTTGAAGTGTGTTTGGATTGTGCATGGTGAGCTGGGAATAGACAGCAGCCCAAGAGGTTCCAGACGTGGCACACTGAAGCATAAGCTGTTCAAGATTTTCCCACACAGTTTGTGGAATACTTCATGGTATTATTTAATATTGTGGAGTACCTCATGGCATTATTTTTCTTCCCAACAAGCAATGCTCTGGTGTGTTGTTCACAAGTCCCTTGCCCTAAGAGTGTGCGGCTGTCCTTGACAAGAGCCAGGGCTTTTTTGGCCCTGGCTCCGGCCAGGTGGAACTCCGTTCCCAGTAACATCAGGGCCCTACAGGACCTTAAAGAGTTCCTCAGGGCCTGTAAGACGGAATTATTCCACCAAGCCTACCTACCATGTTGCAATTTTGCTAATGGCATGTAAGGAGAAATTCCAGAAGTTATTGATGCCGTATCAAATTTATCCACTTATCAATTCACCTACTCTATTTTATCTTTGGGCCAGGGTGCCCTGAGGTGCCAAACTCCATCTCCCCCTTAGTTAAAAAGAGAAATTTCAAAAGGTTCCTTATTGATGTGAATAACTGTTCCTACTAGCCTACAACTGAGGACACCCCCGGATGTCAGGGGAGGGGCTGTGACTCAGTGGTAGACAATCTGTTTGGCATGCAGAAGGTCTCAGGTTCAATCCCCAGCATCTCCAGTTAAAGGGACTAGGCAGGTAGATGATGCGAAAGACCCCTGCCTGAGGCCCTGGAGAGCTGCTGCCAGTCTGAGTGGACAATGCTGACTTTGATGGACCAAGGGTCTGATTCAGTATAAGGCAGTTTCAAGTGTGTTCATGTGTCATCTGTGCTGGCCTCCCTACCTCTCCCCCATTATTCTGTCCATCTTATGAACTTGGGGGGACTTTCTGACTGCTAAGCCTCTCAGTGGCTACTTTTCTAACTGAACACCACCTGCGGTTTTCTTGTTTAGTATAGTTATATTTATTGGTTTTAATGTATGAGTATTATGGCTTTTATTATGGCTTTATTGTTGTTACCTGCCCTGAGCCGGCTTTGACTGGGGAGGGTGGGCTAGAAATTTGAAGTATAAACAAACAAACAAACAAACAAACAAGCAACTTTGTTTTGCCATTTGATACTGAGTGCTCTTGTACATATTTTTCCTGACTGGGCTGTGGTAAAAAAGGCACAAGTAGGTTTTTTATTTTGCTACAATTTTCTGTGTGGTGCTCACTGCCTCTCAAATCTTCAGTCAAGCACACGTTCTTGCTTGCCATTATGCAACGTCGTAGTGCTGTCGCTTGGTAGTGCCAGCATGTAAGGAAGTGCCAATGGCCCATTTTTGGAAAAATGAAACGCTTCTTTGGGATAGAGCAGGAAGAGAAGAAAGGGAGCACTTGATCCTTTCCCTGCAGGTTATTTTATTTGCTCAAAAGATCTCCCTCAAGTTTCTTCTCCCCTACTCTCCATGAAGTCCCAGATCTGTGGGTCTGCAAAGTAAACAGACTTCTGGAAGCTCCTGGCTTGTGGGAGGGGGGGGGAAACAGTTGGAGGGGCTATTTAGAACAAGAAAGGGAACTCCTAGAGTCATATGTTGCTCGGTAGCAATTCTCTTCTACCTCATTGACTTTTGTCATGATATCATTTTCCCCCCATAAAATCAGCAAGTAGCAATTGGCAATAAAACAAATTTTCACCTTTCTGCTAAGTTTCTGTATAAATACTGTTCTTAGTATGCCAAACACAGCTGTAAACCTGATAAGATTACCTTTCATAGAAATCTGAGTGTTGAAGAGATCAGAGCCTTTTATGCACAGATTGTTCCTGTCACAGTCACCCCCCAACTACTTTGGGGCTTTGTTTTAATTATGCAGGTATTTTCTGACCTTCAGAGGTTACCTCACTCTCCTCTCATGTTTTCAGGATGCTGTTTTACCCCTCATTTAATGTCTGCCTTGATCCCAAATCGAAAGCTGGCCCTGTGCATACTTGTCACTTAGGGGTTTTCTTCCCACACCCATTCTAGCTTCTCCTCCCATGTGTCTGTCCCTTTCATCCAACCCCTCCCCTTGAAGCCACTCTTGAGTGCACTAGCAAGAATATAATGCTGGAATACCATAAAGTTGCTTATGTGGTCAGTTTCACAGTGATTGTGGGTCAGTTTCAGTTCATGGCAGGATGGAACAGAGCTGGGCTGATTTCCTGCCCTCCCCTTATATGTGTCCTGTTAGAGGCATGAAAGCCTTTTTTTGTTTGTTTGCGAGTGCAAGAGTACCAATGGAACAATGAATGTCACAAATGACTGGGTGTTTTTATGTTATTAAGTCCCCTGCATTGAGTTATGCAGAAACAAATTGGTCAGGGGAAGGGGTTGTCCGGACCCTTCTCTTCTTTGGCTGTAAAATGGCTACTCGGTTCAGATCAAATGAAAGAATCTCACTCCGGGGCTGGCAGGGGCTGGTGAAGTATTTCAAAAAAATACACCACAGACAATTACAAAGCAGCATTTTCAGGGGGGAGGGACTCATGCACGGTTCAGAAGCTCCACATTTTCGCTGGGGATGCATAATTGATCACAAGCTACTCCTGGAATTTCTTCGGGGCAAAAAGCCCCTGTGCATAGTGTTTTGAGAATTCGACAGCAAATACTGTGCAGTTAGAGAGGAGCAGATCCAGTGGGAAAAGACCATGCATAAAAGGCCCAGGTTTTCTCCTCCACAGTTCTGAATAAACTCTGACAAAGAGCATCTTCACTCAAAATGTGTTGTCATTTGGTATTTCCTCTTACAGCATTTTGATACCAGCCCATTTTGATTCCCCACCCCCCATTTTTGGCCCATCAAGCAGCATTTTATCCAATAAACTTGGGGAAAGGCAGCAATAAGCTCTGAGATGTAAAGGGGAACAGTTATTCATACCAATAAGAAACCTTTTGAAATTTCTCTTTTTAACTATTGGGGAGGTGGAGTTTGGCACCTCAGGGCACCCTGGCCCAAAGATAAAATAGAGTAGGTGAATTAATAAGTTGATAAATATGATACGGCATCAATAACTTCTGGAATTTCTCCTTACATGCCTATTAGCAAAACTGCAACATGTTTTACTTGTTGTAAATCTATGTTACATCTACATTCGCAGTTCTCTGAAATGAAAGATCTACAGGGCAATCCTAAGCAGAGTTATACCCTTCTAAGCCCATTAGAAAAGCCTATCTCTCCTTAGAGTTGTGCTGCTATTAAACATGGAGAGACTTTGATCACAAAAACCCTGCAGGTGATAACTGGATGCAAACCAGTAGCCTTGTGCCCATTCCCTTTAAATCTTCGGTGACACCTTATTCACACAGCCACAGCAGATGTCGAGCCATTGCTCCTCCAAGGCAGGATACCATCACAGTCCTGCAGGGGAGGGGAATAAAAGAAAAGGGACAAAGGCAGGATGCATCTGTCACACAACAAAGAACATCTGTCTTCAGCCTGAGCAGCTTTTGCAATGGCTTCACGTAACACAAAAGCCCAGGTTGACCAACATGAACCAGCCACTCTATAAAACAAGCCATCACTCTAAAGCTGCCGGCAGAAGTCAGACTTGCATTCTTCACCAGAACAACAGGAGGATACGGGAACGGGATGGGGGAACATCGTGAAACACAGATCTCAGCTGTGCATCTGCTGCTTGTGTTTTATGGCCTCTCTTTGTGGGCACAATAGATATATATAAAAAATAACTATACCGAGGTCTCATTATGTATGCCAATGGCCAGGACCAAATGGGTGGTGGTTGCCTGAGGAGGAAGAGGTCTGCACTCCATTAAAACAAGAGGTTATATCCCCATAATATGCCTCCCCTCCCCCCCCCCATTTTGGGTTATTCAAGGTTTGTGAACTTATGATTTAAAAAACAACTGGAACGTCAGCAGGGACCAGGGCTCTCTCTATATCTACTGTTTATTTAAAAAAAAAAAAAACCTTACAAAAGCCTTCCAGTTAGGGTTGCCAACCTCCAGGTGGTAGCTGGAGATCTCCTGCTATTACAACTTATCTCCAGCCGACAGAGATCAGTTCACCTGGAGAAAAATGGCCGCTTTGGCAATTGGACTCTATGATGTTGATTCCCTCCCCTCCCCAAACCTCTCCTCAGGCTCCGCCTCAAAAACCTCCCGCCAGTGGCAAAGAGGGACCTGGCAACCCTACTGCCAGTGGTGGTGGTGAGGAAGGGCAGGCATGAGGGGAAATGGAGAGGAAATGATACTGGATGTAGCAGAGGAGGTGTGGGAATCTGTACCTTCCCGTCCATATTCTCCGCAGACCCTTTTTGAGTGCAAGCAAGCTTTCACAAAAGATCAAACGAAAGCAGGTGTGGTGAAAAATGCAGCAAAGCTGGGGAAAACCCAGAGGTGGGCAATGCAAGACAATGTTGTTGTGGAAGCCCACTGCCGTTTAGGGAGACTACAGAACGAAACCTCCATGTGAACATAAACATAAGAACATAAGAAAGGCCCTGCTGGATCAGACCCAGGCCCATCTAGTCCAGCAGTCTGCTCACACAGTGGCCAACCAGGTGCCTCCAGGAAGCCACAAACAAGTCGAGTGCAGCAGCACCATCCTGCCTGTGTTCCACCGCACCCAAAATAATAGGCATGCTCCTCTGATACTAGAGAGAATAGGTATGCAGCATGACTAGTATCCATTCTAATTAATAGCCATGAATACCCCTTTCCTCCATGGATATGTCCATTCCCCTCTTAAAGCCTTCCAAGTTGGCAGCCATCACCACATCCTGGGGCAGGGAGTTCCACAATTTAACTATGCGTTGTGTGGAAAAATACTTCCTTTTATCTGTTTTGAATCTCTCACCCTCCAGCTTCAACAGATGACCTCGCATTCTAGTATTATGGGAGAGGGAGAAAAACTTCTCCCTGTCTACTCTCTCCAAACCATGCATAATTTTATAGACCTCTATCATGTGGGAGCAACCTTTGCCTCAGCTTTGGAATGTGTTATGTGGAAGGGGAAAATTACAGACCAAAGTTGCACGAGGTGCTGTTTCTTTGAGAAGAAGAAAAGACAGCTGATCTTGCTGATGTTTCAACCTGTGATTGAAGCATAGCCTCTGGTTACACAACTCATCAAATCCCTTTGCTGAGTTTCCAAAACACTTTCATACAAGTAAAAAAGGCGAGTCCTTTAGGCTGTCCCCGAGCAAAATTTAATTAAAACCTGCTTTATTTCAAGTTTTTAATTCATCTTTTCCAAGGATTCATCCCTTGCCAAATTCCCTGGCAACGTGCTATGGCAAGATTCAGCACCTTGCAAATTTCACAGTCAAATTGTAATGCACGCAACCCATTAAGGTGAGTTTATTGCTGAAAGTGTCATGTTTTACTTAAGCCACCTGGTTCTACAGAGGATCATAAAAATGGCTACAAAACAGTTGCTTGTGTTTTTCACATCTTAAACCGTTACATCTTAAACTGTTCTGAATCAAAACAATATGCGGGTGTCACTTAGGGGACGAGTTAATGCCATTGTATTTGACAGTGAAAAATAACATAGTGAGGGGAAAGTTACAGTATAGTGACTTGTCCTATCATTTCCAGTGGCTAAGTTTTCTTTTCAATGCCCCCCTGAGTGAGATTGCATTTACAATCTGCCATTTTTTTAAAGCAGTTCATGTCTGAAAGTAGTTAAAATGGTAACTACATATAAATTGGACCAAGAATGCCTTTGCAAGAATTCTTACTCAAAAGAGGATGAAAAGTAAAAATGACTGCAGTGACTTTTTCCAGCCAATCACAGCCATAAGAAGTTTCAGAGGTCAGTAATTCTAGAACAACCCCATTTAGTCCTGGATGGCATCAGAAATCTTTGTACAAAATTGGAAGTTTAGGTACATGGGCATGTAGTTTACATGACTATCATGGCATATGACAACATGGTGGAACCAAAAATAATAACTAATCAGATAATTAGTCCATCCCAATATGCAGATTAATTAATTAAATATTTGTTCCCCACCTTTCATTCCAATAACAAAACTTTTAGATTTAGGTCAGCGGTTCCAAGCAAGGTGTATGCGGGTGCCATGACACCTGATGACGCTTTTCCTGGTGCCTGCTAAGTGTTTTTATAAAGCAGTGGCGTGGAGAGTTGGCTCTTCCCCCAAAGACTGTAGGAAGTCTTTGCCTAACTCCTGATCTGACCACGGTCATTTATGCATGGGTACTTGAACTCACATTCGCCCCCTGTCTGACTCTGTTGTTCTTCGGAGTTCTGCATGAGTTTTCCGTCCATTCAAATATTTATGGTAAACAGAATTGGAACCAAGGCAGCTTCTTTCTACGAGTAACATGGCTTTAGTGAGTCCCAGGCAAAGCTCCATCTCTGATCTCAGAGGTTACTGTTAGCAATGAGAACCACATAAAATACAGTCCAACTTCCACCAAGGAACTTAATATATTTTTGAGGTAGCTGAAATCCATTCCTAGGGGTGTTAAATTAAGATGCTGGGGACAAATCACCCAGTACACTTGCTGCATTCAGGAAGATGTGTCAGATGGTTTTATTTCACAGGGCATTTGGTTCAGGCAGATTTGGCTGCCTGTCTGCTGTTTTTATCTCCTCCATGGACTGTGATGTTGTTTTTCCATCCTTGTAACTAGTTGCTGCCTTGTTACTCACCTTGCCTCTAAGGCAGTGGTTCTCAACCTTTTTCGAGTCGCGACCCCCTTTTACAATTGCCAAGTAACCTGTGACCCTCGTCACATTTGCATAAATTTGCATAAATGACATTTTCAATAGGATAAAGAAAACACATTTGTTTTTTTGGCAGTCCAGGGTATCCATATATATAATTACTTTAAATTTTAAAGTTTAAAACAAACAAGCAAACAGTACTGCCACCTGTTGCGCAGCGGCTGTGACTGTGTGGTGCGGCAACCTTTCCTGGCACGGAGGAAAGAGTGCCTCTGAGCATGCACTGCGTTCCTTGTCCTCCCCTCTCTCCCCAAAAACTCTTCCAAGCAGGCCAGGGCTCTCGCGAGGAAACCCCCTCTCTTGTGACTGGGACACTGCTTGTGCACAGAACTGCAGTTATCCCTCAAAGCGGAACTCCATTTAATCACCTCACGAGAGCGAAGGGCCAGGAAAGAGCCAAGGGCCGCTTATCCCGCTCGGACTTTTCGTGCCTTTTTCTCCCCTCCGCCAGTCACCGCTCCTTCTGCGCCTCACCGAACCTGCGCACTCGAGGGGGAAATCCCGAACTGCGCATACACCTTGACTCTCTCCCCCTTGGCCTTGCCAGAGCGGAACTGATGACTCAGGGCAGAGCGGAACTGATGACTCAGGGCAGAAAAGCGAAGCCACACTACAGACATGCGCACTTGGATTCCAGGCTGAAGCTCCCGCCCCACCCAAGCATGGCTAAAAGTAAAAACAATGTGGCTGAAGCGGCCTCAAGGGGGACCACCCTCTTCTCCTCTGAGACCTGAACTGGCTGAGCCAGGGGAGCTTCCTCGGCCTCCCACACATCCTGCCGCATCATCCGCCCGGCGCAGGTGCGACCGCGCCCAGGGCTGGCCCGCCCGCCTCTCAGCTGGGCAGCGGGGCTACAGCTGGTGTGCGGCGGCATGCTGCCGTGTCTCTGCAGCCCGGCTCCTTCTGGCTGTCGGTCGGCTAGTTCCTCACCTCTCTGCTTGGGGTCTTCCCTGCCCTCGTGGACAGATCAGGGTTACAGGGTGTCTGGGTTAGTCCTGGACAGCCTGGGATGGGGGCTGTCCCAGGACAGTGGCGGTGACCCCCCAGAAAACACTTCACGACCCCCTTGGGGGTCCCGACCCCCTGGTTGAGAACCACTGCTCTAAGGAGATAAGGCAGGATATAAATATTTTCAATAAATAAATAGCTGAAGCTCTGCATTAGTTTTAGTGCTTGGATTAACAGTGCAAAGCTTCCTTCATGTGTATGCTTCAATGTGTTTCCTTCTCATAAGGAATGAGCTTGACCTTTGTCATGCTGATGTCACAAGGTCATGAGATCAGAAGCAGAAAACAAGGCACATTTAACAATCCTGTGAGTCATATACCCTAAGTACAAATAGCATCATTACCCCAGATGTGCTTCATATAGTATTCTCTGCTCATAGTACAGACTTAGCTACAGGAACTTGGATAAGGCAACAGATATTATTTAACTCAGAAGGAATTTGAGACCTACAGTGCTTTTTAAAGGCAAGGTCTCACCAGAGGCTCATGAGGTTGCCATCGGAAGACAGGTTGACTTCAGAGGGCATCAGTCACTAGCTAGATAGAATTTATTCATTTAAAATTATATTTAGACATATTCTTTACTTTAGCAGAGGCTAAAAGACTGGAATAGCTATGACTGTGATCCATGAACCAGCTAAGCTAGTGGTCTTCAGCCAATGGGCAGGAGTCTCTGGTTGATCACAGAGCTTCATCTGTGAGGGCCTCAAGTCCCTTTATAGCCACCATTTTTGCTGCCTTTGGAAAGATCTGCAGCTAGTATAAATGAATAGCAAGCAAACCATGCCTCCTGCCTCTATTTGCACACATGGAACAGCTGGATGGTACAATGGTTGGAGATGATTCCTCTGTAGGTCCAACTTAGGGTTGCCAGGTCCCTCTTCACTACTGGTGGGAGGTTTGGGGGGTGGAGCCTGAGGAGGGTGGGGTTTGGGGGAGGGGAGGGGCTTCAATGCCATAGAGTCCAATTGCCAAAGCGGCCATTTTCTCCAGGGAAACTGATTTATATCAGTGGAGATCAGTTGTAATAGCAGAAGATCTCCAGCTACTACCTGGAGGTTGGCAACCCTAGTCCAACTCTTGGCTTCTCCTGGCCTTGACAGTAGTGACAGTAGTGAGATCATGGCTCCAGCTTATCCTTTTTCTGTCACATGACTTTGATGTCATGTGACTTTCTGTTATGTGCTTGCAGCTCAGTGGGTCCTCTGCTCAGCGGGCCCCAGGTCTGGAAAGGCTGAAGATCCCTGAGCTAATCAACCAGAAATTAGTTTAATCCTTCAAATTAAACTAATAGAATCCCACTGACTTGTTTAAGATTTTACATTAAATTGAATCAAATCACTCTGCTTTGTGGGTTGGGGTGTTAATGATGAGCGAGGCAAACACCATGCCAGGCATCAGCAAAACAAACAGTATTATCAAAATCAAACATAACAGGTTTTTCCTCTCCAAATTTAAAGTTAATAGGGATGATGTAATGCATTTTTGTAACAAGGGCAAGGCAACTCCAAACAGAGGCTCAGAGTCTGTCTTGGCCATTTCCTAACAGTTAACTCAGAACATTGTTGTTGCTTTATCCCTAAAAACTGGATAGTCTTTCTTGATATTATTGTAAATAAAAGGGTCTATTAAACATATTGCCCTGACCTGGATGGCCCAGGCTAGCCTGATCTCGTCAGATCTCAGAAGCTAAGCAGGGTCGGCCCTGGTTAGTATTTGGATGGGAGACCACCAAGGAATACCAGGGTTGCTGTGCAAAGGAAGGCACTGGCAAACCACCTCTGTAGTCTCTTGCCATGAAAACCCCAAAAAGGGGTCGCCGTAAGTCGGCTGCGACTTGACGGCACTTTACACACACACACACACACACACGCACACACACTAAACATATTATATGGAAAAGGCTTCCGTGGTGTAAGACAATTCTCACACACACCCCTGGAGAGGAGGGTGCAATTGTTGCTGTTCGTGCAATTTCAGGCTACACACTTTCACATATTATGTCATGTTCAGGGAAGGGGCTGCCTGTCTGCACACTCTTCCACAATATGTACTGGATCATCTATGTGGTCACTTTGTGAATCAGCCTTAGGTCTAGCAAAGAAGCTCAGAGGTTCATCGACATGCCCCACCTCTGCTGTCCTCCAGTCGACATACTGCTTATTAACAAGATATTATGGACTGGATCTTAAAGAACTCAAAATGAAAGAAGTTTGCAGAAGAGATTTTTGTTGATTCCTCCGTCCCCCTGGGCCTGCCGAACTGTCACTCCAAAACAGCCTGAGATAGGGTTGCCAACCTCCAGGTAATAGCTGGAAATCTCCTGCTATTACAACTGATTTCCAGCCGATAGAGATCAGTTCACCTGGAGAAAAAGGCCCCTTTGGCAACTGGACTCTATGGCATTGAATTCCCTCCCCAAACCCCACCCTCCTCAGGTTCTGCTCCCAAAACCTCCCACCAGTGGCGAAGAGAGGCCTGGCAACCCTAGCCTGAGATAAGGCATGAGGAGCTGCAGACAGAAGGGGCAGTTGGCCAACCCTTCCACCACCACCCCTCTTGCACGAGCTATGTAGAAGAGCCCATACAAGAACCAGAGATGGTTTCCACCTCCTGCACTGCATCCCAGGTCCATTCCTGAGGACCCCATGACATTCTGGAAGGGGTGCTAAAGACTGGACTATGAAAAGGGGATCAGCAAAAATCTCTTCATTCACAATTCTTTAGGATCCACTGATGTGCTCAAGTATGAAAATTGTGTTAATTACGAAGAGGTCCTTGTAAACAATAATGAAGTATAGGTGTTAGTGTCGAACCAGGATCTGGGAGACCCAGGTTCAAACCCTTACTGCTTCATGAAGCTCTCTGGGCTGACCTCACAGGGTTCTAGTGAAGATAAACATGGGGGTGGGGGTGGGTGCACTTGTCTCCTCCACTGAAGTGAATGTTAGCATTTTTGCAAGTGAGCTGACATGTGTATCTAACTAGGAACTAAGGCACTGAGACATACAGTTATACTGTCTTGAGTACAGTTGGTTGGCAATAAGATCTATTTACATCAATGCATTTAATAATAAAATCCCAGCTAGACTGAGCCTTTTGAGCTTAGGGGTGTCACCCAAAAGTTCTGAAAATAGGGGATGTTGTTGGTTCACAGCACTTGTTTTGTGGTGCTGGAGTATTGTGGTAATAATATTGGGAGGGGGCATGGCTCAAGATTGGAACATCCCAGGTTCAATACCTGAATCGCCAGCAAAGAGGATCAAGTAACAGGTGATGTGAAAGACATCAACCTGGGGACATCAACCCAGTAGACAGTACTGACATTGACCAATCCATGTTCTGACACAGTTCAAGGTTGCTTCATGTGTCCCATATGAGACACCCTTTAACTTCTGTAATAGCCTGCCTTGCAATGAAGAGCATATGTTTTAATAACAGTAACCTTAGCTACAAAACACTGCAATAGTCAATGCCTTCCTTGGGTCCAAATCTAACACAAATGGCTTAGAATTTAACAAAATACTCAGCAGTGATATGCATACAAGGAAATGAAGTGTTTAAACTCAGCAATACTTGGCAACCCAGTTTGAGATCATCTTGCCCTGTCTATTCCCATGGACCAGACCTCTGCCAAGAATTGTTAAACATAAGTGATTTTTTAAAAAATTATTTGTCTCAGTGGTAATATTCTGTCTTCTCCAGATATTGTTGTTGATACTGTTTTGCTCTGTTGGGTGCTGTCACCTCCCACCTACTTCCAAATATTTATGGAATACTCTCTTAATCACGTGATTAAGATGAAATGATGCCAGAGGAGGAACAGGAAAAGAAGGGCTCGACTGTTTAAAGTCATGATGACACCATCACGCTGGCATCCTGTCCCAGGCCTGGAAAGAATGCAGCGTTGTAAGCACAAAGTGTCTTGAGATAAAATGAAAGCAGCTTCACACACGACATTGTTCTTATATGGAGAAAAACGGGAGGGGGGGTTGTACCTCTGCATAATATGTGAAGTACAGGCAGATGACTATGAGAGGCAGCCGCTGCACATGTTACAAAACAGGGCTGCAAGTTTGGTTAGGAAATGTTACATGTGAAGTAGCCACAGATGGGATTTTTCTTTTGGCGAGTTATCAGGAGCAGCCCTGGATTTATGCTTGCACAATTACTCTTGGACAGTTAAGATTATGTTTATTTGAAGTATCCCCCAATCCAAAACGACGATGTGAAGATGCTGGGTAAAAGAAAGCGCTTTATATTTTTGCTCTGAGAGTCCAGAGAACAAGGCGTCTTAAGCTCAAGCTCCCCTAACAATTTGAAGTCCATTTTATTGCAGGAAGATTTTTATGTTTGTTTGTTTAAACACTTTTCTCCTGCAGTGGAGACTCAAAGTGGCTTACAGATAAAAATACTCCTGAGGGGAGGATTTAAACAAAAGCATACAACCCACCAGGCCCCCAGTACAATTTTAAAGCAGCTGATGAATGACAAGGATATACTAGGCTGGTGCTGGTTCTACTAGCATTTATTTATTTAAAACATTTATTAGCCACCTTTCCACCTTGCAGAACTCAAGGCAGCTTACAATGTAACTAAAAATAAAAATACATAAAACATCACAATTTAAAATCTCAGTTAGGACTGCCAATAAATTTTCAAAAGTTAATTAGTCAAATGCAGTTCTAAATAAAACTGTCTTCAACTGCCTTCTGAAGATCAACAGTGAGGGGGCCAGGCGCATCTCCCTGAGGAGGTTGTTTCATAATTGTGCGGCTGCCACTGAAAAGGCCGTCTCTTCTTAGATTGGTGGGACAATCAGGAGAGCCTCTCCCTGTGATCATAATTCCCAGGCAGGAACATATGGGAGAAGACGATCCTTCAGATAGCCCAGTTCCAAGCCATGTAGGGCTTTAAAAGACAAACCCAACATGAATTGGGCTTGGGAGCAGATCAGTAGCCGTGTAATTGCTGTAGTATCAAGCTCACATCATGGTCCCAATACCATGCAGCATGCCCTACCAGCAGTCTAGCTGCATCTTCTGGACACCCCCAAGAAGAGCACACTGCAGTAGTCCAGAATAGCATTGCATGGCTCAGACTGGTCCACAGGCTAAGGGGGAAGCCAAGACTTGAAAAACCTGTAAAAATGGGAAGGACAGATGGTCAGCCCAGGTCTTCCTCTGGTGTTCTGAATTTCTTCTCATCCTTGCTCCTCTGACCAGCACCTGCAAGTACTTGTAAATACTTTTAAAATACTTTTTTTCACTTTGTAGCTCCTCAAAGTGACTGGTTGGACCCTACCAGATCAATCCACTGGTGTTTTGTGTCAGCGGTAGGAGCCCTGTGTCAGAGGAACATTATAGCCACTGGTAGACTCCAGCACATTAGGCTTTTACATTTTTGTTACGATCATTATTTTGTCATTGTGCTGCTATGATCAACAATACAATAAAAAGAGTGGTGACTTTAGCTGGCTACAAAGTAAAAACATAGCCCCCCCCCATCACATGCCCAAATAAATAAAAAAATGTTAAGTCATGATTGATTCCTGAGTGCCATGAGATAAACTGGCCAGCCTCAAGAGAACAAGCAGTTTAGCCTGCCTGAGAACTAAATAACAGAAGAGAAACTACAGGGAGAATTGGGACTTTTGTTTAAAAGGACTTACGTCTGAGCAGACTTATAGTAGCATCTTTCCCAAGGGACTAGACCTTGATGCGGACAGAGTGTTATATTAAATGCCTTATGGAAGCTCGGTTTTAACTGTGCTTTAGAAGACTGTAGAACTGTAATCACCCAGCAGTGCAAAGCAATCGTCATAAGAATAGTCCCCAAATCTGAAGCTTTGTTCAGCATCCAGCAGAATTTCATACAGCATAAGCTCTGCGGAGCTCATTTGCCCCAGGACTTGAAATGGTATTTGGTGGATATCATCATGTTCCAGATATGATTACTTCTATAAAACTGTGCTCCGTGGCTAAACAGGGAATATAAGTGGAGAGCCTGGCCTGTCAAATCCTAAACTTGGATTGTTGATGATGTCTCACGCTTTGTAATTTTTTTCTCACTGTGCCTGTTGCAACAGGCCCGGACTGTGTTGACTGCAAAGAAGACTTCTGCAGTTTTTTTTTACCTCTGTTGGCCCAGAATTGCCAAAGGAGAGGCAGCAGCACAGAGGCCAAGAAAGAGATTCAATTAATGTGAGTGACGGACCAGTAAATGAGACAAGGAGAAAGGTGGGAGGGCATGGCATGGCACGCGATCCATGCGCAGTACTTCCCAGTATGACGCTAAGATTAATCATGCATTGCATGTTGTAGCCACTATAATTACAGAGCTGTATCTGCATTCACCTGTTGCAACAAAATTAAACAGAAGTCCCATGGTCCTTTTGAAGAGTAAAAAAAAGCTATTTAGTACTAGCTTTTGTGAGTCAGGACTCACTTCATCAAATGCATGGAGTACACCATGCATCTGATGGATATAGGAGGTATATTTATCCTTACAGTTAAAAACAGTAGAAAGGTAGAAGCTGGGAGATGTTGCAAAGAGAGGCCAGAGCATTTGTTCCGTTCAGAGTGGGTGAAGACCGTTCTCAGCTGCAGGCAGATGCTCCAAGCAGGATAAACGTTAAAACAGGAGGCTGAAGTTGGTTCTAATCAAGGAAGGAACAGTAGGGCCATTTATGCATGGGAAGTTTGCCTTGGGTTTGATGCTCTCTTGATCTACACTTTTCTCATCTGAATTCTCAAAACTATATGTATGGTGGCTTACTCGGTGCAGGCACGAGACCCCCCCCCCCGAAATGGTTGTTTTCTAATTGGCTGTAGTAGTTTTTTTAAATACGTCATGAGCCCCCTCCAGCCCAACAGAGGGATTCTCTCATTTGATCTGAATAACATGGGGCTTACTTCTGAGTAGACTGCTTATTTCTCCCACAGCATCATAAGAACCACAATTCTCCAGTCGTCCCTGCCTGTTGTGTGTGTGTGTGTGTAAGTGCTATTTTAGCAGGAAAAATGCTAAATAAATAAATTAAAATGAAGAGAAAGGCAGCCGAGGGAAAGATCCAGCACTCCCTGCCCACCCCCCATTCGAGTGGGTAAATAAAAAACAAAAAGCAGCATAAGGCTGGAAGTCCTACCAACACTTTCTGGGGAGTAAGCCCCATTGGATAACATGGGATTACTTCCAAGTAGACCACTTATTTCTCCAATGTGATGATCACAATTCTCCAGCCGCCCCCTGCCTGGTTGTTTTCTTTGTTTGTTTTTGCATTTTTTGGGTGTGAAGGTGCTATTTTTGTGGGGAAATAGCTAAATAAATAAATAAAAATGAAGGGAAAGGCAGCTGAATGAAAGATCCTGTGCTGTCTTGCCTCCCCACCCACCCGCATTCAGGAATGTGGTGGGGGGAGACAGTGTGGAATCTACCCCGCCCCGGCTGCCTTTCTCTTCATTTTTATTTATTTAGCTTTTTTTTTTTTTTTACTAAAATAACGCAAAAACAAAAAACAGGCAGGGTGGCTAGAGAAGGCTGGTTGGAGGAGGAATGGGAGGGGGGACATGAGAATGGGAACATGGGGGCATGGGAAGAGAAACATGCGTTTAGACATATGCACAGAAATCTCAGTTTGCATTGAGTTGGACTCAGGGCAGACGTCACGCTATAACAGCATCAGGAAAAACGTGGCGAAAGTGCAGGGTGGGAGTGAAGTGATCTCTGAAGGTTGCGGAAATCATGCGTAACTTCAATGAAGCCCCGAAGCAGTCCAGTGGAGAACGCCAGAGGCAAAGTACCCATGCATAAATGGCCTAGGAAATGTGACAAACAGTGCTAATTAACATCCATGAAGGAAAGGTCATGCTGATCTGTTAGCCCTCTGGCAAATGGGGAAACCCATGTCCTTATATGCTAATAGATACCTGCCTCATGGCAACTACTTCTCCAGGTGTTTACAGCCCTACACATTTGTGGAAAGGTGCACTACACTATTTTCCACAATACACCAACAGATGTATTGAGACACGTGTACCTCCCTGTTCATTACCTTTTGTTTTTTCCCTATGAAACATGCCATAAATGCATTAGTACAGAGCGTCTCCTCATTTTCTTGACTGACTGTGGATTGTTTCTACAGCACTTTGCTCCTCTTACTGTGACAATATAGGGCCGGTTGCCTCACCACTTGCCCTTTGTCCTCTGTAGTATGTGGAACATTCAATGTACTTTGCCCCCACACCACCCTCTTGGTCAGTGCCATCTCCCTCCCTTCTTTTCAGCGCTGGTTTCAGAATCTGATGTGCAAATATTAAGCTGGGCTCACCTTGAGTATTTAGTAGTGTACAAGTGGAACACTAGCAAGGTTTTAACAGCTCAGCAAGGAACTTAACACAAAGGCTGGGCCTTGGGAAGTTTAATACTCCTAGGTCTCCACTTGCCTTTGTCCCTTACTCACAAAGCGCCTAACAAGATGAGATGTTGGGTGATCGGTCAGTAGATCTACCCATCGTTTATACAATTGTAATTAGGATTGCCAGCTCCAGGTTAGGAAATTCCTGGAGATATGGGGGTGGAGCCTTGGGAGGCGAGGTTTGGTGAGGGAAGCAATCGCAGCATGGTATAATGCCATAGCGGCCACCCTTTCTGCCAGGGGAACTGATCTCTGTCACCTGGAGATCAGTTGTTATTCCAGGTGATCTCCATCCCCTGCCGGGAGGTGGGCAACCCTAATTTTAACAGTGGCTTTACTGCACCAAGTTTTTGCTTCAACTCGACTTCTTAACTGCAATCATTTCCCCTCTCCCTTACACACAGTATCATTTGGTAGGCATTGGCCTCCTGGGTTTTCTTTGAGCGTTCCCTATGCCCCCTCCCCCCAGATCAGGTCTGAAAATAACATGGAATAAACTAAAAACAAGCAAACATGGGAAAGCAAGACAGGCAAACAATACTATACATAAGGGAGAGGAAAATCAATGCAGTTATGAAGAAGAGTTGGTTTTTATATGCCGACTTTCTCTACTACTTAAGGGAGACTCAAACCGGCAATCACCTTCCCTTCCCCTCCTCACAACAGACACCCTGTGAGGTGGGTGGGGCTGAGAGAGTGTGACTGGCCCAAAGTCACCCAGCTAGTTTCATGTGTAGGAGTGGGGGAGGGGGATCCAGTTCACCAGATTAGCCTCCGCCACTCATGTGGAGGAGTGGGGAATCAAACCCGGTTCTCCAGATCAGAATCCACCGCTCCAAACCACCGCTCTTAACCGCTACACCATGCTGGCACCACACTGGCTCCACGCTGACAAGCTACAGCAATAACATAGTGGGGGAAATCCCAGGGATGCTGTGGATTTCATGCCAAACATGTCTGACAGTCGAGCAAGATCAGACTTGAGGTGATCTCTGAGTCTGTTTGATTCACGTCGGACAACCTGAACAGCTGTTGAGCAGGTTTGTACCAGGTTTTTCCCAAACTGTGAAGGTGCTAGAACCCTGTCGATTAAACAGTTTGGGAGTCATTAACATTACTAAGGACTACTTAGCTTACAGAAACACCAAACAGTGGGATTTTTTGAAATGTGTGCATTTGTGATTAATTTATATGACTTGTGACTGATTTAACTGTCTGTGGCTGCACCGGATGGCTTAAATTGGCAGCCAGTAGAGCCTGGGGGAGGGGGAGCCCAGTGGCGCAGAGTGGTAAGCTGCAGTACTGCAGTCCCAAGCTCTGCTCACGACCTGACTTCGATCCCGAGGGAAGTTGGTTTCAGGTAGCCGGCTCAAGGTTGACTCAGCCTTCCATCCTTCTGAGGTCGGTCAAATAAGTACCCAACTTGCTGGGGGTAAAGGGAAGATGACTGGGGAAGGCACTGGCAAACCACCCCACAAACAAAGTCTGCCTAGAAAATGTCGGGATGTGACGTCACCCCATGGGTCAGGAATGAGCCGGTGCTTGCACAGGGGACCTTTACCTTTTTACCTAGAGCCTGGGGGAGTGGAGGATGGGGTTCAGAACTTGAAAACAAAGCAGAGGTCAAACTTCAGAGAGGTAGATCCTTTTTTTTTTTAAACTATCAAGTCACATCTGACTTATGGCGACCCAGTATGGTTTTCAAAGCAAGAGATGTTCAGACATGGTTTGCCATTGCCTGCCTCCGCGTCATGAATCTGGTATTCCTTGAAGGTCTCCCATCCAAATACTAACCAGGGCTGACCCTGCTTAACTTCTGAGATCTGACGAGATCAGGCTAGCCTAGGCTACCCTGGTCAGGGTGACAGTTCCTTAGGCTGGGCTGGGCAAAAACATCTCAAGGCAGGGAGGAACATAAATCGCTAATCAACAAAAAGTTACTTTTCTGGTTTATTTTAAAGAATGTATTCTTTGTGCATTACAGTTCCACAGGCAGGCCTTTAATCTAAGGAACATGCATTTTAAAATTAACAAAGAGGAACTGCTATCAAGGGGTAGAAGGGAGAATCTGTCCAGTTGAGGTACAAGAACAGGAACCTTAACAAAAGTACGAGCATATTCACATGTGCTGTGCCTGGCTCTGTAAATGGGGGTTCTCCTTCTGCTCTCTTCCTCATTTCCCCCTGTTTCCCTTTATGTAAAGGGGTAGCACCTCTGTTTAACTTATAGTTTCCAGATTCAACTTGGGAAAGGAAAAATGAGCTCGTAACTGTGGATAATTTTCACAGGTATCCTATTATAGTACTGCAGTGGCAGTAAAAGTGACGTGCTAAAATTATCCCTCCAGCACATCTCTTAGAGACAGAGGAGCCCTTGACTCCTGCTCCTCCCCCTTTCTTCCCATCATGCCTACGCAAAAGCACCGGCACAAGGGCAATGGAACTGGGGCTGCCCATGGACCTTTCCTCTCACTTGCCCTCCTACCAAACTGTGCTGTAATTCTGTAGTCGGCTTGGCAGGGAAAGGGGGGGAAAGCTTTTCAAAGCAATCCCACACCCTTTTGAAAGTGGAATTTATCTCTGTCCCCCATGGCAGGAATTGCTGGAGTGTCCACAGAGACATAGCAAGTCTCAAGATTCCCCTCATAGCCAGTCTCAAAATTCCCCTCATAGCCAGTCTTAAGATTCCCCTTTAAACCAGTGAAAATCAGGTTTGGATTTTCTTCAGATGAAAAAGGAAAGTCCTGGGAATGTCACAAGTCATGCTCAGAATGATCATGCATCAGTAGGGTTGCCAACCTCCAGGTGGTGGCTAGAGATCTCCTGCAATTACTATTGATCTCCAGGCGATAGAAATCAGTTCCCCTGGAGAAAATGGCCACTTTGGCAATTGGACGCTATAGCATTGAAGTCCTTCCCCTCTCCAAACCTCGCCTCTTATGCATCAGAAGGACATTCCCTTTGACCTGAGTTGGAGGGGTCCTGCTTTCCATGCAGGGCATAACCCTTGTAGGGAAGAAGCTCTAGTATGTTTATTACATGAGGGTCAAACATTGGTACACGAACCATGCTAGAGACTTCATTCTATAGTCCTTTAAATTTGCATCCCAGGATTGTAGCATCCCTGGGGAGGCTAACTTTGGGGAATGTTGGTGTTCTCAGCCCATTGAATATCAGTAAAGCGTGAAAAGCCATGCAAATTATGGACCAGCAAACACTGCATGCATTTTAAAGCTTTCAAGTCTGGTTTTGAAGAAAAAACTAATTGTTGCACACACAAAAAAGAGGAATATATGGATGGTAAAATTAAATGACAAATGTTGATGCAAGCTGTCATGTAGTCCAAAATAATTACGTTTTGCTTCAGCCTTCAGGGATATTTGATTACACATTTAGTGGGTGGGAATGTACTTTGAACCTATGGAGGTGGTTACTGATATATCACAAAGTGAATGGGTAGGGTGGGAGGGGAACATCGCCTGTGTTTTCAGTCTTGTTTCTGAGAACTGAGTAAATAAATTCCTGATTTAGTGAAGCTGAAAAGAGTTGCAGCAAGAGATCTGTTTTAATTGCAATGAGAATACAAAGCTGCTATACAAAGCCAATTACCGATGCCTCCGCCAACCCACTGCTATTTTTAATTAGCAAAGTCAGGGAGGGAAAGTTCCTCCCTGTTCAACACATTAACGAACATTAAAATAGCCAAGTAACTATGTGATGGAGGTTCTGGAATCCAAGGGACTGGTTATTAGGCATGTCTTGTTACAGTAATTAATTTTATAAACATTACATTAATGGCTACATGAAAATAGTCTATGTAGTCTTTTTTCTTTTTCTTTTTTGGCTTCCAATAGCTTTATTTCATTCTGTCATTCTCACTGGAGACCTTACATCCCTTCTTGATGGCTACCAGTGCTTTATGAGATAATATGTGTTTCTACAACACCCATTTGGCCAGGAATTGCCATTATTTATTCAGGTTTAATGGAGAATCCAGTCATTGGCAACCTGGTGCATTCTGATAATTTTTGTTTTCCCGCCTTCCCCCCCCCCCCAAGACCCAATCTGAGGCAGTTCTCTAAAATTTAAACACAATTTAAGTACCAAGTACGTAAATACTAAGCTGTGATGTGCAGAATTCAACATGCTATTGAGATATTTCAGGACTCCTGTATTTTAAAATGTACCCTTTCCCCCTTCTCCTTCTGGCTTAATTAATTTCTTCCTGCTCTCTTGTGATTGGTTCTCTCTAGGCATTCATGAATAATTTGTAAATGAGCAGTTCTTATTAAGGCTGTTTTGAATTTTGTAGTCCGCTAAAGTTATTATGATCATTATTTCTACCTTTTCTCTGTCTTTTAAGGAGTCTCAAAGCAGCTTACAATCTCCCTCCCTTCCCCTCCTCACAACAGACACCTTGTGAGGTAGGTGAGGCTGAGAGAGTTCAGAGAGAACTGTGACTGGCCCAAGGTCACCCAGCAGGCTTCATGTGGAGGAGTGGGGAATCGAACCCGGTTCTCCAGATTAGAGTACACCACTTTTAACCATTATGCCACGCTGGATGATCATAAACAATAACAATAAAATATTATGAGCTGTCTCTGTGGATGGCTACATACTACAGATTAGTACAGTAGTACTAAAGCCTCCTCGCCATACTGAGGGAACAGGAACTGATAAATAACCATTGACTCAATGGGCTGTATATGGAGGAGCCCCGTGGCGTAGAGTGGTAAGCTGCAGTATTGCAGTCCAAGCTCTGCTCACGACCTGAGTTCGATCCCAACGGAAGTTGGTTTCAGGTAGCCGGCTCAAGGTTGACTCAGCCTTCCATCCTTCCGAGGTCGGTCAAATGAGTACCCAGCTTGCTGGGGGTAAAGGGAAGATGACTGGGGAAGGCACTGGCAAACCACCCTGCAAACAAAGTCTGCCTAGGAAACGTCGGGATGTGACGTCACCCCATGGGTCAGGAATGAGCCGGTGCTTGCACAGGGGACCTTTACCTTTAGCTTACAATGGGCTGTGAGGGAACGAGTAATAAATGATTAGGAGGAAAACAAAGAAACTGAGATAAATTGCAGGGAGAAGTGAAACCTTTGCAAAAGTGGTGTAATGTCTGAGTTACGCTAGGATCTTGCCCATGGGGATGGATTTTTATGAGAAAAAAACGCTATATTAAGCACGATACAGACCCACAGTTTCAATTCCACTTCCATTTGAATGAGGAAAAGGGATCCCTCAGCTATGTAAAGAAGTCATAAAAGTGGAACTACCAATGTCCTGCTCACGGTAGAGCATGAATGTCTTAGGGACTTGTGGTATCAAGCTAAAATATATGGTGTATTAGAGACAAAGCAGTATTTATGACGACTGTGCCAGTCCAGTTCAAGTACTGGATAGCCCTGCTTTAGTGTACACCTCAATACAAATGCAGTTCTCCAAGTCTTGGTGTGGTTTTTGCCTTAAGTCTACTTCCTGAATAGGCTGGCAGCACTGAAGGTGACATCCTATACCATATACTTTATCCCAGGCATCAAAGACCCTCCCCAGGAGTGCCACAAACCCCCAGCTCCTGTGCCACTTGTGACAACCCTATGGAAACCTGTATGGGTAGGGTTGCCAATCTCCAGGTACTAGCTGGAGATCTCCTTCTATTACAACTGATCTCCAGCCAATAGAGATCAGTTCACCTGGAGAAAATGGCTGCTTTGGCAATTGGACTCTATGGCATTCAAGTCCCTCCCCTCCTCAAGCCCCACCCTCCACAGGCTCCACCCTAAAAACCTCCTGCCGGTGGCAAAGAGGGACTTGGCAACCCTATGTATGGGGCAAGTAGCAGTTATGGGGCAGGGGTTTGTGCCTAAAAAACAGCAAGGGAGAAAGATTACGGCCCTTTTCCCTCAACACCTCAGCCTTGATCTAATTCAGTACCTCCTCAGCAGTTGCTGTCAAGTGGACAGGAAACCCATTCTGGAACTGTGGATGTTCAGCAGCACTGGTAAAAACTGTTGGTCCATATTTTTTTTTAAAAGGGTTCTCATAGGCCATTTATGCAGAGCTGTTTTCTCGCAGTCACCGCCACTGACTGCTCTGGTGCTTCGTTTTGATTATGCATGCCTTTCCCAACCATCAGTCGCCTAACTCTCTCTGCATGTTTCTGTGCATTTTGCCCACGTTTTCCAGATGCTGTTTTAGTGAGAATCTGGAAAACGCAGGCAAAACGTACAGAGATGTGCAAGGAGAGCAAAGTGACTTCTGACGGTCAGAAAAGGCATGCATAATCAAAATGAAACACCAGAGCAGTCGGCGAGGATGACTGTGGGGAAACAGCCCTGCCTAAATGGCCATAGTTTACATGGAGTTGGGAACATATATAAATTGTTATTAAGATGTCAAGAATTCTTTGCAACAGAACAAAGGTAAGGAGCATCTTGGACAAACAATATACTGGCTATTTGCTTATTTACATTTTTGAGCTGCATTTTCCCCCCAGATGACCCTGAACGGTGGTATGTTGCATATGAAAAATACTGAATTAAACAGTATGTTTAGAAACATCCTGTGCTTTGATAATTGATACAGAAAAATGATTGAGGGAATTGTTCCAACATATTGGGGGAGGAGATGGCAGGAAATTATTAAAATCCAGAAATTATCTTTCATTTCCTTTCCAAACAAAGGCACACCCTATGATAAATGTTTGGGGAGTGGGGAGAGGTTGTGCTTGGCTTGAGATCTTAAAACAATAGTCGGGCTTTAAATATCAAAACAGCTATGGCAGGAACTGCGGGAGAAGCATTTGTGCTTCCAAAAAGTGATCCACACTATGCACAATTTTTTGCTTGTACATTAAAAACATATATTCTCACACTACCAAAAAGTATTTCATCAAGACCTTAAGTAATGCAGTACAAATAATAATAAAAAATGGTATTAAATTATATATGAAAAGTATTAAAACCATACAAAATTGATAATGTATCAGCCACAGAAGAAGATATACACTATTCCAACCGCTTGGTATAAAGGCCTGCCTGAATAAAAACAGAAAAGGGAATAGTGGGAAGATGGCAGCCATAGGGTTGCCAGCTCTGGCTTGGGAAATTCCAGGGGATATGTGGGTGGTACCTGGAGGTCTGTGGAGTGGGGAGGGAGCTCAGTGGGGATGCAATGCCATACAGTTAGGTTGCCAGGTCCCTATTCGCCACCAGTGGGAGGTTTTTGGGGTGGTGCCTGAGAAGGGCAGGGTTTGGGGAGGGGAGGGGAGGGACTTCAATGCCATAGAGTCCAATTGCCCAAGTGGCCATGTTCTCCAGGGGAATGGATCTCTGCTGGCTGGAGATCAGTTGTAATAGCAGGAGATCTCCAGCTAGTACCTGGAGGTATAGCAAACTAAAGTTAGCGTGCTGATAATAACTTGGCAAACAAAAAACAGCAACGATATGCGAAAAATACAAGTGGTATTAATTTATCATATCCACTATTGCATGAGAAAATAATTGATTCTGTAGAAAGGCAAACTTGCCCATTACAAAAATTAATACAATTATGGTTGTTCAAAAAATACACTGTGCATAGTAGCATGTGTAGCTCATCACTTTGTCCAAGAGGTGTGTTGCAGGTTCTTTCAACAGGTGTCCGGTAACCATCTGTTTCGGCTTATATCAAAGCCTTCCTCAGGGACCAACGCTTGCTGTTAATAACGCACAAGCAAGTTGAGCTACACATGCTACTATGCACAGTGTATTTTTTGAACAACCATAATTGTATTAATTTTTGTATTAATTTTTGTAATGGGCAAGTTTGCCTTTCTACAGAATCAATTATTTTCTCATGCAATAGTGGATATGATAAATTAATACCACTTGTATTTTTCGCATATCGTTGCTGTTTTTTGTTTGCCAAGTACCTGGAGGTAGGCAACCCAACATACAGTCCTCCATCCAAAGCTTCCATTTCTTCCAGGGAACCTGATCTCTGTAGGTATTGAATGCCTTGATTCTGCGGTGCAAAAATATTGTCTGGAAATTTTGATGTGTTGGCATGTGATTGGTTAGTTGACTGTATTAAAAAATTTGAGTTTGAATGCCTTGGGCATGGCTGGGGTGTGTGAGCCAAAGGCATGGACTAACGTAATGGAAACTAACCCAGGATGTTTTGTGTACTTTTGGATTGTTGTTTGTATTTATAGTATGATTTATTTAAATGCATTTCATTCATGCTTGCTGTTGGTGTTTTGTTTTGTAAACTGCTTTGGGTCCCCACTGGGGAGAAAAGTAGACTTAAAACAAACAAAATGTTTTAACAAACCCCTTGAAACCTCTTAGTGATATGGATCTGGGGTATCTCTTTGACTTATGGTGGTTTTTGTGATTGAGCTGCACGTGGGCAGGAAAAGAGATGAGCTGAATATCAATGCAACAGATCAAAGAATGTTTGTAGCAGCAGTATCTGAGTCACAGAAATCGATAAGAGTATTTGCATCCAAGGCTCTCACAAGGAAACACCTGGCAGGCTGCGGTAAATAGCTGGTTGGCCTGCTTTCAACCACATGGGTCGCAAGGTTGGGCCAGCCTGCCAAAAATGTTTCCTGATCATGGAATATCAGACTTTAGGTTTTTAGTTTATTCCAGAAATAACCTACAGTCTGTGCACCTGGACCCACTCATCCCACGATGTATTAAAGACCAGTGTGTTTCTCAAAACTGGATCATGACATGACTTCTGCAGCCACTATTGTATAGGCTGCTTTTATTTTGATGTCACAAATCCAGTTTTGTCCCAGTTTAGCAATAAAACTCGCTGGAGTGGGAGGGGGGGGAGCGGCTACAGGCGGCAAGGGGGGCATATAAGCAGGACCATTCCTAGTGTATCCCCAGTTCTGTTCTACCCTACAATAAACACTGGTTGTATTGAACTCCGTCTCCGACCTCTTGAATCCTGCCCACGCAGACTTAACATAGGGGTTCTTTGGGAGTTCAATAGTAAGAATGCAGCTTCCAGGAAATAATGACACCTTTACTGTTCTCTCCCTGCAACTGGCAGTCAGAGGTTAAAAGGTGCACTAAAATATATTTATTAATTATTATTACATTTATATCCTACCTTCCTATGATGGAACACAAGGCAGTGCACGTTTCCAAGAGGTTTCTCATCCCAACACTAATTTGACCCAGACCTGCTCAACTTCAGCAAAGCTGCTGTTTCAAAGGGCCCAATAGGCCCCAGAAACCTGAACAAAGTGCAGTAATTAGCATTTGACGGTCATCTCCTTCCTGCCAGTTTGACACGCAGGCATTCTCCAGCAGACAAGTGATTGTGGAAAGCGTTCTCCAAATGAAGACAGTTTTAAAGCCATCAATATAGCACCTAACCATACAAGTAATTACAGGGTGAATCAGTGAAATCACATCCCTGAACAACTATGGGGAAATCTAATGTATTTCTAGTCTTCCTTCATCTGGGATGTATTTATAATGCATCTAATTCCTGCCAGTGGGGGGTGGGGGGGGGAGAGAGAACTGGAGCATTCTTGGAGATGATAGGTAATACTGCTCACGCCAGGCTTGCTTGCCAGCCAAACTTCACTTTCTTTTCTTCCCAAGGTCGTAGTTGCATTTATATTCGTGTAACATTCCACATAAATCCCTGGCTTAACAGCTCAAAGGTTATGCTGATTACATTGTTATGTAATGCTTGGAAAGACATATTGATATGGTTGCCAGTCTCTAGGTACAGCTGCTATTACAACTGATCTCCCGTTCACCTGGAGAAAATGGCTGCTTTGGCAATTGGACTCTATGGCATTGAAATCCCTCCCCTCCCCAAACCCTGCCCCCCTCAGGCTCTGCCCCAAAAACGTCCTGCCAGTGGCGAACAGGGACCTGGCAACCCTATGTATTGGTCAACTGCAGCAACAAACTAAAGGAAATAAAGACTCGTTGATTATAATAACAGGAACCCCTCTCCCCATACGGATCTGGCCCTGATAAATTGCTTATATATTTCCTTATTTTTGTCCTGCTTTCCTGTCAAAATTGATTCCAATTTATATCATGGGGGTATTCAGACATAACAAACATGTCTTGTCATTACAGGAATGAGTCGTGGGAGTCCCCAGGCTTGTTTGTTCCCTGTCCCTCCTCCCCTCCCCCAAGCTTGAATACTGAAAACGTCTGGTCTCCAGCCAACTGCAGGTAGTCGTTACGTCAAATCAGATGAAATGACAAAGGCTTTTATGCATTCTCAGTTTCCTCACGTCTAACCCTGTTTGTTCGGGGGGGGGGGGTCTGTTCTGCATGCTTTACTCCCTTTGATGGTGGATTGGACATCACATAGCTTTAAATGAAACGTTTCTCCCTGTAGTTTAAATCAGCAGCTATTCACACTTCATAAAAACTGGTATTACACCGAATTGACCACTAGAGGGGGCAAAACACGTACAGAACTGAACCCCCACCCCCAAAGAAACAGGAAATTAGACACAAGGAAACTGAGAATGCATAAAAGGCCAAAGTGTGGTTTTGTTCTTGCCTACAAACAAGGATTCCAAACCACAGTTTAATCCTAGTTAAGAATCCTTGTTGGTGACAAGAGAACAAACCACTGAGTCGGACATTGTGACAAATTATGGTTTGTTGCAAATAGGGTCGCCAACCTCCAGGTACTAGCTGGAGATCTCCTGCTATTACAACTGATCTCCAGCCGATAGAGATCAGTTCCCCTGAAGAAAATGGCTGTGTTGGCAATTGGACTCTATGGCATTGATGTCCCTCCCCTCCCCAAACCCTGCCCTCCTCAGGTTCTGCCCCCAAAGTCTCCAGGTATTTCCCAACCCAGAGCTGGCAACCCTAGCCCAGAAAGACCATTCTTGGGATTGCAGGATTAATGCAAAGGAATAGCTATGCAAGTTGGTGGACTGGAGGAATAAGGAGATGAAGTTGATGTATTTCTGTAGCACTCTACTTGCAGAAGAGGGAGGAGGAGCAATTTTACTCCCTTATCCTTTCCCTCTCTAGCTTTCCTACCTATACCACTATCCCCCCATGTGGTCTTTCCAGGGTCAGAAGGGGCTGCAGGAACAGAGTGGAATGTGTGAAAAGAGAATGTCCTTTCCTACTGTAGAGTTAAATTTGGCTGACTTTCAGTCTTACCCAGTTCACTTAATTTGGAATGCAAAGAAAAAGAGGTCAAATGGCTCCATCATGATTCCATTAAAAGTATTTTGGCTGAACTCCCACTGACATCAGTCAGAGAGGAACTAGAGCCAGAACACAGTCAAATGTCTCGTTTGTTCATTGTCTCAAGAGCTTTTCCAGACTTAGGAAATTCATGCATCATCTGCTTCCAGAGGTTCTTTATTTTGAAAATGCTTGGAGGCCCAATCTGTAACTAACTGCTCACACTTAAATATCTTTCCAGACTCTCAGTATTTTGTACTTCAACAATGCACTCTTAAGCAGAGTTACAACCTTCTAAGCTCTTTGACTTCTATTACCGTAGAAGGACGTAACTCTGCTTAGGACTGCGTAGTCACTGTGCAATTGTTATCAATTTGTTATGCAGGGTTCAGGTGCTGTCCCTCTGGGTTACACATCTGGTTGCAATGATGATATACTTTCCATGCACACAAAGGGCTATATTTTGTGCCTGGGAAAACGCAATCCTTCCTGAAATTATGGTGTCCATCGCAAATATGATTGCCACTTGTGCATCACAAGTTTCGTTAGGCTGTTATTTGCGACAGCAACACAACCTTTCCTCCCCGTACAGGCCAGTGCCTTTTTGCAAACATTCATTTAAAACATGGGTTCTTAACAAGGGGGGAATTCCCCCTGGGGGAGATTTTAGGGTTCCGGGGGGGGGGGGAATTGGGACCACTATTTAGCAAAGTGTGATGTGCTGTAGATTATGTACAATCTGTAAAATTGTAGTTTGTTTTTTTGAGTTAGACTGTTTTGGGAAGGGATGAATTATATTCTGAACCATGGTGAAAGGGGGGAATGGACCAAAAAAGGTTGAGATCCACTGGTTTAAAAAGTCTTTTTAAAAAGGAATGTCCTTAACGCCTGTGCATAGTGCCACTGTAGCACTGGAATGCTCACACAGCGCATATTGTTGAAACGAAAAGCAGCAATGCTACCCCCTTCCTATGCCCCCCAGCTGCATTACCAACTCAATAACACTTTTACACTTTCAGAGAATCCTTTTGGAGCTGTGCTTTCCCCAGTGTGCAAAGTAAGCAATGGAACATTTCTCCAACTCCGAATGGGCACAGTGGGTTCAATCTACTGCTGAAAAAGAACTTCCCCTCCTGCACACCCCTTAGGGTTACCAAGTCCCTCTTCGCCACCGGTGGGAGGTTTCTGGGGTGGAGCCTGAGGAGGGTGGGGTTTGGAGAGAGGAGGGACTTCAATGCTATAAAGTCCAATTGCCAAAGCGGCCATTTTCTCCAGGTGAACTGATCTCTTTCAGCTGGAGATCAGTTGTAATAGCAGGAGCTCTCCAGCTAGTACCTGGAGATTGGCAACCCTAACACCCATCCATTCACTGGGAACTGGATATCATGTTACTCCCCCAGGCCCAGGCCTAGCATGAACCAAGGAAACGTTTTTCAGGTGTACATGTGGCTCATCTAGCAAGTAGAGTTAAGTGTGTCGGGCTGAAACCAGATTTCCTCTTGCTATCTCAGCCCCCTTCCGGCTGACAAGTTACTTGGCTCCTTCGTGGCACAGCATGTGATGTACAGCGACTGAGCTCATAGTGAATGAGACAGCAGGGGAACTGAACAGGAAACAGGGACATCAGGTGGAACTTTGCCACAGCTTATAATGTTTTAGAAATATCTGATTATTAACAAATGTATACAATATGCACAGAGGAGCAGGCAAACAGGGTTAGTTTTCCCCACAGCAAAGAGAGCAACCTTGGATTCTCCCCTACCCCATCTTCCTGAATTCATCCACAAACCTCTGATTTCTGTCTCTTCTACCAAGCTACTAGGTAGGGTTGTCAACCTCCAGGTGGTGGCTGGAGATCTCCTGGGATTACAACTGATCTCCAGAGATCAGTTAACCTGGAGAAAATGGCTGCTTTGGAAGGTGGACTCTATGGCATTATACCTCATTGAAGTCCCTCCCCTCCCAAACTCCACCCTCCTCAAGCCCCATCCCCAAAATCTCCAGGTACTTCCAAACCTAGAGCTGACAACCCTACTACTAAGAGCAGGTTGGAAAGTTAAAATGGCCAGGGCTGAATTAAGACCTGCTGAGGTCCCATAGCACTACCCAAAATAAGTGTTTTATTCTAACACTGAAATGTGGTGTTTTTTGTATATTTAGAGGCCCTTCATAATCTGACATGCTAAACTGCTGCTTACTTATCTTGTGCATAAATCCAGCTCTGAAACAGACACGGGAGTACTGTTGCCAAGTCCCTCTTCACTACCGGCGGGAGGCTTTAAGGGGCGAAGTCTGAGGAGGGCGGGGTTTGGGGAGGGGAGAGACTTCAATGCCATTGAGTCCAATTGCCAAAGCAGCCATTTTCTCCAGGGGAACTGATCTCTATTGGCTGGAGATCAGTTGTAATAGCAGGAGATCTCCAGCTAGTACCTGGAAGTTGGCCACCCTACCCGGGAGAAAGCTAGGCTGAGTGGTCCCTGTGAGACTACAAGCCAATGTTGAAAAGGACACTCAGTTCAGACCTAGCCAGCCGCACCAGTGGTGGATGGTGCAGGAGAAGGCAACTAGAGGGCTCCTACTTCATCCATTGTTGTTGCTGACTGGCCGTAGCCAAGTGGTCACTACAGTCCACCTGAGATTTTATATCTAAGAAACTGCTGAATGAATATTTAAGGTATGCTCACTGTATCGGTGTTGATGCATAGTAATCTTTTTTTAAAATGTGATGACTTAATTCTAGTTAAAAAGATTGTAGCCTAGAGAATTTTCTATTGTGGATGTTTGTTTCTGCAGAACAGTTTCTGTTTATAACAGAGAGCTGAAGAAGCCGCCCTGAGGGGCGGCGAAAACGCAAGGCATCCGGACCGCGTTCCGTCTTCTCCTGACTTCTGTCTCCACAACGCAAGGATTTGAATATATTTATTATGAACTTTTAAAGATTCTATCGAGACATAATTATTGACTTTATCATATTTATCGACCTTTAGATCTTAGTGAATAGATTTTGTGTTAAGTTTCCTTTTTGTCACTTCCTGCACTTCCACTATTGTAACTTTCAAATATACATCTTTGCTATTTGAGTGTTTGAGCCTTGTACTATTGTTTACTCAGCCATACTTTGTTAGTACTTGTGCATATTTATCTCAGCTCAACCTCCAGGTACTAGCTGGAGACCTCCCGCTATTACAACTGATCTCCAGCCGACCGAGATCAGTTCACCTGGAGAAAATGGCCACTTTGGCAATTGGACTCTATGGCATTTAAGTCCCTCTCCCAACCCCGCCCTCTTCAGGCTCTGCCCCCAAAATCTCCAGGTATGTCCCAAACCGAAGCTGGCAACCCTCCCCATAGTGCTACATTCAAACTGCCAAAGGGTTTCCAAGTTCTCTCCAAGCAGGTCTGCATGCCTGCTAATTAGTAGCTACCAGGCATCAAAGGGGTTTCAGTGCTCATTTAGACAAGCAAACACCTTCTGGCCTTCTGCGTTCATTAAGGAGGCTTCGGTAGCTAAGAGCTCTACAAAAAAAAAAAAAAAAAAAAAACACCTAGAGATGGTGCTCTTTTCATTTGACCCAGCACAATAGCATTCCTGTTACATCACACTGGGCTAGCAACAATAAACAGATTCGTTTGGGTTACATATAGCAACCATGTTCATTTGGTTATTTTGTCCGTGTCATCTCAGAAATTCTTTGCATCTAAAAAGTTTTTTTTAACTTTGTAGAAGGCTTTAGAGACTGAACAGCCACCACCACTACAACAAAGTGCCAATGGATAAGTATTCCTAAATGGAACAACAGATCAGTGCATGAATGATTTAAAGTAAATCTTAAGTCCTTTATTAAAGCTATACCTAATGAAGAAGAACATTCTAACCGGGAAGGATTTTTGGTTGCTAGGATCAACAGGCTACCATTACTGAGTTATTCCCTCTTTTCTTGGTGTTGTTCCCTTCTTTGTTCTCACAATTCAAGCTCTCTCATTCTTCCACTGCCACATTACATTCTTAGCAAAATCCTGCATTTCCATTTCACTTGTGGGAAGCAAAGCCCACAAAGGAACAAGATGACATATGGCAATGTAAACTAGCCACACACTTCCTCCTCTATAGTGCGTCATGTGGCCAGTGAGCCAAATATGGAAATGTGTAATAGATGCAGATCAGGACAGGCTCTGGCTTATAGTTGTTAGTTGGGACTGGTATAGATTACGGTGACCGCTTCTGGAGGCATGCATTTGATCTAGAGCCTGTTGTTACCATGTAATTATAAAGCACCTATCACAGTGTTGTTATAAGATGTTAAATATTCACTGTTCACTTACTCAACAGTCTATTAAAGATTTGGATATTTGTGGTTGCAGGGCAAATCTTTTTCCTTTGGAAGAGAACTAAGTCAGCAACTGAATGTCCTGGAAGGTTAAAATTTTCACCCACTTTTTTTGATGTTGTGATTTCTTATTTCAGACTTATGTCCATTTAAACTCTGTCACAGGGACTGGCCTGTTTGTCCATTGTAGAGGGTGGAAGGGCATTGCTGGCATATGATGACATAAATCACATTAGAAGTTGAGCAGGAGTATGAACCTGAGATAGTATGGCTGACATTGCTGGGCCATAGTGATAGTGTTGCTAGGATCTATATGGGAGCAAAGTTGGCACCTTGGTTTGTTACAGGCCTTGGTACCAGAGACCATGCTACTGTTAAGTAGTTTATCATTGCAGGTGAGATGTTGTTTTAGGTTAGCAGGCTGTCTGTAAGCAAGAAAGGGTCGCCCCCCCCACCAGTGCCTTAGTGAGGGAAGTGTCGCAATCCAGCATTGGTTGGAGGTTGTTAATAATACATTGGATTGGCTTGAGTTGTGAGCTGTACACATACACAAGACTCTTGCTCTTGTGAATTAGGTTAAGTTGGGAGAGAGTGACACAGGCCATTAACGCATGGCAGTCTTGTCCCGTGAATCTCCCGGGCATGTAGCGATTCTCCTTAGTCCACACGCATGGCCATCTCTAGCCTGCGCGTTCGACTTGCCCACTTCCGATACTTCTCCGTGTTTTGCTTTTCTTGTTTTATTATGACTTAAAGTTTAAACGCACTGCAAAAGTGAGAGTTTGCCGGAGCATTTAAGCTTCTGGGTTGACTCCCCACCCAAGGAAGCTACTTGGGCTGGATTAATGGCGGCAGCAGCTTACAGCCAGACTAACCTTTTCAGATCAATGGGAGACAAAGAAAAAAAAGAGAAACATTCCAAGGAATTTTTTAAGGACTCTAAACATTTGCAGGTACAGCAAACTCTCCAACAACAATTCAGAGCTTCAGTCTCCAGTATAACACCAGTTACTTCACCTTCTTTAACAGGCATGTCTGTTGCTGGGAAGATGGCTCCTAAACCAAAACCTGAAGTCACTCTGAACTCTTTACATGAGTTGTTGACAAAAACTTTCCAGGAGGTTATAGAAATGAAACAAGAGCTGAGCCAAAACACTACTGCCATCTCCCAAAATACAAATGCCATTGCTGCTTTGCAAGACTCAATCTCCTCCTTGACTGTGCGTCAGGACAAGATTGAGACCAAACTTCAAAAGTGTAAACAGGAGAATAAAGATACCAAAAAGCGGGTTGACACTCTGGAATTGTCGACGGAAGCAGCTCAGGAAAGGGAGGAGAAAAGAGAGGACCATATTGCAATGCTTGAACTCAAAATAAAGGAAAATTCCGTTCGTATACGTGGCTTGAAAGAAAAATCTGAAGGAAGAGACTTAAAAAAACTTCTTAAAGGTACTTTTGGCAGAATTTCTAAAAGAAGATGAAGATGTTGTTGAAGGAATGATCATAACAGCTTATAGGATCAACTCTGCTTTTGCAGCCAAAAATAATGTGCCAAGAGATTGTTTACTTCAACTGTTTTCCAGAAGTCACCGTGATCTTATTCTGAGTAAACACTACAAAACGCCGCTCACAATAGAGGACACTTCTATGAGAATGATGAAAGAGATTCCTGGAAGATTACTCAGAAAAAGAAAAGATTTCTCAGAGATTGTAGAAAGACTGAAGTTTAATGGGATTCAATACAGAATGGGAATATCCACAAGGTATCTCTTTCTTTTTCAAAACCAAAAGATTCAAGATTACAGACATGACCAAGGCTGACCAATTCTTAAGAAGATATGAGAAGGATCTCCTTAAGCCACCAAATCAACCGTATCCAAAAGATCTTCCTGAAGAGAACAAGGCATCAGAAGCAAGCGGGGGGGGGGATCCAATAGACATAACAGAAGAGGATTCCCTGCCAGATGATAAAGATGGCTGAATGGATATACAATGAACTTAATGGGAAAAGGGGGGTGGGAGGGGGGTTATGGAAAAAAGATAGACAATAATTTTGGGAAAAAATAAAAATTTTAAAACGTGAATAACTGAATTTTAATATGTTACAAAATGGAATATTAATGGTTTGAATTCTCCCAATAAGAGGAGGAAAGTATTTTTTCATTTACAAAAAACTAAAGCCAACATTTTTTGTTTACAGGAAACTCACATTTTACCGAAAGATATATTCAGGTTGGAACAACCAAAATTAGGCAAACTTTTTACGTCTTGTAACGTAAATCTATCTCAGTCCTCTATGGCTGGTCCCAAGCTTCGACTCCTTTCACAGCCTCCTATCCAGGCTGGGTCCCAAGCTTCGAATGCTTTCTGTCTCTCAGAGCTCAGAGGGTCAGCTCTCTGGCTCCGCCCACTCTTGGTCTGTCAGCTCTTGCTGCAGATTACCCCTTATCCGTCACAGTTGGCAACCCTAACTGTATCCTAGGGTGAGCACACTGGCTTAGGGTATTGGGGCTCCTCCTGCACATCAAAGAAGACTCCTGGGGGTGACTCAACTGCCTCCTTCTCTGGAGGCTTTAGGTGCTCAGCTGCCTCCTCCCCTGAGTCTTCAGTCTCTTCTTCTGCTGGGGACAAGTTTGTACTCTGGCCTATGACAAGAGTGCAAAGAAAATAAATACAATAGCACTAATTGTTAGTGCAGCTATTTGTAGCCTAGCTTTATGTCATCAAATAAGCATGTAGGGTAGGGCACAGTGTAACGTAACACACTGCATTGGCCACAACCCAGGATGTTGTGTTGATATAGCAAGTCAGTTGGCACCGTTGCACTGAAAATGTGACCCCCTGGAGATCAGTTATAAAGCTGTTACACATAGGGTTGCCAACTCCAGGTAGTAGCTGGAGATCTCCCACTATTACAACTGATCTCCAGCCGATGGAGATCAGTTCACCTGGAGAAAATGGCTGCTTTGGCCACTGGACTCTATGGCATTGAAGTCCCTCCCCTCCCCAAACCCCACCCTCCTCAGGCTCTGCCCCAAAAATCTCCTGGTATTTCCCAACCCAGAGCTGGCAACTTTAGTTACACACATCTTGGGGGGCAACAAGAACCACAAACCTCACAGAGCCACCTTGTTAATGCAAATGTATTTTATATTGTGAGACTGCCTCATGAGATCTCAGCAGCTCTTTTGTATTGTCTAGGGCCCAGAAAATAAATCTACAGATGTGTGCTAGAACCCTGTGACAGAGCATTTTGTGGGATCCAGCGGACTCAATGATATGTTATCTGTGGTTGCGTAGGCAACCTAACATGGCTGCCAAGATCCCGTGAGGTAGTCTTGTGAGATTTCAGTGGTCATTTACTCCAGTGTGAAACTGAAAGATAAGTCACTGGGGGGAAGGAATGAGCAGGCATGAAGGTTTGGAGATTGGCAAGGAGTGTGTCAGGGGAGCAGAGCCAGGAGGAAAGGAAAATGGAGCAAAAAGGAAATGGGGACCAGGGGGAACAAAATCCCCCTTCCTTGTGAGTCTCACATATCCCCTTCCTGCCCTAAACTGACCAGAGAAACCCTGATGAAAGTTACCCTATAGGTAGGCACTTACCATTCAAGCAATATTATTATACATGACTGAATAAATACAGGATTTGGTTCTTTTATGGTACTGAAAGCAACCCTTTCCTCTTTACCCACTGTAGCCTGGCCCATATGAGCTATTTGTATAAATGGTAGCTTTGCAGGTCTTATTGAATCACAGTCTTCATTACGCGTCTGTGTACAAGTCTGTGATTAATGTTAAGTAATTTTTCAGTTTCTCTCTCCATGGGATCGCTATTTGGACAGTGTAAGAGTTTTATGCCGGAAGCAGCTTCATCATTACCCTTGCAGGTGGCTACATTATAGCTGCAATGGAGGAGGGTTGCTGTAAAAATGAACCTTCTTAATTTTAGTCATTTTGTAGCTGTGCGAAATTGTCAGTTACTTTGAACCATCCTGGTCTCAATTAGCAAAAGGAACAAATTATAAACTGGTAGCCTGTTCATGACTTGTTAGTGGAATGTACACGTGGGGCTGCCTTATACTGAGTCAGACCACTGGTCAACCAAGGTCAGCATTGTCTACTCTGACTAGCAGCATCTCTCCAGGATCTCAGGTAGAGGTATTTCATACCATCAGTTACCTGATTCTTTTAACTGAAGATACTGGGGATTGAACCTGGGACCTTCTGCAAACAAGGCAGATGCTCTACCACTCAGCTGCTGTAGGAGGTTGCTGGGCTCAAGCAGAGGCTGTCTTGTATGTAGCAGCAATTATTGAGGAATCTGTCCAAGCAAGGTTTCAGTGGCCCTTTTTTTATCCATTGTGATTGTAGAAATCATAACCACTGCAAGGATAATCCCCACAATGAGGCATCAGTGCATATGAACACTGCTCTTCGTGATTGCCTCAAAGTCCCAACTAGGGCTGTGCAAAAAATATTGTTGGGGTAAATTTCGGGTTTGGGTTTATTGGGCCTGATTTTTTTTTTTTTGTTAAACCCGAAATAAGCCGAATACCCATACCAGTAAATATTGGTATTTGGCTTATTTTCTGGTTTCCTGAAAAATTTGGGTCCATTATAGTCAATGGGGATTTTTTCTGAAGCTCCTGGGGGGCATTTTTGGAGGTAGAGTCCCCAAATTTGCAGTGTGGCTGCAAGGGACTCTCCTTTGATAGTCACCAAAGTTTGGTGAACTTTGGGACAGGTAGTCCAATTTTATGGGCCTGCAAAGGGGTCACCCCCATCCTCCAGGCATTGTCCATCGGTTTCCTGTTAAAAAATTCATCGTTGCTGAGGGACTGGTGGAAAGAGCCAATTCCAGGCTGGCGCCTCAATGTCTGGGGTCTGCCTTCATTTCTGGGTCGCTTTGCATGATGTCCATGCAAATGAGCTTTCCAAACGGAGGAAAAAGGCTTAAATGCAAGAGAAATAAGGCACAGAAAACATTTCTTTTGGTGTCAAATGACATCCTGTGAGCAATCCTTTATTGTGGTCATGAAAAATCTGATTCCAAGAGATGGTCACGGTGCGGGGAAACGAAGTCTCTACTCAGGGCAACCTTCTTTTGGAATGCAGGCTTTCATGTGTTGTTGGTGGTGATATTGAAGCCAACTGAAGTCGTGACCACAGGGGCTGTCTGAAGGAGATTGTTCATCCACATGGATGAAGAAATCTCATTCGGAAGCCTGGTGGGTGGCTGTTGAAGCCAGCTCTTTTAATTGGAGGGTATATCCCTCCGGACTGGACTGGGTGAGCCCCGTCTTTTAAATAACCCTATATCAAAAGGGGTCACCCCCATCCTCCAGGCGTCACGTCATGAGACGACAAGAGTCACTGGAAAAGACAGTCATGCTAGGAAAAGTTGAGGGCAGCAGAAAAAGAGGAAGACCCAACAAGAGATGGATGGACTCAATAAAGGAAGCCACAGCCTTCAGTTTGCAAGATCTGAGCAAGGCTGTCAAAGATAGGACATTTTGGAGGACTTTCATTCATAGGGTCGCCATGAGTCGGAAGCGACTTGATGGCACTTAACATACACACACATATCAAAAGGGCCCCAACTATGGGTTCCTAACAAAACCAGTAAAAAAAAAAGAAAGAAAAAGGGGGAAAGCACAGAGCCATGCCTCTGAGCAGAGGCAAATAGCCGAACCCCAAAAGCCGAATATCTATTCAGCTTTCTCAGGAATCGCCTATTTGGCTTTGGCTTTATCCCCAGGTTTTTACATCTGGTAATGTGTAGCAGAGACAGAACTAAAGGCAGCTTGTAGCCCATCCATGTGTTAAGCAGATTTCAACTGACAGGTCCAAAGTAAAGTATGAATGTGGAACTGTTTGTCAGTAGCCTACATAACTGGTGTTGTAATGTTGGCATCCATCATTTCTGATGTTTGTATACTGATGGCAGTGCAGGTTTATTGGTAGAATACTATTTTCACATCATCGGGCAGAAACCTTTGCTCAGATCCAGACATAAAGATTTTAAGATTATTTTCCATGGTGGAAACATAGGCCAGAAGCACAAGCTTGGTGCAGGCATAGCGTATTTGGGAGGGGACAATCTACTCTACGCATCCCTTTCTGTTTCACCCCTGAAAGCAATGCTACTGCACCCTGGGCAGGTCCCAGTCACAATACCTAGAAGGCAAACTTCCTGATCCAACTAGAATGACATATAACAGTGTGAATCAAAACACTCTGCAACAGCAGAACAATGAATGCAAAGAATGCAAGTGAGTGAGTGACCTAGCAGAGAAGGAATGTCCTTCTTTTCTTTCCTGAATGCCATTGGGTGAGCACTGAGCAGTAGGCATCTGATCTAGATTATCTCAATGCAGTCATTTATCATAAACAATACTCTCTGAACTTGACTCAGTACTCCTGTCCCATAAAGATTTCTATGACAAACGTTTCTGAACCTGATTTATTTTTATTGAACAGATGAATGTACTGAGTTCCTGATCATCCTGTTTTCAAAGAACTATACATCTACTGAAATAACAATACTTTTGACAGGTGGTTACTTTTTATTCTCGGAGCTTTTGTATCTTTGGTTTTGGAATTCGTGTGCCTACAATTATAGCCGGCCCTAAAGAATTTAGTACATGCCCAGAATATTACAGTAAACACACCTGGCTGGGTTTTGTGTGTGTGTTTGTGTGCATGTTTGTTTGTTCTTTTTGAAGATGCAATGTTTGCAGGTCCAACAAGACTTTTCTGTTTCTCCAAGCATTTCCAGATTCTGCTGATTCATCCATTGCCTGTGCTTCAGGATAAATCTGGCTCCAGCTACTCTAGACAGAATTGCAGAAATTCAGCTTCCAGTTCAAGTAAGTTAAACATAATACTGAATATTCTGACTATGTGTTTTTTTTTAATGAGTTTTAAAACGTGGACATTGCCTTACATGAATACATTGTAAGTAACTCACCCCCAGTGATTTTCTAAGTGCTTAGCTGTCTTTTGTCATAACAAATTATAATGTCTTGTGTTGTAGGTCCATATTGTTATGTGGTCCCTACCGGTACTTCCCTGAGTGAAGAGATAATCCATGGGCCCTAGTTTTCTGCTGCGTTGTCCTTTGAAGAAGACAGGACTGGAATATTTCTAGTAGTTGCTTTGTTTAAGAAAATATACAAATAGAGCACAATGAAAGGTATAAAAGCCCTGTACCAGATTTCCAGAGAGATCTTGCACCCCAGACATGCTTCAGCCAACTCACAACAGATTCTTTCTCCTATCTGTGATGCAGAAATGTCTTGAGTAAGTGGAAAGATCCTTGCACTGGAGAACCATGTGAGTTACCAGGGTTACCAACTTTGGGTTGGGAAATACCTGGAGATTTTTGGGGTGTAGCCTGAGGAGGGCGGGGTTTGGGGAGGGGAGGGGAGGGGAGGGACTTCAATGCCATAGAGTCCAATTGCCAAAGCGGCTATTTTCTCCAGGTGAACTGATCTCTGTTAGCTTGAGATCAGTTGTAATAGCAAGAGATCTCCAGCTAGTACCTGGAGGTTGGCAACCCTATGGGGCTCTGGCAGAATGAAATAGTAACCATCCAACCTTCTGCCTCTGCAGCCCCCAAACTACTATTTTTTTCACACAACCATAAACATACCTGCCCCCTCCCTTTAGCTGGGGGACACACTTCATCCCGGCACTTTATCCAAGCGCAGAAGGGGGGGGGGGCTTCAACAACCTATGTGCCACCTTTTAACAATTAGTTACTTTGTTTCCAGGCACAATTCAAGATGTTGGTGTTGACTTTTAAAGCCCTGTATGGTTTGGGACCAACGTACCTGAAAGACCACCTACTCCCTCAGGAACCTGCCTGACCACTGTGGTCATCTTCAGAAGCCTATTAGGTGCCTTGGAACACAGGCAGGATGGTGCTGCTGCAGTAGTCTTGTTTGTGGGCTTCCTAGAGACATCTGGTTGGCCACTGTGTGAACAGACTGCTGGACTTGATGGGCCTGGGTCTGATCCAGCAGGGCCTTTCTTATGTTCTTATGTAAGCCCTGCTTCATGTGCCCCTTCCTTCTGAAATTAGACAGGTGGCAACCTGGGAGAGGGCCTTCATGGTCGTGGCACCAAAGCTTAGAGCTGTCTCCCTTGGGAGGCTCAGTCTGCCCCTACTGTTGCCATCTTCTGCCTGAGAGTGAAGACTTTTGTTTTGCTTTGTTTGGCATTCCCTTAATTATCCCTACTTCCTAACAAACATTTTAATTGTTTTAATGATGTGGTTTTTTGTGGGAGTTGATTTTAATGATTTTTAAATGTGATTTTATCGTGTGTTTTAAATTGTTAGCTGCCTTGGTGGCCCATATAGGGGCAGAAAGGCACAACATAAATTTTGTAAATAAATACAAATAAAATAGACCTGACTGTAGTTCCCTCAGCCCAAAACCTAGTCAAGCAGACAGAGACCTGCTCTTCTTTCAGTGTCTTTCAGGGGTCAATTAGAAAGAACATGGGAGGTCCTTGATTAGATGTCTGGATGACTTTAGTTATATTGAAAACCAACCAGAGGTGCTGTATCTCTCTCCCCACCCCTGAGCTAATACAGCTCAGGAGGCAGATTTCCATCTAGGAAACCGCCTGAAGGGGGAACTGCTTCCTATCTCAATCCAAATTGCCTTCTCCCCATGACTAATTTTAAACAATATTATAGATGTTGGGAAATATAGTTCAGAGCTCTCTTGATTTACCTAGTTGCACCCTCAGTCTTTATTATATTAGTATTCTCCCATGAGATTAATGATAGCAAGGGAATACAGAGCTAGACATTATGCCAAATGAACATTTTCTGCAGTACCCAGCCCCAGTTCCTTGTATTTCCCCTATAAAGTTGTTTCTGAAATGTGTGTTGCAACATCATTGTGTCTTTCCCCCCACCACTTCCTGTTGAAAGAGGGGGTGAGGAAATGCACATCTGATATCAGGTTACAAGTTTCAGGAACTTGACATTACAAAGAGAGATGCAATTAGAGGGGATATGGTTGTTTTTAGCAGTAAATCTACATTTAGGCCTTTAAGCATGGCCTTTTTCAGCTGGATCTGCTGCTCTCTAACTGCACAGTATTTGCAGCCGAATTCTCAAAACGCTATGCACAGGGGCTCACCCCCCAAGAAATTCCAGGAGTTCCTTATAATCAATTACGCATCCCCAGCAAAAATGCAGAGCTTCTGAACCATGCATGAGTCCCTCCTCCCTAAAAACACTGCTTTGTAATTGGCGGTAGTGTATTTTTTAAAATTACATCACCAGCCCCTGCCAGCCCCGCAGTGGGATTCTTTCATTTGATCTGAACTGAGTGGCCATTTTACAGCCAAATCAGAGTAGGGTCCAGACAACCCCACCCACCCAATTGGATTCTGGCTCTCTCAATGCAGGGGTCATTTGTGACCATTTTATTGTTCCATCGGTAATCTTGCACTCGCAAAAAAAAAGGCTTTCATGCCTATAAGAGGACGTGTATAAGGGGAAGGCAACAATTCAGTCCGGCTCTGTTCCATCCAGCCAAGAACTGAAACTGACTGTCAGCGAGGGCATGCAATCGGACCCTGGATAGCGAGGTGACTTTCGTTTCAACTCTCCTTCCCGTGGGAAAGAGAAAGGAAGGAAGAGACAACAGCCAAAGGCTCGAGAGATCTCCATTTCAAAGTGACTTCCTGATTGTAATCCTGCTCTGATCTTAAGGTGTGAATTCTCTCTCTTGGTGTTGGGGAACCTCTGATGTTTTGCATTTCAAAGCTTTTACTTGTAAACATTCTAGCTTGTGTACTCTATAAGAATGCCCTCCAAATGATTTTGCGCCATTGTAACGTTGTGTTTCATAGATTACTGTACCCTTCCTTTCAAATAAATTCTACTTTAACTCTCTGCTAACGTCTGGAGTAAAGTTGATGATTCCTGAGAGGCAACGGAGTCCTAGAATCTGACACTGACCCTCACTTGCTGTGAAACTGACCAAATAAGCACTCCCATAGTTCGTTTGTGATTTTTTCAGCCTTCTCTCAACTGTTGAACTGAAATTGACGCACACTTGCAGTGAAACTGACCAAATAAGTAACCTCATGGTATTCTGGCATTCTTCTCTTGGTAGTACACTCGCAAATGGCTTTGAGGGGAGTGGTTGGATGAGGGGGACAGACACATGGGAGGGAGAAGCAAGAATGGGAGTGGGGAGAAAAACCCAAAGTGAAAAGTATGCATAGGACTGGCTTTCGATTTGGGATCGAAAAAGACTTTAAACTTGGAGCAATACAGCATCCAGAAAACATGGGGAACACGCAAGGGGAGAGTGAGGCGATTTCTGAAGGTCAGAAAATACATGCATAATTAAAACAGAGCCCTGATCTAATCAGGGGGTAACCGCAATGGGAACAACCCATGCATAAAAGGCCACTGTATTATTTCTCATTCTTCCCTGAATTAGAGGGGGGCCAGTGCTCTACAAGAGCTATTTCATTACCTCATGTGAATAGGTAAAATAATATTATATTGTCTGTCGTGATAGAAAGCTAGAAAAAGATGACACTGTCCCTAACTCCCAAGCTCTCGATTAACTCTGACTGGTCTCAACTAAATCAATTTGTAGAGCAAATTGTCCAGAGTGCAAACTTAGATTATAAATGCCTCATGCTTCCATAAACATCAGTAAAGAGGGTTAAAATTGATTGAAGACCTCATGTGTGAAAAGGAGTGTCTTGACTGATACAAGCAGGACCTTAGAGAAGGACAGGCACTCTGAAAGACTGAGAAGCCAGGCCAACTTTACAGAATCAGGGAGAAGCCCATTGGCCTTCTGTGTCACCTGACCCCTACCGAGTTCATGTCTACAACACCACCTTCTGACCATCCACAGAGGCGGTGCTGAAGTACAGCAGAGAGCACACGAGCATTTCCTTTCTTTAGCTATGATGGTGCCGGAGATGAAGCATTTAAATTGTGCTGCTACAGGCCCCAACCCGATAATGTGCAATGGTCTGTATCATCCTCTACCAACCGCTAGTTTGTGGGCAGTCAACAACTGGGTTATACAAGCTACGGTCATTTCTTTAAACCAGAAAGAATGCCTTCGTATGTAATGTAAAACACTAACAAAACACCCATATATTCACAAATGATACAAGTGGACACCACTTCCCAGAAGACAGTAGAAAAGGATGGGCCTCTTCTGGTTCCTTCTCCAGAGAAGTGGTTTGTGTGGGGGGGGAGGAGGGGGGAAACCTCTTCAAGAAAATGTAGTTATACAGATAATGTTACCCATGCTCACTCACATACCACAAAAAAGCCAGAAAGAGTTTGAAGACATGAGAAAGATCAAAATTAAATCATACTTTTGTAGGATTCTATAAAAGGAAGGATGGACAGAACATTATATTCCTGGACTGTCGAAAAGGTTTTGACAAAAGCCCTTTGCCAAAGGCATCAGAGCACCTCATGGGTTAATAACTAGTTAAATGGCAGGAAGCAAAGAGTAGGAGTAAATGGACAGCTCTCACAATGAAGGGAAGTTAGCAATAGGTCCTCAAGGAATCTATATCAGAACTAGCACTTTTTAATGTGATTGTAGATGATTGTAGACTGGGGGATAGCCAGGATGTCATCGCATTTGCTGATGACACCAAGTCAGTCAGAACACTGAAAACCAATGTGGATTTGGAAGAGTTCCAAGATCATGTCCCCAGACTGGGGTAGTGGGCAGCAATGTGGCAAATAAGTTCAGTGTAAGTACAAACATGAGATGAATTGACTCTATAAAGGAAGCTACGGTCCTCAGTTTACCAGACCTGAGCCAGGCTGTTAACAATAGGATGTTTTGGAGGATACTAGTTACCATAAGTCGGAAGTGACTTGAAGCACTTAACACACACACAAGTACAAAGTGATAAACATTGGGGCAAAACTCCCAGACTTAAAATACGCACTGATGGGGTATGAATTTGTGGTAATAGATCTGGAAAGATATCTTCGGATACCGAAGTGAAAATGTTAACTCAGTGTGCAGCAGCAATTAAAAAGGCAAATTATATGTTAGAGATTATTAGGAAAGGGACTGAAAACAAGAGGCCAGTATTGTAATGCTCATACATAAATATTGACTTACTTCCATACTAGTCAATATTTATTTGTAGGTAGCCAAAGGCCTTTACAAAGTAAATTAAAAATGAAACAAGAAACTTATACAATAAAGATAAAAATGCAAGATGACATATAAATTATGATAAAATACAGTATATAATTGGAGTATATCCTAGCTGGTCATCAGTTCTAACTGGTTACATTCTTTGGCACCAGTTTAGCTATTATCTTTTTAGCTACTAAAGTGAAAAGTGACAGCCTATAAGTGATAACCTAGTCAGTATCTGACAATAAAAATACTAATTTATTGGAATCAGAAAGCAAGTTTAACCCAGTTAATATCATACGAAGGAATTTTCCCCTAGGTATTGCATAAAGAGGACACGCCAACATATAATGGGGTAAATCCCCTATAGCAGAGCCACATACGCAAATACATTGAGCTAATGGTACTTTATTATATTGGCCATCCAATATTGCAGTTTGCATTGATTGAAAATGTGCAGATGTGAAAGCTGTTCTGAGCTTTTGGAATGAGATGTTGACTAGATATTTAGCTCTGAAATGGTCTTTTAAAAATTTATTTAAACCATGGAGAAGACAGGCAGCCCATTCCTGAGTCTTCAGCAGCTGGGGACCACATGGCCACGGCAGTGCCGCAGCACCTCCAAAGCCATTCCCTGGCCGCTGAAAGGCTTTAAAAAGCCTTTTGAAGCCTTTTTATTTTTTAAATGGGGCACTTTGCCCCATTGAGAACAGCAAGGCTGTGCCAGCAAAAAGCTGGCAAAGCAACACTGTTCTCACCAATGGTGAACCCAGGGCAAAAGGTGTCAGGAAGCAGCCTACTTGCAGCTCTGCCCCCCCCCCCCGGCACGCCCCGGGAACGCCCCCAGCATGACGGTGTGGGGCTTTGCACCGGTCGGACGCAGGTGGAAGGCCCAGCTGGCGTCCCTGGCTGGTGCTGCTGCAGCAGCACTGGGAGACTGGCATCCAGGTCCCCCTGCCAGCATCCGTGCCACCCTGGATGGCGTAAGTGGCATGGGCACCGGCAGCTGTGCTACTTATGCCGGCGCAGCCTCTTCCTGGCCTCCAAAGGACTTTTGTCCTTTCAGGTCAGGAATGGGCTGTTAGATTGAAGAATTAATCACCCTTGTATATCCAGCTGCGCAGCATAGAGCTATCTGCTGAAGCACCCAGCAGGTCATCAGGGATAGAGTAACAAAAAAGAATATTATTAATAATATGAAGGCAAGTTGGATCCATGCTCAGCAAGAGATTAAAGGATTGTTCACTAATCAAATTTGTATTAGCATTTTTATTTTTCTTCCAAAGTTTTAAAATGGCTAGATGAACATGAGCTCTAAGAGAGGGAAGGCTGAGTTCAGCTCTCATCAGGGCCGCAGAGGACCCCTTTGGGAGTGCTAGGATTCAGCTGGAAAAGTAATTTTGAACAGCTTCCAGACTAGACATAATATGTTCTTTCCATCCCCACACTTTGATACCATATAGCAAGTGGGGGAACTAGTATGTACAGTTCTGGCCATCATACTTCAGAAAGGATATTGTAACAATGGGAAAAGTGTGGGAAAGGGCAGCCAAAATAATCAAGGGGTTGGAAAATCTTCACTACAAGAGAAGGCTAAGGAGTGTCAGGCTTCTTGTGTGTGTGTAAAGTGCCAGTTTAGAGAAATATGCCTAAGTGGTATCTATGTGTGTGAGGGGGGTGACAGAGGTTTATAATATGCATGGGATGCAGAAACTTCATAGAGAAAACTTTTCATTCCTCTTCCAAATTACTAGCACTTTGGGCATAGGGTTGCCAACCTCCAGGTACTAGCTGGAGATCTCCTGCTATTACAACTGATCTCCAGCTAATAGAGATCGGTTCCCCTGGAGAAAATGGTTGCTTTGACAATTGGACTCTATGGCATTGAAGTCCCTTCCCTCCCAAACCCCACCCTCCTCAGGCTCCACCCTAAAAACCTCCCGCCGGTGCCGAAGAGGGACCTGGCAACCCTATTTGGTCACTATTTAGGACAGATAAAGGAAAGTACTTCTTCACACAAGGCATGATTCACTTGTGGCATTCATTGCTGTATGAGCTACTGATGGACACTGGCTTAGAGACCTTTAAAAGGTAATTAGACAAATTCATGGATGCTGTATCTGTCATCAGTTATTAGTCATGATGATTGAATGGGACTTCCATGTTCAGAGGCAGTATAGCTCTGAATGTCATAGCATTACTGGGGGACAGAAGAAGGGGGGAGGCTTTGACGTCTATGCCATTGTTATGGGTCTTCCAGAACATCTGGTTGGCAACTGTGCAAAACAGGATGCTGGACTAGATGGTTTGATGCAGCAGGCTTCTTTTTAGGCTTTTACACAGAGGGATGCAGATGTACAATATTGGAATACACAAACTTTTTAGGATTTCAGGAAACCCTAAAACAAAAGCAACGCCTGAAGACATGTACATTGTTTCAAGTTCTTCAAAAGTAAAATAGCTGAACAACTATAAGAGATCATGGAGCACGCAGATGGCTCAGGGATTTGCATTTTTTAAAAAGTCAGCACATAGGTTGTTACACCCCAACTGAACGATGAAAGGTATGATGGACTCAAGTTGAAGTTGTGTAATTACAGTAATGATATATATTGCAACTAGACCAAAATAATTCACGTAATTACTTAGTTTATTGCTCCACTTTCTGCAATGGAAGTCTGTTTACATCCCTAATTATGCTTTGCAGACCCATCCAATCATTTACGCTTGTTTTGACATGAAACATTCATAGTGGTAAACACTGAAGAGCCATCTACTACTCTCGGCAGTTCAGGGAACTGACACGGCTCATTCTGGCTGTTACACTTCATTCCAAAAACCTGGTCCTAGACTTTCTGCGTTCTTACTCTGAGTTTTTCTTTAACTCACTTAAACTCATTACAGAGTCAGTGTGAAGAAACGTTGGGACTAGACCAGGGACTGGATTCAAGTGCTTGTTCAGTCATGAATAGGGTTGCCAGGTCACTTAGTTTGGTGGGCAATTGCCTGCTGATCCATTCCCCAGCTTGAAAGAGGGGATCGCTTGCATGCGCAGCCGCACCGACGCAATTGCGTCACTTCCGATTTACACCTGGAAGCACCATATTGCAATGGATGCCAATTGCAATGTGGCACTTCCAGGTGTAAACACATCGCAACGGGCCTTTTACCCCTCAAACTGGAAGTTTGAGTGATAAAAGGCTCATTGCGATGCGATACTTCTGGGCGGAAGTGATGTGATCGCAGCTGCGCAGCCACACACATGCGATCCCTGCCTCAGCTCTGCCCCCAAAACCTCCTGCCAGAGGAGAGGGGGGACCTGGCAACCCTAGTCATGAATCTCACTGGGAATCCCTGGGCCAATCACAGTTGCTCTGCCTAACCATACTCATACGGTTGTTGTGATGATAATATAAAATTACCTCCTGCAGACCGGTCTGAGCTCCTGGAAATCTAGGCACATGTACATAAATATGATCCTCACAATACATAGAGAACACTTCATTGTATTCCATACATTTTCAGGCTGGGTGAACACCTAAGTGGACTCCTCAAAATAGCTCAAATGTACTCTAGTTACTCTTTCACACTTTTAATGCCCACTTAGAAATTACTTAATTATCCCAATTCTCCACGTGCACTTTATGTTACCCCCATGACAATCTAGAGTTTTGGGGTCTTACTTTCCTCTTCTTGCTTTCACACACAGTGAAAACTGGCAATCTTACAAGGCATACAGTTGTCAACAGTATACTGAACAATGCTTGGAATATATTTTTAATCATACCCCTTTTTTTTCTAAGGGAAAAAAGGAATAACATGATTTCTCTGAGAAATGGAGTTTTTAATGGAACCAGAGTCCCCTTTGGCATAAATATAGCTGGCTTTAAGCTTTATTTACACATCCGTGAGCATTTATGATTACTGATTTAATGGCATGAATTTCAGATTCTTTCCCCATTATATCAGACGCATTGTTAACATCGGAAGGGACTGGGAATCTTTCATATTGCTTTTATCCAAGAAGAAGAAAAAAATGTTATAGTTGTTTTTTTAAAGATCATTTTTGTAGATATTATTAGTAAAAACAGTGATGGTATAAACAGCCTGACCCAGAAAAGCCATCTTTTCTCCCTGTTTCTGTAGTAAAAGGCAGTGGAAATCTAGGCCGGAGACTCCTCATCTTACTTGAATGAATGGAGATGAGCGCAGCCGAAATAGCTCTTCCTGTGCATTCTTCAAACACCCACTCTTTTGCTGCCCAAAAGGATATTTCACAGTCACTAGTCTGTAGCTTCCTTTCAGGGAAAACTTTCAAAGATGATCTTATCCTGCAGAAATTCAGATGTGGAATTGCTTCTGTGATGAAATTTCATATTACAAATAAATAAAATAGCTGTGTGAATTACGAGAACTGAATGTCAGCAAAAAAAATGTTTTTAAGGATCCATACAGTTTCTCTACCGATGAAAAAGGGAGGGTGGGGTTTCCTTTGACCACCCAAAAGACTATGCTAGGAATCATAGGACTTAGCATGGACAAAAGCCATGTGGGATGGGAGCTATAGTAAAAAGGAGACTGGGTGACATTGAAGGAAACAGCTGGCTGGCTCCAACTCATCATTTGTAAAAATTCCTTCTCCATTATTAACTCTCTTGGTAGGTCCAGAAGCAGAAGCTGATAACATACAGCATGAGACTTTATTTCCACAGAATCTGATTTAATGTTTTCACTAAAGGTATCTAAATCAGGGGTGTCAAGCTCAATTGTTATGAGGGCTGGATATGACATAAATGTTACTTGGTCAGGCCATGCCATGCCTAGCCAGCCCAGATCGAGAGTGGGGTATGTGCGTGTGGCTGCCTCGGCTGGCTCGTGGGCCAGATAAGTGTTTCCAAGGGCCAGATCCAGCCTAAGGGCCTTATGTTTGAAACCTAGGGTTGCCAAACTCCAGGTACTAGCTGGAGATCTCCTGCTATTACAATTAATCTCCAGCCAATAGAGATGAGTTCCCCTGGAGAAAATGGCTGCTTCAGCAATTGGACTCTATGGCATTGAAGTCCCTCCCGTCCCCAAAACCCACCCTCCTCAGGCTCCATCCCAAAAACCTCCCATTGATGGCAAAGAGGGATCTGGCAACCCTATTGACACCCCTGATTTAAATCTTTTGTGATTGTGGCTGAATGCCTGAACATATTAAGATACCCGCAGACAACAGAAAAAGCCATCACAGGATTTCAAAACAACAACAGTCTGCAGTCTGCACAATCCCCTTCTTATGGCTTCCAGCCCAAGCAAAGCAAGTATATATACTTAGGGTTGCCAGATGCCCGGTGGTGGCGGGCAAACCCCCAGCAATTCGCCCCTCTGCCCGCTGACCACCTGAGGGTCGGCGGGCAAACGTGCACGCTCGCTCAAATGTGCGCGCTTCACTTCCGGTTTACAACGTAGTTTGAGTGGTAAAGGGCCGTTTTACCACTCAGTCTAGGAGGAAAAGGCCCCTTGTGAGGCAGCACTTCTGGCTGTAAACCGGAAGTGACATGCGCATGCAATCGCAGCCCCGTAGCCTCCCGCCAGAGGAGAGGGGACCTGGCAGCCCTATGTATACTGCATGTATACAGAACAACACACACATGGTTATTATACATGCTTATGTACACACGGATTTCATACTTACCTAAAGGGATGGATTCTGACTTTTCCAGCATGCTGTTTTTATATGATGATTGTGCAATGCCATTGCAAAATATTTATTTTTACTAAACTATTTAAATATGTGCAGCAGAAGGTAATTAAAGACATGCTTTTAAATAAAGTTCCAAAATTAGTCTTTCATACCAATTGTAACAAATAAAAGTGAGCTTTGCACTAAAGCAAGCTTTTACAAGACATGTTGAACTGACCAATCTTTAAACTATTTGTTGCATGAAAGGTGCATTTTGTTAACACAACGTGGAAGAAAAACCTTAAAACCTAAAGCAATTTGCTGTATGAATGTTTTTGTAAGAAATGGCATAGTGTGTAACAAGACAAATTGTTTCACAAATTGCCACCGCTGTAATATACATATAACAATGGCAACCATATTCTCTCAGGTACAATAGAAAAGTCTTCAGATTCCACAACGGTTGGTTAACAATTCTGTTTTCTGCACATAAAAAACCACTAGCTAGAAAGGAACAGGGGGAAAATGTTTTTAATAAGACACCTGTCTGTAAAACATAGATAAATAATTCCAATTACCTTGGGGAGAGATATATATTTTCTTTCTATTTCCAGTTCTGCCCAGAATTAGTATGAATGTAAATGATTGCCCTCTGAAAGAATAGATTCAAAATGAATAGCATAAATAAATAAATAAATAAATAGACAGACAAGGACTAAGAAGGGAGGAAGTCAGAACATTTTATCGGCAAGATGCATACCCTCGTGGTTATTCGTTCTTTTATCGGCAGGTGGGACTGCTCATTTTTTAGCTTGTCATTTTGTCAGACAGGCTGCCAATTTGCTGCAGATTGTTCTGTGCGCATCAACCCATTTCAGCTGAACTGTAGTTATGAACAAAACATCCATCCCATTGTAGCTCATTGCTGTAATTTTTAAAAAATTAAGTACACTTTTAAACTTAAAAATTAAGCTCACCACAACTCATGCTACAATTGTCACTTTTTAAAGAGGAATAGCTAAGTTAGCCATTTTGTATACAAACCTATTATTTCCACAGTTTGAAGAACAATGGTCTTTGTCTTGTGAATCCTTAGTCCTTGGATTTAATAATACTCTGCAGTAAAAATGAATGCTCACTAGGAAAAATATGTAATAATGTTGCCTCTCTCCTTTTTTTAAGCTGGTTTCTTGTCTTCATTTTATGTTTTTGAAATGATAAAGAATGTTTAATATTTGCTAAATATTTAAAAAACTAGAAGGGGGTATCTGAAATCTTTGGTTGAGTAATCAGGTCATACTTCTGCACTCCAGAAATATTTCTACTGTGGTCCCTCAGTCCACTCCTATCCTTGCTCTTCTTGCATCTGTGTGTGTTTTGACATCAAGTCACAGCTGACATGGCGACCCCATAGGTAGGGTTGCCAACTGCCAGGTAGTAGCAGGAGATCTCCTGCTAATTCAATTGATCTCCAGCCGATAGAGATCAGATCACCTGGAAAAAAATGGCCGCTTTGGCAATTGAACTCTATGGCATTGAAGTCCCTCCCCTCCCAAACCCCGCCCTCTTCAGGCTCCGCCCCCAAAATCTCCCGCCAGTTGAGAAGAGGGACCTGGCAACCCTACCCATAGGGTTTTCAGGACATGAGGTGTTCAGAGGTGGTTTGCCATTGCCTGCCTTTCCGTCATGCCCCGGTAATCCTTAGAGGTCTCCCATCCAAATGGCATAGTGGGGATTTGAACCTGGGTTTCCCTGATCCTAATTCGACACCTTAACCACTACAGAAGAAGAGGAGTTAGTTTTTATATGCCGACTTTCTCTACCAGTTAAGGAAGAATCAAACCGGCTTACAATCACCTTCCCTTCCCCTCCCCACAACAGACACCCTGTGAGGTAGGTGGGGCTGAGAGAGCTCTAAAACAGCTGTGACTAGCCCAAGGTCACCCAGCTGGCTTCATGTGGAAGAGTGGGGAAAATAACCCGGTTAACCAGATTAGCATCCCCCACTCATGTGGAGGAGTGGGGAATCAAACCCGGTTCTCCAGATTAGAGTCCACTGGTCCAAATCACCACTCTTAACCACTATACCATGCTGGCTCTTAACCACTACAGCACACTGGCTCTTCTTCCTGCATCTAGCTAATAAGAATGTAAGAAGGTAAGAATGTAATTGTAACAGCAGGAGATCTCCAGATGCCACCTGGAGGTTGGCAACTCCACACAAGAGGCAGAGCCAACCACAGAGAGTGAGGGCATGCATAACTCTACTGGTAACTCTTCAGCATTTCAGGTAGAAGGTGTTAAACAGAATCCCTTTTAAAATTAATATATTGTTTATAGGGTTGCCAGGACCCCTCTTCTGATCGTTGGGAGGTTTTATGGGGCGGGACTAGGACAGGGGCACACAGGCACACACATGCAATGACATCACTTCCGGTTTTACTTTCAGAAGAGCTACATTGCCGCAGCCGATTTAACACTAAAGCAGCTGCGGCAATGCGGGGCTTCTGGAAGTAAAACCGGAAGTTACGTCATCGTGTGCAAACGCCCGTGACCACTGCTCCAGAGCAACTGGGTGTATTGGCAGGCAATTTCCCACCAAAAACGCCCACCTGGCAACCCTAATTGTTTAAAGTAGTTGCTTGCATAAACACAGAATACCTTCAGTCATGCAGTGAATATCTTTGTACGTTGGTGGCAGCTTCTGACGAAACAACTTTTTAAAAAATCTGCACAGCCAAGTGGCAAAAGTCCCACCTGGCCCCACCCACTTTCTAAAAGCACTTGGCTGGCATGAGGAAAAGGGTCAATAGGTAGGGTTGCCAACCTCCAGGTGGTGGCTGGCGATCTCCTGCTATTACAACTGATCTCCAGGTGATAGACTTCAGTTCCCCTGGAGAAAATGACCACTTTGGCAATTGGACTCTATGGCATGGAAGTCCCTCCCCACCCCAAACCCTGCCCTCCTCAAACTTCGCTTCCCAGATCTCCAGGTATTTCCCAATCTGGAGCTGGCAACCCTATCAACAGGTGCCATGGCTCCCACTGGGACCACACTGGACGTGGGGATGCTAAAACCCAGCCCACATTTCTCATGTATCATCTACTTCAGGGTCTGCCAAATATTCCAGCTTTAAACCTTCATATTTTATTGGTAGAATAAATTAGAAATAACAGAATCATTAGCAAATTGGTACGTGTATGATCCAGTCAGAGGAGTATTTTTGAATTCCCTGGTTCTGAAAAGGACATTTGTGCGTGGTGTCTCTCCCTTGGACTTATAAGTGCCTAAGTGTGGCTGGATTGTGCACTCTGATATTTTATGAGGGAAGAATTTGGTGGGGGGATTAAGTGCAGCAATGAAAGGCAGCATTGGGAAGAACTGTTCCTTGTAGTTTTGAAATCTAGGGGGTACTCCCATTAATTTTCACAGTGGAAATGTGAGAGGATTGCCAAAAATACCAAGATATGAGTCAGCACAGACCTACAAAGCCCATAATCCAGCACACAGTGTGTGACAGAAATTTTATGTGTTTAAGCAGCCCTAAAAGTGTACTGGATTGCCACCCCAACAAGCCTAGCAAAATACATTAGCACATCATACAAAAGCCCTGAGATGCATGGGTTTTTGGAAGCTTTCTTATAAATGTGTCATACTGGTTTAGGATTGTGCAGGATACCATAAAAATCTTTAAGTGCCAAATTTATAGGCAAGTTTGAATAAATGCCCTTATTAACTAGGGCAGGAGGGGAAAATGATACAATATTACTTGACTGCGCATGTTTTGCTTAGATCTTGGCATATAAAAGATCCTGTGGAAGAAATAAATAGCATCTGTTTGACCAGAAATTGTATGTTAATTTGAGTTTGAAGGTAGTACATTTTCTTGGCTTAGCCCTTCCGGCTCAAATTTGTGCATCAGACTTTAAGGTGAAATAGAACAGACTAATCTGCCCATGGCTCTCTTGTCCCCAACGTGGAGCCAGCATGGTGTAGTGGTTAAGAGCCGCGGAGAACTGGGTTTGATTCCCTACTCCTCCACATGAAGCCTGCTGGGTGACCTTGGGCTAGTCACAGTTCTCTCAGAACAAGGTGTCTGTGGCGGGGAGAGGAAAGGAAGGCAACTGTAAGCCGGTTTGAGTCTCCGTAAAAGGTAGAGAAAAGCAGGGTATAAAAACCAACTCTTCTTCTTCATTTATCCTCAAGAGAGCCCTGTGAGGTAGAGTGGTTATGTGGGCTGAGTGTACGTGACTGGCCCAAGTTCACCTGGTAAGCTTCCATTGCACAGAGGGGATTTGAACCTGGGTCTCCCAGATCTTAGTCCAACACTCTAATCATTACACAACACAGGCACTTCTGATATAGGACCTTGTAGAAGCGACGGAATTGTACTTCTTGCTGCTTTTTGAACTTTTAGAAAAGAACTGCACCTGAATGGCTACTCTAATGCTGCAGGGGTACACTTGCACAGCCACTGAGGTTAGGGGATTTGTAAAAAGACACTACAGAAATAAAAGCAGTCAAATGAGCAGGGCTGGTTCAAGGTTAAGGATGCCAACCTCCAGGTACTAGCTGGAGATCTCCTGCTATTATAACTGATCTCCAGCCAATGGAGATTAGTTCACCTGGAGAAAATTGCTTTGGCAATTGGACTTTATGGCATTGAAGAAGTCCCTTCCCTCCCCAAACCCCTCCCTCCTCAGGCTCTTCCCAAAAAACTTCCTGCCGGTGGTGAAGGGACCTGGCACCCTTATTCAAGGTATCTTGCGACCTTAAGGTAGCAGCACCCATTGCCTGCTTCTGCACTGCCACCACCCTGTTGCCACAGGGCTTGGCTTGGATTTAGCTGGCAGCTGTACAGGCCCAAGAGGTGATATCTGTTGCCTCTCCACACACCTCTGATAGGCATCAGTAGGAGCCCATCAGTAGAAGTCCATACCCAAGTCATTGTTGTAGCATGGATGTAGCTTCCATACAGTTGAGTCCCACCCCACTCCACTGAGATTTCATGCTCTTCTCTTTTTGGCTGGCCATTTTCATAATATTCCATATGAGATGCATTGGTGTGCTTGTGGCATTGGCAAAGTGATATTGTACATATTCTGTTTCACTGTCGTATGTTATGACAAGCAAGGCTGAGTTTTTTCTTGAGGTTGATATTAAATTTTGACAAGCAACCTGAATTTTGGAAGCTGAGGTTTCTTACTGGCAAACAAAATGTGAAGATATGGCAGATTTTTCTTTGGCAGTTGTTAAAATCCCTTGGAAGTTTTGAGATGAACAAATGTTTGGTGGCCATAATGATGATCTTTTTAAATGTATGATTGTGGCTGGAATAATATTTGGGTGGTGGTAGTGGAATGTGTCATAAAGTCGCAGTCACCTTATGGTGACCCTGCATGGTTATCAAGGCAAGAGACGTTCAGAGGTTGTTTGCCATTACCTGCCTCTGTGTAGCAACCTGGATTTCCTTGGTGGTCTCTCATCCAAGTAATAATCTGGGCTGACCCTGCTTATCTCCCTAGATCTAACAAGATCAGACTAGCCTGGGCCATCCAGGTCAGGGCAATATTTGGATAGATGCTTTTAAAGTATATAACATATATCATTTGATCTAAAGCTTCTAAAGTATATAACATATATCATTTGATCTAAAGCTTGTCGTATTTCAATGCATTGCTGAACTGATGTTTTGTTGTGGCATGGCAATAACAGATACTTTTAAAATTTTATCTAAAATATGTATATATCTACCTTTCTCAGGATGCAAGGCAGGATGTATATCTCAGTTGAATGGGTGAATCAAATGGGATGTGCTTAGGGTTGTCAACTGTCCAGAGGAAAAAAAATGTCCTGCCCCTACTAGAGGATTAATGGGCTCTTATTTGCCAGGTGATGTCATTTATCTCCATACCATGACAAGCTTCAGCTGCCTATTTCCATACATTAAGCCTCTGTTAAAGAGGCATGACATTTTTTTCTCTAGGCCTGCTGGCAACTGCTAGAATGGGCTGCTAGAATGGCTACTTCCCTTGCTAGAGGTGCCTTCAGCTGTGAGTTGTAAGTATAACTTGTGGGAATAACAATATCTATCACCTCTTTCCCTGTGAGGTTCTCTGATGGAAACACAACTGATATGCTGTATCAGGAATGATTTAACAGAATTGGGTGGTGGGTAGGGTTGCTAGGTCCCTATTAGCAACCGGGAAGTATTGGGGGCAGAGCCTGAGGAGGGCAAGGTTTGGGGAAGGGAGGGACTTCATTGCTATAGAGTCCAATTGCCAAAGTGGCCATTTTCCCCAGGTGAACTGATCTCTATCGGCTGGAGGTCAGTTGTAATAGCAGATCTCCAGCTAGTACCTGGAAGTTGGCAACCCTAGTGGTAGGGGTAGGGTCTTTGGGTACTGTTTGGAGCTTTATTTATCAAAATGATCAAAATACAATTGTAAAAATGTTGCTGTATGTCCTAGCCAACTTCTAAGATTTGCTAAGTCATCACACAAGTGTTTTGATTGGGTCAGGATGTACTAGTTATGCGGTGTTACAAAACATAAATCCTGCTTGAATTACAACAGTACTAAATTGGTATAATGGGCAAATAGTTAGGGTTGGAGTGCCTATTTAACTTTTTAGTTTTGACCAAATTGCATTCACTTATTAAATTTATTTTCTTGTCAGTAGCTTGTTCTGTCAAGGTATTTCGGTCTCTGGTGTTGGCCAGTTTGGAGCCACGAATAATATATTAACATCAGCTGAGACCTCTGACTGCATTCAGTTCCATTAGGAATTGTGCTCCCTTCGGGTTACCACAGCAACTTGTTGGAAATAAAATTGCTCTTTTTGTTTTGCTTTCTGCCTTGAAGAGTCTGGGAGAGACCACCATGTACTGGAACAAGAGAGGAGATTACAAAAGGTTTCTTTGAACAAAAAGAACCACGTTGAGTTGTTCTGCTACAAAGGTTCACATCAATCCCAACAGCTAATAACTCATACAGAAGAGAAGTCTAGTCTGTCAATGATATGAGAAATCTTTTCTCACTAGCCAAAAGAAAGTGGGTGGGCCTGTACTATACACTTCAGTTTGTCAGGACAGAAGTTATAACTATAGAAGCTTCTATATAACTATAGAAGCTATAGTTAGTGTAGACAATAGTTGGCCGTATACCTCAACTCAATTTCTGGTTTCTGGACTTTCACAAAATCAGAGCTTAGTGTGATGCTTAACCATAATTTTCCTTAAACAGAGTTTGATAATATTTCTGAATTGAGCTACCAACTGATTCCACACAGTGACAATTCTCCCTGTTGCTTTCATTGTTGCTTCTAATGCAGAGGCATGCACTTGGGCAATGGAGCATGGGAGATTCCTCATGTGTTCCAAGAAATTCCACATTGTCTACTGAGGACATGGGCATCATGGCTGCTATGACAACTTGCTGTTTTTTTTTGGTTCTTTTTTCAAAGATGCACCAGAGTGCTATACAAATACTGTCCTTACAGTGGGGCTTGAAAGGATTGGTTGCACAGTGAGTTCCTGCACCTTTTGTTTTTGCTTCGTTTTGTGCATGCACTATAACACTATAATATTTCTATTAAATTTTGAAGTGGAAATAGTAAGAGGCAATAGACTGTTACAACACTATATAGGGTTGCCAGGTCCCTCTTCATCACCCGCAGGTGGTTTTTGGGGTGGAGCCTGAGGAGGGAGGGGTTTGGGGGGGAGGGACTTCAATGCCATAGAGTCCAATTGCCAAAGTAGCCATTTTCTCCAGGTGAACTCATCTCTATCGGCTGGATATCAGTTGTAATAGCAGGAGATCTCCAGCTGCTACCTGGAGGTTATAACCAAAAAAACACAGATACTCTATTAAATGCAAAATTTCAATATCAATATCAAAGGTTTTAAACAATATCTTACAGAATCACTTAAAACTACTGTGCAGCTATATAACCATAGTAGACCAACTAGTGAAATCTTATAGCATATCCCAACAGGTATACAAGGTAAGTATCACAATCTTCATTCCTATCAAATACAAACAATAATTTAATAATTATTATGTCTTAGAAGGACTATTCGTCTAATATTTCTTATTCTAGATGTTAGGCAGAAGAGGAGACTGACGTGGAAGCAAGTGGATTAGGAGTTCCTCCAGGACATACCACCAGAAGTCTTGCTTTATAAGAAACAGTGTCTTTTATTTATAGTGCACAGATAAAACATACCATCACGTACACTACTCAACTACTACTTCCAGGCTTCTTCCAAATAGGATAGGTGTTAGGTTAGGTTACAGAATCACAGTTACATAGCCTTATATACACCCACTGCACCTGATTTGAATTAGGCCACCTGTGGACCTGCCCAAGGCATTGCATCAGCAAACTGCCCAGATCCAGATTCCTGCAGTTCACTTTGGTACCAGCAAGGCTATTGCTTCATCTTGACCTCCCAGATCTGACAGCTATCACACAGCTGTTACTGTCAGATTATTACAAGCAACTTGATACTCTGACAGAGACGGCCGTTTCTGTTCTTCTTCAGTTCCTCCTCTGACACCTTCTTTTTCCAGTTGGTATAGGTATTTTTTATTTTACAATTCCATTCAATAATTCTTTTTGAAAATATATGTTGGTAGTAATTATTGATAGGTGGGTCATTGTAATAAGAAAAAGATAAAGCATAGATATCATGATTGGAGTGTTATCATAAAAGGCAGTTAGCAATAGCATTATATTAGACTTTTATATTATAAGATAGAACTTATAATGAAATTATATGTTTTAAATGCACCCTGGAAAAGAATGATTTGGCATACTGTATTATATTGTGATGTGTTGTGTATGTTATGATGTTATGTATTGAATGTTTAGTTTGTACTTTATAGATTCAAAAATAAAACTTTTATTGTTTTTAAAGGCTTTCATGTGTATAAGAGGATGCGTATAAGGGGAGAGTGGCAAATCAGCCCAGGTCTGTTCCACCCCAAGAACTGAAACTGACCCACACTCAGTGTGAAACTGACTAAATAAGCAGCTGTATAAGTCATTTGTGATTGTTTCAGCCTTCTCTCAACCTTTTAATCTGAAACTGATACACACTTGCTGTGAAACTGACCGGCAGCCTCATGGTATTCCAACATTATTCTCTCACTAGTGCACTGGATAATGTCTTTGAGGGAAGGGTTTGGATGAGGGGATCAGACACATGGGAGGGATGGGCATGGGGAGAAAAACCCGAAGTGACAAGTATGCACAGGACCAACTTTCAATCAAGACAGACTTTAAACTTGGGGTAAAACAGCATCCTGAAAATGTGGGGGAAATGCAAAGGGAGAGTGAGGTGACTTCTGAAGGTCGGGAAATGTATGCATAATTAAAACGAAATCGCGAAGTAGTCAGGAGGTGACCGTGACAGGAACAATCCATGCATAAAAGGTCTTAGTTGGGGGTGTATTGACCTCATTCTACTGTGGTCTCAGGTAACTAGGAGTGGCTTGTTTTTATAGTTTGAGGATAATGTCGAGTGTGTGGTAGTGAGACTGTTTCTCGGTCCAGGTAATAAGAGCATCCTTTTAAAATTAAGAAATAGCTTTAAGTAAAATTATTTGAACATTCCTAGCTACAATATTGACGACTTCTTGTCCCTACCTCTTCCCACCTGCTTCCACAACTGGAAAAAACAAAGCTATGCTTAGCCAATGCAGCGTCACTGCAAAGCTGGTTGAAGAAAGACTTTTTTTAAGCCCTCAGGGAAGCCTTACCCCATACAGTCACTCTGTTGCCACTGTGAATTCCTCGGGATCTGCAGTAGCAATGAGAACTCCATGAAGAATAATGAGGAGGAGGAAGCAGCCTTAGGTACCTTGCAGTGCTACCCTAAGCAGAGTTAATGCCCTTCTGAGCCTAATGACTTTAATGGGCTTTGAACGGTGTCATTCTGCTTAGGGTGGCGTTGTTAGCAATCAACAATTTGCTGCTACACCCTACAACTACAAAACAAAATGCGTAGTTATTAAGTTACTTAAGTTATTAAGTAAAGCTAAGGCATTTATGCTTTTAACTAGGATTGCCAGGTCCCTCTTCACCACCAGCAGGAGCTTTTTGGGGCACAGACAAAGCATTTTCTGTAGGAAAGGTAACTGCAATGAACCCATTGTATCAAACAAAACAAGCAGATGCAGCTGTTTCAGATAGATCAGATACCATAAGGTACCATAATCAATCTTCAGCAAAAAGTTCCAATCTTGTGCCTATGGCATAGCAGAGGCATGGGCCATTTATGCAGGTCTGTTTCCTCATGGTCACCCCCACCAACTGCTTCAGTGAGTCCTTTTGATTATGCATGCCTTTTCTGACCATCAGAGGTCACCTCATGCTCCCCGTGCTTTTCTGCGGTTTTTGCCCACGTTTTCCAGATTCTGGCTAAAGCAGCATCCAGAAAACACCAGCAAAATGCATGGAAACATGTGGGGAGTGTGAGGCAACCTCTGATGGTCGGGAAAGGCATGCATAATCAAAAGGAAGCCCCAAAGCAGTCGGTGGGGTGACTGCGAGGGAAACAGCCCTGCATAAATGGCCGTGATTCCACTGCTGTTTGTCATCCCTATTAAAATACCACCTCACTCCAAGAGTAACATGTATGAATGTAGCACCTACAATACAAATCAACCATTCAAATCAACATGGCTTCATCTGGAACTGGGTGTGGAATTTGACAGATCTTTGTCACAGGTTCTTAATGCCCCTCACATGTGAAGCCGAAGCTGTATCTGTTAAACCAGTTTCAGACAGTTTGTACTGTAAACACACAATGAGAGGCAGTACCTTCATGAGACCACAGAGTTTAAATACCACGAGGGTGTTGTATTTCTGTTGTTTCCTCAGTAATGTGTCATCTCAGGTTTTTTGTCCAGACTTCACTTCTAGGGAAGCTGAAAGAAGGCCTTGGTTCACATCCACAACCCAACCTTCCCTGGAGAGGGTGACTCTTGGCTTTTTGCAGTTCTTGCCTCCCACGTCAGTTTTTCCTCAACACAAAAACTTCTTCTTTGCCTGGGTCTGAAACTATGTAGAGGCCAAGCCCAGTCAGCTGCACTTAATGATGAGGTAGCTCCTCCAGGGCCCCCCTCATGCCTCAGGCGGGGGTGAGAGAAGCTTTCACTTCCTTGATTAATCACGTCTCCCCGTAAGTCAACGGGAGGCGAAGAGGAGGAAGCCCGTCATTATCTTTCAGCTTGTCTGCCAAATCATCCAGATTTCAACTCAAGGCTGGACGCCTGTGAACATGCGTAAACAAAAAGCATTAGATGCTTCTCTGATGATCATTAAAGAGGACACGCCTCACTGATGCATTGCAGTGCTCGCATGTTTTAATTACAGGATACATCAATGGGTTTTTTTTAAAATGCTTCACATTCACCAAAGTCCTATTAGTCTCCTAGTGATCTTCTTACTGGTTTGTTCAGGGGTGGGGGAAATGTATATACCGCCTTTCCAGAGAGCAGCTCAGAACAGTTCAAAAAGTAAAATAATGAAAAATCTTCAAACAGCATAACATTAATTCAAATGAACAAACGCAGACATTAAAACCCCAGTTAGAGCATAAAAACGACACAAAACATTTGACAGTCTAAAACAGTCCTCCAGTGAGAAGTGGACTGTAAAAACAATTTAAAAATCAAACTCCTAAATTAAAAGCTGCAGTGAAAAGTAATGTTTTGTGCTGGTGCCTGAAGGAGTGT